>NC_081292.1:55424166-56078333 GCF_030435805.1 Mustela lutreola | reverse complement strand
AAGAAAGGAAGAATTCATAACTTATCAGTTAAGTTTTAACTTCATTAAAATTAAACATTTCTGCAAAAGGCCTCTTGAGAGAATGTAAACACAGGCCACACACTGGGAGAAAATCTTAGCAAAGTTCACATCTGATAAAGCATAACATATAGAGTACTGCTAAAACTCCACAATAAGAAAATGAACAACTCAGTTAAAAAATAGACAAAAGATCCTAACAAACACTTCAATATCTAAAATACTTACAGCACAAATACTGATGAGGATGTGGAGCAGCAGAAACCTCACTCATTGTTGGTGGGAATGCATGAAGGTACAGACTTCTTGGAAATAGTTTGGCAAAATCTTGCAAAGTTAAACATACTCTTTCCATGCAATATAGCAACTGCACACATTGGTATTTACCCAAATGAGCTGCTAATGAGTTGATAACTTATGTTCACACAAAACCCCGCACACAGATATTAACAGAAGCTTTATTTCTAATTACCAAAAAGTGGAAGTAACTGTGATATATTTCAATAAGTGAATAGACTTTAAAAAAAAAAGCAAAAACAAAAACAAAACCCAAAACTTTGGTACATCTATACAATAGAATATTAACATCAATAAAAAGACACAAACTCTTGAGCCACAAAAAGACATGAAGAACATTAAATGTGTATTGCTAAGTGAAAGAAGCCAATACAAAAAGGCGATAAACTATATGATTCCAACTACATGGCATTCTGAAAAGGCAAAACTATAGAGATGATATAAAGATCAATGGTCGCCAGGGGTTGGTGGAGTTAGAAACACACCTTCCCCCACCCAGACACTTACACCCCAATGTTGCTATTTATTGTAACAACTGGAAAAAGCAAATTGAATGGTTTACCTACAGCATATGTACAGCACCAGTGCAAGATGTTAATAATAAAGGGGAGAGGTATAATACGGAAACTCTGTAGTTTCCTGTAAACCTGAAGCTGTTCTAAAAACTAAAGTCTGTTATTAAAAATTAAAGGAAAAACTTATTTGGCACTCTCATTTGTTAGTGCACTGTAGGCTTGGAAATCAACATAGTAATATAAAGGCACTACATTCTAAAAATAAGTCTACAATTTTACAGCTGGAAAAGTTTACAGGAAGTTACATATAAATGTCTCTGATACACATTCATAGCTATGAAATGGAAATAAGAACTTTTGTGCCTAACAGACTTTATTGAGAATCAGATATCTATCTATGAGAATCTACTTTGAAAACTGTTACAATAAATGTATATCATTATTTTAAGGCATGCATGTTTAAATATATTATTTATCCAAGTGCATAATATATTTTGTATTATTTACATAATTTATCTATTGTTAATACTACAAAAGGGGGCAGGCACTTGATCAATGCCTTTAAACTTGACCTCATTTATATGGTGGGAATTGAAGAAAGGCTTTTTTTTTAGAAACTAGTAACATTCTTCAGTTTAAAAGCCTGTTCAGAAAAAGCAGTTCAAAAACTGAGCATTTTCCAGCCAACATAGACATTCACAGACAAAGGAATTATTTTCGTTTTTATCCCCTGACATGTGGAAGGGATAACTTTTGAACAGAAGTCATTGTCAAACTAAATAGCTTGAATGTCATTAAAGAACTTAATAAACTTTGTGTTGCATATTCTTCTGCCATAGCAGGTGGCATTGGCATCAGATAGGAGCTGTTAACAGGGCTCTGTACAAAGCCATCAAGATGGAGCAGGAGGCAGGACAGGAAGGATCACTGTACCAATCAGGGCCAAGTGCAGTGTAGCTCTTGAATAACTTGAAAGAACAGAGTAGGAAGAAGGTCAGAAATGTGAGATAAGGTGGGTTTGGACAAAAGGCTGAACATCTCCATCACTAACTTTTGGCCTCAGACTAAAGCCTTGCTCATGAACAGCCTGATTTTCTCTAGCAATTCCATCTCCTGATAGTATCATGGATTGTAAGAGGTTAGGACCTAAAAGCAACTCGCTCATTCACTCCTTCCTTCCTCCTGTCCACCCTTCCTTCCTCCCTTCCTCTCCTCTCTTTCTTCCTCTCTTCATTTCTTCCTTTCTTTCTCTTTCTTCTTTCTTTTTCTTTCTTTATTATTCTTTCTTCCATTCTTCCTTTTTTTCCCCCAAGTCATTCATTAATTGAGTCTAATTTGTGACAGACCTGCAAAGTGCTGAGCTAAATTGTTACAAAGGCAAATAAATATTGAGTAGTAAGTGATAAGGATACACAGAGAGGCAGAGCAATTATGAGAGTACATGAGAAAGACTTAATCGAGAGAGCAACTGAGTCTCAAAGCACAGAATGAATTATGTATCAGTGTGGAGGAGGTTTGTTTGTTTGTTTTTTTTAAAGGAGAAAACAGACTTCAAGTCGGGAAACAAATGTGTACAAAAACATTGAAATCAAGTTTTTTAAATGTCATGTATTTCCAGTATGCCTAGAACATGTGTATAAAGTAGTGGGAGGTAAGGTTAGAGAAATGGGTCAAGATTAACAATAAAGTGACTCTTAAGAGGAAGAAAAAGATGTCAAATCCGATTACAATTATTTCAGCAAGACTGTAGAGAGAGTCAAAACACTGTGGAAGTTTTGTCTTCAAGTACTTACTCTATGCAAGGCACTACATGTAGTATAATATACATAATACCTAATTTAACTCACAATAACTATAAACAATATTAACCTTATGATCCCTTTTAAAGAACATAAGAAATTTAGGTATCAGATTTCTTAAGTTTCCTACAGTTAGACTATTAGTGGATTCAAACTCAGGCCTTCCTAACTTCTAAGCCATAGCCATTAACCACTACATAAGCAAGCTTTGAAAATTTATCACTATATTCATTTTTCAACTGCATACAAAATTTACATATTTGTATCCATTTCTAAGTGATTGATAAATGTGTAAATATCCAACAATTGAAAGTTTAAGAAAAAACTAAAGTGAAAACTTAAACATTTATAAAGCCTAGGTACATTGAGATTATAAATCAGCACAACTGATTTTAAAATAATTTAAACATCTATAAAGCATACGTATGAATTATTTAATGTATCATAAGGATTTGTATGTAAGGATTTCTTGTGTGTTTTGACTATTTTGTGGATTCTTTGATGACATTACATATCCTCTATCTGTATTTCCTGTGAATCCACTTCCATATTAGAAATAAATTTATCATTTGCTCAATCATTATAGACAATTTTTCTTCCTATTTTCTACACTCCTGGATCCCACCTTTTTGCACCTTCATCCCTATTGAGATATTTCTAACATCCACTAAGCTGTCTGTTTCTGTTCTCATCATTAGTCAGAGATCCACAAGTCAATGAAGAAGCCAAAATGACACATACGATGAAAAGAGCATGTTTTTTTTTTTCTTCTTTGGGTCTTGCTCTCTCTTGCTTTGAAACCTACCTATGGAACACCAATTTGTTTATTCTCAAAACGCATACTATTTCTATCACTGTAAAATATGTAATATGCATTTACATATATAACATTATGTGCATATATCACATAAAATGCCATATATTATCATAAAGTATATAGGATTTACCTTAGTAATCAGTACTAATTATTTCCCCACTATTAATCACAAGTGCAGTACATACATATACAAACACAAATACACACATTTACAACATTTTTTATAATAATATTCCATTGTGTGAATATATGTCACTGAGTTTTTTAAGAAGGTCTTTACTGACAGATGCTCAGATTGAATACAAGTTTTCTCTGCTATAAACAATACTTCAGAGGGAGGAGTCAAGATGGCGGAGAAGTAGCAAGCTGAGACTGCTTCAGCTAGCCGGAGATCAGCTAGATAGCTTATCTAAAGATTGCAAACACCTGAAAATCCATCGGCAGATCGAAGAGAAGAAGAACAGCAATTCTGGAAACAGAAAAACAACCACTTTCTGAAAGGTAGGACCGGCGGAGAAGTGAATCCAAAGCGACGGGAAGATAGACCCCGGGGGGAGGGGCCGGCTCCCGGCAAGCAGCGGAGCAACCGCGCACAAAATCAGGACTTTTAAAAGTCTGTTCCGCTGAGGGACATCGCTCCGGAGGCTAAACCGGGGCGAAACCCACGCGGGGTCAGCGTGGCCTCAGGTCCCGCAAGGTCACAGAAGGATCGGGGGTGTCTGAGTGTCGCAGAGCTTGCGGGTATTGGAACGGGAAAGCCGGCTACAGAGACAGAGCCGACAGTAAGCTCGCAGCTCGGTGTTACCTTGAACCGGTCGCAGGCTCGGTGAGCTCGGAGCGCGGCCGGAGGTCAGGCAGACGGGAGTAACTGGGCGCTGTTCTCTGAGGGCGCACTGAGGAGTGGGGCCCTGGGCTCTCGGCTCCTCCTGGCCGGAG
Organism: Mustela lutreola; assembly: GCF_030435805.1. Lineage (NCBI taxonomy): Eukaryota > Metazoa > Chordata > Mammalia > Carnivora > Mustelidae > Mustela > Mustela lutreola. The sequence goes on along the minus strand of NC_081292.1, from coordinate 56,073,951 downwards.
ACCAGGAGGCCGCCATTTGTATTCCCGTCCTCCGGAACTCTACGGAAAGCGCTCAGGTAACAAAAGCTCCTGAAAGCAAACCCGAGCGGATTACTCACCCCGGCCCCGGGTAAGGGCGGTGTAATTCCGCCTGGGGCAAAGACACTTGAAAATCACTACACCAGGCCCCTCCCCCAGAAGATCAACAAGAAATCCAGCCGAGACCAAGTTCACCTACCAAGGAGTGCAGTTTCAATACCAAGGAGAGCAGCAGAATTCCAGAGGAGGAGAAAGCCAAACACGGAACTCATGGCTTTTTTCCTGGGATTTTTTTTTAGTCTTGCAGTTAATTTGATTTTTTCTTTTTCATTTTTTTTTTTCTCGCCTTCGGGTAAAATTTTTTTTTTTAACTGTTACCTTTTTCTTTTTTAACGATTTTTTACTAGTTTATCTAATATATATATTTTTCTTTTTCACATTTTTCTTAGGTGTTTTCTTTTTTTTAAAATTCTTTTCTTTTCTTTTCTTTTTTTTTTTCTTTTCTTTTGGTTTTTTTTTTCTTTCTTCCTTTTTGAACCTCTTTTTTTCCCTTTCTCCCCACTCACGATTTTGGATCTCTTCTAATTTGGTTAAAGCATATTTTCCTGGGGTTGTTGCCACCCTTTTAGTATTTTACTTGCCCCTTCATTTACTCTTATCTGGACAAAATGACAAGACATAAAAATTCAACACAAAAAAAAGAACAAGAGGCAGTACCGAAGGCTAGGGACCTAATCAATACAGACATCGGTAATATGTCAGATCTAGAGTTCAGAATGACAATTCTCAAGGTTCTAGCCGGGCTCGAAAAAGGCATGGAAGATATTAGAGAAACCCTCTCGAGAGATATAAAAGCCCTTTCTGGAGAAATAAAAGAACTAAAATCTAACCAAGGTGAAATCAAAAAAGCTATTAATGACGTGCAATCAAAAATGGAGGCTCTAACTGCTAGGATAAATGAGGCAGAAGAAAGAATTAGTGATATAGAAGACCAAATGACAGAGAATAAAGAAGCTGATCAAAAGAGGGACAAACAGCTACTGGACCACGAGGGGAGAATTCGAGAGATAAGTGACACCATAAGACGAAACAACATTAGAATAATTGGGATTCCAGAAGAAGAAGAAAGTGAGAGGGGAGCAGAAGGTATACTGGAGAGAATTATTGGGGAGAATTTCCCCAATATGGCAAAGGGAACGAGCATCAAAATTCAGGAGGTTCAGAGAACGCCCCTCAAAATCAATAAGAATAGGCCCACACCCCGTCACCTAAAGTAAAATTTACAAGTCTCAATGACAAAGAGAAAATCCTGAAAGCAGCCCGGGAAAAGAAGTCTGTAACATACAATGGAAAAAATATTAGATTGGCAGCTGACTTATCCACAGAGACCTGGCAGGCCAGAAAGAGCTGGCATGATATTTTCAGAGCACTAAACGAGAAAAACATGCAGCCAAGAATACTATATCCAGCTAGGCTATCATTGAAAATAGAAGGAGAGATTAAAAGCTTCCAGGACAAACAACAACTGAAAGAATTTGCAAATACCAAACCAGCTCTACAGGAAATCTTGAAAGGGGTCCTCTAAGCAAAGAGAGAGCCTACAAGTGGTAGATCAGAAAGGAACAGAGACCATATACAGTAACAGTCACCTTACAGGCAATACAATGGCATTAAATTCATATCTCTCAATAGTTACCCTGAATGTGAATGGGCTAAATGCCCCTGTCAAAAGACACAGGGTATCAGAATGGATAAAAAAACAAAGCCCATCTATATGTTGCCTCCAAGAAACACATTTTAAGCCCGAAGACACCTCCAGATTTAAAGTGAGGGGGTGGAAAAGAATTTACCATGCTAATGGACATCAGAAGAAAGCAGGAGTGGCAATCCTTATATCAGATCAATTAGATTTTAAGCCAAAGACTATAAAAAGAGATGAGGAAGGACACTATATCATACTCAAAGGGTCTGTCCAACAAGAAGATTTAACAATTTTAAATATCTATGCCCCCAACGTGGGAGCAGCCAACTATATAAACCAATTAATAACAAAATCAAAGAAACACATCAACAATAATACAATAATAGTAGGGGACTTTAACACTCCCCTCACTGAAATGGACAGGTCATCCAAGCAAAAGATCAGCAAGGAAATAAAGGCCTTAAACGACACACTGGACCAGATGGACATCACAGATATATTCAGAACATTTCATCCCAAAGCAACAGAATACACATTCTTCTCTAGTGCACATGGAACATTCTCCAGAATAGATCACATCCTCGGTCCTAAATCAGGACTCAACCGGTATCAAAAGATTGGGATCATTCCCTGCATATTTTCAGACCACAATGCTCTAAAGCTAGAACTCAACCACAAAAGGAAGTTTGGAAAGAACCCAAATACATGGAGACTAAACAGTATCCTTCTAAAGAATGAATGGGTCAACCGGGAAATTAAAGAAGAATTGAAAAAAATCATGGAAACAAATGATAATGAAAATACAACGGTTCAAAATCTGTGGGACACAACAAAGGCAGTCCTGAGAGGAAAATATATAGCGGTACAAGCCTTTCTCAAGAAACAAGAAAGGTCTCAGGTACACAACCTAACCCTACACCTAAAGGAGCTGGAGAAAGAACAAGAAAGAAACCCTAAGCCCAGCAGGAGAAGAGAAATCATAAAGATCAGAGCAGAAATCAATGAATAGAAACCAAAAAAACAATAGAACAAATCAACGAAACTAGGAGCTGGTTCTTTGAAAGAATTAATAAAATTGATAAACCCCTGACCCGACTTATCAAAAAGAAAAGAGAAAGGACCCAAATAAATAAAATCATGAATGAAAGAGGAGAGATCACAACTAACACCAAAGAAATACAAACTATTATAAGAACATACTATGAGCAACTCTACGGCAATAAATTTGACAATCTGGAAGAAATGGATGCATTCCTAGAAACATATAAACTACCACAACTGAGCCAGGAAGAAATAGAAAGCCTGAACAGACCCATAACCAGTAAAGAGATTGAAACAGTCATTAAAAATCTCCAAACAAACAAAAGCCCAGGGCCAGACGGCTTCCCGGGGGAATTCTACCAAACATTTAAAGAAGAACTAATTCCTATTCTCCTGAAACTGTTCCAAAAAATAGAAATGGAAGGAAAACTTCCAAACTCATTTTATGAGGCCAGCATCACCTTGATCCCAAAACCAGACAAGGATCCCACCAAAAAAGAGAGCTATAGACCGATATCCTTGATGAACACAGATGCGAAAATACTCAACAAAATACTAGCCAATAGGATTCAACAGTACATTAAAAGGATTATTCACCACGACCAAGTGGGATTTATTCCAGGGCTGCAAGGTTGGTTCAACATCCACAAATCAGTCAATGTGATACAACACATCAATAAAAGAAAGAACAAGAACCATATGATACTCTCAATAGATGCTGAAAAAGCATTTGACAAAGTACAACATCCCTTCCTGATCAAAACTCTTCAAAGTGTAGGGATAGAGGGCGCATACCTCAATATCATCAAAGCCATCTATGAAAAACCCACCGCAAATATCATTCTCAATGGAGAAAAACTGAAAGCTTTTCCGCTAAGGTCAGGAACACGGCAGGGATGTCCATTATCACCACTGCTATTCAACATCGTACTAGAGGTCCTAGCCTCAGCAATCAGACAACAAAAGGAAATTAAAGGCATCCAAATCGGCAAAGAAGAAGTCAAATTATCACTCTTCACAGATGATATGATACTATATGTGGAAAACCCAAAAGACTCCACTCCAAAACTGCTAGAACTTATACAGGAATTCAGTAAAGTGTCAGGATATAAAATCAATGCACAGAAATCAGTTGCATTTCTCTACACCAACAGCAAGACAGAAGAAAGAGATATTAAGGAGTCAATCCCATTTACAATTGCATCCAAAACCATAAGATACCTAGGAATAAACCTAACCAAAGAGACACAGAATCTATACTCAGAAAACTATAAAGTACTCATGAAAGAAATTGAGGAAGACACAAAGAAATGGAAAAATGTGCCATGCTCCTGGATTGGAAGAATAAATATTGTGAAAATGTCTATGCTACCTAAAGCAATTTACACATTTAATGCAATTCCTATCAAAGTACCATCCATCTTTTTCAAAGAAATGGAACAAATAATGCTAAAATTTATATGGAACCAGAAAAGACCTCGAATAGCCAAAGGGATATTGAAAAAGAAAGCCAACGTTGGTGGCATCACAATTCCGGACTTCAGGCTCTATTACAAAGCTGTCATCATCAAGACAGCATGGTACTGGCACAAAAACAGACACATAGATCAATGGAACAGAATAGAGAGCCCAGAAATAGACCCTCAAATCTATGGTCAACTAATCTTCGACAAAGCAGGAAAGAATGTCCAATGGAAGAAAGACAGCCTTTTCAATAAATGGTGCTGGGAAAATTGGACAGCCACATGCAGAAAAATGAAATTGGACCATTTCCTTACACCACACACAAAAATAGACTCAAAATGGATGAAGGACCTCAATGTACGAAAGGAATCCATCAAAATCCTTGAGGAGAACACGGGCAGCAACCTCTTCGACCTCTGCCGCAGCAACATCTTCCTAGGAACAACGCAAAAGGCAAGGGAAGCAAGGGAAAAAATGAACTACTGGGATTTCATCAAGATCAAAAGCTTTTGCACAGCAAAGGAAACAGTTAACAAAATCAAAAGACAACTGACAGAATGGGAGAAGATATTTGCAAACGACATATCAGATAAAGGACTAGTGTCCAGAATCTATAAAGAACTTAGCAAACTCAACACCCAAAGAACAAATAATCCAATCAAGAAATGGGCAGAGGACATGAACAGACATTTCTGCAAAGAAGACATCCAGATGGCCAACAGACACATGAAAAAGTGCTCCATATCACTCGGCATCAGGGAAATACAAATCAAAACCACAATGAGATATCACCTCACACCAGTCAGAATGGCTAAAATCAACAAGTCAGGAAATGACAGATGCTGGCGAGGATGCGGAGAAAGGGGAACCCTCCTACACTGTTGGTGGGAATGCAAGCTGGTGCAGCCACTCTGGAAAACAGCATGGAGGTTCCTCAAAATGTTGAAAATAGAACTGCCCTATGACCCAGCAATTGCACTATTGGGTATTTACCCTAAAGATACAAATGTAGTGATCCAAAGGAGCACATGCACCCGAATGTTTATAGCAGCAATGTCCACAATAGCCAAACTATGGAAAGAACCTAGATGTCCATCAACAGATGAATGGATCAAGAAGATGTGGTATATATACACAATGGAATACTATGCAGCCATCAAAAGAAATGAAATCTTGCCATTTGCGACAACATGGATGGAACTAGAGCGTATCATGCTTAGCGAAATAAGTCAAGCAGAGAAAGACAACTATCATATGATCTCCCTGATATGAGGAAGTGGTGATGCAACATGGAGGCTTAAGTGGGTAGAAGAAGAATAAATGAAACAAGATGGGATTGGGAGGGAGACAAACCATAAGTGACTCTTAATCTCACAAAACAAACTGAGGGTTGCCGAGGGGAGGGGGTTTGGGAGAAGGGGTTGGGATTATGGACATTGGGGAGGGCATGTGATTTGGTGAGTGCTGTGAAGTGTGTAAACCTGGTGATTCACAGACCTGTACCCCTGGGGATAAAAATATATGTTTATAAAAAATAAAAAAAGTATAAAAAAAAAAAAAAACAATACTTCAGTGAGCATACATGTGCATATACTTCTGTGGACTTGCATGATTATCTTAGGACTGCTGTAAGAAAGTATTCTAGACTGGGTAGATTACCACCAGCATAAATTTGTTTCTCACAGTTCTGGAAACTGGAGGTCTGAGATCAAGGTACCAGCATATCAGGTTCTTGTGAGATTTCTCTTCCAGGTTGTAGACTGTTGATTTCTCCTCGTAGCCACGCATGGCAGAGAGAGATTAAGAAGTTCTCTGGGATCTCTTTAAAAGGGCACTAATCCTATTCATGAGGACTTACCTTCACAATCTGATTACCTACCAAAAACCCTATTTAGGAGACACACAAATATTCAGCCCATTGCAATGATCATTTTCTTGTATTTCTGTAAGTTGAATTTTTATCATAAAGTTTGTATGCATTTTACATTTTAATGCAGTCTTATGGGTTGCTTTCTATACAAGGCATTCTTATTTATAATATCACTAAATGCAGTTTCTTTACCTTCTTTAGATAGTATCAAGAATTTTTGATAACTAATAGTATTGTAGATTAAAATATTTTATTACTGTTAAAACTTTTATTTCTTTAACTGACAAGTAGTAAGACTAACTTTTTTCATATCTTTTGGCCATTTATATTTATTTTATGTAAATTTCCTTCTGTACTTTGCCCATTTTCCACTGATGTTGAAAATACATTATTAAATACAGTAACATTTTTATGTAACATTTGTTCTATTTTAACCACAAATATTTAACCATAAATAAATATTTATTATTTAGTGTTATTTATGATTTGGAGACAACAAAATTATTTTTAAAAAAGAAAAATTTATCAATTTTTGTTGTATTGTCTTGCTTAAAGGGGTTTTAATGAACCATAATGCTGGCAAGTCAGGTAAACTCCCTGCTCATGTTTTCAAATTATTGTTGTCTCTAGTACATTTAGTCCAGTTGTAATTTGACCATTATATCATTTCTCATGAAGCTCTAATGGTTGACATGCAGCTCTAACATTTCAACTATTTCCCATTAAAATCTCTGATAATTTTAGAAGTGTGTTTAGTTGATGATAAATGGTGTAATAGCTGGCATAAAATAATTCTATACAGAGTTTCCTTTGAGAGAGTGTCAGACATTTTAATATATCTTTACATTTGTCCTATCTATCAGTTCTTTAAATAATAAATATGAATGAATGAGTGAATGAGTTAGCTAATTTCTCCATAACTGCAAAAAAGAGGACATATAGGTGTAACAGCAGGTTTTGGTCCCCTCTCCTACCATCCCTCAAGCTAGCTCTGATTTCACTTGGGGTTGCAGTTGACCCTTTCCATGCATTATCAGTGCATCTCAGTGAGTGCTGGAGCAATGTCCACCTCAGCCAAACTGTGGAAGGAGCCAAGATGCCCTTCAACAGATGAGTGGATAAAGAAGATGCAGTCCATATACACAATGGAATATTACTCAGCCATCAGAAAAGATGAAAACCCAACTTTTGCATCAACATGGATGAAAGTAGAGGGTATTAAGCTATGTGAAGGAAGTCAAGCAGAGAAAGATAATTATTATATGGTTTAACTCATATGTGGAATAAAGGAATAGCATAGAGGACGGCAGGGGAAGGGAGAAAACTGAATGGGAAGACACCAGAGAAGGAGACAAACCATGAAAGACTCTGGACTTCGGGAACCAAACTGAGATTTACAGAAGAGAGGTAGAGGGGAAATGCGGTAACCAGGTGATGGTCATTAAGGAGGACACGTGTGGTGACGAGCACTGGGTGTTATATGAATCATTGAACACTACATCAAAAACTAGTGACATACTATATACTGGCTAATTGAACATAATAAAAAAATTTAAAAACTCAAAAAAATAAGTGGTTTTTCTACATTTCTGCTTCAGGGCTTTCTCAGAAACTGTAGGCACTCGATGAGTCTAAACACAGAGCAGCTCTCAAGATAACCCTTGTATGAATTTCCCATTGCTGCTTTAGCAGATTACCACAAACTTAATAGCACAAAACAACATAAATTTATTATCGTGAAGTTCTGGAGATCAAAAATCTGAAATGTGTCTCTCTACTAAAGTCAAGAACTTGGCAGGATGGTGTTCCTTCTGAAGACTCTAGGAGAGAATCTGTTTCCTGGCCTCTTCCAGCTTCTAAAGACTGCCAGCATTCCTTGGCTTCTGGACTCCTTCCGTCATCTAAACTAGTGATGGATGATTTAGTTTTTCTCAGTACCTCACTTGACTTTTTGCTTGTTTCTTCCACTTTTAAAGATCCTTGTAATTATACTGGTCCCAACCAAGTAATCTAGGATAATCTTTGTTTTAAGATCTGCTGATTTTCTACCTTTATTTCAGCTCAATATTAAGTCCCTTTGCCATGTAACTAACATAGTCAAAGATTCCAGGCATTAAAGCATGGATATCTTCAAGGGGCCATTATTCTACCTACCACAACACCCAAACAATGGATAAGAGACATAAATAATATTGCAGCCTCTGGTCCTTCTGACAGACAATCCTGAGCCTTATATTACATATGCCTTCACAGAGTCTCTGTTGGAGGGAAGACTCAGTTGTACCCAATTGTAATTATTTCCTATAACACATGCTTTATTGGATTTGATTTGTTTGCTGATTCCTCTCTAATTCTTTCCCTCTTCCTGTGAATTAATTCTTAAATAAACTGCTTCCAAGTCCTTGTCCCAGGCTTTACTTTTGGGGAAACACAAACTAAAATATTTTCCATGATGAAACCAGATGTGGTTCTAGACAACAATCTTAAAGAAGGGATTGTGGAATTTAATTTCTCTCTGGTCAGAAGAAATACTGAATCCCAGGTGAAATTATAAATACTGTTACCATCTATGTAAAGTCTATGTAGATTGTGGTCCTATCATAATCCTGTTCAATTAACCAATATAGCTTCTATAAACATGGTTATAGCTGTTGGCAATGGACTCCTAAGAACTTAACAAACTAGTGGCCCAAATATAGCTGCTATGCTCACATGGGGTATCTTTGCTGGAACAGAGCAACATCTTTAGCATTTAGTATACAACTACATTTATAACAAGTGTATCTTTTTTTTTCAATCTCTGGCAATAAAAAGGGTGAAATGCATTTCTCCATCTACATGTGAAGGTTAGCAGTTCTTCCTCAAAGCCATGTCAACTCTACTGTTCTCTCTCAAAATTGTAGCCTGCAGAGATACTTACTTAATATTCTGCAGAATACCATGCTGGTCTAATATATGGAGGTCATCGATGTAATTTTGCCTTACAAATAAATAATGGAAAGTAGCCTAAATGTCCCAGTAAGAAATATTCATACTGGTGAGTGGTAAGTAAACCCCCAAAGGATTCAGGACCTGCAACTCAGATAAACCTGTTAGGGGAACAGTGAGATGGGTCATGCCAGTACATAGTCAAGCTAGTATATGTGAGGTAAATGAGAAGCCATTGTACGTGAATACTCTGCCAGTAAGAAAGGGGTGCAGTGCTTGGTGAGCTGCTTTGAATTTTATAGGCAGAAATAGCAAACGCTGAAATACTGTTTCAACCTATTTATGAAATGATTCTGAAGCCACCAGTTTCAAGTGGTGTTTAAAACAAGATCTATGTGAGATTCAGGACCAGGCTGAGTTACAAGCTTTCCTGCCTCCTGGACTGTGAAAACAGATCCAAAGTTGTTAGATATTTCATTGGTAGAAAAAGACCTGTTTTGGCATCTCTGGAAGGTTTAAATAGGGGAAACTCAGAAAAAAAAAAAAAAAAAACTTAAACAAAACGTGCTTTCTGAGGCAGTGTAATGCTTGCTACTTGAAAAGTAACTTCTAGAGTTTTATGGAGTCCTTGATGAATATGAGGGCCTATTCACTGGTTATCAAGTGACTGGGGCTGAAGTACCTATCATGTATTGGGCACATTACAGTGATTTATAAGCAGAAATTTTCAAAGGCATACTGAGTGGCAGATTTATCTACTTGAGATTTTGTAAAGCTCTGCCTCAGAATAATAGACACATTTTTTTGGCAAAAGGGGTAAGTCAATGGGCACACAACCACAGTATTTTCTAAATCCACTTCTCATAGTGTACTGAAGCCCTAACCTCTACTGTGAATAGATTTTGAAATAGGACTTTTTAGGAGGCAATTAATGTTAAAGGAGGTAATAAAAGCAGGGTCCTAATTTTATAAGATTCATGGTCTTATAAGAAGAAAGAGATCTCTCTCCTTTCTCTCCTTCTCTCTCTCCTTTCCTTTCTCTTCCTCCCTTTCTCATTTCTCTCCCTTTCTCTCTTGCACCCTTCTCTTTCTCTCTTTCTGTCACACACACACACACACACACACACACACACACACACACACAAGTCTCTGAAGAAAAGCTCTCACAGCAATAAAATGGCGTTTTTGTAAGTTAGGATGAGAGCTCACCAGGAATTGAATTAACTGACTTGTTGATCTTGGACTTCTCAACCTCCAGAACTATGGGAAAATCAATTTCCATTGTTTAAGCCACCAATCTATAGTATTTTGTTATGGTTTGACTACAACAGAAGGATTGAAGTTTCTTTGTAAGGCAAGAATAGTGAATGGATAATTGCAGCAGCCATGTCCTTGAAAGGATGGGCCCATCAAAGGTTCCCTACCTATTCCCATGGAAAAAGGTCTAAATCACTCCACCAGGAAAACTATCTACACTAGATGAAGCACAGGCTAAAGGTGAGATAAAACTGGAATGGCTGGTAGAGGAATTTGATGATTACTAAGTAAAGTCAATTATAACAGTAAAAACTATCACTTGTAAAGTAACTCTGTGCTCTTAAGTCTTTTTTAGAGATTACCACTGGCTGTCATTTTGAAAGTTAGTAAGAGAATGGTATTAACAAGTGGAGCTGAGTAATAGCTGATGTGGACTGGGACAGATCCTTTGATGTTCCACGTCACATCACATTGGCCCACCTCCAATTTACTAGCAGTTCCTATGTCCCCTGACAAAATCCCAACTTGAGTGCCAAATTCAAATAACCAAATTCTTTCTCACGCATGTTACTTGTTGGCTGTGGATCAGCTGCAACTCTGCTCCACGTCTTCCCTGCTCAGAAAACTAGGCTGAATGAGAAACCCTTATGTGGGACAACCCTGTTCTCGTGGCAGAGGCTCTTGCTTCTACTTAGAAGTGGTGCACATATTACCAATGCCAAAGAAAATCACATCATTAACGCTGAGTCATAATGTGAACAAGATATAATCTTTCAACAGTGAGATTCACCTTAAAGAAAATTTTGAACAATAATTAAATCTAACACAGTCTCCCTTCTTTGTCACAATATGTACTTCTCTTTCTTCTACCCACCAGTATTCTCTCTCACTCCTAAAGGGAGAAAATCCCAAAGTGCCTTCCAATAATATCAACAGAATATAATCCCAGAATCTCAGAATGGTCTCTATATCAGCTCGTGATGCAATTCTTACTGATCTTGAGACCTGCAATCTTTATATCACCTAAATATCTGCTAGATAAGAGTGGAAGAAGGGAAAATTAGCTACAACAAATCCTCCCATCTGAAATAAAGAAACAAAGAAACAAACAAGCACCAGTAGTCATTGGTCCACTGCAATTCTGAAATTTTGCCAGACATGTATTTGTGGGGGATTCTCACCCTATGGAGGTAGACTATGTTTCTTGATTAGTGTAGTTTTTCCCCAGAAATTAGATTTCTGTGGAGTGTGGTACCTTTCTTGAGGAGTTCTTTCCTTTTCTACTTTCTTCTTTGGCTACATATGAAAGTGTGTTAGAGAATATGCCCTCCTTGGGATCCATGTAGCTTTATCTGCCTACTATTTGAGTAGACAGAAATCGGTATCATTATTAAGTCTTTCACAGTGAGTCTCTAATCCAGTCTGGTGAATCTTTCGGGTTAATGAAATAGTTTAGTCATCTATTTATTTATATCCTGTATTGTTGTTTTTTTTTTCTGTAGTGTGCGTGTGTGTGTGTGTGTGTGTGTGTGGTTGCACTGAAGATTACAATATTTATTCTTATTTAATCTACTTGGAAGTAAAAAGTTAATATTGTATATCACTTCCCATACATTGAGAACCTTAAAAAAACATAATGCCATTTACACTCTTATTCATTTATTATTCCCAAATATTTCACTTCCGTATACTTATAATTCCCAGAATAGTCCATTATTTTTGCTTCACACAGTCATTTGTCATTAAAGTAATTTAAAAACAATTAAAACACACACACAGACACAAAATGCTCATTTTCATGTAGATCCACATTTCCATTTGGCATAATTTTGCTCGGCCTTTCGTTTTTTAGAAGTTTAGTTCTATAGGCATTCTTTAGAACCTTCTTTAGCACTTCTCATAAAGCCGAACTGTTGACACATTGCATTCATTTATTTTAGAATGTCCCTTTTTTCTTTTTGTTTTGGGAGGATATTTCTCTAGATACAGAATTATGGGTTAACTGTTTGCTTGCATCTTCACTTGTTTCCAGTAATTTTAAAACTGCCATTCCCTGATCATCTGGATTTAATTGCATTTTATATGAAATCAATCATCAGTCGAATTACTTGTTTACATGTGTTTCCCCCTTTGGATGTTTGAAACATTTTCTCTTTTTTTTCTTTTTAATTAACATATAATACATTATTTGCTTCAGAGATACTGGTTTGTGAATCATCCATCTTACAAAATTCACAGCACTCATCATAGCACATATCCTCCCCAATATCCATAACGCAGCCACCCTACCCCTCTCCCCCACCCTGCAGCAACCTGTTTGTTTCCTGAGATTGAGAGTCTCTTATTGTTTGTCTCCCTCCCCAGTCCCATCTTGTTTCATTTTTTCCCTCCCTATCCTCCATGACCCCCCACTGTGCCTCTCAAACTCCTCATATCAGAGAGATCATATGATAATTGCCTTTCTCTGATTGACTTATTTCACTTCGCAAAATACCCTCTAGTTCCATCCACATCGTTGCAAATGTCAAGATTTGGGGGAGTTTGATGGCTGCTTATATATATAAAATCACATTTTCTTTATCCATCTGTTGATGGACATCGAGGTTCCTTCCATAGTTTGGCTATTGTGGACATTGCTGCTATAAACATTTGGGTGCACGTGCCCCTTCAGATCACCACATTTGTATCTTTAGGGTGAATACCCAGTAGTGTGATTGATGGGTCATAGGGTAGCTCTATTTTCAACTTTTTGAGGAACCCCCATGCTGTTTTCCAGAGTGGCTGCACCATCTTGCATTCTTACCAAAAGTATAGGAGAGTTCTCCTTTCTCTGCATCCTCGCCAACATCTGTCATTCACTGACTTGTTAATTTTACCCATTCTGACTGGTATGAGGTGGTATCTCACTGTGGTTTTTATTTGTATTTCCCTGATGCCGAGTGATGTGGAGCACTTTTTCATGTGTCTGTTGGCCATTTGGATGTCTTCTTTGCGGAAATGTTTGTTCATGTCCTCTGCCCGTTTCTTGTTTGGATTATTTGTTCTTTGGGTTTTGAGTTTGGTAAGTTCTTTATAGATTTTGGAAACTAACCCTTTATCTGATATGTAATTTGCAAATATATTCTCCCATAAGTCAGTTGTCTTTTGGTTTTGTCAACTATTTCCTTTGTTGTGCAAAAGCTTTTGATATTGATGAAGTCCCAAGAGTTCATTTTTGCTCTTGCTTCCCTTGCCTGTGGTGATGTTTCTAGGAAGAAGTTGCTGCAGATGAGATCAAAGAGCTTGCTGCCTGCATTCTCCTCAATGATTTTGATGCATTGAAGGCTTTCATCCATTTTGAGTCTATTTTTATGTGTGGCATATGGAGATGGTCCAGTTTCGTTCTTCTGCACATGGCTGTCCAATTTTTCCAACACCATTTGTTGAAGAGACTGTCTTTTTTCCATTGGACATTCTTTCCCGCTTTGTCAAAGATTAGTTGACCATAGAGTTGAGGGTCCATTTCTCAGCTCTCTATTCTATTCCATTGATCAATGTGTCCATTTTGTGCCAGTACCATACTGTCTTGATGATTACAGCTTTGTAATAGAGCTTGAAGTCTGGAATTGTGAAGCCTCCAACTTTTGTTTTCTTTTTCAACATCTTTTTGGCTATTCAGGGCCTTTTCTGGTTCCATACAAATTTTAGGATTATTTGTTCCATTTCTTTGAAAAAATTGATGGCATTTTGATGGGGGTTGCATGAAACATTTCCTCTTTAACTTTGATTTTCCTCTGATAATTTTGATTTGGCTCGGTGTGGTTCTTTTTGTAGTTACCCTGCTTGGGGTTAACTGAGATTCCTGGATCTTTAGATTGATGTTTTTTACTAAATTGGGGAGATTTCTATTATGATATTTTTCAGGTGTCTTTTTGCTTCATTTCTGTCTTCTCTGAGACTCCAATCACACATGTGTTAGACCACTTCATATTATACCACAGATCACCAATAATCTGGATGGTTTCTTTTTAAGTGTTTGTCTTTGTTCTTCAGATGGGATAAGTTTAATTATCTGTCTTAAATTCACAGACTCTTTTTTTCAATGAGGCCTTAATCTGATACTAGCCATCCAGTGAATTTGGGGAGTACAGTCCATCCATAACAATTCCTTTTATTCCTGTCAGGTTTGCCTCTTTTCCTTAATGAAATGGATCTATATTGATTTTAGTCCTAGGCCATGGTCTTTATTCCTAAAGCATAGTCTTCATTGGGATGCAACTGAATGCCTGAGGTACTCAGCAGTCTCCTTAGTCTGGTTGCATTAGAATTCCAATTCATTTTCTGGTATCTCTGTTCAGAGGTCACTCTTTAGATGCTGTTTTCTGGTAGACCTCAAGAGTTTCACCCTCTGCACAGCCAAAGACCTGCGGGAATCCCTGTGCAAAGTTCTGAATTCTTTTCTTATCTCTTTCTCTCCTTCTTAGTTGGTGCCCTGAAAATTCAGCTACTTCACCATCTCCAAAATCAAATCTCTGCCTCTTCGATTCAGTTTGATTACCTTAATCTGCTTGGACATTACAATCAGAAAAATAATCCAAGAAGAAAGCTCAGGCAAATGTGAGGTTTACCTTATTTGCTTCTCTTCTCCCAAGAGTCAAAACATCTATGTGTCCTAGTTCCCAGTGAAGATTAAAATAGTTGCCTTGTGCACACTCTGTTTTATGGCGGGTGGCAACTGGAGGGCAAATTTAGCACAAGTTATTCTGTCATGGTGAGTAGTGAAATTTACTGAACAACTATGGCATATTAGAAAGTAAATTTTTTTCGAAACCCTAGTTGCCTTTTTATCTATTTGACTATAGTACGCTCTATGCAATAACAGCCCACAATCCTTCTTAAGAACTATATAAATCCCTAGAGTTACTTTTAGTATTTGGGTTTTTTTTGTAGTTCTGTTGACAGTTCATTCCATGATGCCTTTTCCCCAGCTCAAAGATGGCTGATTCGGTACTTAGACAAGGTCAATATTTATTACCCTTTACTGTTTTATTTTGCTTCATATTTTTATTAGCATTCATTTGTGGGGTTTTTTCCACTTGTAGATAAAAAATAGTTGCATCTTTTAACCCTGAATGTTTCAGAATTCCCGGGTGATCTACATTCTCTTTTATCTCTTTGCAACTTTCCCACTCCCCCTAACAACTGGTTCTTTCCTCAGATCATCTCCTTTCACAGTCTCATCAAAGGCAGTCAAAAATACCTAAACATGCTAATAACACCTGATCCCAACATCTTCATATAGAACCGCACATTCACTAGTACATTTTTCGTCTGGCTGGTAGTTGACACAGCAGATAATTCCACTACTGCATACTATGTGCTGTCATTTTCCAACCACCACTAATCGTTTTCTCACCATCTTCCTTTTGGCCTTAAAAAATCAAAGCCACATAATTTACTTTTGTTATGTTCTTATAGCAAAATCCCATTTCTAGTACTAATTTATCTGTGTCAGTAAGTTTATCTATCTATCTATCTATCTATCTATCTATATAGTTTCCTTAAGAAACAATCCTACACTAATAGTTTTTTCACTATCTTCCACTTGGCCTTAAAATCAAAGCCACATAATTTACTTTTTGTTATGTTCCTATAGCAGCCTCTCACTTCTAGTACTAATTTCTGTCAGAAAGTTATCTATATATAATGTTCCCTTAAGAAAAAATCCTAAGGGGTGTTCAGTTGGTTAAACATTTCCCTTCAGTTCGGGACATGATCTCAGGGTCCTGGGATAAGCTCTGAGTTGGGCTCCTTGCTCCTTGCTCCTTCTGTCCTTCCCCACTGTTCATTCCCTCTCTCTCTCTCTTTGTCTCAAATAATCCCACCACTCGTCTCCTCTTTCTTTCTTTGTCTCAAATAAATAAATAAAATCTTTAAAAAAAAAAAAAAAAAAAGGACACAATCGTAAAATCTCAGTGGATTTTTAACAATAGGGCTTTCCCCAAGCCAGTATGTGCCAGATGCCTTTCAGCTGTTGTTCTTTGTATTCTTATTAGGAACCAGGATGAAAAACCAGTGCTTAACTGTGGAAACACCATCATGATGTGGCAAAGAGGAGAGATTTGATAAAAATCATGTGATGGTTCCTTAAACTGCTGCTCAGAAGTAACAAAAGTTACTCACACTTACATTTCATTTGCCAAATCAAATAAGACTAAGTCCGACATAAATGGGATGAAAACCATAATCCTCACGTAGCAGGGTTTCTGTGGTAAAAGGTCATGAAAAGAAGGGAACTATACAGAAAGATAATGTACATTTAGGATAGTAATGCAACGTGTCATGCCAAATTTATTTTTCAAAAGATCTCTTTGGTTGATGTGTTGAGAAAAACATTTAAGAAGTTAAGGTAGAAGCAAAGAAATCTATTAAAACAATAATGAATAATTCGGGTAAGAGATAATGGTGGCTTAAATAGAGCTGTCGCAGGAGCTGAAGGATGGGTTGGTTTCTGAATGTATTTTTCAGAAAGAGTCAGTAAGATTTAATGATTAGTTACTTGCTGGGCATTAGAGAAAACTAAGACACAAGAATAACTTCAAGGTTTTGGCTTAAGCTTAGATTTCATAGTACCTAGACTCAGTCAGACTTCCAGGTTTAAGAGCACAGCCATCAAGACTGCCCTGACCTATGATACAAAATGCAAGTTTACAGAGTTCCCGAAAGTAACTTCAGGTTCAGTAATCTTCTAGAAGGATTTCCCAAACTCAGAGAAAATCTATTATACTCACAGTTAAACTTTACTAGAGGGACAGAAAGTAGATCTAATTTAGCTAAATGTAAAGCATCGAGCAGAATCTGGAAGGGTTCCATATATACAACTTTCAGAATGTATTACAATCCTAGCATCAGTGTGTAACAGTATACTCGGTATCTTACCAGTAAGAGAAGCTTTCTCAGACCTCAGTGTTCAGAGTTTTTAACTTGGGGACTCCTTTATGTGGTCATAATTGATTGACTGCCCATGTGTTTGATTTCAGTCTCCAGGTCAACTGACAACACATGAACAAAAGTCCCTAACCTAAATCCTCTGGTTTATCTTGCTGATATAACCACTCTCCATCCTATCAGCTAATATATTCAGTTTCTTCCCTAAACAAAGATACTCCTATTAGGAATGCCATGCATTACCTATTAGAAGCCAAGAGTACAAGGAAGTCCTCCCTTTGGGCAAAACCAAATTCTTTTCTACACACATGCCTATTTCCAAACTAATTACTATGTCCAGAGAGACTGGATTGTCCCATGTTTTTAGCAAAATCATACACTATTCCCCAGACCAAATCAAAGTGACATTGGTTTATAAACTACATCTTTGCAACACAAGACAACAGTGGAATAAATCCTATTGAGACAACCATATTATTAAGAGTAAGTGTTATATAAGGGAAATCAAAAAGTTAATTTGAGAGAAAGCATCTTGATTACGGGGTGGAGTATGGGTGATGCATACTTTAATAGACTTATGCTAAATGGCTTTGTGAGTAGGTGACATTTAATCTGAGTCCTGAAGAATAAAAAAGTGAGACGAGAAGAAGAAACAGTTTAATTATGAATTTTTTTTAAAAAGAATAAAAATGAAGTTATGTCTGGAGCACAGTAAATGAGGATTGGGACATATGAGATTAGAATGAAAATGAAAATAGAAACCAGGTTATTCAGGGCTATATCAGACATGAGTGTCCATATGTCTTGAATCTTACCATTTTAGTGTGCCCAAAATTCCAGAGGCTCTACATTTTTGGAAACTATCTACATTTCTGTGCCTGAGGGCTTTGTGTGAAGGTTAGAGGTATATAGAAAAATACACACATACCAACAGCCCTCAAACAGTGACTAAGAAAAAAAATTAAATATAAGTATTAAATAAATATTTAATATTAAGTTAAAATTTAAAGATTAAATATAATATACATGTGTATATACATAAGTCTATTTTATCTCCCTTCTGAAGGTTGGTAGGGCTGGTAATTCTATGATATATGTATTATTTATATTACTTCCTAAAGTTAGACCATGGGATAAAGTTCCAGTATTTCTTCTGGTTTCTGGATAATTAACACACACTTTATTGTCTCCTTCTCTTTCTGATATCATACCTCCATTCATCTATAAGTGTTTCTAGTACTTCTAATAGAAAAGGGAAAAAAGAGAAACTAAATCTTACTTGCACTTGAATCCTTCTCCCTGGGTTTGCTACAGAGGGACCAAAAACTAACACAAAGACAGAAAAAAGAAAAATCATGAACAGAGTTTAAACAACTGAATAATATTATTTAATACGTGTTTCAAAAAATTACTCTGACCTCCGTATGTGAAAAGCATTAATGGGGACAAAAGTAGAAGCAGAGACACTAAAGTCCTATTGCAATATCTGGGTAAATAATGATAGTGATTTGAATGAGAGTTAGAACAGAGATTATAAAAAGTGGGAAATTCAAAATATATTTTGGAAATAGAATTGACAGGACAGTTTGTTGGGTGAGATAAGCAATGGAATGGTCAATATTGACTCCCGTATTGCTTGATGGTATTACTTTACAAGATGACAAAATAAGGTGAAAAAATTTAGGTGTTTAATTTGGTCGGGGTGATCAAGCACTTCATTCTGGGCATATTTCATCTGTCTAAAACACTCAAATGGAGTTGTCGAGAGGGAATTTGAACATATGTTTAGCACTAAGGAAAGAGCTGGGCTGGAGATTTAAATTGGGGATCTGTCATCTTACAGATGCTATTCAAAATCATGGGACTAAATGAGATCACCTACAATATAATCAAATAGAGAAGAGAGAAAAGAGTGAAATAATGGATTATTCTATAAATGGATTTAGATAAATAGCTGAATTTCATGTCCTTCTATAAATTAAGTTTATAAAAAACGAAATCAAAGAGCATTAGAATAAAATATTCATATATGTTCATGGGAACTGAAGAAAGCCTTTATAGGCTTGCTGTCATAGTCAAAAACAATAAAGAGTTTAACCATAATCACTCATCTTCAAGGAAAATGCAAATCAAAACCACAATGAGATATCACCTCACACCTGTCAGAATAGCTAAAAGCAAAAACTCAAGAAACAAGTGTTCAAGAAGATGTGGAGGAAAAGGAACCCTCAAGCACTGTTGGTAGGAATACAAACTGGTTCCTCAAAAAATTAAAAATAGAACTCCCCTATGATCCAGTAATTGCACTACTGGGTATTTACCCAAAGAATACAAAAACAGTAGTTCAAAGGGATATATGTACTCCTATGTTTACTGCAACATTATTTACAGTAACAAAACTATGGAAGAAGCTCATGTTCATCAATAGATGAATGGATAAAGAAGTTGTGTATATATATATATACAATGGAATAGTATTTAGCCATATAAAAGAATGAAATGCTGCCATTTGCAGCAACATGGATGGATCTAGAAAGTATAATGCTAAGCAAAATAAGCCAGTCAGAGAAAGACAAATACTATATGATCTCACTCTATATGGAATTTTAGAAACAAAACAAATGAACAAAGGACAAAAGAGTCAAACCAAAAAACAGACTCAACTAGAGAGAAGAGACAGGTGGTTACTGGGGAGGAGATGGGTGGGAGCATAGGTGAAAGAGGTGATGGAGATTAAGAGTACACATCATGATGGTCACTGAGTACTGCATAAAATTATTGACTCACTATATTGTACACCTGAAGTATGTATATAACGCTGTATGTTAACTGTATGGGAGTTAAAGTTTATAAATTAAATAAAATAAAATGAGTTTGGCCATAAAAAAGAAAAAATTTTTAAAGTACATCATAAAAAAGTCTCCTAATGTAATTAAATTCTGTTTCTCAGAATGAATGCTGTTAATTTCCTTTTTGCGCACAGTCTTAGTAATTAAAAGATAAATATAACAACGAGAAGATGGTTTTATTACCACTGTGTGTACAATAATTTATATGAGATTATGAACATATAAGAATTCAAACTTTTTTATAGAAAAAATACATACAGTATGAATGAAAATTAAGTAAAAGAAGAAACTTAAATGTCCAACAACCATATTCAAAACATAAATAAATAAATAAATAAGTCAACTATGCTGGTAAAAAAAAAAAAAAGACATGGAAATTAATCAGCAGATACTTTTCTCTACCTAATAAAATGGAAAAGTTTTAAATTACAATATCATATGTTGTCAAGCTTACAAAATAATAGATTGAGTTCTTACTGATGAAAATGTAATTGGTACAATTTTCTGCATGACACTTTTGGGATAGTCTTAAGCAAAAGTCCTAATGCTTTGATACAGCAATTTCTCTTCTAGTAATTTATCCCCCCAAATAATTAAAGACGTGTTTAAACATTTACCTAATCAAGATAAATCCAGAAATGTAATGTGGTAAACTTGGGATTTATATATTTCCTTTTGGGGATATGAAGAGAAGATTCCTAGCTATCATTTTTCTATCAATAATAAGGACAAATCCTCCATAATTCCATGACGAAACCTCACAGAGATTGTGATAGACTTGGACTCAAATATTCAACATAAAACTACATGGAAGAAGAGACAAGTTGAAGAAACAAGGACATTGGGGGAGGATTCTAAACAGAGAAGTTTCTCAGAATGAATGCTGTTAATTTCCTTTTTGGGCACAGTCTTAGGTATTTCTAATTGCAATAAAATGTCAATGAGGTCAGAAGACCAAGTGTCACAGGGACACTTTAAACAATGAAGAGCTGGCTAATGCCAATAGAGCCTGGCAAAGTTTGATTAGTCCTTAATGCAAGAGATAATCCTTGTAGAAATTGAGTCTATTAATTGTGTGAGGAAAAACAAACAAACTTGAATTTTTCTAACTCATATTCAATTTCATGATAAAATCACCACATAGCTAGCATCTAAAAATCCACAAACTCAGAAATAGGGTTTATGTTGTGTTTTAATTATTTTATCTCAAATTAATTCTTTGCCCAAGCAAGTAATAAAAGCTTTTAATGCACAAATGTTTACCAAACTGTTAAATTCTTTGATATTCTTTATCACATTCAACATGTAATAAATATTTATTATGTGCTATGTACATTTCTCTGAAGAACTTGCAATTAAATTATTATTGCTAAACTAAACAAATTATTTTGACTCACAGTTAATCCTTAAATTATTAAATACTTTGTTTTTAAACTGTATATATAATTTATAATTAATGTATTTGAGCAAATCAAAGGCATGGCAAACAGGATACTGTTAATATTTCTAATAGGCACTTTTCTTTCCTATACATATTCTTTGAAGATAAATGACTTCAGCATAATTTGTATTCTCTGCTTTAACAATTGAGAATCTTGTTTAAATAAAAGCAGTCTTATAGGTAAATGACTACTCAAATGTTAATTAATGATTGAGGGAAATATTTAAAGTGATTTTTAAAAATTAGATTCTTTTTTAAAAATGGTTATAGATCTGTTTCTGCATTTTATGTGGAATCACATAAAATATTTTTTTAATTCACAGATAACACATCTGGTTATATGGTTTATGGTTTATGAACTGCACAAAGAAACAAGACCAAATGGGCTTACTCGGGAAGGATGAAATCCACCCAAATTCTGCTAGGCTAAACCATGTGGGAGATACTGCATCTATCAGGGGCAAAAATTCATGAAATGAGTCATGAATGTTCAAGTTGGTCCTGATTTAAAAGTATTTCTGTGCTTGACAGAATAATTATATTACATAAGCATACTACATAAATTATTTTTTTCTGAACCATTTTGAGAATAACTTTCCAGCCAGATACGCTATCACTTCCTAAGTGTCTCCACCCTACAAACAGGGACATTCTTCTGCATAACCACCATACTAGCAGGAAATTAACACTGATACCCCATTACCAACTAATATTCACACTCCACTCAAATTTCACTGAATGTCCCCAAAACATTCAAAATTTCACTTTGTCTTTAGTTGCAATGTCTCTTTTTTCTCCTGCATTCTGAGACAGTTCTTCAATCTTTCCTGGACTTCAGTGATTTTGACAGTTTTGACAATTTAATTGTGTATGACGTCTCCCAATTTAGGATTGGCTGATGTTCCTAACATTTAGAGTCAGATTATATCATTAGGAATACCACTGAAGAGGCGCCCGTTTTGACCAGCTGAAATCTCTTCACGCTGGCTCCTGTGTGCTTTTGTTATGTTCTTATTTTTCTTTGAGCACTTCCATGATTTATGACACAATAAAATAATCCAGGTTAACCATACAATTTTCTTGCCTCAACTCTTGCCCAAAAGATTTGGATACTAGATGCTCTCAGTGCTCTGAGAGTGTCACTGCTCCCAGACTCTCTCAGGGGAGAGAGTTAAGGAATATTTATCTACTTATATAAGTTGAAATATTTACACCACTGCCTTCATGTCCAATCCAAAGTTACAAGGCTAATTCTAGGGGTTTTTTTCCCTGTTAATTAATTTTAATACTTTTTTTTTTTTTTTAAATAAACTGGCTGTGTTTAACCAATTTCCCATTACTACCACCATCCGCTCCCTAGGAATAGCTCCTTTCACCGCATCACTGCTTTGACAATCTATGCTGGGGCACCACTCTCATGGGACATACCTGTTCATTGTTTTCTAGTTTTGACAACCCATGCCAGACAAACCATCTCAGACTCTTGAGAGCCTTGGCCAGGCCCGTTTTCCCACAGGACATTCACCTCACTCTCCTTGGCCCTGAGAGGCCATGCTAGGGCATCCGTTGTAGGTATATCCTTCCCATCCTAGATAAGCTCTGACACTCCAGGCTAGTTTGTTCCTTTTCCCAAATGTCCTATTTGCACTTCTCAGATTTTAACACCCACTCTACTCCTGCATCCCCCAACCCCATCCAAATACACCCACACACACTGCATGGCTACATTCCTTTTTCTTCTTCGGCTCTAACAGCTTATGCTAGGTAAACACCTACATGAATACCTTCCCAACCCCACCAAAATCCCTTCCCATTGTTCCAGGCATGGATAATTATCTTGTCTTAGGGGTGCCTGGGTGGCTCAGTCAGTTCAGGTGATGATCTCAGAGTCCTGAGATTGAGCTCCACATGGAGCTCCCTGATCACTGGGGAGTCCGCTTCTCCCTCTCCCTCAGCTGCTCCCCCACTTGTGCTCTCTCACTCCTGTTTTCTCTCTCTAAGAAATAAATAAAATCTTTTTTTTTTTTTTAATTTCCTTGTCGAGCTTCTGGGCGGCTCAGTTGGTTAAGCATCTGCCTTTGGCTTAGGTTATGATCCCAGGGTCCTGGGATGAGTCCTGCATCTAGCTCCCTGCTCCATGGGGAAGCTTCTGCCCCGTCTGCCTGCTGCTCCCCCTGCTTGTGTTCTCTCTCTGTCAAGTAAATAAATAAAATCTTTTTGAAAGAAATTACCTTGTTTTGTACAAACTAACAGCTTTAAAACTGAATTGTTCAGGAGGGGAAGGGAAAGATAAAGAAAAGAGGGATCAGAGAGCCACTGGTTTAAGTTAGGCACAGAGGGTCGTGTTAATTATACTCTTCACTTTATGATATAACATCACCATGGTCAAAGCAAAGCCCAGATCTTATTTTATTTACTTTTTAATGTATTTCATAGTTAATTTTATGGGTTAATTTGTTTATATGTTATTGTATTGAATGTTATGTTTAAATTTTATTCCAGACTAAGTAATTCCTCCATCTGTCTTTTTGTTTTTATTTGTCCTAGTATTTCCTGTGGCTTTTTAAAATATTGTGTTCTACTTCAGAATGCCAAATTTAAGGGGAGGGTATTATATATATGAACTAACCAATTTTTTAAAATAAAATAAATAATAAAATATTTTTAAATTAACTGATAATTAAAATTTTAAATCTGTTTTTAATACTCAATTTTTTTGTCCTATGGGCTTGAAAGATTATTCATTTATTCTTTTCTCATAGACATTAATCTTTAAAACATATACTATGTGTGTAACAAAGTTACATCTTAACCTTCTTTCTAAATGACACCTTAGAAAACTTTGCTTCTTCCTCCAAATTCATTTTATTTTAACACTATTCATGTAACCTCTTAAAATACTAGTTATCATTATATTATTATCATTAGCATTGCTTTTACATTATACCAAAAGCATGTATCTAGATTTATATTTGCATTTTAATAATCTTTTGTGTTGCACTTCTTCATACATCTCAAAATGGTCTTTGGGATCATTTTCCTTTGTCCTACATATATTATTTAGAAATTCCTTTAGTTAAGGTCTGTTGCAGACTTTTTTGGGGATCACTTGCCTTTCTTCATGAAGGTTTATTTACATATACCGAATCTATGTTGCAGTTGTTAAAATATTACACATCTCTCTTCTGAACTGTTGTTTAGAATTGGGCTGTGATTTGCGTTGTCATCCTTAAGTGGGCACTCCCAACTTTTCCACTCAGGTTTCTTTCTGATTTTGTATTTGCCTTAATGATTTTTTTATTGTACCAATATCCCCAGATGTAGACTTAATTTTATTTTTTCTCTGCTTGGTATAAAATGTAGACAGAATGATTTTGATGATATTTAATAATCATTTGTGGTTTTTTTAATCAAAAAAGGTGAGTAAAATGCAATTTCTTTATTTGATAAAGAATTTCTATCTACCCCATACGCAAACATTTTTTTAAAACATCATATTAATGATGAATGACAGAAACATTATTTAGGTCAGCCAAAAGACTGGGACATCTGCTATCACTACATCTAATTCACATTATTTTGCAATTCCTCTATCACTCAATAAACCAAAACTAAAAAAATGTTAAAATTAGAAATTCAGGCAGATTGCCATATTTTCTGTCAACATACTGAAAACCAAAAAAATCTATAGGCAGTCTACTGCAATTAATAAATCATCTTTAATTTCATAAATTCATAACCAAAATACAAAATAATAGGTTTATTATGCATCAATAATAGCCATCAGTCAAAATATAGTAATAAAATGTTTATAATTCACAATTACAACAATGGTGTAAAGTGGTTGGGAAGAAAATGTGAAATTTTATTCTTATAATTCTTATGTAAGTTTAAAAAGCTAAAAAAAATTTTCTCCGACAATTCTTACAAAGAAAAATAAAGAGAATTTGCCTTTACAAATATTGGGAAAGATTCTAGCCAGTAAAAAAATGGAATACAGAACCCAGAAATAATCTACTAATCAGTATTAAATTATCTATTCATATGGAAAAGTAATTAGAACCTTTCCTGGCCATACAAAAAATAAGTTACAGTTAAATTAAACAGATAAAAACATGAAAAGCAAGGCATTTTTTTTTTTAAATGTAACTGAATATTTTCATGTATAGGGTAGTATAGGGTAGTATTTCCTTAAAAAAGATACTAAAAAGACAACCAATGACATATTTAATTTTTAAGAATCTGTAATAGAAGTCACTGAAATAAAGTTAACAATAATTCTCCTTGGGAGAAAAATATTTTAATGATAATAATTGATAAAGGATTAATCTTAATAAAAAGAACCTCTTACAAATAAATGAGAAAAATTACAAATATACCAATATAATAAAGCAAAAGATGTGGGTTGGCAGATCACGCAATAACAAACCTGAAGCTTGATAAACACAAAGCTGCTTAACCTTGTCAGTTATCAAATGAGCAAGGATCCCAGACACTGAATCGAGACTTCCTAGGACCTGAAGCTGCTCTCCCACTTAATAATTATGTAACTTTTGAGTTATTTCTGCTTCTCAGGGCTGTCTTCCTCCAAAACAAGAATGGTATACCATCTAACTTATGTATTTATTAGGGGAACTAAATGCTTTAATACATGGGAAAGACTTGAACACAACTGGCACAACGTGATGACTCAGTTAAATATGCCTATTATTACACTGCCAGGAAGGTCCTCAGGTAGAAGCAGCAGGAATGGAGTCTTTTTAAACAGGAAATATGCAGTTAACAAAAAGTTACTTTGAAAAGAATTCAACGCTTGGGGGAGAATGGAAAACTAGTTTGAAGAAACAATATTCCAGGCGAAAAAAATTATTCAAACAATACATAAAACATTTATTTTAAATTTTAAAATATATAAAACTATATGTTGTGTTGGACTATGAATATTTAATAAATATATCAAAACATAGTGGGGAGGATATATAGGGTTAGGAAATGAACTTCAATGGCATATGTAGCATTGTATTTCTTAAAAAATAATAATAAAAGACTGGCAAATAAATCAAATGTCAACATTTGTTAAATCCAGATGATGGAAATATAGATGTCTATTATTCACTGAAATTTTCTCTGTATATTTTAAATATTTTATAATTTTAAAATTTTTAAATGGGTTGAATGCAGAACATTATTTTATATGCCTGTCAGAAATATTCTTGCTTTATTTTATAGTTATTCATGCACATATTTTGAATCTGCTACTAAATATAATTCCTTGACAACACAAGCAATTTCTTTTCTAAATTTTATCCCTTAGCTCTGAACACAGTGTTTGATACCTAACAAGGATGCAATAAAAGTTTGATGAATGACTGAATGTTTTACTGCGCACTAGACATTTTAAATTTTCAGCACAGACATCTGTAAATAATTCACACAAACACCAACAAAGGACCTTATTTATTTATTCTAAATATAGAGGATAATCAAATACATATTTTAAGTGTTAAATTTCTATTTACCATATTGGAAAGAATACAAGTGTTTGTCACAAACGAGTTTTTATGCTTTCCCTTCACTTGCTTTTTTATTTGAAAAGAAAAACTAAAGGACTTCTTTTTCATTTATTCATTAAACTCTATATTATACTTTCTTACATTCTGACTCTCACAAAATCACTCCTAGTATTATAAATACATGCTCAGAAGTTCTCCAACCTTAACTGAATATCCAGGAATAATCAAAAGGAAATAAATTAGAGGCTGCCAACAATGAAAGGGTTTTTAATTCTTTAGTGAATAATTTATGTTTTCCTCTCAACAAAAGCAAAGAATGTAGCATTTTCCCCTCAGGATCAGGTAGCTAATTATTTTTGGCTCAAAAATACTTGTTCATTATTTTATTTTATTATAAGTTTATTTGTGCAATTTATTTGGGGTTGTTGGGGGGGTGGGGGCTCTCATGATAGAACCATGAATAACTAATTAGAAAGAGAAAGGCCTTCCAAAATAAAACACAGCCAAAGCAAAAGCCACTCAAAAACCAGAAAAGATATCCCAGATTGGCTACACACACACACACATACACACACACACAGTTTAATGAGAGACACAAAACAATGACCTGACTTAAAGATTTGTTTGAAAAATAGGATCTAAAATAATTAATTCTTTACTGTTTTGCTTTATAGTATTATTCTCTTTCGAATCAAAAATGTGTGAAATAATCATTTTAGCACTGTACATTTTGAATTGTTATTTTTTTTATTTCTTCTAAGTGCTTATATGAACTTCAGATTTCTCCCAAATTTTTGTTATCTTCCTTTTCTTCATTCATTCTGACATAATATGTAGAAACCCTATACATTTCTATACAGTTTCTACTAATATTCTCCTCCATATACTTTAATATTGTCTAAGTTATAATATTTCTCAAAAAAAATCAGCATCACTAAAAATGTTAGATTTAACTAATTAACACACTGTGGCTAGATTTAACTAATTAACACACTGTGACTAATAATCCTGGGTTTTTTTTTTTGTTGATTAAAAAAACTATAATGTATGGACACTACCATCAAAAAAAGCAAAACTAGATCTGAATATTTTATAATGAATCTGTAGGGAAAAATTCAAAGAAAGATTAAAAGATTAATCTTGCAAAGATTAGAGCTTACATGAAACCTTTGTGTGTTCTTTAATAATAAATTACCAACTGCCAAAGGCAAATCTGAATTCAAGAAAGGTGAATGGAAAAAAAAAAACTAATTCATTTTCCTTCTAATGTAATTATTGAAAATATGTTCAGTCAGTTAAAATGATCTAGAGACTTTTTTACCTATATAATTTCATTTATGTCTTTACTTATTGATTAAAAAATGTATGTACTTAGCATTATACAATGTATTAGTCACTGTTAGACGCTGGAAAAAAAAAAAAAAAAAGAATTTAAGCCCTGTCCCTGCTTCAGAGGAAGGACAGACACCAAAAGTTAAGATGATAAACTAGAATAGGACCAAGGCTATATATCTGCTTCACTACTATGTATCCAGTGTCTACAACCGTGCCTGACACATAAATAGTACTCAGTAAATATTTAGTAAGTAATGAATTAAAGAAATAATCAGGGGTGGGACGCCTGGTTGGGTGAGTCACTTAATTTTTTTCTGCCTTCCTTTGGCTCAGGTCATGATCCCAGGGTCCTGGGATAGAGTCAGGCATAGGGCCGCCAGCTTAGCGGGAAGCCTACTTTTCCCTCTGCCCTGCCTGCAGCTCCCCTTGCTTGTGTGCTCTCTCTCCAAAAAATAAATAAATAAAAAGTGAAAAAGAAAAGAAATATTCTGGGGCACCTGAGTGGCTCAGTCAGTTAAGCATCTGACTCTCAATTTCCGCTCAGGTCATGATCTCAGCGTTGTAAGATCCATCCCAGGATGGATTCTGCATTGGGCATGGAGCCTGTTTAAGATTCTCTCTCCTTCTACCGCTGTCCCACCCCTCCCATTCCTGTGCACAAACACATGCGCCCTCCCTCTCTCTCTCTATCTCTCCCTCCTGAGAGAAAGAAAGAAAGATCCAATGAGTTAATGCCAAAGCACTCTGAACAAAGAACAGAGAGTAACTAATTCTGCCTGTCGTCAAGAAGTGACATTAAGCCAAAAGTGAATTCGATGTCATAATTCAGTTTGAGAATATACAGATACTTCTTTGGGGAAAATGTCTGTCAACCATACCATGTGATTCAATTGGGTGTACCAATCATAGGAATTTGGAAACCCCTTACACATACATCCAGCCATCCATAAAGGGGTACTTGTCCCAAGATCAGGCAAACAAACCCACTTTGACAAAATGTTGAGGTTTTGATAAACTGAATTAGTAGCAGAGAAAAGATGTGACAGCATCAGCAGAAATTCTAACAATCCATTTTTATTTCCCTATTTGGTACTATCTAATCAGAACATTTAAAATGAGGACCTTGTAATAAAACCTAATGAAGCAATTTATGGGTTAAATGTCCCTTTTGCAACTGTCATCTCACAGAATCTTTAAAAACCTTCATTAAGTATTTGTAGCATCTCTCAGAGATACTATCTCTTTTTTATTCAAGTGCCCTTGGTCTTAGCTGTCATAATAGTCCCCCTAACAAGCTGTCTTCAGAATTTCAATCCTCCCATTCCAAATTCCATCTCTTCAACACCTCCAGATTGCCAAAAACAACTTTTATCAAATTATTTAATGACTACTCATTGATGATAGTCATTAAATAAGTCCACATGATTTAGTATGAGCATCATCTACTAAACTCCTATTATAAAATTCAAGTTTCCTACATTCTAAAGTATTTGAAATCTTATAAACATGTCACATTTTTACTCATTTAATTTTTTTGTACTTTCATAGATTCTATTTTCTCTGCCTAGAACACTTATAAATAACTTGCTAGTGTAGTAATACTTGCTAGGGCCATATAATCATTAATTTGCATATTT
This sequence comes from Mustela lutreola, assembly GCF_030435805.1. NCBI lineage: Eukaryota > Metazoa > Chordata > Mammalia > Carnivora > Mustelidae > Mustela > Mustela lutreola. Next base: position 56,043,969 of record NC_081292.1, on the reverse strand, counting down.
AACTACCATTCTGGATTAGTTTAAGGGGAGCACGATGTCCTACTTACATCTTACCACCTGAGCATAATGCAATGCCTAACAAATAGTGCTTAAAACATGTTTATTGATTATGTTCATTCTCTATCATAAAGAGATTCAGAGAGATTAAGAGACTTGTTGAGGACTTCCTAAATGAAGAGACCAACATCGGAACACAAACCTTGTGATTTCTAGTTTTAAACTTCTTTGAATAGATACCTTTCTTCCCAAATACCAGCAGCCCAGAGGGGGACCACAGAAACGAATACAAATAGAACCAGTAACAGCTATTTAGAGTTTTTACAGATTCAAGGCATTTGTTACTGGGGCTCCCGTAGAGGGGAGTATTCAAGAATGAAAATGACTGAAGTTTTGGTTCTTTGTATTCCTATTTTCTATCTAGCACTTATTTCAATAAATTTTATGTTAATTATGAACAAATGAAGATAAACTGAACTTTTTTTTCTAATTAGTTTTTAGTGTTATAAATGAATACTGACCCCAAACCGTGACATTAACCTTATCTCTGCCCCAACAACGACCCTCCTCTTTCTTTATTGCAGCTTTTTATTCTTATAAATAGGTTCCTTTGGGTTCTAATAATTTAATTTATATGTCCTATGTGGTATCTGAATGCTGACATTTTTTTGCTAAATTTCGTGCTTTCATTAATTGCCAGTAAAATGGCCTAGATTAAATTTACATCATAACACATTCCAATTATCTCCAGATTGTTTGGATCAGAAGATCTTGGTCTTTTGGCCTTTGTCAGATTTATTTTTGTCCTTGGCAACTTGTCGTAAACTTTTAGTCTATATAGTTTCTCTTGGATGTTATTTACGCCATTATCATTCTGTCCTTAAAAGAAAGAAAAAAACAACTTTGCAAGGACTAACTAAAAAAAACTTCGTTTTAATTTTGTAATAGCTCCTGAATTATGAAAATGAAAATATATTTATTTCACCAAAACAATTACTGATAAATGCATTTATAACATTAATTTTAACTGTAAAGATTATATTTTATTCATTTATTTGGGAAAGAGAGAGAGTGAGAAAGAACAAGCACAAGCAGGGAAAGAGCAGAGGGAGAGAGAGAAGCAGGCTCCCACTGGACAGGGAGCCTGATGCTGGGCACAATTCCAGGAGCCTGGGATCATGACCTGAGCCGAAGGTAGAAGCTTAACAGAATGAGCCACCCAGGTGCCCCCTAATCTTAACTTTAAATGTTTTGAAAAGCTTCCCCATTTTATAGATACTTGATGGCATGATTTCTAACAAAACACTATACATTATGACACATTCACTAGTGAAATGCACTGGATATGGGGCAGCCTTGGGAGTTGTACTGGCTATATTTTCTCTTTTCTGTATTTTTGATTCTCTTGTAATACGAGCCTTGATCCTGAAGAGATAGCCCCTCTCAGGACTAGATACTTCCTAGAGATAGCAAACAAATTCCCTGCCAGCACATTTTTGATACACATAACCAATCCAGAGCCCACACTCCCATTATCTCCTTTATCAAACTGCTACATACACCAAGCCTGTATATCCCTGTGCCCTAAGTCACCCCAGGGCCAATTATAAGGCAACTAGAGAACATTTCTATGGCACGGAGACCATCAAAATTATTCAGACTATCCAATCTTAAAGTTACTCAGCATATACACCTACGTTGCCTTGTCCATTCCTTCTCACAAAAATTCCAATGGTAGCTCTAGGTCCCTTTTTCCCTCTTGCCCTTTTGACTCCTGACTGTGCCTTGTCCTTTCTCTTGTAACTCCACTCGGTGAGCCATGCCTTGTGTTTCTAGGGATCTGTGAGTATAAACTTCCTTCATGACAATCATGTCTATGTCTGCGTGTTTTGCCATACTTGATTAAAACTAATCGGGTACGTTTTTCATACAGCAAAGCTTATTAAAATAAACTCAAGTTATTTCAGCAGTATGTAGGCAACTAGTAAGGGATATTATAAAGATAATAAATACATAGGATAATGGATAGAGAATAGATCATCTCTAAAGTTCTTTCCAGTTCTGATATGATTCTACAATAATACTCATGATTGGCTCTTATTTAATAGCTGAGTTTTTATTTTCATAGAATTGTGTATATAGAAAATACACAGCAAATATACATGTGCTGAAAATTTTCTAACAAGTGTACAAACAATATATTTAAGGATGAATTTACTATGTGAGTTTGTCATATCTAAATTATGTGGCTAAATGGTATCTCAAGGAGAAATAAGGTAGAGTAGTTATGAGTGGTATCGTGAAAATTTTGTATATAAATGCAGGAACATAGAAGACGTGGTGGTGGCTCACTTAGATAGCCTCGAAAGCCAGGATGACAAATTTAGTATCTTCTTAGGGTAAGTTAAATAGCTTTCTGCAAAGGAGGGTACTTAAGAGCTAAGTGACTAAAATAAGTGCAAATGGTGATACATGAGCTGCATTTTGCATTAACTCTTTGGAAAGGTTTGATACTGGGTGGGTCTAAAAATTGTACCATTTAATGGATTATAGTTAGAGACATCAGTCTGAACTCATTTTTTGCTTAATATAGGTTTTGCATATAGAATTATTTATAGGTATTTACATATGAACAGGTTAGTATACACATGTGCATTTCTTCGTTCTGCCAACTGAGAGGGCCTAAATGAAATGACATTTTGGTAGCAAAGAGCCCACCTAGTTCCTAGATCTTGGTTTTCAATGCCATTCTCCAAAAAAATCGTTCTCCTCAAAATGCCATTCTCTAAGGCCATGTGGAAAACTGGCTGATTCTGAAACTTAGGCAGGAAATATACAAGATGACCCTGGAGCACCTTGTACTTCCAGAAATTAAGAAAATGATTTAAAAAAATAAAAAGCAAAACTCACAAACCTAGGATATATTAAAAGGACAGAGAAACTAAGTAAAAGAACTGATGACCAAAGCTGGAAAAATTTGAGCGAGAAAAGAAGGTAATATTGTATTGTAACCCAAAGTATAAAATGAATATTCATGAGTCCATACTGAAATAAAAGAATAATTGAATAAGTAAATAAATTGGGGCAAAGAAACAAATTCTAAGTATTTTATGTAGATACCTCTCCTTCAAGGAGATACTGAGTATCTTTCCATTTCTTAAGTGTGGGCCTTGCATAATGACGCTTTCCAAAGAGTGTTGAAAAAAAAAGTAACTTTACACTGGAGAAACCGAACAGACACTACCTCAGCTAGGTGATCAAGGTTAACATCAACAGTGGCAATTCATATTGATAGTACATACCTGTAATAATGTGCTTATAAAAAGATACATATTTGGTTGTTATCTCTGATTCTGGCCCAGAGTTCCTAAAACCCTTGGAATTTCTTAAGTGATAAGAGCCATAAATGTGTCTTTTTTATGTTAATGAGGTGACCTTTGGACGCCTAGGCCAACCACATGATTAGAGGGTAGAACTTTCAGACCTACTCCTAAGACCTCCGGTGAGGGAAGAGGGACTAGAGATTTTGTTTCATCACCAAAAGTCTATAATTTGATCAATCATACCTACCTAACAAAGCTTCATCTAGCATTGTGCTACCAATGGATGAAGTCAAATTCGTGTCTATACTTAAAGTTGTTGCTTGGAAGTAAAAGAGACAGAGAGAAGAGAAGAGAGAGTAGTATTCTCCATTTCAGCTATTTCTCATCCAAACATGCAGTACTATAACATCACATAGTTTTGGACACTATACTCATCCAGGATAAACATTTGATGCCCAAAGATATGTACCAAATAATTCATGAGCTGGGTTTAGCTGTTGAGTTTTGATTTCAGAGACATTATAAAATACATTCTATGAGGTTCAGGTTAACCAAAAAAAATTATCCAGTGGCTCTTGGATTCTGAAATAAACATACAATAAGCCAGACAGAAATTGTCAGCCTGTCATTATAATACTGGCTGTTAACAACCACAATTAAGGCAGACTACATATCAATTATTATTTGTCTGGAACATCAACTTCCCTAAGCATAAAAGGAAGTGAGGCAGCCTGCATTACTGTCTCCCATCTTCAGCTAATTAGCACTGTTTTTAATGGCTTCATCTGCCCAGGATCAATTGTCTAATAGGAACAGTGCTCTGTCAGTTAATAAGGTGAGGAACTGTAGAATGTGATTATGTCTGGCTCCGAAATAGTCCTTCAAACAACACTAAAACAATCATGTGACAGAAAAATAGACTAATAGACTCAGGCAGTATTTTTGGTATAATTCTTGAAAAAACAGTGTTCCAGGAATATTTATGGAAAAATTAAAAAGGAAAATATTTGAGAAAGAAAAACTATAAAGGCAGATTTAAAAATAAACTCAAGACTATACAAGCATGTGCATGCAGACATACACAGATAGATACAAAGTCTCTAAAAACTTCAGTGAAGAGAGAGGCCGGCAGTATTATAAACTGATTTGTAATGACCATTACTATAAGGATGTGATGATGAACCCTATTTTCCAAAATTGCTTTTTGTAAAAGTAAACTATTTCGTGGTTGTGTTGATGGTAACATAAACTGCATTCATTTTCTAGTCACAAAATGCAACTCACTACAGAAATGGGGATTGATGATATTCATTTGTAATCAACTGGCTTTCATCTTCTATTATTAAACTTATATTACAACTTTGATTTGAGTAAATGTGCTAAACAATAGGTTGCCTAATATAGAGATACCTAAAAATATTAATTCATAATATTTGAGCTTCCTAAATTGATGTAGAATTGGGCTCATGGAATGAACCGAGACAGCCTGAGTTGAATGACAGAGAGCAGAAAGGTATGGGCTTAGAATCTGTATGACTTGGGTTTAAATCCTATCACTGTTATGTACCAGCCTGCATAACTAAGACAAATTTCTTTCCTTCTCTCTATGTCAGTTTCCTTATTTGTAAAATGGGAATAATAAAAATACAATTTTTATGAAGACTAAATGAGGGACTCAGGAACTTAAGGCACAATCTGTCACAATGGAAGCATTACAGAGAACTTAGCAAATATTAAGATTATTTTGAAAGCAGTTTATCTTAATTACTTGAGCACTCTAACAAAGGTATTTTCTGAGCCAATATCCTATCATCCTTCCTTTCTGCAGCTTATCAAAAATGCAAGAACAGTCTGATTAACTAAAAATTTAATACCTTGAAATTTGTCCTTTCTCTAAAACTGTGATTTTCTTTTTTCTTTCTTTTTTTTTTAAACTGTAGTTTTTTTGAGTGTTATGCCCAGACCAGAAGTATCAGCTTTACCCAGGAACTCCTTTAGATGCACAAATTACCAAGTCCCACCAAGACCTTACTGCTTCAGAAGTTCAAGAGTGCAGTCCAGCAATCTGTTTGTAAAAGCCCTCCAGCTGATTCTGATGTACACTAAAGTTCTAGAACTATTGGGTTAGTAAACCCCAAAACTCCAGATGTGTTCCTCCTTACTAAAAGATTAATGAATTCTAAACTACTGAAAATACAGTTTTGTTATCAACTGAATAATACAGTGTTGTTCAAAATAACTGAAATCTAACCCTGAATAAAAGCTGTTAACTAAAACTTCTAGCTCTAGTTTGAAAACATTAATGCAATCATGCATAATAAAAAATCTCAAAAAATCAGAAGTAATTAATCTATGAAGAAATAAGACATTAAAGGTGTGAATCAATGGTTTATCTTTCTACTTTGAGAACTTGCCTGAGATATGAACTGCTACATAAATTGGTTTAAATAATTCTTATAATCCAGCTTTTCATTTTATTAATTAGTTGTAATTAACTAATTACTTATTAAACTTAAGGCCCAAGTTTGCTCAGGTTTTATGAAAATATTAAAATGGCTCTTAGAATAGACAATCCAATATAGGAATGTCTGCAACAACATGGCAACTCTTGACCATATCTGTGCCTGCAGAACTGCTGTATTTAACCTGAACAGTGTATCAAAAATCGGGAAATTTCTCATAAAAAATTAGAAATACCAGCTTTAGAAAATAAGATCTAGCGATACTGGGCCTGCATTACCACAAGTCTTCTGTCCTCTAGGGTTAAAGCAGCTGTTTTCTTGGGTTCCAACATCAATTGCCTCTAGCTCAGCTGCCTTCATGCACCTTTTCTGCCTGAGCACTGCAGGCAGGCATCTGATGATGTGCTCTATCCCAATACAAACCTGGCACAAAAACCCTTGTAAGTTCCAGGTCTTTCCAAAGCCATCTCTCTTTCTCATTTCTCCAAAACAATCATGTTGGGGAACCCAGGTGGCTCTGTCAGTTAAGCATTCTTTCAGTTCTTGATTTCCGCTCAGGCCATGATCCAAGAGTTGTGAGATGGAGCTCTGCACTGGGAATGGAGTCTGCTTAAGATTCCCTCTGCCTCTTCCTGCCACCAAATTAAAAGAAGAGGAAGAAGAAGAAGAAGAAGAAGAAGAAGAAGAAGAAGAAGAAGAAGAAGAAGAAGAAGAATCATGCTAGTAGTTTTGGGGAGGTGAGAAATAACATATAGATAAAATTTTAAAACGATTTACTCTTTTTCCCATTATATATATAGTCATCTAGTGAAGCTATTTTATCTTTGTAGATTGCTTTGAGCCTCACAGAAGAGAAAACTGATGTACAACTGCAAGTCTCTTACTGGAGTCAATATCAACTGCTGGAATTAGTGTTTTGACAATGAAAACCTAAATTTGACCACTTCAAAGTCAGAATTCTTAAAATGAGGTTATTGTAGGAAATAAGTTAAATCCAAATGCATGAAGTATAATGTATTGAATGAATTTTTATCAACTTTTTTTTATCCAAAAAGAGAATTATTTGCTAGAAATGGCAGTTTAGATATCTCCGGAAACTTTGGTTTTAATACTAGTCCAGCTGTGACTGGCTTTGTGGATTTGAGCTAGTCATTTAACCTCTCAGGCCCTCAGACTACTCTTTTATAAAATGAGGAGGCTGGGCTCAGGTACCTTCCAGCTCTCAAAGTCTATTCTGTGATTCTAGGATGCTGGGGGCAGACAATTCATTTCAGTTTTTTGTATAAATGACATCCAGTGTCATGAAATAATGTATCAAGAGCAGCAGCAGGGTCTTTCTATCCTGAATTTGGTTTGAAGCCAGCAGATGGGGTTGCTTGAATTCATTTTCTTTCTTTGGTGAGGGGATAGGTTTGATGACCTAATGGGCCTTTTCCATCTCTTGTATCTTTGATGAGGCTACTAGGCCTCTGCGTTGGGAACTGCAAAGAGTTACTGTGGTGAATTCTCTTTTGTAGTGATTTTCTCTTTTTCATCATGTTTGACATTTTTGCAATTGTGCTTTGATTCAGATTATATCCACTACATAGCTCAGTGTGCTAGTGAGCTGAGACTTTGCTAAGATATAGATGCCCAAGTATAGAAATTAAAAATGACAAGCTCAAGTATTGCTGCATGCTGTTTATATATATTATTTGAAGTAGCTGGTTGTAGTTCAGTAAAATTCCATAATGATCATATGGGCTCCCAAAGAAATAGTTACTTTTTTTTTCACATATGGCAGCTTACTGATAAATTACAACATCCCTTTCCTTCCTTTTCTTTTTTTCTTTGAAAAATTCCTGAGATGCATATTTCTTTATAGTCCATTCCAGGAAATAAAATGGATAGTCCATGAAAATAGACTCTATTTGTAAGGACAAATTTGCTTCCAGCAAAGAGAAAAAATATTCCAGCAAAAAGAAAAAATATTTTTAATTTAGTTCTTCCAGGAAATAAAAGTTCAGGAAAGAAGCAGATTTGCTTTGCCCACTTCATCATTAGAAAGTATGTCCTACAGCTTTCTAAACAGTAGAGAATAGAAAAATACAACAAAGATGGGCAATTATACAGAAAGCAAAGTAAAACCATTAAATTTTTATAGACAGAAAACAGTCTCGATACTGCCTATTAATTTTCAAAATAATATATATTACATATAATTGTACACATTGCTTTCTAATTGTCTATTTCAGAAGAACACTAAAATCCTTCAATATTTCAGAAATATTGCCAAAACCAACTGCAATGCAAGGAAGATGAAGTTGAAAGAATAAGAGAGGACAGAAAAGGAATATCCTCAAAGAAAAAAGAGATTGAAAACTTTACAACTATTTTCTAAAATGAGTCACAATTATGAAGAAATCAAGGAATGAAGTGTCAAAAGATGAAACAGTGGATTTCAAGTTTTTCTCTTAGCAACATTGTCCCTTAATACTAAAAATAATAAAAACACTAAGTATCTATGAATTGAGTTTATGATGTTCAGAAAGCATGATAAATATGTTAATAGTAAATGAATGGAACGCAAGCCTCAAATACAATTATAGTTGTTAATATCAAATTCTACTTCTACAAAAATTATTTAAAGTTCAAATAGAAAAACAATAAAATAATTAAATTTTCTCCACATCATTTCAATGCTATCATGCTTCAATAAGATGAAAGCACACACACCCTAGGATACTATGCTAGTTAACAAGTCATCGAAATTATTGTACACTACTCTCTAGTTTGGATTAAATATTGACTTTCATTCTCCTTGCTTTAAAATAGAGATCTCCTTATTAAAGAAAAATATTTCCACTCTATGAAACATGAATGTTAGAATCAGATTCATTAGAAAGCAAAAGTAAAGAATGTTGATTAATGTCTAAGGCAAATAATATCTGCTTGACAAAGAAACTTTACATTGAGCCCCTCTTTCCCTATCTACTTTTCTAAATTCAAGTAATGTTCAATTAATGGAATTTCCTATTCCAATAGATATTTTAATTCTTATTATTAGTTTTATATCCACTGATCTCCTGAACATTCATTAACTTTTGCCAAGAGATTCCATTATTTTTTCACAGAGATGTGTGCCAGTACAAGTCTTCACACTGATAGACATAGTACATAAACATTTAGTCAGTTATCTTTATTCCACACCAAAGAAATTGCATTTTCCCCAGGAGGGAGAAATAAATTTCCTCCAGAGCAATAAGGAACCAGATTATACCTAAATAATTCCATTATAATTTTTTAATTCAAGCCCTTTTTATATTTTATAGTATTAAATAATGTAAAATTATGTTTAATTAAGTTAGCACTCAACACACATTTTGAATTGCTAATTGTATAGGAAATTATAATCCAAATAATTCAGCTAATAAACCCATTTTCTATAAGAAAGGAAGAAGAAAGATAGAAAGAAGAAAGAGAGAGAAAGAAAGAAATGAAAAAAAGTGTGGTGAAGAAGGAGAAATAAATCCACAAACTGTGTCTCACGTCATCAAGGAAACACTAGAGAATATATTAAAACATCAATAAAATTAAAGACAATTGAACTTGAGAAAAAAAGAAAAGATGACAGAAAAAAATTTAAATTCTACAGTACCCCAAATTGATAGATTTGAAAACAAACTTATTAAAGAGCTAGAATACAAATGATAAAACAAACAAGAGAATACAAATAAAATAAAGAAATAAGTAAAAATGGCCAAAGAGAAAATAGTTGAAATAAAGGCTAACCAAAGAAGATCCAATGTATGCACAATTGGAGATATTAAAGATGAAAAACAAAATAATGGAAGAGAAATAATATTTTTAAACTATGATTGAAGAAAATTTTCTGTAAATAAAATAAAAAATGAGCCAAAATAATGAAAAGCCCACATTAGTTTCTATGATGTGTAATAAATTAGTAAAAATTTAGTAGCTTAAAACAACATGTAGTTATTGTCTCACAATTTCTGTGAGTCAAGATTTCAGGCATGGCTGAGTGCCTGGGTGGCTCAGTTCATTAGGCCTCTGCCTTCAGCTCAGGTCATGATCCCAGGGTCCTGGGATTCAGTCCCTCATCAGGTTCCCTTCTCAATAGGGAGTCTGCTTCTCCCTCTGCCCCTTCTCCCACATGTGCTAATTCATTCTCTCTTTCTCACTCCCTCTCTCTCTCTCTTTTGCTTGCAAAAATAAATAAAATCTTGAAGAAGAAAAAAAGATTTCCGGCATGTCTTTTTTTATTAAATATTTTATTTATTTATGTGACACAGAGAGAGAGAGAGATCATAAGTAGGCAGAGAGGCAGGCAGAGAAAGGGAGGGAAGCAGGCTCCTCACTGAGCAGAAATCCTGACGCGGGGCTCAATCCCAGGACCCTGAGATCATGACCTGAGCTGAAGCAGAGGCTTTAACCCATGAGCTACCCAGGTGCCCCAATTTCCAGCATGTCTTAATGAGTTCTTAGGTCAAAATGTCACAAGGCTATATAACCAAACCTGAGCTATATTTTCTTCTGGAGACTCAACTAGGGAGAAGGTGTTGGCAGAATTCATATCCTTGCAGCTATATAACTGAGGGCCCCAGCTTCTTCATTGCTATCAACCAGAAACCACTTGAGAAACTACCCATAATTCCTACCACAAGATATTTCCACAGGCATTTCACATGAAAATTTCCTTCTTCAAATCCAGCAGGAGAATAAGAAGGTTGCTGGCAAGATGAAGTCTTATACACCATAACAACATCCTGAGAATTACATATGATCAAGTTTGCAATATTCAATTAGTTAGAAAAAATTCACAGGTCCCATCCAAACTCAAGAAGATAGAAGGCAGAGTCACCTTGGGGTTTGTCTGCCACAAAGGTCAACTGGGTTTGAAAGATTTAACCAGTGACAATCTGAAACAATCTAAAAATCCCTTCATCATGTTCATAATTCATAGTTTCTCCATAAGAGAAATACTATTCAGGTACTATAGCATTTAAATAAATCAAGTACCTAAAAAGTATAGTTAAGGTGGCTCAGTCAGCTGAGCAGCTGCCTTCAGCTCAGGTCATGATTCCAGGGTTCTGGGATTGAGCCTCGCATCAAGCTCCCTGCTCAGCGAAGAGCGTGCTTCTCCCTCTCCCTCTGCCTGCCACTCTACCTACTTGTGCTCTCAATCTCTCTGACAAATAAGTAAAAAATCTTGAGAAAAATATAAATGAAAAAAATAAAAAGTGAAGTTAAAACAAAAATAAAATAACATTGGGATGTTGGGTGGCTCAGTTGGTTAAGCATCTGCCTTCAGCTCAGGTCATGATTCCAGGATCTTGCAATGGAGTCTCATATGGGGCTCTTTGCTCAACAGGAAGCCTGCTTCTGCCTCTGCCTGCTGCTTCCTTTGCTTGTGCTCTCTCTCTTTCTCTGTCCCTCTCTCTCTCTGACAAATGAATAAAGTCTTTAAAAAATAACATAAAATGAAATAAAAATGAAAATATTTTGGAATCAAAACCAAATTAAATTTTGCAGTATTAGAATATACTGGTAATAATTATTATCATCTTCCTTGATATAACCAGAATTCCCATCTTCTTTGCACCATATTTTCTATGTTTAATAATTTTTGTTAATTAAATAATACTTAATCAGCAAATATATGTTAATTATGTGTTACCAATTGCTACAGAATGGGCAATGTGCTAGGCATGTCTTCATGATGAAGTTTTAAAAATACCATAGCTCTTTAATACACTAGAACTCTCAATTTTTAACTGGAAGTGCATTTCACATTCACACTTAAGTAAAAATAGAAATTCTAAAAATGCTAACACTGCCCTTTGTCTCCCTTACACTCATATTTTTGCTTAGTTTGGTAACCTTGACACCTGTTTCCAACCCACCTGCCCCACAACTCACCTGCTCATCATTTGATGCTTTTTGCATGCTACCTCTATTTCTAATTCATCTTTTTTTTTAAGATTTTATTTATTTATTCGACAGAGAGAGATCACCAAGTAGGCAGAGAGGCAGGCAGAGAGAGAGGGAGCAGGAAGCAGGCTCCCACCAAGGCGAGAGCCTGATGCGGGGCTCGATTCCATGATGCTGGGATCATGACTTGAGCCGAAGGCAGAGGCTTTAACCCTCTGAGCCACCCAAGCGCCCCTCTAATTCATCTTTTATCTCTGTTTTTTTGCTCTGGATTTGCCATATATCTAGAGCTACAGGGGAGAAATTTTCCTTATGGTTAAAACTTCTCTGGTTCCCAATGCAGGGAAAAGAAAGATTAATTTTAGCCTGAACAGCAAGCCAACCTAGCTTATCAACATCTCTAATGTATTCCTTTCTACAAAAGGTGATCAAAATCACCTTCATTCTCATCTTCTCATCTTCTCCATCATCATCATCACCATTGAACATTTGTCATTCAACCCCAAATAGTCACATCAAATGAATGCTAAGTATGCTGTGTATTTTAAATTATTAGACAATTACCTCTTCAGATTTTATTATCACTTAAGAACACTTGGACAACCTCACTTACAAGGAGGGTTAAATGCCTCATCCAACATGCAGTTAATGTCAAAGCTAGGATTCAAATACTATTCTGTCTGATTTAGAAGCCAGTTAACCACTGAAATAAACTATTTCCATTATCAATGTTTACTGAGCATTTAAGTTGTGTTAGAAGCTTAAAACTTCATTCTTTCTGATTTAGTTATAACAGTCTACTGCAATTTAGGCATAGTTAAGTTCTGCCATATACATTATTGATTTAAGAACTCTCCCTCATTTGAGAACAGAGCTGACTTGTCAAAATTTTATAGTAACCATTTTATTTATAAAAGTTAAAGAGTAGGGCATCTTGATGGCTCAGTAGGTTAAGCATCTGCCTTCCACTCAGGTCATGATCCCAGGGTCCTCGGATCAAGCCCAGCACCCTACTCCTTGCTCAGAAAGGAGTCTGCTTCTCCCTTTCCCTCTGCCCCTCCCCACTGCTCATGCTCTCTCCTCTCTCTCTCTCTTGTTCTTCCCTCTCAAATAAATAAATAATATCTTTTTTTTTTAAGTTAGAGTTTATAGGGTTGTGGATAGGAGGAAATTAAAATGTCATTGCCAACTCTTTTAAAAAAAGTTTTAAATCTATGTATAAAAATCTGCAAATCCACGGTGATAGAAATGAAAACTATGATTGAAAGTAGTTACTTCCCTAAAATGAAAGGAGGCTGTGAAAATTGACAAGATGATTTAAAAATGGATACAATTTAATGTTATACAACAAACCAAATCTCTTCAGCCTCTAAAATAATGAAAATCAGAAGAGAAGAACTGTTCTAAAGCTAATTAAAGATTTCAGCTCAGTGTGTAATCAAAGGAGAATAGTCAAGGGCCAAACACATTCAAAGTGAGTGAGACACACCATAATAATGGTGGATCCTTGTCCTGCTATAACCTCTGGACAAAATAATGGGTATACTGGAACTAGTCTTGAAACAACTCAGCAACTGGCTCTCAAAGGAAATTTGCTAGTTCTTCAGAGGAAAACAAGAAGAAAACCCAGATATTTTGAGTAAATTATATATCATTACTCAGTCTAACAATTACCAAACTGACAGTTAATAATGGATACTTTGGAAAATCCTAAAGCTATACATATCCAGCATGTATACACACATATGCGCTTACACATCCATATACATCCACAGAATACACTAGATCCAATTTTTTTACAATTTGTTGGTAGAGGAAGAATTGACTCGTGAATTATTTTTGTATATTATATATTATGTAGATTATATAATATAATTGTTAAAACATTAATAATTAATACGAGGCTATGCCTATAATTGTGTTCTTAGTATCAATATGCTGGTCCAAAAAACAATGATAGGTCAGAGAAGAAAAAGGTATAGATCAGAGAAGATATATATACATACATATATGTGTATGCATGTATATATAAAGGCAAACAAGCTAATGGATATTCATCAGATGTCCCTATGGCTTTGGAAAGTTATACTTAATGAAGAAGTAAGCATTCTGGAAGCCACTAGATGTCAAGATAAACAATGAACAATGAGGTGGCATGGCTTTTATGTGGTCTTCTACTAGTCAAATAGCATCATAAATATGCTATGTGATAGCAGGCCTTAATTAAGTTCTGTAAACAAACATAAACCAAAACTGAAAACTGAAACACCTTAAAGACTGAGTGTAAATAGATATAGTAACAATCTATATTTGGCCTCCTTCCCAAGTCTTCCTTCAAAAGTAGATGACTGAATAATCTATTCATTTCTGTTTCTCTTACTAGAGTATAACTAGGTTATAAACATACCTTTTTTTTTTTACTTTAAATCCATATTATATATTTTAAGATCTGACAAGTAATAGCCATGAAATAAATGTTTACTTATGAAAAGATTATGGCTTCACACATGATTGCTAAGCACTAATAAGGTTTTGCTACAGAGTATCAGATCTTATGCTCTAACAGACTCCATCTGAATATTTCTGAGGTTGCTCACATGCAAGACTGTAGGACAAAATGTGCCATCTCTGTGCATTCTGCCTTGGAGTATGGGGCCTGGGAGAACAGAGCTATGCACAGCTATTTCTTCTCCCGGAATCCAATAAGTTAGGTCGCTCTTCCTTTTTTTTTCTTTTTTTAAAGATTTATTTATTTATTTGAGAGAGAGTTTGAGCACGAACTGGGGGAGGGAGAGGTGTGGCACAGAGGGAGAAAGAGAGTCCTCAAGCAGACCCCCCACTGGGCATGGAGACAGACATGGGGCTCCCTCCATCCCAGGACCCTGAGATCATGACCTGAGCCAAAACCAAGAGTCAGACACTTAACCAGCTGAGCCACCCAGGCACCTCTGGATACTCTTTCTTCTTTAAGAAGAGTTGAGACCTGTAGAAAGTTAAGCCTAGCTTAAGTCTCTCCACCATGGGAATATGGAGGCAGGTAGATAAAGGCTGTCATTTAATCTTCACTACTAAGTGTTGAGGCAAAGCCAGAACATGAAGTAGGATTCAGGTCTGTGTTCTTCCTTCTGTCCACCTGATTCCATTATGCATTGAATAGAATGGATCGAAGAAAACACAGGCTATAAGATGTGAACTAAGAAGAGAGGTTAAAGAAAGATACATAAACCCATTCTAATTCCAATTAAGTAAGCTCCTGAAACTAAAACACAAAAACAAGAACCAAACAAACAGAAAACTACTGAAACAACTATAATTATCACCAGGGGTAGTCCAACATTTGTCCACAGTAGCACCTTTTAAAGAGCAAGCAGCTCAAAGTCCTACATTTATTAGATGCACACAAAAAAATATTTTTTGGATGTCTAATAAACTGATTCCACAACAACGTAAGAAGCTAGGAAACTATAGTTCTTACCAGCACAAAGATAGGTAGTACTTATAAATTCATGTCAAAAGTAGAAATACATCACTAAACACTAATTACTATGATTACTACAAGATCCCTTAAAAAATCAATTTTATAGTATCTGCAAAAGTAATTCCTGCAGATTTTAATATCAGTATAATTTAATTTTTTCCATCTATGTGCATATGTTCACCTTCATAAAAATAAGAATTATTACATATGTGGAGATAACCAAAATTTTTTAAAACAATCTATACATTGTTACAGATATCATACAGGGTTAAAATATACAAACACCGGAGGAGTCAAGATGGCGGAGAAGTAGCAAGCTGAGACTGCTTCAGCTAGCCGGAGATCAGCTAGATAGCTTATCTAAAGATTGCAAACACCTGAAAATCCATCGGCAGATCGAAGAGAAGAAGAACAGCAATTCTGGAAACAGAAAAACAACCACTTTCTGAAAGGTAGGACCGGCGGAGAAGTGAATCCAAAGCGACGGGAAGATAGACCCCGGGGGGAGGGGCCGGCTCCCGGCAAGCGGCGGAGCAACCGCGCACAAAATCAGGACTTTTAAAAGTCTGTTCCGCGGAGGGACATCGCTCCAGAGGCTAAACCGGAGCGAAGCCCACGCGGGGTCAGCGTGGCCTCAGGTCCCGCAGGGTCACAGAAGGATCGGGGGTGTCTGAGTGTCGCAGAGCTTGCGGGTATTGGAACGGGAAAGCCGGCTACAGAGACAGAGCCGACAGTAAGCTCGCAGCTCCGTGTTACCTTGAACCGGTCGCAGGCTCGGTGAGCTCGGAGCGCGGCCGGAGGTCAGGCAGACGGGAGTAACTGGGCGCTGTTCTCTGAGGGCGCACTGAGGAGTGGGGCCCTGGGCTCTCGGCTCCTCCGGGCCGGAGACCAGGAGGCCGCCATTTGTATTCCCGTCCTCTGGAACTCTACGGAAAGCGCTCAGGGAACAAAAGCTCCTGAAAGCAAACCCGAGCGGATTACTCACCCCGGCCCCGGGTAAGGGCGGTGTAATTCCGCCTGGGGCAAAGACACTTGAAAATCACTACAACAGGCCCCTCCCCCAGAAGATCAACAAGAAATCCAGCCGAGACCAAGCTCACCTACCAAGGAGTGCGGTTTCAATACCAAGGAGAGCAGCAGAATTCCAGAGGAGGAGAAAGCCAAGCACGGAACTCATGGCTTTTTTCCTGTGATTTTTTTTAGTCTTGCAGTTAATTTAATTTTTTCTTTTTCATTTTTTTTTTTTTCTCGCCTTCGGGTAAAATTTTTTTTTTTTTTTTAACTGTTACCTTTTTCTTTTTTAACGATTTTTTACTAGTTTATCTAATATATATATATATTTTTTTTACATTTTTCTTAGGTGTTTTCTTTTTTTAAAAAAAATTCTTTTCTTTTTTTTTTTTTTTTTTTTTTTTTTCTTTTTTCTTTCTTCCTTTTTGAACCTCTTTTTATCCCCTTTCTCCCCACTCACGATTTTGGATCTCTTCTAATTTGGCTAAAGCATATTTTCCTGGGGTTGTTGCCACCCTTTTAGTATTTTACTTGCCCCTTCATTTACTCTTATCTGGACAAAATGACAAGACGTAAAAATTCACCACAAAAAAAAGAACAAGAGGCAGTACCGAAGGCTAGGGACCTAATCAATACAGACATCGGTAATATGTCAGATCTAGAGTTCAGAATGACAATTCTCAAGGTTCTAGCCGGGCTCGAAAAAGGCATGGAAGATATTAGAGAAACCCTCTCGAGAGATATAAAAGCCCTTTCTGGAGAAATAAAAGAACTAAAATCTAACCAAGTTGAAATCAAAAAAGCTATTAATGAGGTGCAATCAAAAATGGAGGCTCTCACTGCTAGGATAAAGGAGGCAGAAGAAAGAATTAGTGATATAGAAGACCAAATGACAGAGAATAAAGAAGCTGATCAAAAGAGGGACAAACAGCTACTGGACCACGAGGGGAGAATTCGAGAAATAAGTGACACCATAAGACGAAACAACATTAGAATAATTGGGATTCCAGAAGAAGAAGAAAGTGAGAGGGGAGCAGAAGGTATACTGGAGAGAATTATTGGGGAGAATTTCCCCAATATGGCAAAGGGAACAAGCATCAAAATTCAGGAGGTTCAGAGAATGCCCCTCAAAATAAATAAGAATAGGCCCACACCCCGTCACATAATAGTAAAATTTACAAGTCTCAATGACAAAGAGAAAATCCTGAAAGCAGCCCGGGAAAAGAAGTCTGTAACATACAATGGTAAAAATATTAGATTGGCAGCTGACTTATCCACAGAGACCTGGCAGGCCAGAAAGAGCTGGCATGATATTTTCAGAGCACTAAACGAGAAAAACATGCAGCCAAGAATACTATATCCAGCTAGGCTATCATTGAAAATAGAAGGAGAGATTAAAAGCTTCCAGGACAAACAACAACTGAAAGAATTTGCAAATACCAAACCAGCTCTACAGGAAATCTTGAAAGGGGTCCTCTAAGCAAAGAGAGAGCCTACAAGTGGTAGATCAGAAAGGAACAGAGACCATATACAGTAACAGTCACCTTACAGGCAATACAATGGCACTAAATTCATATCTCTCAATAGTTACCCTGAATGTGAATGGGCTAAATGCCCCTGTCAAAAGACACAGGGTATCAGAATGGATAAAAAAACAAAACCCATCTATATGTTGCCTCCAAGAAACACATTTTAAGCCCGAAGACACCTCCAGATTTAAAGTGAGGGGGTGGAAAAGAATTTACCATGCTAATGGACATCAGAAGAAAGCAGGAGTGGCAATCCTTATATCAGATCAATTAGATTTTAAGCCAAAGACTGTAATAAGAGATGAGGAAGGACACTATATCATACTCAAAGGGTCTGTCCAACAAGAAGATTTAACAATTTTAAATATCTATGCCCCCAACGTGGGAGCAGCCAACTATATAAACCAATTAATAACAAAATCAAAGAAACACATAAACAACAATACAATAATAGTAGGGGACTTTAATATTCCCCTCACTGAAATGGACAGGTCATCCAAGCAAAAGATCAGCAAGGAAATAAAGGCCTTAAATGACACACTGGACCAGATGGACATCACAGATATATTCAGAATATTTCATCCCAAAGCAACAGAATACACATTCTTCTCTAGTGCACATGGAACATTCTCCAGAATAGATCACATCCTCGGTCCTAAATCAGGACTCAACCGGTATCAAAAGATTGGGATCATTCCCTGCATATTTTCAGACCACAATGCTCTAAAGCTAGAACTCAACCACAAAAGGAAGTTTGGAAAGAACCCAAATACATGGAGACTAAACAGTATCCTTCTAAAGAATGAATGGGTCAACCGGGAAATTAAAGAAGAATTGAAAAAAATCATGGAAACAAATGATAATGAAAATACAACGGTTCAAAATCTGTGGGACACAACAAAGGCAGTCCTGAGAGGAAAATATATAGCGGTACAAGCCTTTCTCAAGAAACAAGAAAGGTCTCAGGTACACAACCTAACCCTACACCTAAAGGAGCTGGAGAAGGAACAAGAAAGAAACCCTAAGCCCAGCAGGAGAAGAGAAATCATAAAGATCAGAGCAGAAATCAATGAAATAGAAACCAAAAAAACAATAGAACAAATCAACGAAACTAGGAGCTGGTTCTTTGAAAGAATTAATAAAATTGATAAACCCCTGGCCCGACTTATCAAAAAGAAAAGAGAAAGGACCCAAATAAATAAAATCATGAATGAAAGAGGAGAGATCACAACTAACACCAAGGAAATACAAACTATTATAAGAACATACTATGAGCAACTCTACGGCAATAAATTTGACAATCTGGAAGAAATGGATGCATTCCTAGAAACATATAAACTACCACAACTGAACCATGAAGAAATAGAAAGCCTGAACAGACCCATAACCAGTAAGGAGATTGAAACAGTCATTAAAAATCTCCAAACAAACAAAAGCCCAGGGCCAGACGGCTTCCCGGGGGAATTCTACCAAACATTTAAAGAAGAACTAATTCCTATTCTCCTGAAACTGTTCCAAAAAATAGAAATGGAAGGAAAACTTCCAAACTCATTTTATGAGGCCAGCATCACCTTGATCCCAAAACCAGACAAGGATCCCACCAAAAAAGAGAGCTATAGACCGATATCCTTGATGAACACAGATGCGAAAATACTCAACAAAATACTAGCCAATCGGATTCAACAGTACATTAAAAAGATTATTCACCACGACCAAGTGGGATTTATTCCAGGGCTGCAAGGTTGGTTCAACATCCGCAAATCAGTCAATGTGATACAACACATCAATAAAAGTAAGAACAAGAACCATATGATACTCTCAATAGATGCTGAAAAAGCATTTGACAAAGTACAACATCCCTTCCTGATCAAAACTCTTCAAAGTGTAGGGATAGAGGGCACATACCTCAATATCATCAAAGCCATCTATGAAAAACCCACCGCAAATATCATTCTCAATGGAGAAAAACTGAAAGCTTTTCCGCTAAGGTCAGGAACACGGCAGGGATGTCCATTATCACCACTGCTATTCAACATCGTACTAGAGGTCCTAGTCTCAGCAATCAGACAACAAAAGGAAATTAAAGGCATCCAAATCGGCAAAGAAGAAGTCAAATTATCACTCTTCGCAGATGATATGATACTATATGTGGAAAACCCAAAAGACTCCACTCCAAAACTGCTAGAACTTATACAGGAATTCAGTAAAGTGTCAGGATATAAAATCAATGCACAGAAATCAGTTGCATTTCTCTACACCAACAGCAAGACAGAAGAAAGAGATATTAAGGAGTCAATCCCATTCACAATTGCATCCAAAACCATAAGATACCTAGGAATAAACCTAACCAAAGAGACACAGAATCTATACTCAGAAAACTATAAAGTACTCATGAAAGAAATTGAGGAAGACACAAAGAAATGGAAAATTGTTCCATGCTCCTGGATTGGAAGAATAAATATTGTGAAAATGTCTATGCTACCTAAAGCAATCTACACATTTAATGCAATTCCTATCAAAGTACCATCCATCTTTTTCAAAGAAATGGAACAAATAATTCTAAAATTTATATGGAACCAGAAAAGACCTCGAATAGCCAAAGGGATATTGAAAAAGAAAGCCAACGTTGGTGGCATCACAATTCCGGACTTCAAGCTCTATTACAAAGCTGTCATCATCAAGACAGCATGGTACTGGCACAAAAACAGACACATAGATCAATGGAACAGAATAGAGAGCCCAGAAATAGACCCTCAACTCTATGGTCAACTAATCTTCGACAAAGCAGGAAAGAATGTCCAATGGAAAAAAGACAGCCTTTTCAATAAATGGTGCTGGGAAAATTGGACAGCCACATGCAGAAAAATGAAATTGGACCATTTCCTTACACCACACACAAAAATAGACTCAAAATGGATGAAGGACCTCAATGTACGAAAGGAATCCATCAAAATCCTTGAGGAGAACACGGGCAGCAACCTCTTCGACCTCTGCCGCAGCAACATCTTCCTAGGAACAACGCAAAAGGCAAGGGAAGCAAGGGAAAAAATGAACTACTGGGATTTCATCAAGATCAAAAGCTTTTGCACAGCAAAGGAAACAGTTAACAAAATCAAAAGACAACTGACAGAATGGGAGAAGATATTTGCAAACGACATATCAGATAAAGGACTAGTGTCCAGAATCTATAAAGAACTTAGCAAACTCAACACCCAAAGAACAAATAATCCAATCAAGAAATGGGCAGAAGACATGAACAGACATTTCTGCAAAGAAGACATCCAGATGGCCAACAGACACATGAAAAAGTGCTCCATATCACTTGGCATCAGGGAAATACAAATCAAAACCACAATGAGATATCACCTCACACCAGTCAGAATGGCTAAAATCAACAAGTCAGGAAATGACAGATGCTGGCGAGGATGCGGAGAAAGGGGAACCCTCCTACACTGTTGGTGGGAATGCAAGCTGGTGCAGCCACTCTGGAAAACAGCATGGAGGTTTCTCAAAATGTTGAAAATAGAACTGCCCTATGACCCAGCAATTGCACTATTGGGTATTTACCCTAAAGATACAAATGTAGTGATCCAAAGGGACACATGCACCCGAATGTTTATAGCAGCAATGTCCACAATAGCCAAACTTTGGAAAGAACCTAGATGTCCATCAACAGATGAATGGATCAAGAAGATGTGGTATATATACACAATGGAATACTATGCAGCCATCAAAAGAAATGAAATCTTGCCATTTGCAACAACATGGATGGAACTAGAGCGTATCATGCTTAGCGAAATAAGTCAAGCAGAGAAAGACAACTATCATATGATCTCCCTGATATGAGGAAGTGGTGATGCAACATGGAGGCTTAAGTGGATAGAAGAATAAATGAAACAAGATGGGATTGGGAGGGAGACAAACCATAAGTGACTCTTAATCTCACAAAACAAACTGAGGGTTGCCGGGGGGAGGGGGTTGGGGAGAAGGGGGTGGGATTATGGACATTGGGGAGGGTATGTGATTTGGTGAGTGCTGTGAAGTGTGTAAACCTGGTGATTCACAGACCTGGGGATAAAAATATATGTATATAAAAAATATATGTTTATAAAAAATAAAAAAAAAAAAAAAAAAAAAAAAAAAAAAAAATATACAAACACCAAAATCCACATTCAAAAAACATAAAATAATGACCTTTCATCATAAAGATATCAAACATATAGAGAAAAGACAGAAATGAAGGACAAACCCTGATGTGTAGTCAAAATGCTATCAATGACATTCATTCCTGCTCAAGCCCAGAGAGCTCTTCTTAGACATTTCTCTTGAATACAGTAATTGATGTCTTGTACACCTTCTTAAGAGCACACACTGGCTCTGTTAAATAAACCTGTATCATAGGTATATATCCTTAGAGTTGTCAATTTCATTTTATTTCATAAGGACCTAGAGTGGTCCAGATCAGTAAACCTCCTTGCTGTTGCCTCAGAAATCTGAGTTGGTACAAAATTTTCCATATATATTTTATATATATATATATATATATATATATATATATATATATGAAATTACACATACAATATATATGTAACTGGTATCTGAAGGGGAATATATGAAATACATAGTTTTCCTACAAAAGTTAAGCTGCATAGCTGTTTTTGATATCTCTTGTCCAAGCATAAAGTCAGATTTTTTTCCATTGACAATATCACAAATTCCATAAAGTTTTAAAGAGATTGTTGAAGTAGTTATCATATGAAAACATACATAAAATGTAAAATTCAACTTCCTTTCAATATACAAAAATTAATAAAAAGATTGAGTATATGCAGAAAGGTGAAAGAATAGATTGTATGTGAAGACAGAGAAAAGAGCATGTTGTCTTCTCAATTTACACATTATAGTCATTTGAAGTGTAGCACAGTTGAACTTTACTCTAATATTCTATCCCTACTTTCCTTGCCTTGAGGGGGAAAAAAAAGCATGTATATATAATTTAAGGTAGAGAACCTTAAAGTAGTTGAAAATAATGTTTGTGCTTCAAATTTATTAGAGAACTTCCTACAGCATCGGTGCACCCTGAGATATATGTACTTTCTTTCCTTAACTGAAACATTCTGTGATAAACCAGAGTTCTGTTACAAAAGTTTATGAACAGATATTCTTTATTGTTGTTGCTGCTGTTTTTACTGAATAAAAGGAAAATTACACAGTAAGGAAAGAAGGAAGGAAAAAAGAACAGGAGAAAGAAGATAAGGGAAAAAGAGATGAAAGGAAGAAGGAAGAATAGGAATGATAAAAAATGAAAGCAAGGAAAGAAAAGAAAATATTGTGTTCTCACTTAAGGACACCCATTCTTTTGAACATTTCCTATTATGAATTATCACTGGAAAATAAATAATTTGAAATTCACAATAAAACATTTTGATATCAAAATTGGAAAATTCCTACAAGTCATCATTATTTTATCAGGTTAATATTAAACCTGTTCTTTTTCCAAACACTACAAAACCATCAATGCAACCACTAAGACCGAAATGATAAAAGCCAAGAGATGCACAGTAACAATGCAAGATCTTAAAAAATGTCCCCTTTTCTAAAATGAGAACTGAGTGGGTGGCTTACAACAACTAAAAAGTACCTTCATACATTTGTTGTTTTACTCCTGAAAAACGTAATATATATGGAAAATGTTCATCTGCATTTATAAATGCCCCCCAAATCTTCCCAAACTACCTGCTGCAATCGCTTATCCTACATGTTCTTCTTAAAATGTGACTTTGAGCTCCTTCTATCTGAGGTGAAGTCTGTGTTTCCTCTCCTTGAGCCTGGGCAGGGTTGTGACTATGGCAGATGCGAAGCTGTGTGACTTTGAGGCTGGATCATAAGAGGTTGATACGGTTTGCTCCTGATCTGAGAATTCTGCCACTGCACAGTGAGGAAGCCCGAATAGCCTGTGGAGGGCCATGTGACAAGGAACCAAAGAAGCGGGGACAAACTACTCTGAGCCCTACCCAAATTGAAGAAAATTAATCAAAATAGATTAGTGTTTCAAGCCATTAAGTTTTAGTATTGTTTGTTACGTAGAAATAACTGGAACATCATTGTATACAAATACTTAAATCTTGACCCAAAATTGATTGAAATTCCTCCACCCACCTAGTGATACAAAGGAAATTATAATCCTCTCTACTTCAGAAAGAGAACCTTACAAAAGCACTTTGAAGAATGAAGATCTTCTGGGGATCTAGAAGACAAGTGCATTCTAGGCAGTGGGATCAGCACATGCAAAGCTATGATATGTGACCAAAAGATGACAGAAAGAATGACTGTTAGAATGTCAGTACTGAAACCAGTGGGGGTTGTGATGTCCGAAGTGAGAAAGGACACAGATCAGCAAGAGTCTGGATATCATACTTTCTTGTGATTTTTATTGGTAAATTATAAGAAACAACCAAAGGATTGGTCTTTATAATGAATGGATTAGAGGGAGAATGAGAACAGCAATAATAAAACATACAGAACAGTTTGAAGGCGGTTGAAATAATCCAGGACAGAAGTAAAGAAGCATTGAGGCAGGAAAGGAGTAGTAGATTTTAGTATGTTATAAAGGAATAATCCAGGGGTGCCTGGATGGCTCAGTGGGTTAAGCTTCTGCCTTCAGCTCAGGTCATGATCTCAGGGTCCTGGGAAGGAGCCTCGCTTTGCTTCGGGCTCTCTGCTCAGCAGGGAGCCTGCTTCCCCTCTCTCTCTACCTGCCTCTCTGCCTACTTATGATCTCTCTGTCAAATAAATAAGTAAAACCTTTTAAAAAAGGGAAAAAAAGGAATAATCCAGAGTAAAGCTTAGGAGGTACAGACTAGACTCCCTTCACTACTTCTTGTGTAAGTGGTGATTTGGATTGTGACTGTAATTTAACAGAAGGAATAAGGTGGAGAAGAAGCATGTTAGGAAGGAAAACACAGTACAAGGTACTTTAGAAGTGGTAATTGCATATTTCTTGTCTTTACCTATAGATTTTACCCTACTTTCTTAATGTAGACCTTTAATTCAGATGGATCTGGCTGGAAATCACAACTCTGCTCATTTTCAGTCATGTGACTCGGGGGCAATTTGATTGCAAAAGGGGGTGAGTAGGGAGAAGGGAATCAGTTAAAACAGCATAAGTCCAAAAAAAAAAAAAAAAAAAGAAAGAAAAAGAAAAATAAGTAAGCGATGGTGAACAAAAAGGATTCTAAAATAGAAACCATTTCTGAGATATAAAAGGTTCAAATTCAAAAACTAGAAGCTCATAAGTAATCAAGGTATCTTCTCCTAAACTCGCTTATTTGTTTCGCATGCAACAGGTGCCAAATAGCATACAGGGTAATAAGTAGCCCACTAAAGAAGGTACTAGGACAATTTTTTAAGAAAATTGTCATTGAGGTGACACAGCAAAAGTTGTTTACCACATGACTGGTCTAGTCAAAAGTCTAGTATTCTTAATGTAGATTATCTTCAGACAAAGTTATGATTAGGAACATAGTTCAGTATATGTGATATGGTACAAAAAATTACTTGTTTCAGTTACCAAGATTTACGTGGACTCGGTGTTGTATTTGGAAATAGTAAGAATAAAAAAAAACAATGAAAATATCTACTATTAATACTTTTTATGTACTGACTACTATGCTAACTATTGTAAATATGTAAGCTCATTTAATCATCACAATAACCTTCAGAGGCAAGTACTATTTTCAATGCCCAACTTATAGAAAATTTAAATTTATTTATAGAGGTTGATTAACTTATCTAAGGCCATAAACCTAGTTAATATAATACACAGATTTTGAAGTTATTCTAATCCAAACCACTACTTCATAATCAAAATTAACTACATTATTTGAGACTCCAGTTTTTTTCTTCTGTAAAATGGGGATATACTGACTGGCCTCCATAGAACTCCAGATTTTGCATGTGATTCACTTTAGAGAGTTCCTGACACATGTTTTGAACTCTAAAATATTTTTTTGGCTATTCTGATGTTGACAAAAATTATCATTAGAGTCATGTGGAGATTATACAGTTCTTAAGAATTAACTATCCATGAATCAGAAAAGAAATTAATGCAGATATATTTGGAGGCAGTATGATCTGGATTATATGAGTACTCTGCTTATTACATGTAAAGAAAAAAACGTTTCTTTACTTTTTAAAAAAAAACTAATTAATTTGCTGTTTAATTAAAATTGGTTCACCCACCAAATAACATTTGATGAGCTTACACTATGAAAAACACTATGAAAAAATTAAATATATATATATAGAAAACAGGAAATATCTCACATTGCTTCCTATACTTTGGGCTAACATCATATGTAGACAATATCTTACAGAAGAAAGAGGACAAAGAGATATAAGAATAATATGTAATAATATACTTGAAGATAAAATTTAATACCACACACACATTACATATATGTGCTGAGATGGTACAGGGAAATCAAATGATTGAAAATAGAGTTATGGGAGGAGTCAAGATGGCGGAGAAGTAGCAAGCTGAGACTGCTTCAGCTAGCCGGAGATCAGCTAGATAGCTTATCTAAAGATTGCAAACACCTGAAAATCCATCGGCAGATCGAAGAGAAGAAGAACAGCAATTCTGGAAACAGAAAAACAACCACTTTCTGAAAGGTAGGACCGGCGGAGAAGTGAATCCAAAGCGACGGGAAGATAGACCCCGGGGGGAGGGGCCGGCTCCCGGCAAGCGGCGGAGCAACCGCGCACAAAATCAGGACTTTTAAAAGTCTGTTCCGCTGAGGGACATCGCTCCAGAGGCTAAACCGGGGCGAAGCCCACGCGGGGTAAGCGTGGCCTCAGGTCCCGCAGGGTCACAGAAGGATCGGGGGTGTCTGAGTGTCGCAGAGCTTGCGGGTATTGGAACGGGAAAGCCGGCTACAGAGACAGAGCCGACAGTAAGCTCGCAGCTCGGTGTTACCTTGAACCGGTCGCAGGCTCGGTGAGCTCGGAGCGCGGCCGGAGGTCAGACAGACGGGAGTAACTGGGCGCTGTTCTCTGAGGGCGCACTGAGGAGTGGGGCCCTGGGCTCTCGGCTCCTCCGGGCCGGAGACCAGGAGGCCGCCATTTGTATTCCCGTCCTCTGGAACTCTACGGAAAGCGCTCAGGGAACAAAAGCTCCTGAAAGCAAACCCGAGCGGATTACTCACCCCGGCCCCGGGTAAGGGCGGTGTAATTCCGCCTGGGGCAAAGACACTTGAGAATCACTACACCAGGCCCCTCCCCCAGAAGATCAACAAGAAATCCAGCCGAGACCAAGTTCACCTACCAAGGAGTGCGGTTTCAATACCAAGGAGAGCAGCAGAATTCCAGAGGAGGAGAAAGCCAAGCACGGAACTCATGGCTTTTTTCCTGTGATTTTTTTTAGTCTTGCAGTTAATTTAATTTTTTCTTTTTCATTTTTTTTTTTCTCGCCTTCAGGTAAAATTTTTTTTTTTTTAACTGTTACCTTTTTCTTTTTTAACGATTTTTTAATAGTTTATCTAATATATATATATATTTTTTTACATTTTTCTTAGGTGTTTTCTTTTTTAAAAAAAATTCTTTTCTTTTCTTTTCTTTTTTTTTTTTTTTCTTTTTTCTTTCTTCCTTTTTGAACCTCTTTTTATCCCCTTTCTCCCCACTCACGATTTTGGATCTCTTCTAATTTGGCTAAAGCATATTTTCCTGGGGTTGTTGCCACCCTTTTAGTATTTTACTTGCCCCTTCATTTACTCTTATCTGGACAAAATGACAAGACGTAAAAATTCACCACAAAAAAAAGAACAAGAGGCAGTACCGAAGGCTAGGGACCTAATCAATACAGACATCGGTAATATGTCAGATCTAGAGTTCAGAATGACAATTCTCAAGGTTCTAGCCGGGCTCGAAAAAGGCATGGAAGATATTAGAGAAACCCTCTCGAGAGATATAAAAGCCCTTTCTGGAGAAATAAAAGAACTAAAATCTAACCAAGTTGAAATCAAAAAAGCTATTAATGAGGTGCAATCAAAAATGGAGGCTCTCACTGCTAGGATAAATGAGGCAGAAGAAAGAATTAGTGATATAGAAGACCAAATGACAGAGAATAAAGAAGCTGATCAAAAGAGGGACAAACAGCTACTGGACCACGAGGGGAGAATTCGAGAAATAAGTGACACCATAAGACGAAACAACATTAGAATAATTGGGATTCCAGAAGAAGAAGAAAGTGAGAGGGGAGCAGAAGGTATACTGGAGAGAATTATTGGGGAGAATTTCCCCAATATGGCAAAGGGAACGAGCATCAAAATTCAGGAGGTTCAGAGAACGCCCCTCAAAATCAATAAGAATAGGCCCACACCCCGTCACCTAATAGTAAAATTTACAAGTCTCAATGACAAAGAGAAAATCCTGAAAGCAGCCCGGGAAAAGAAGTCTGTAACATACAATGGAAAAAATATTAGATTGGCAGCTGACTTATCCACAGAGACCTGGCAGGCCAGAAAGAGCTGGCATGATATTTTCAGAGCACTAAACGAGAAAAACATGCAGCCAAGAATACTATATCCAGCTAGGCTATCATTGAAAATAGAAGGAGAGATTAAAAGCTTCCAGGACAAACAACAACTGAAAGAATTTGCAAATACCAAACCAGCTCTACAGGAAATATTGAAAGGGGTCCTCTAAGCAAAGAGAGAGCCTACAAGTGGTAGATCAGAAAGGAACAGAGACCATATACAGTAACAGTCACCTTACAGGCAATACAATGGCACTAAATTCATATCTCTCAATAGTTACCCTGAATGTGAATGGGCTAAATGCCCCTGTCAAAAGACACAGGGTATCAGAATGGATAAAAAAATAAAACCCATCTATATGTTGCCTCCAAGAAACACATTTTAAGCCCGAAGACACCTCCAGATTTAAAGTGAGGGGGTGGAAAAGAATTTACCATGCTAATGGACATCAGAAGAAAGCAGGAGTGGCAATCCTTATATCAGATCAATTAGATTTTAAGCCAAAGACTGTAATAAGAGATGAGGAAGGACACTATATCATACTCAAAGGGTCTGTCCAACAAGAAGATTTAACAATTTTAAATATCTATGCCCCCAACGTGGGAGCAGCCAACTATATAAACCAATTAATAACAAAATCAAAGAAACACATCAACAACAATACAATAATAGTAGGGGACTTTAACACTCCCCTCACTGAAATGGACAGGTCATCCAAGCAAAAGATCAGCAAGGAAATAAAGGTCTTAAATGACACATTGGACCAGATGGACATCACAGATATATTCAGAATATTTCATCCCAAAGCAACAGAATACACATTCTTCTCTAGTGCACATGGAACATTCTCCAGAATAGATCACATCCTCGGTCCTAAATCAGGACTCAACCGGTATCAAAAGATTGGGATCATTCCCTGCATATTTTCAGACCACAATGCTCTAAAGCTAGAACTCAACCACAAAAGGAAGTTTGGAAAGAACCCAAATACATGGAGACTAAACAGTATCCTTCTAAAGAATGAATGGGTCAACCGGGAAATTAAAGAAGAATTGAAAAAAATCATGGAAACAAATGATAATGAAAATACAACGGTTCAAAATCTGTGGGACACAACAAAGGCAGTCCTGAGAGGAAAATATATAGCGGTACAAGCCTTTCTCAAGAAACAAGAAAGGTCTCAGGTACACAACCTAACCCTACACCTAAAGGAGCTGGAGAAAGAACAAGAAAGAAACCCTAAGCCCAGCAGGAGAAGAGAAATCATAAAGATCAGAGCAGAAATCAATGAAATAGAAACCAAAAAAACAATAGAACAAATCAACGAAACTAGGAGCTGGTTCTTTGAAAGAATTAATAAAATTGATAAACCCCTGGCCCGACTTATCAAAAAGAAAAGAGAAAGGACCCAAATAAATAAAATCATGAATGAAAGAGGAGAGATCACAACTAACACCAAGGAAATACAAACTATTATAAGAACATACTATGAGCAACTCTACGGCAATAAATTTGACAATCTGGAAGAAATGGATGCATTCCTAGAAACATATAAACTACCACAACTGAACCATGAAGAAATAGAAAGCCTGAACAGACCCATAACCAATAAGGAGATTGAAACAGTCATTAAAAATCTCCAAACAAACAAAAGCCCAGGGCCAGACGGCTTCCCGGGGGAATTCTACCAAACATTTAAAGAAGAACTAATTCCTATTCTCCTGAAACTGTTCCAAAAAATAGAAATGGAAGGAAAACTTCCAAACTCATTTTATGAGGCCAGCATCACCTTGATCCCAAAACCAGACAAGGATCCCACCAAAAAAGAGAGCTATAGACCGATATCCTTGATGAACACAGATGCGAAAATACTCAACAAAATACTAGCCAATCGGATTCAACAGTACATTAAAAAGATTATTCACCACGACCAAGTGGGATTTATTCCAGGGCTGCAAGGTTGGTTCAACATCCGCAAATCAGTCAATGTGATACAACACATCAATAAAAGTAAGAACAAGAACCATATGATACTCTCAATAGATGCTGAAAAAGCATTTGACAAAGTACAACATCCCTTCCTGATCAAAACTCTTCAAAGTGTAGGGATAGAGGGCACATACCTCAATATCATCAAAGCCATCTATGAAAAACCCACCGCAAATATCATTCTCAATGGAGAAAAACTGAAAGCTTTTCCGCTAAGGTCAGGAACACGGCAGGGATGTCCATTATCACCACTGCTATTCAACATCGTACTAGAGGTCCTAGCCTCAGCAATCAGACAACAAAAGGAAATTAAAGGCATCCAAATCGGCAAAGAAGAAGTCAAATTATCACTCTTCGCAGATGATATGATACTATATGTGGAAAACCCAAAAGACTCCACTCCAAAACTGCTAGAACTTATACAGGAATTCAGTAAAGTGTCAGGATATAAAATCAATGCACAGAAATCAGTTGCATTTCTCTACACCAACAGCAAGACAGAAGAAAGAGATATTAAGGAGTCAATCCCATTTACAATTGCATCCAAAACCATAAGATACCTAGGAATAAACCTAACCAAAGAGACACAGAATCTATACTCAGAAAACTATAAAGTACTCATGAAAGAAATTGAGGAAGACACAAAGAAATGGAAAAATGTTCCATGCTCCTGGATTGGAAGAATAAATATTGTGAAAATGTCTATGCTACCTAAAGCAATCTACACATTTAATGCAATTCCTATCAAAGTACCATCCATCTTTTTCAAAGAAATGGAACAAATAATGCTAAAATTTATATGGAACCAGAAAAGACCTCGAATAGCCAAAGGGATATTGAAAAAGAAAGCCAACGTTGGTGGCATCACAATTCCGGACTTCAAGCTCTATTACAAAGCTGTCATCATCAAGACAGCATGGTACTGGCACAAAAACAGACACATAGATCAATGGAACAGAATAGAGAGCCCAGAAATAGACCCTCAACTCTATGGTCAACTAATCTTCGACAAAGCAGGAAAGAATGTCCAATGGAAAAAAGACAGCCTTTTCAATAAATGGTGCTGGGAAAATTGGACAGCCACATGCAGAAAAATGAAATTGGACCATTTCCTTACACCACACACAAAAATAGACTCAAAATGGATGAAGGACCTCAATGTACGAAAGGAATCCATCAAAATCCTTGAGGAGAACACGGGCAGCAACCTCT
This sequence comes from Mustela lutreola, assembly GCF_030435805.1. Lineage (NCBI taxonomy): Eukaryota > Metazoa > Chordata > Mammalia > Carnivora > Mustelidae > Mustela > Mustela lutreola. The sequence continues at coordinate 56,012,502 of NC_081292.1, read as the reverse complement.
TCGACCTCTGCCGCAGCAACATCTTCCTAGGAACAACGCAAAAGGCAAGGGAAGCAAGGGAAAAAATGAACTACTGGGATTTCATCAAGATCAAAAGCTTTTGCACAGCAAAGGAAACAGTTAACAAAATCAAAAGACAACTGACAGAATGGGAGAAGATATTTGCAAACGACATATCAGATAAAGGACTAGTGTCCAGAATCTATAAAGAACTTAGCAAACTCAACACCCAAAGAACAAATAATCCAATCAAGAAATGGGCAGAAGACATGAACAGACATTTCTGCAAAGAAGACATCCAGATGGCGAACAGACACATGAAAAAGTGCTCCATATCACTCGGCATCAGGGAAATACAAATCAAAACCACAATGAGATATCACCTCACACCAGTCAGAATGGCTAAAATCAACAAGTCAGGAAATGACAGATGCTGGCGAGGATGCGGAGAAAGGGGAACCCTCCTACACTGTTGGTGGGAATGCAAGCTAGTGCAGCCACTCTGGAAAACAGCATGGAGGTTCCTCAAAATGTTGAAAATAGAACTGCCCTATGACCCAGCAATTGCACTATTGGGTATTTACCCTAAAGATACAAATGTAGTGATCCAAAGGGACACATGCATCCGAATGTTTATAGCAGCAATGTCCACAATAGCCAAACTATGGAAAGAACCTAGATGTCCATCAACAGATGAATGGATCAAGAAGATGTGGTATATATACACAATGGAATACTATGCAGCCATCAAAAGAAATGAAATCTTGCCATTTGCAACAACGTGGATGGAACTAGAGCGTATCATGCTTAGCGAAATAAGTCAAGCAGAGAAAGACAACTATCATATGATCTCCCTGATATGAGGAAGTGGTGATGCAACATGGAGGCTTAAGTGGGTAGAAGAATAAATGAAACAAGATGGGATTGGGAGGGAGACAAACCATAAGTGACTCTTAATCTCACAAAACAAACTGAGGGTTGCCGGGGAGAAGGGGTTGGGGAGAAGGGGGTGGGATTATGGACATTGGGGAGGGTATGTGATTTGGTGAGTGCTGTGAAGTGTGTAAACCCGGTGATTCACAGACCTGGGGATAAAAATATATGTATATAAAAAATATATGTTTATAAAAAATAAAAAATTAAAAAAAAATTAAAAAAAAAAAAAATAAAAAAAAATAAAAATAAAAATAAAAAAACTAAAAAAAAAATAAAAATAAATAAAAAAGAAAATAGAGTTATGTCAAGGAAAAAGGATAAGCACTCCTGTTGTTGAAATACTGACAATGATTTAGGTAAAACAACTTTGTGGCCATAGACAGAAAGCATACAAAATATTTTTTACATTTTTATTTGAATAATGTAATCACCAGAACATTTTGCTTAAAAAGATAAAAAATTTAAATCAATCCAATTGAAGTAAAAAGGAAATTTGTTGATTAATGTAGATGGAAAAAAGAAAAAACTAACATAGCTCAGAGAATTACAAAGTATCCCTTCTTTTTTCTCTGCTTTCTTTGTAAATTGGCCTCATTCTCCCCAGCTGCAAACAGGCACTTTACATGTTGGGGAAATGTATCACTGTAGATTTGGTTCAGCAACATCAGTAGAAAGAGAATGTTTTATTCTTCCATCATCTGTATATTCCCAAAAAGATGCTGAATATATCATCATTTATTCAACAACAACATCAACAAAAAGTCTATTTGTTTGGTTACATAAATCTGCCACCGTTTCCAAAAAATAATAAAGAGATTATTAACTTAGAGCAATGCCCACTTTCCAGCCCATGTTTTCACCCGGAAAAAATTATCAGACATTATCGGAAGTTTAAGTTACTTAGATACTACTGAAAGTTTTATATTATGCTGCCCATGTCTCCAAGAGATTAACTGGCATGTGAGTTTATTAGCAGTAAATTATTAAGATGTTATTAAGGGCAGCCTTGACAGACATTTGAATTATCCAATATTCATATATACTATGAATATAGTAATTTGTAAATGAGTGAGCACAACTAAAACAATTTTAACTAACCACATAACCCCAGGAAATTTTAAACTTGTTATTATATATAAATTTATATGGCTCCTTAATCATTTCACTGGCCATCACATGAAAGGGCAAAAAGAAGAAGTTAAGGCTGAGAATAACATTAGGAAAAGTATCAACTTGTGAGTATTTTTTTGTGACAAGACTTTAGTAGATGAGGTATTGAAATAATTTCATAAAGTATTATTTTACCTTATGAAATTCAAATACAAGAGATTTCCACTTCTCATATGACAGGGTAACAGTTACCAAGCTTGCCTTTTGCTTTATCAGCTCAAAAAATGGGCAAAACACATGAAACAATTGTTTTCAGACATTGTACAACAGATGTAAAGATCTCTGAGAGAAGGAAAAACAATGAGGTAACCCCCAATCATTGCACCTGTTTCCTGCCTGGTAGAGCACTCCTGAGACCATTGTAGAGAAAGATAACCCAGGCAGATCCAGAATTCCTACTGACTTATGGAGACAGAGCTAGCAATTCAGGGAGATGAGGCATGTGGAATTTGTGAGCCAAAATTCTGCAAAGGAGAGAGCTATGTAGTAGCCCCAGAAATGTGCATCAGACCCTTTGTCTTTGCTCGTGAAATATCATGAGAGTGAGCAAAAAACTATAGGTAACCTGTAAGGTGAACAACTCCCAGAGATGATAAAAGGCATGGAGATATTTGAATAACAATCAGTGACAGTAGAGAGAACATAGTGAACAGATGAGGCTTTCAGTAAAGAACTCAAAAAAAGTATCAATTCTTAATACAATGGCTGTATTATACCAAAGACTACTCTAGACCCACTTAACTAAAATTTATAAACAAGCCTAAATAACAAAATGCAAGCATTTAAAGGAAAACAATAAAAACCCAAGACACACAACAATGAAATTAATACATACAAAAATCAGCATCTAAACAAATATTACTAAAAGCAAGAAATGTAACCCTTAATGAGGAGAAAAACAAATCAATAACAGATCCAAAAATAGCAGAATTGGTGGAATGAACACATATTACTGTTTAAAAAAAAAAGCCATTAAGAAATCTCCAAATATTTAAAGAAGTATGACCATACTGAAGAGACAAATAGAAGTTACTGAAAGGAATGAAATGGAAAGATTAAAAATTTAGTATGCTATAGGACAAATTTACTAGTTGAGGTTCAGAGCAGATTAGATGCTACAGAAGACAAGAGTCTTTGAAATATCACATTTCTTGATTGCTGTGGTGGTTATCTGTGTATACATTTGTCAAAACTCATTAAACTGTATAATTAAATTGGGTGAATGTTTTCTGTTTAAACTATTTGACTTCGGAAATAAAATACCTTAATGGGTTTCTCTGACAAAATGGCAGATCAAATACATTCATAAACTTCCACCTTTTCTCCTGACAAAATATGAAAGAGAAATCCAAAGTAGGTAAGTCTCTTGCTTCCACCAGGGACAGTACTCAAATGGGTAGTACTGAGTAGGTACTGAGTACTGAGTACTGAGTACTGAGAGGGTAGTCTCTATGTTTGAGTAGAAATAAAGGTTGAAGCCATTCATTCCATTTATGGTCTTGGCTTAGAAATGTGCTTCCTGAGCAATGCCAACTATGAGCCCACCAAGATCTAAGCTGTTAACCAGTTCTTGGCCCTTAAGAAAAGGTGATGTAAAGTCATGCTTGGTAAGCTGGGCCCAGACTGCCACTTCTAAAGAGGGGTAGAGCCAGACATTGTATGTCTGTATTCCAAAAGACTCATAAGTCTTGATTTGCAATTCTAAAGCCTATAGAGCCTACAACATAACCTTCAAAACATTTCACAAAGCCCTCAAAACCTAGAGTTATATAGAAGAAAATCCTGATGAATATTTTCACAAAAATTAGAATTTCGAAGCATAAGAGAAAAGTCAGCTTAAGAAAACAGATGCAAAACATGAAAAAATTTCTTAAGGATAATAGAGAGATCTGAACACGGTATTAGCATAAATGTTTTTATAAAGCCTCAAAAGATAAAGGAAAAAATGTACATAAATGAAGGACAGAAATTTTAATAAAAATAAAGGTAAACACAAATAACCAAGCAGCAATTTTGGAAATTAAAATACTTAGTAAAAATAAAAATTCAGTATTTTTACTACATGATGTCTTCCAAAATCCACCTGGCTCTAGAAGGAGATTATAAAAAAAATCTTGTAAAAGAAATATTTGAAGCATTGATAGTTGGAAGTTCTCAGGGGGCGCCTGGGTGGCTCAGTGGGTTAAAGTCTCTGCCTTCCGCTCAGGTCATGATCCCAGGGTCCTGGAATCAAGCCCCACATGAGCCCTGCATCGGGTTCTCTGCTCAGCAGGGAGTGAGAGGGCTCACTCTGCCTGCCTCTCTGCCTACTTGTGATCTCTCTCTCTGTCAAATAAATAAATAAAATCTTTAAAAAAAAAAAAAAAAAGTAAGTTCTCAGGTTAAGAAAACCCCATAAATAGTTTAAATGTGCATGATGTGTTGATTTTTAGACACACCATACTGAAATTGTAAAACATCAAGGACAAATTCTGAAAGCAACCACAAAGAAAGCAAAATAACTAAAAAATAATAATAGGATTTACAGAAAACTCCTTTTATTAAAAAGAGTAGCAGACTAAGTAGGTAATATTTCTAGTATTGAGGGCAAAGGATTGTGAACCTAAAATTTAATACCAGCTAAACTGTCATTCAGAAAAATGAAGTTTACAAAGCTAATTTCAGTTATATTGAGATTATTTAACACATACTACTTTTATACTGATAGTTTCAGATTACTACTAATTCTATGAACTGATGATAAAAATTAATGATGATGCAAAAATTTTCCAGAAGTTAACAAGGACTTTGACCTGCATATTAAAAGACTGGGAAAATTAATGGAATGATCAATACTGACACATATTCTAATATCACTAGATTTCAAGTTTAGAAAATAATCCTTTGGGCATGTGGGCAAAATGATCAAATGACCTGAGAACGCAAATATCAGATTAACTTCAGATTCACCTTAGCAAAACTAAATACTAGCACACAACTAATATCTTAGTATATTTGGAATTCAACAAAACATCTTTCCATTAGAAAGATAATCAATAAAAACTTTTGAAGGCTCAGAAACCCAAAAAATACATTTTCAAGTATTTTTGGAGAGATTGTTAGAAAGCAAAATTCATACATGATAGTCTTTCAGTTTATTAAAAGGATGTCTTCATACCAATTATACATTCAATTGTTTGCTGTTAGCATAAAGAAAGGCAACTGATTTTCATACATTAATATTACATCTAATCATCCTTAACTTTTACATTATTTCTAATCATTGTTGGTACAATCTTCTGGGGTTTTTAAAATATAAATCCTCTTTTAATTAACATTTTAGATCAATACAATGAACTCTAAATTAACTTTAGAAAATAAACCGATATTAAGGTTCAAGAAATGGAGACATAGATTATTTTCATATATAAGAAGACAAATATTATGAAAATATGTTGTTTCCAAATTAATTTACAGAGTCAATGAAAATCCAATTTAAATCCCAATGAGATTTTTTAAAATTTATTTTTATTTATTTTCTGAATAACAGTATTCATTATTTTTTCACCCCACCCAGTATTCCATGCAATCCATGCCCTCTATAATACCCACCACCTGGTACCCCAACCTCCCACCCACCCCCACTTCAAACCTCTAAGATTGTTTTTTAGAGTCCATAGTCTCTCATGGTTCACTTCCCCTTCCAATTTCCCCCAACTCCCTTCTCCTCTCTAACTCCCCATGTCCTCCATGCTATGTGTTATGCTCCACAAATAAGTGAAACCATATGATACTTGACTCTCTCTGCTTGACTTATTTCATTCAGCATAATCTCTTCCAGTCCCATCCATGTTGATACAAATGTTGGGTATTCATCCTTTCTGATGGAGGCATAATACTCCATAGTGTATATGGACCACATCTTCCTTATCCATTCGTCCGTTGAAGGGCATCTTGATTCTTTCCACAGTTTGGCGACCGTGGCCATTGCTGCTCTAAACATTGGGGTACAGATGGCCCTTCTTTTCACTACTTCTGTATCTTTGGGGTAAATACCCAGGAGTGCAATTGCAGGGTCATAGGGAAGTTCTATTTTTAATTTCTTGAGGAATCTCCACACTGTTCTCCACTGCATTCCCACCAACAGTGCAAGAGGGTTCCCCTTTCTCCACATCCCCTCCAACACATGTTGTTTCCTGTCTTGTTAATTTTATCCATTCTAACTGGTGTAAGGTGGTATCTCAATGTGGTTTTAATTTGAATCTCCCTGATGGCTAGTGATGATGAACATTTTTTCATGTGTCTGATAGCCATTTGTATGTCTTCACTGGAGAAGTCTCTGTTCATATCTTCTGCCCATTTTTTGATATGATTGTCTGTTTTGTGTGTGTTGAGTTTGAGGAGTTCATTATAGATCCTGGATATCAACCTTTTGTCTGTACTGTCATTTGCAAATATCTTCTCCCATTCCGTGGGTTGCCTCTTTGTTTTTTTGACTGTTTCCTTTGCTGTGCAGAAGCTTTTGATTTTGATGAAGTCCCAAAAGTTTATTTTCGCTTTTGTTTCCTTTGTCTTTGGAGACATATCTTGAAAGAAGTTGATGGGGCTGATATCAAAGAGATTACTGCCTATGTTCTCCTCTAGGATTCTGAATGATTCTTGTCTCATGAAACTCGACCCAATGAGATTTTTTATTAAATTTGACAGATTTATTTTAAAATATATGTGGAAAAATAAGGGCCAAATATAGCCAGGATATTTCTGAAGGAGGAGGGACTTCCCTACTAGATAAAAGGGCTTATTGTGAAGTCATAGCAATAGCAATTGAAACTATATAATCCTGATAAGGATAGATATATGAAATATATATACATATTTAATATCCATGTATAACTATGTAATAAATATAAATAATTATATATGCATATATAATTAAATATATGTATCCAAGTATTATCTAATATTTTTCATAATAATTTCAAATGAAATAATATAGAGAACACAGAAAGAGATGCACTATAGATATGATTTTTATATAAAATAGCAACATATCACATCATTGAGAAAGGAGGAATAACAAACAAAGCTGGAAAAAATATATTAAATAAAGTCATTAAATTGCAAAAAAATTTTAAAAAGCCAACAAATTCATATTATGTGGATTGGGGATTTAAATATTTAAAACAAAACAAAAAAACCTACAAACTTTTAGTGAGTGTTTCATTTAGGCTGCCAGAAAGTACATAGACTGGGTAGTTTAAAGAGCAGATTTATTTTCTCACAATTCTGGAACTGGAAGTCTGAGATTAAAGTACTGATATGGGGGCACCTGGGTGGCTCAGTGAGTTAAGCCGCTGCCTTCGACTCAGGTCATGATCTCGTGTCCCGGGATCAAGTCCTGCATCGGGCTCTCTGCTCGGCAGGGAGCCTTCTTCCTCCTCTCTCTCTCTCTGCCTGCCTCTCTGCCTTACTTGTGATCTCTCTCTGTCAAATAAATAAATAAAATCTTTAAAAAAATAATAATAAAGTACTAATATGGTTGGTTCTAGTGAATGCTCCCTTCCTGGCTTACAGATGGCTTTCTTATTGTCCTCATATAGCAAGAGAAAGCAAGCTCTCTGGTGCCTCCTCCTATAAGGAAGGGCACAAATCCTGTCATGAGGACAGGATCTAAACTTAATTATCTCCCAAAGATCCCAGCTCCAAATGCAATCACATTGGAGGTTAGGATTCAACATATGGATTTCAAGGGAAACAATTCAGTCCAAAATGTAGGAAATAAGTGAATATCTTTTAGACCTTGAAACAGAGAAAGATTTCTTAAACAGGAAACAAAATAATTGACCGTAAATCTATATAGGTTTAACAATATTTTTAAGAACATTTCTCTCAGCACTGGCTAAAACTCTACCTATATCCTTTTAAGGGATCTCCTATGACTTATAGGATCATTTCCTACAAGATCATCTAAAGGGGTGGTAATATAAATCCTCCACTGTTTTCCATTCTTTCCAAAAGGAAGGTGGCTGAGATTAGAATCCTATAATATAGGAATATACTGGTGATGGACTTGGAAGAAGGACATAAGAATATTGGTGACAAAGAGGTTTTAGGGGAAAGATATGTGGTTGTACCACTCAGAATAGAATCAGAATGTGAGAACATTTGTATCAGTGGCTCTGAACAACTCTGGGGTTCTGTCAGTGCTTAGCTATCTAGTAATATTTAGCTATCTAGTAATATTTAATATTTATATTAAATATCTTTCATCATGGAAAAATTAATATTTTTTCTCCTTTTTCATTTAATCACACTCACTATCTGCCATCAACTCTTCTAACAGCTGGGCTTCAGTGATAAACAGGTTGGAAAAGGTAAATTTACTCATGAAATTTACATTCTAATAGAGAGTCATATAATGTATAAGAAAATAAATGACGATCGGTGATAGAGGTCAATATGGATTTGGATTTTATTTCCTTTCTATTCCTCACTCCATCAGTATGGATTTTGGTGGAGTGAGGAGTTTTGAGCTACATATCTCATTGTAGCAGAACCAGAAACTCACTTCACAGAAGTCATAAGGCAATGTCAGAAAAGGAAAGGAAAAGAAAAGGAAAGGGAAAAGAAAAATCTCATAGCCATGTTTACTGAATATTTCATAACAAAAAACACAAGTCAGCATCTATTCAAAAGCTGCTGGACTTATTAAAAAAATTAAAATGTCCTATTAAAAATCCATCCTTGGAAACAGATTTTCCCTGAAGGCTTATCATTTTATCAGTATAAGGTCTGCATCATGAACCAGCACCCAATGTATACTACTTTTTTACATGGAAAATCTCCTAAGTGATGGAGATGCTTTCCCTATACAGCCTTTAAAACCTACAATCTAAGCGTCTAGGATTCCTTTTCCTCCACATCCTTACCAACACCTGTTATTTCTTCTCTTTTTTATTCTAGCCATTCTGACAGGTGCTTTATCTCACTGCAGTTTTGATTTGCATCTTCCTGAGGTCTGGTGATGTTGAGCATCTTTTCATGTGTCTATTGGCCATCTTCTTTGGAAAAACTATATCTCTTTTGGAAAAAAAAATTCTATTCATGTTCTCTGCCTATTTTAATGTGATTACTTGGGGTTTTGGGAGGAGTGGGCAGTTGTATAAGCTCTTCATATATTGTGGATATCAACCCCTTGTCGGCTATAAAGAAAAGGATGAAATCTTGTCATTTGTGACATGACTGGGCCTACAGGGTGTTCTGCTAAGTGAAATGAGTCAAGGAAAGACAAATACCATATGATATCAATTATATGTGGAATCTTAAAAAAATGAATAAATAAAGAATAAGCAGAATCAAACCTATAAACACAGAGAACAAACTAAGCATTGCCAGAGAGGGATGGGCAAAAGTGGGAAAAAATTCACCATCCAGGTCTCTGGGAGCTTATCAGTTGGAGGTGGGGGGTGAAGGTATAAGTACAGACAATAAATAGACATGATATAGAAGATGTGGCAATAAGTATTATGAGGAAGAGATGCTCTTCCATATAGCTGGCACCTTCTCTATATCCAATAATATGTCAGAAAAGAGTCTTGAACAAAGGTGCAGGGCTCTCCATTTAGGTAATGGTGAAGACAACTGTGGTGTGTTTTGACTAACATTGAGGCAGCCCTCATAGTCACTAGAATTGAGACAAAATGCAGTGTCAAGTTTCCTATAGAAGTGGCACAGTGGCAGTAGCTTTAGAATCCAGCCTCAAGAAGAAATTGAAATAACCACCTTACTAAAAATTGATGAGACAGATCAAATCTGATTTTCCTGAGATTTTCGCAAATATTTGAGAAAGGGACAGTAGGGAATGGAAAAGACATCATTCAACCTCTAGGACTGCAGTTTCTAATTCCAGTTCAAATGAGATGGTATTTAATCCTACTCCCCATTCCTGTCACTATGTGAACTACTGACTTCAATTCTAGCTAAAATGTCATTTTGTCCAACTAATCAGGAAAGCCTTTTTAAAACATTTTTAAATAGTAGAACATTGACAAAGGACAGATTTAATTATTTTGAAAGTCAATCCAAAACTCAGTGAGACAATGAGTAAAATACAATAAATAATTTCTTCAATTAAAATGACCAAGAACACAGTGAACATATTTCTCTTCAAATATAAATATATACAATATAACATATTATTTTATTTATTCGTTCTCAAATGTCACTATATTTTTTAGCATAAACAAATATACTTTGAAGTATTGTTATATTATTGCATACCTTTAAATGAGGGAGCATACACATTTCATTTGTTGCTTTATTTCTTTTTTCCATGTCTATTCATTCATATAAATTACCCTTCTAAATATATTCCAAATCTATTTAATTGTGGTAAAAGGCATTACTCTGTCCTCTTTGTATCCAGAAAAGACATTGAAACAGTTGATTGGCAATGAAAGTTGTACAGGAAATAGCAGAAAAATATATTAAGGAAGTTTTAAAATAAACTATTTCAAGAACAAATTGAAAATGTTAAAAATCCTAATTCAGACATTTTAAATCCCTGGTTATTACACTAGTCCAGTACATGAGTCCAGTAACAAAGAGAAGCTTTTGAAATCATATATCTTGAGGAATGTTATATTTTTACCTTGGAAATATTCATATATTTTTTTAAATCTTATAAAAAGAACTTTCTCTCTCAGCTCTTGCTTCCAAGTTCTCTATCAGAAGTGAATTGTTTGAGAAAATAAATATTTCAAGTTTGGAAATAAATAATTAACCCCAAAACAAAGACCTTTTTCTAATAGAACAGAATACAAATTCTCAAAATACTATCTCCCTTGCTCTTCTCCTTACTGTGGTTCAAAAACTCATGGACCCCTTTCAGTTTTTTAATAATTTAAAAGTTAGATATGGATGGAGATTTAAAAAGGTGGGGGAGAACTTTACTATTCTACTGGCTTTTATTCCTAATGAGGTAACATTTCATAATATGCTATTGATAAAGTAAGACTGTATTGCTGTTGTTGTTTAGCATAAAAGAAGAACTCTTTGTTGTGAAGTGTGTAATCCTGGTGATTCACAGACCTGTACTCCTACGGCTAATAATACATTATATGTTTATAAAAAAATAAAGTAATTTTTTTTAAAAAAAGATCTCTGTCCCTGCTAAGCAATCTGTATGAAGGAATCTTTCTGAAGCATCACACAACCAGAAGGGTGCTATCTTACTTAGCCACTTGAGTCAACCTCACGAGCTCTGTTACCATCTGATTCTTTCTCCTTCCTCAAGTTTTTCAAAGTCTGGGGATCAAAGAGAATCCAAATACACTAAAAATTACCATATATCTAGATATAGATATAGATATAGATATATAGATAGATTTTTTTTTTAATTGAGAAATGTGCTTTTCCAAACTGCAAAGATTTCTAAAAGGCAGGGTAAAACCAGGTTACCTTCTCTGTAAGACTTCCCTGCAGAGGGAAGCTCTCCTTTTTACTCTTCACACTACAATGAAAGAGGAAGAAAGTAACTGAGGACATGATTTCTAGGCAGAAGATGTGATGATATCCTATTATTTTCTCTCCTACTGAGCTATATAACAATCTGGATTGGTTTATTAGGTTCTGTTACTCAAATAAAAATAATTAAGACAATCACCCTGGTAAAACCTTCTTTACAAAAATATAAGCCTCTCATAGATAACAGGAAGTGGACTAGCTTCTGTTTTTGCACTTGACTGTCAATTGAAGGGATTTTACTCATTCAGATTCCTTAGATATTGTTATCACTGGCTTACTTAAAGAATAATAAACTTACATCCTTAAATCCAGATTTATCTTGCCTAATGAATGTGAGTCATTACAATTGTTTATATCTAGAAAGGTTTTCCTTGGGAATTTTAAAGGCCACATAAAAAATGTGCTATTATAATTGTAATGCAATCCTCTTTAAAATTAGGAATGTTATAAAATATTAATAAAATCTTAATATAGAATTTGCAGGTCATTTGCATGTCAGTCCTATGGGAAAGGTATGGCAGTGTTGTTTTGCTCATTTTGTTAAGTTATGTGTCCTGATAAGTAAGAAAGGTCAAACTTGGTCTAGAACTTGTCTTCTGTTTGTAAATCTCCTTCTTTTGCCAAAAACTGATTTTGAGCCCAGTTAAATATTAAAAGGTTTTATCAAGTAAAATAGAAAATTCTTCTTTGAAGGGCTCCAAAAATGGGATTATCTCATTTATTACCAAGTTAGACCTAAATTGATGGGTCAACGAGGTGAATGGGTAGGAAAGAACAGAAGATTAGAGAAGCTCTTAGTCCAAAAGAGATTTATTATTTTGATTATTTTCAAGTGGAGCTGAAATAAAATTAAATAGAGTTGATAAAACAGTCACAACTGTCCAAAAACTAAACAACAAAAAAAAATTCTTAAATGGAGAGCAAAATAGATTGCAATAGTGAATAACGTTCTTGTTAAAAACAAAGACTACAGTGTTTCAGGGTTTGGAAAGAACTTAATATGGCCAACTCTATTTTTGAAACCATATGTTTATTTCAGCAGAATTGGGTATACATTCCACAAGTATTTGTTATATTCATTTAAAATCATTGAAATGAAGAAGAAAATTTTGTCAGTACTTCTCTTTTCTTTTTACTTATTAGTTATTAACTACTGTTTAAAAAAATAAAGATGACATGTAAAAGATATTGTCTATTAACAATAATTAAATTTAGGAAAAAGTGTGCTTTTATACATAGCTTAAGCCAAATAACACATTTGAATGACTTTGTCAGCTTCTAATAAGTTCTTTAATTTTAATGGCAATACTGCCAAAAGCTTTAGCAAAGAAATGCCAATTTCTAGAACAGACTTTGAATTTATTGGAAAGTTTTTCTAAATGTTAGTGGCATCAATATAATTACATTCAACAAAACTTAATTACATTCAACAAAACTTATTTAATGTAAACTATATGCCAAATATTATGTTAAAAACTCATGACTTAAGGAGGAAGTATAATAACAGTTAGCAATTACCACCACTAGCCATTATACCTATACATTGCTTAGCATTGTATGTGGTAATACCTTCTTTCTTTAATTCACTTAGCATTACAGAGTGAAAATTGACTCTGCAACCAAGGTTCAGCTAACTACTTTTTAGAATACTTCATAAGTGAAATTATTTTGTGTTCTTTTATATTTAAGATTTATTATAATCATAAAAATGGTTTGTTACACAGCCTATTCAAAACAACATTTCTTTAAGTGGAAAAATATATAAAAGAACATAAATTGTCCCCCTTACATAGGAAGTGCTAATTATCAAACTTCATACAAATCATGATTCCTATAGTTTTGGTTTATTCATTCATAGCATAGGTTTTTTATTGTTTTTGTAAAGAGGAAGCACTTCAAGCTTTGTCCTATTTTTAAAATAAACTTTTCACCTGATAAGAAAAAATATTTTCATACTTGAAAATAAAAAGAGACAAGAATTAGCAGGAATAAGGACTGGGAAATTGTCATATTAACAATCAATCGGCAACACGGTCATTTTTCTGAAAGCTGATAAGCAACAGCCTCACTCCTGAGCTTGTATTTCTGAAAGTCAATCAGCAACAGCCACATTCAGGAACCATGCTTTCATTGTTGACAATTAGTTAATCCCTAAACAATGTTGTTTCTGAAAGCTGTCCACTTCTAAAATTCCTTGATTCCTAAAACCCTATATATGATCAGCATTTTCTTTGATGAGAGACACTGCTTTTGAAACTACAACTGCCCCTTGATTGCCAAGAGTAGGGAAAGAAGATTATTAATGTATTCTGGATATAAGTTTGTGATAATTTTGAGATATCTTTGAGAAGACTTCAAGGAGCCATTATGTAATATATGAGTCTGGAGCTTAGAGAAGACATCTGGGCTAAGAAAACAGATATAGAGTCAATTGCCTATGGGTACTGCATACATTTCGGCTTAGAAGAAGGTACACATGTAAAGGGGAGAAAAGAAAGAGAAGGGATGGGCAAAGAGGAGGAGGAAAATCTAGAGAGTCAGTGTCATGGAATCCAAATAGTCTCTCAAGAAGAAGGGAGTAGTCAACAATGTTGAATGCTGCTGAAAGGTCATGTAGAATGAAACCTGATTAAAAAAAAAAAAATCACCCAAGGAATTAGAGATCTGGAAGTCATTGGTGCACTCAGCAAGAGCTATTTTGCTTCAGCGAGTGATGGGACAAGGAATCAGACTGGAGTTAATTAAAGGAAGAAGTTGAGGAAACGGATGTGAAAAATGAATAGTAAAATGAGCAGAAAAAAAAAAAAGTAGCCAGTCTTGTTAATGTATTTCATGAGGAAGAACAAAGACTGTCTAGGGAGAGCTGAAGAGGGAAAGAAGTAATGTTTTTTAGGAGGAGAAACTGGATAAGGTGGCTGTTTTTAATAAGAAACTCCCAATGTACTAAAAAGTATCAAATTGCCTTTTCAGTAAACTCTATCTTCTATTAACAATGACACTGTAGCAAATTATCATAGGAATAACATTATTTACAAATATAGGTTCACCAAAAAGATACATTATACACTCCAACTAAAACTGAAGCAGTTCATGTCTAATTAGAATTATACTCAAGTGTTATCAGTTTCACTCTGCATTTTAGTGTATTTTAAAATTTTGTCAGCCCAGGACTACTGACTTCTAGTTCACAATTAGCTTTTGTTTCTTAATTAAGTTTTGCTTTTATTTCTTGTTATACTTTTAGAGCCTCTATTAATAATTATATTGAGAAAAGATTTTTAGGGTTTCTATTAACAACTATATTGAGAAAGGTTTCCAGATCAGCTGTCACCTGCATTTAAACACATGGATTAGCATGGAGTACCAGAAAGAAAATTGTTAAGTTTTAATAAAAAATTTATTAAAGAAAATTGTTAAGTGATCTTAAAAGAAATAGACTTGTTATTTTGCTTTTCTTTTTCCTTGACGGCAGTGTTCATTAGTTGGATTGCTATTCTGTGGAAAGGTAAACTAAAGTAAATAACTGTTCTTGAAGTAAAATATGACTCCACCACAGTTGAATGGCTATATTACAATAATGCCAGAAAGTAGTAGGTAGCAAAAACAATTGAAGAATAAATGAAATTAATTAAGACCTGAAAAGAAAACAAAGACAGTGTTCACTTGCATACTTAGTAGGAAAGAAAAGACCACTAAAATATTACACATGAAAAAGGGTTTACCATCAAATTTGCATGACCACAGAAATACTTACCCAAGGTAAAGAATGAATGGAGAAATCAACAAATGCGGCGGACTGGCCAAGGAGTAGCATTATTGCAACTAGAGGTCATTGCAATGTGCCTCTTGAATACTTTGCCGAAGAATATCTGAAGTTCTCCTCTTGAGTAAACAAGTATTTCAACACAAGGAAAGACCAAAATGTCCCTTATCCCAGAAAGACTTTAATCCAAAGAGGTAAAAAAGAACAGAGTGCTGGAACAAATTATTTATAATATTCTCAAGCCTCTCAGTCTTGCAGAATTTCAAAAGATTGTAGTAGACCATTGAACCTTCCCAATAACCAGCCTGACAGAATAGTTAAAAGCAGGGCATCTGCCAGCAGTACCCTCTCAATGGGGAAATTAGAGCATAAAAGCAGCTGGTTATCTGCTCCTGTTTCAGACCTTATACAAGTGTGTCTAACTATACATAGAAGTAAGTGTGAATACCTGAACTTTGCTGCCAACATTTATTGCTTTCTCACTTTCTAAGTTAATTAACAAAACCCAACAGCTATCATTCACTGAACATGTTACTATGTGCCAATACATAGGCTATTTCCCTTCTATATATTATCTCATTCATTCTCCTAAACAAATTATGATGTCAATATTACAGTTATTATATTTCCTATGAGGATATTGAACCATAGGACAATTAAGTATATTTTAAAGTTCACATACCTAAAAATATGATAGAATAAGGATTTAAACTCAGGCAGTCTAACCATAAGATAAAGACTTTAACCCAAATTTAGAACGGTGCCTGGCTGGCTTAGATGGAAGAGCATGCAACTCTTGATCTCAGAGTTGTGAGTTCAAGCCCCATGTTGGGTGTAAAGATTACTAAAAATAAATCTTTAAAAAAGATAAAAAATAAACAACAAATTTAGAAGGAATTGTTAGGTGTACTTAGAGATGATTTTTTTTTAATTTAAAACTTTATCTTGTAACAATGTTTTCTTTCTATACTGAAATTATATTGAATATTTTTTTCTTTTCCAGTTTTTTAACATTTGAGACTTAATTCCATATATTTTATTCCATATTTATTCTTAACCTTTCTACATTTTCTTTTGAAGAATTTATATTTTTTTATTTCTTTACATTTTATAAATAAAAATATATCATTAGTCTTCAATTTTTCTTTCACCATTTATACTTCTAGAATTTCTGGGGATTTCCATTTTAATTTTTATGCTTAAAATGTGTTTATCAGGGTACCTGGGTGGCTCAGCCGTTTGAACTTCTGCCTTTGGCTCAGGTCATGACCCCAGGGTTCTGAGATTGAACCTGCATCAAGCTCTCTGCTCAGTGAGGAGCCTGATTCTTCCTCTCCCTCTGCCTACCATTCTGTCTCCTTGTGCTCTCTCTCTCTCTCTCTCTCTGTCAAGGAAATAAATAAAATCTTAAAAAGTAAAATAAAATATGTTTATCAAATTTTTGTCTCTTTTTAACATTTAAGATAACTTTTATGATTGTTTCTTCCAACATAATAGACTAAATGTCTTAAAAGTCCTCTTTATACCAACAAGAATAAAATAAAGCAAACATCCTTCAAAAGACATTGTTAAACTGGTACAAAAATAAGGAAAATCACTTGGGGATAAAAGTTAAAAGGGAATGAAAACCAGAACATGAAACTGAAATTCTATTTATGTGTTTCTTGTGTGTCCTTGCTGATTCCTGAAACCAAGAAGATTGAACATTACAGAGCCCAAACCCAGAAGACAAGGACATGGACCTGCTCAAAGGGTATACCCAGAATGTAGACTCCCAGAATCAGGACCTTCATAAAGCAAGACTTTAAAAAACTGCTTTTGCTTTATAAAAAGGTAAGATGACATACTACCAGTATGATTTAAGACATGAAAAGTGAAAAATTTAACTTGTCCTGGGTTAGCAACTTGCTAGGTCACATGTGAAAAACAAATTTAAATCTTAACTAGGGACACACACTAGTGTAGATTTCCCAATATGCCCACAGATTAAGGTCCCTACCTAAAATGAATTTATAATAAAAAGATTACCATACATGAAGATAACAAACCACTATAACCAAGAGACAGCAAATTAATAATTGACATAAATACAGCAACAATAACTTCAGACATCTCTTTGTTGAGTAAGGAATATAAAATATGATATCTAAAATCTACAAAAAGTAAACTATACAAATGAAAACAGAAGTAAAGAATAAGATGTTTCTATCCTTACTTCCTACAGTCTATTCTGAACATAGAGTCCTAAGTGATCACTTTAATATATATGTCAGATATGATCATTCCACGGTTTAAACCCTGTGATGGCTCCCAATTCATTTAGAATAAAAACCAAGTCCTCAAAATAATTTATAAGGCCCTACATGATTTCACCACTATTCTCTCTCCCCCCACACCACCCCTTGTCCTTCTTCATGAATATTTTCCAGCCAGACTGACCTCCTTGTTTTCCTTGACCCCACTTTAGTATCTTTGCATTGGCTAACAAATCTGCCTGGAACATCTTCTCCCAAATACCTATATCCTTCACTTCTTCATATCCATTCCTTCTTAATGACACTTTCCATGAACACCCTTTTAAAAATGGTAACCAACTTTCAACCACAGCACTACTAATATCTTATATCATGCTCGTGGTTACTCTATGCTTTCTTTTACATAAAACTCCTTGCCTCCAATGGACTTATTATATCCATTGTTTACGGCCTCCCTTATTCCACTATGCTTTATACAAACAAAGATCGTGTTTTTGTCTGTTTTTATTTTTCACTAAAATATCCCAAGTGCCTAAGAAGTACCTGGCATAGGAGGCAAATCTGTTGAATTAACACTTTTAAATAAAGGCCAGGCATATTTGAAAAAGAACTGAGAAAATTCACCAATACTAGACTTTAATCAATGGAGTGCCACGGTGGCTCAGTCAAGTGTCTGACTCTTGATTTCAGCTCAGGTCATGATCTCAGGATTGTGAGACTGAGCCCCATGTTAGTCTCAGAGCTGGACATGGAGCCTGCTTAAGATTCTCTCTCTCAATCTCTCCTTCTATTCCTCACACCTGCCCACACTATCTCAATCTCTCTCTCTCTCTCTCTCTCTCTCTCTCTCTCGAAGAAAAAAAAAATAATAGCTACTGAAAAATGAAATTTCTTTTTTTTAAGAATTTATTTATGTGGGGCGCCTGGGTGGCTCAGTGGGTTAAAGCCTTTGCCTTTGGCTCAGGTCATGATCCCAGGGTCCTGGGATTGAGCCTCGCATCGGGCTCTCTGCTGAGCAGTGAGCCTCTTTACCTCTCTCTGCCTGCCTCTCTGTCTACTTGTGATCTCTGTCTATCAAAAAAAAAAAAAATGTACTTATGTATTTATGTATTTGACAGAATGAGAGATAGCAACAGAGATAATGAGAGAGAGCATGACAGGGAGGAGAAGCAGGCTCTCTAACTCAACAGGGAAGACCCCGGATCATGACCTCAGCCAAAGTTAGATGCTTAACTGACTGAGCCACATAGGCACCCCTGAAGGATGAAATTTCAAAGGAAAAAAATAATAATAACTCCAGAAGGAAATTGAATTCTACATAAGTTAGAGTGAGTAAAGAATTGGTGGACATCTGTATAAATCTAAACATACATTTACTTTAAAACATGATACCAATAATTTTAAATTAAGAGGACTCATAAAATAAGGTGAAACTAAATACTTGAAAATATAAAGTCAATTAAAATTAAGAAACACACAAAAAAATCCAAGAAATAATGACACACTGTCTAGAGATAAAGCAATCAAGAAGGGCAGACTCAGTAATGACCTATATGCTAAAATTAATAGAAAAGGAGATTAAAATAATTTTTATTACCAGAGTTTATGATATAAATATAAGCTAACATAATATTTTTTTCTCAAAAACAGGAAAAAGAAGCAATTAAAATAATTAATGCAGTAGATTATAAATATTGATCAATGGAATAGAGAATTACTAAGTAGACCCACATATATACAGTCAATAGATTTTGACAGAGATATCAAGATAATTCAATAGAGCAAGAGTAGTCTTTTCAATGAGTAGTGCTGGAACAATTGGATATCCATATGCAAAATAAATGAATAAATAAAATAACTGTCAACCCTTACTTTTCATCATATGAAAATATTAACTTTAAATGGATCACAGGCCTCAATAATAACTGACAAAAGGAAAATACTGGCAAGTTAAACTTAAAACTTTTAATCTTTGAAAGACCACTGTTAAGAAAACGAAAAGATAAGACACTAAGAGGAAATATTTACAAAACTTGTATTTATCTGTCAAATAACTTTTGTTCTAAATATATTAACATTTACCACTTAATTATAAGCAAATGAACAACACAATTTTAAAATGGACAAAATAGAGGCACCTGGGTGGCTCAGTCATTAAGCTTCTGCCTTCAGATTAGGTCATGATCACAGGGTCCTGCCACCAAGCCCTGCTTTTCCCCCTCCCTCTGACCCTGCTTGTGTTCCTTCTCTTGTTTCTCTCTATCAAATAAATAAATAAAATCTTTAAATATTATTATTTACTACTAATAATAAATAAAATGGGCAAAATATTGCAACAGATATTTCACCAAAGAAGAAATATGAGTGGCAGATAATCACATGAAAATTTGCTTAAGAGGATTTTACTCATTAAGAAAATATCAATTGAAACCACAATAAGATACCACTACACATTTGTGGAATGACTTAAAAACCATACAACAACAACATAAAAACAGAAAATAATATGAAGAACTTACAAAATGCAGTGCAACTAGAACTCACATTTATGGTGGGAATGCAAATGTTCTAGCACTTAGGAAAATAGTTTGGCAGTTTCTTCTAAGGTTAATCATACACTAGACATGGGACACATAAGAAGAAGGAGTTAAGAAGGCAGAGGAGTAAGGAAACCATAGCTTTACCTCATCCCTTGAACACAGCTAGATAAATATCAAATCATTTTGACCACCCAAGAAATGAATCTGAGGACAAAGGGCAAAATGTACAATGAGAGGTGAAAAAACTGCCACATCATGGAAGGTAAGAGGTGTGGAGAGTTCATTTGGGAGAGAGAAGAGCTGCAGGTGCTGTGATGGGGAAGGAGCGCTGAATGTGAGAAAGAGAGAGGAAAAAGGAGACAGAGAGAAAGAGTGAAAGTACATATTGGTAATTGCACAAGAAAAGCTCTTCCCCAAAATCATTAACCGGAAAAAGGAGAGGGGCTGAATCCATAAGTTTTTATAAAGCAGTTCAGTGCAGTGTCTGAAGTTTCAGAGGTCTGTGAGATCACCATGGTCACACCTAACAGGTTTGATGAGGGAGCAGGAGGCTGGTTGAGGACAAAGCAAAAGCTGGCGCCTTGCACCCCCTCTTCACCCTTTCCACTCCATAAGTGTAGCATCCCTCCTCCGGACCTCAGCCCACCAAACCTCACCTAGGTTCTAGAACTTCATCAGGTTGAACGGTGCTCCTGTAGGAAAGGAGGGCAGGAACCTGGGAACAGGTAGCATGATCTGAGAACCCCCTAGTTCACACAAGGAGAAGTATTTCCCCTGTTTGAAGTACATTTGGAAGAAGTGACACAGCCTCCCGGGGATGAAAGACCTGCTTGCCAGGCAACATAGAGCTGCCCCATTTACTAACATAAGAATGGGGGTGCTGGCTAAAGGCAGTGAGCCTTGGTGCAAGCTTTCTGCTGTGCTTTACCATAAACTCCAAACCACTGCTTAGTCACACAACTGATTTCTGGTACAAGCTGGTACTGGCCACAGTGCAGTGACACCCTCCCCCAGAGATCAGCAGGGTTCCCACTGCACAGATCTCTAGAATTTGAAGTTTTGAAACAAAGCCTCATGCCTGAGATAAAACACAGGAGTGATGGGCTGCCTGGCAGGCAGACAGCTCAGACACAGGCAGGGAGAAGGCAGGAATTGGGAGGAAGCAGGGGAGAAAAGAGAGGTGATTATTTTCTCTTCAGTGAAGGCTTCCTAAAGAACAGTGGGACAAGCTTCCTGCCCCAGAGTAAAGAGAATGGGGTGAGACTATTTTTACCCTGCCCATTAGCACTGACAGAGGTCAGTGAGGAACACAGTACCACCAAGTGGAGACCAGAGCCACTTACACAAAGCCCCACCCTCCTGTACCCTGCAATTGCATCTCCATTAGGTTAAGCGCATCTGAGAATCAGAAAAGCAGCCCCTCCCCTCCACCTGAAGACCAGTGCAAACCATTTGTATCCACCAAGTCTACTGATCATAGAGTGCTAGAAAGCTTCAGCTCTAGGAGAAATAGGATCTAGTTGTGTGTGTGTGTGTGTGCGTGCATATATGTATGTTTTCCCTTGGAATATAGAAAAAGCAAATATTTTATTTAATAATTTTTACTTTTTTACTTTTTTATTTTATTTTATCTTATTATGTATATGTGTGTGTACATACATACTTATATAGGTATAGATGATAGATAGATATAGATATAGATAGATAGAGATTTTTTTAACGAGCAGACCAAAACACACCTAAGTTCTAGCCTCCTTTTTTTGTTTGTTTTTACCTTGATAGTATGAAGATGGAGAAATTCATCCCAAAAGAAAGAACAGGAAGAAGTAATGGCCAGGGATTTAATCAATACAAATATAAGCAAGATGTCTGAACTAGAATTTAAAACAAAAATTATAACAATACTAGCTAGGCTTGAGAAAGCATAGAAGACATCAGAGAATCCTTTATTGCACAGATAAAAGAACCAAAAACTAGTCAGATTGAAATTAAAAATGCTATAACTGAAGTACAAACTCAAATAGAAGCCATGATAATAAGGATGGATGAAGTAGAAGTATGAATTCGTGATATGGAAGATAAATTATGGAAAATAATGAAGCTGAAAAAAGAGGGAAAGAAAGGTACTTAATCACCAGTGTAAAGTTAGAGAACTCAGCAAACCTTAAAGCATAATAACATTTATATCATAGGAGTCCCAGAAGATGAAGAGACAGAAAAGGGGGCAGAAGGTTTATTTTAGCAAATTTTAGCTGAAAACTTCCCTAACCTCAGGAAAGAAACAGACATCAAAATCCAAGAAGCACAGAGAACTCCCACCAAGTTAAACAAAAATTAATCATTGCCAAGGCACATCATAGTCAAATTCACAAAATACACAGGCAAAGAACGAATCCCAAAAGCAGCAAGAGAATAAAGTCCTTAACCTACAAGGGAAAACAGAATAGATTTAGAGCAGATCTGTCCACAGAAACTTGACAGGCCAGAAGAGAATGGCAGGATATATTGAGCATGCTGAATGGGAAAAATATGCATCCAATAATACTTTATCAAGTAATACCAAGTATTACTTGATCAAGTAATTTGATAATTACTTGAAGTAATTTGATAATTACTTGAAGTAATTATTACTTCAAGTAATTATCAAATTACTTGATCAAGTAATACCAAGACTATCATTCAGGATAGAAGAAGAAATTAAGAATTTCTCAGACAAACAAAAAAATAAGGAGTTTATAACTACTAAAGCAGTCCTGCATGAAATATTAGAGGGAAATCTTTGAGTGGGGAAAAAAAAGACAAAAATCAACAAACACTAGAAAGGAACAGACAACATCACCAGAAACACCAACCTACAAATAACACAAAGACACTAAATTCATATATGTCATTGACACTCCTAATGTACAATGGACTAAATGTTCCAATCAAAAGAAATAGGGAGCAGGAGTCTAGATGGCAGAGAAGTAGCAGGCTGAGACTATATCAGGTAGCAGGAGATCAGCTAGATAGCTTATCAAACCATTGCAAACACCTACAAATCCAACAGGGGATCGAAGAGAAGAAGAGCAGCAATTCTAAAAACAGAAAATCGACCACTACCTGTAAGGTAGGACCAGCGGAGAAGTGAATCCAAAGCGACAGGAAGATAGACCACGGGAGAAGGGGCTGGCTCCCAGCAAGGGGCCGGAGCAATGGAACACTAAATCAGGACTTTTAAAAGTCTGCTCCACTGAGGGACATTGTTCCAGAGGCTAAACTGGGGTGAAGCCCATGTGGGGTCACTGAGGCCCCAGGTCCCGCAGGATCACAGAAGGATCAGGGGTGTCTGAGTGTCACAGTACTCACAGGTATTAGAGTGGGGAAGCCAGCTACAGAGACAGAGCCAAGGAGTGAACTCTCAGCTCAGGGTTACCTTGAACCAGTCATAGGCTGGGTGAGCTTGGAGCACAGCCGGAGGCCAGGGAGACAGGAGTGATTGAGCGCTATTCTCGGAAGGCTCACTGACGAGTGGGGACCTGAGCTCTCGGCTCCTCTGGGCCAGAGATTGGGAGGCCGCCATTATCATTCCCGTCCTCCAGAACTCTCCGGAAAGCATTGAGGAAACAAAAGCTCCCTAAAGCGAACCAAAGGGGATTACGTAGCCTGGCCAATGGTAAGGGTGGGGCAATTCCGCCTCAGGCAAAGACACTTGAGAATCACTGCAACAGGACCCTCCCCGAGAAGATCAACAAGAAATCTAGCCAAGACCAAGTTCACTTACCAAGGAGAACAGCAGAATTCCAGAGGAGGAGAAAGTAAAGCATGGAACTCATGGTTTTCTCCCCATGATTCTTTAGTCTTACACTTAATTTAATTTTTTTTTTATTTTATTTTTTTTCTTCTGCTAAATTTTTTTAACTTTTACCCTTTCCTATTTTAACATTTTTAACTAATTTACCTTAATAATATCCTTCAAAAAGTTGAAAAGAGAGCTGCCCTATGACCGTGCAATTGCACTACTGGGTATTTACGCTAAAGATAAAAATGTAGTGATCCAAAGGGGCATGTGCACCCAAATGTTTATAGCAGAAATGTCCACAATAGCCAAACTATGGAAAGAACCTAGATGTCCATCAACAGATGAATAGATAAAGAAGAGGTGGTATATATATACAATGGAATACTATGCAGCCATTAAAAGAAATGATATCTTTTTTTTAAATTTATGTATTTCTTTTCAGCGTAACAGAATTCATTGTTTATGCACCACACCCAGTGCTCCATGCAATACGTGCCCTCCATAATACCCACCACCTGGCTCCCCCAACCTCCCACCCCGCCCCTCCAAAACCCTCAGATTGTTTCTCAGAATCCACAGTCTCTTATGGTTCATCTCACCCTCCAATTCCCCCCAACTCCCTTCTCCTCTCCATCTTCCCATGTCCTCCATGTTATTTCTTATGCTCCACAAATAAGTGAAACCATATGATACTTGACTCTCTCTGCTTGACTTATTTCACTCAGCATAATCTCTTCCAGTCCCATCCATGTTGATACAAATGTTGGGTATTCATCCTTTCTGATGGAAGCATAATACTCCATAGTGTATATGGACCACATCTTCCTTATCCATTCATCCATTTAAGGGCATCTTGGTTCTTTCCACAGTTTGGTGACCGTGGTCATTGCTGCCATAAACATTGGGGTACAGATGGCCCTTCTCACTACTTCTGTATCTTTGGGGTAAATACCCAGGAGTGCAATTGCACGGCCATAGGGAAGCTCTGTTTTTAATTTCTTAAGGAATCTCCACACTGTTCTCCAAAGTGGCTGCACCAACTTGCATTCCCACCATCAGTGCAAGAGGGTTCCCCTTTCTCTACATCCCCTCCAACACACGTTGTTTCCTGTCTGGCTAATTTTGGCCATTCTAAGTGGTGTAAGGTGGTATCTCAATGTGGTTTTAATTTGAATCTCCCTGATGGCTAGTGATGATGAACATTTTTTCATGTGTCTGATAGCCATTTGTATGTCTTTATTGGAGAAGTGTCTGTTCATGTCTTCTGCCCATTTTTTGACATGATTATCTGTTTTGCATGTGTTGAGTTTGAGGAGTTCTTTATAGATCCTGGATATCAACCTTTTGTCTGTACTGTCATTTGCAAATATCTTCTTCCATTCCATAGGTTGCCTCTTTGTTTTGTTGACTGTTTCCTTTGCTGTGCAGAAGCTTTTGATCTTGATGAAGTCCCCAAAGTTCATTTTCACTTTTGTTTCCTTTACCTTTGGAGACATATCTCGAAAGAAGTTGCTGTGGCTGATATCGAAGAGGTTACTGCCTATGTTCTCCTCTAGGATTCTGATGGATTCCTGTCTCACATTGAGGTCTTTTATCCATTTTGAGTTTATCTTTGTGTTTGGTGTAAGAGAATGGTGGAGTTTCATTCTTCTACATAAAGCTATCCAATTTTCCCAGCACCATTTATTGAAGAGACTGTCTTTTTTCCACTGTATATTTTTTCCTGCTTTGTTGAAGATAATTAGACCATAGAGTTGAGGGTCCATAGCTGGGCTCTCTCCTCTGTTCCAGTGGTCTATGTGTCTGTTTTTATGCCAGTACCATGCTGTCTTGGTGATCCCTTACTCTCATTCTTGACTCCTCTTTTTCAAATTCTACAACTAATTCCTCCATAAATCTTGTTGGTGTATCTTCAAAATGCATTCAGCATCCACTTACCTCTGACTGATGTTACCACTTACACATCTATCCCAAGCTGTCACTGTGTTGAAAGACTGAGGTATCATGTGCTTCCTGGACATCTTTGAGTATCACAGAGCCCAAAGGCTTAACTCTGAGTTCCTTTGTTTCTGTTAGGTGTGCTCCATACTGAGTGATAAAGACTCCACACTCACCTGGTTCCCCTATCAGCCAGGCCAGCTGCACCCCACCTAGATTTCAATCTGATATATCTTATTTCCCTGTCATCTTCTAAGATTATTCAAACAAATCAATCAACAGCCCCTGTTGATTCACTATATTCCCAAGCATTCTTTTGTGGCCCTGTATAGTGTGTGGTATGCTCCTCTCCCAGGCTGTAAGTATTCCTGACTGAGAAACTGTCATCAAAACCATCCATCTAAGATCAAGTGTCGTTTAACCCATTTCATACAATTTAGGGTGGGGTATTCATTCTTCACTATTGACGTGAATAGGAGGTGGTCAGAAACACCACCATATATTTGTGTTTTCTCTGCCACAACTATTTCCTCTCTGCTACCCATAGTATATTATCAGAATTGTAATCAATTTGCTGTAACACAAGTAATATCTTGAAAATCCTCCACTAAAACCAAGTCAATGACTTTTTATCTAGTGTAAAGTAAAAACTTTTTATCTAGTGAACATTGCTTACAAAGCCCTTCATATTCTAGCTATTGTATGGTTCAGTCAGCCCCCCTCACCTACTACTCCTGTTCTCATTCATTGTGATCCAGACACATGTTCCCTCTGCTGTTGCTTCCTGGTATGTCTCCACAAATTGGCAAAGACAGGCTAGTAGAAACCATCTACCTAGCTCAACAGAAATCACAACAATTGTTTAGAACTTAGATTTTAAATTTTTTTTTTCAGGGAGGAGTATTTTATTACTGATACTGTTTACACTTGCCTGTGCATGGTGACAATAAAAATTTAACCAGTTTTATTATAGTTTTAAACTTTTCTGTAGACAATATGCCTTGCATCTATGGTGAACTACTACCACTGACCACTCCCTCCCTTCCTATGCCTTTTTTTCCATCTTAGGGATTTTGGAATAGCTATTATCCTTACCTAATTATTCTTTTTATGAGTCTCATGGTTCGTATCTTTACCTCCTTCAGCCCTTTCCTCAGATGGCATTTTCTCGTTAAACGCCTCTGTTACTACTATATTTAAATTGAAGTCTTACTCCCATTCTCTATTAATTTTTAAATGGGAAGGGTTTCAAATTCAGAATAAATGTTTTATAAATATCAGTGTTCTCTCTTAAGATTCGGTTTATTTTTATACTATATACCCATTTTTGAGAAATCATAAAAGATGAGATTTTTCATAAAACATATTAAATGTTACATTCAAATGGCTGTCAATTTAATTACCTATCTCATTAGATGTAAGTTAACCTTCAGAGTTTTAACTTTAGAAATAAAGCTGATTTGTGGTTATTTGAAGAAAAAGGTATGCTTTGCCATTGTTTCAAGACTTTTGATGCTGCTCTCCACTCTGGAAGTACCAAGAATATATTGACAAGAATAATTATGACAATAATTATTGAGTTGCTTATTATAGGCTAAGGATATTTTTAATATACTTTATTGAATTGTTATAATAATCTCATGAGGTCGGTATTATTATATCCCTCTTTTAGATAAGAAAAATGAGACCAAAGGTTTAAAGTTATTTAACCAAGGTCACCCAGCTGGTAATTGATTGTCAGGGTTTTCATTTAGGTTCACCTCTGTTAAAGGCCCTTGCTCTTAATTAGAGATTATTATGTATCCCCTCTGTGGAAGTGAACACAGACCAAGTAGTATGTATCTATTAATAATATTAGAATACCATTATGGAATGAGAAAAAAAAATATATATATATATATTTAGTTGAAGGTGGAAAAACAAAATGTGAAATCTTTTGTTTATGGATAGGGGCCTAACAGTGCAGGGGTCTGTAAACTGCAGTCTATTTATTGATGACATGACCTACAAATGTTAGCCACTTGACAGGTAGAAATACAGCTTCTGATCCAATGTTAATGTAATAAATTTAAATGCTACTAAACATTACTTTGGTGACTGCAAACCAAAGGTCTACAGTCATTTGCATGAAATGTATAAATAAGGAGTTTGACTTACATGTTGTCATAGGCATAAATTCAGTTTACTCTTTCTAAAAGGCAGAACTTGGCTATGAACATTAAAGATGACTTGTATGACCATGTTAATCTTTCCACCTCATATTTCAATTTTTATGGGAACTTTATTACTAAATAATATATCTCCAAGCTCTCTTTTTGTAGCTCTGTTGCCCATTACTTGCCTAAACTACACTCTGTCATTACTTATAGCAGTTTTATGCCTCATATACTGCACAGCCCGTGATGGCTGTCTTCCTAATAAATTCTTCATCACTTTCAATATAATCATCTGCATTGCAGCCTCATTAATATCCTTTCATTCAAAGATCCAGGTAGGCAGCATCCCGCTGAGTAAAAGGCTTTAAAAAAATTAATTAGGCCATAGGAACCTGCTTCTGGGCTTTAGTCAATGTCATGAAATAATGCAGTTACTAATATAATACTGGTGGCTTTTGAATAACAGATTAATTAGGAACATCCTTATATGGAGGAATAAATGGAGTATTCATGACATGATTTTCACTGCAACAATAAAATGCAAAAACTCAATACTCAATCAAGTTTAAACCTAACCTTGTTACCTCAATGTGTGCAGGTTTCTGAGACTTGGAAACATTCACGATAGAGTGGTTCTAAAAGTCTCTCATTATGCTCATGCCAAAACCTCTCCCATTTAAAATGAGCTCACATACCCATGGCTCTATCTACCATAGTAACTGAAGATAATGCTCTCAAGAATTTTGTATTATATTCCAGATAACTGAGTTAACGTGGTCATTGTTTGGAGCAGAAGCCCTTATCATCTAAACTGTATTTGAGCTGAGAGCCAACACTCCCTTTTTTCTTTAAGGGAGTATTTTGATGTTGTTTGAGGAGGATGCCAAGCTATTAAAAATTCAGAGATGAGGGCGCCTGGGTGGCTCAGTGGGTTGAGCCGCTGCCTTCGGCTCAGGTCATGATCTCAGGGTCCTGGGATCGAGTCCCACATCGGGCTCTCTGCTCAGCAGGGAGCCTGCTTCCCTCACTCTCTCTCTCTCTCTCTCTCTCTGCCAGTCTCTCTACCTACCTGTGATCTCTCTCTGTCAAATAAATAAATAAAATTTAAAAAAAATTTAAAAAAAAATAAAAAAGATTTAAAAAAAAAAAATTCAGAGATGAATATTCTGAAATTATTTACTGTCATAGGAAGTATGACATTGAGTTCCAAATTTAAAACTTGAGAAAATGGAAATTCCATAGGCTAAAAAAAAAAAAATCACCAAAAGTTGGGAGTGGATAGGTCGTGGCAAACCAGATGTGGTAATTAATACTTGGGGTGAACCCAAACTGACCAAATGATAAAGTCTTTTTTTTCCCCCCATAAAAATGGTCAGTGCATTTCATAGGTAAATACTGAGTTTCAATGTGTGTTTAAGAAGTGATGTGGTGAGGAAAATCCCATTTCCTTTTTGTAAGGCTTAACTAAAGAGTTTTAAAAGAATTTTACTTAATTAGGTTATTACGCTGTAATTTTAAAATGTGAATGTGACATCAGCAATCAATTTAGTAATTGTGGCATAGCTGTGCAAGTGAATACTATACAGCAATTAGAATGAACAAACCTTTTCTATACACAAAAATGTAGATGAAGACCACAAATGTAGTGTTGACCAAAAGGAACTAGAACCTAAAAAAAGGTGACTCCATTTATTTAAAGTTCAAAAACAGGAAAAGCTAATCTACTTCTCCCAATCCCACCTTCTGAAAACCACTTATTTGATTTTGCTTTTGCAGTTTTGCCTTTAGTAAGATATCATATAAATAAAAACACATAGTATGTAGATTTTTTACCTGGCTTCCTTCACCATAGTGTCTTTGAGGTTCATTCATATTATCCCATCATCAGTACTTTAGTTCTATTTATTGCTCAATTATCTCATTGCTGAGAATCTCTTTGTATACCATGCTTTGTTTATTTACCTGTTGATGGGTGTTTGGCTTCTTTCTAGTTTTTGGCTGCTATGAATTAATCCATTATAAACATCTGTGTAAAAGGGGACGCCTGGGTGGCTCATTTGGTTGAGCGGCTGCCTTCGACTCAGGTCATGATCCCAGCGTCCTGGGATCGAGTCCCACATCGGGCTCCTTGCTCGGCAGGGAGCCTGCTTCTCCCTCTGCCTCTGCCTGCCATTCTGTCTGCCTGTGCTCGCTCTCTCTCCCTTTCTCTCTGACAAATAAATAAATAAAATCTTTAAAAAAAAAAAAACATCTGTGTAAAAGGTTTTGTGTGGACCTATGTTTTCATTCTCTCGAGGAAATACGCAGGACTTGGATTGTTGGATCCTATGGTAAATGTATGATTGACTTTCTTTGTTTTTTCTTTATTTTCTTTTTTCCCTCCCACCTTTGTTGAATAGTATTGACACAAGGAAGATTTATAACACAAGGAAGTTTAACATTTGTAATGTGATAATTTGATACTTGTATATGTTACAAAATGATTACCACAATAAGGTTAGTTAGTACCTCCATCACTTTACATAATTACCATTTTGTATGTGCATGAGACAATATTTAATATCTACTCTCTTAAAAACTTTCAAGTATATAGTATAGTACTGTTATTCATAGTGATGATGTTGTAATTAGATTCCTAGAACTTAACTCCTCTAATATATGGAAGTTTATACCCTTTGGCCAATCCTCCCCATTTTCCCCACTCCCATCTTCTGGCAACCATTATTCTACTCTATTTATTTCTGATTTCAGCTTTTTTTAGACTGCATATAGTGGTATCATACAGTATTTATCTTTCTTTGTCTGCCTTATATCACATCACATAATACCATCAGTGTCCATCTATGTTGATGAAAAAGGCAGGATTTCCTTCTTTTATATTGCTGAATAATATTCCATTATATATATATGTATATTTTCTTTTTTAAAGATTATGATACTTTTTTTTTCTTTTTCAAATTTTTTATTTAAATTCTATTTTGTTAACATATAGTGTAATATTATTTTTAGGGGTAGAATTTAGCAATTCATCACTTACATATAACAGTGCTCAACACAAAAATTCCTCTCCTTAATATCCATTGCCATCAACCTTGTTTTCTCCCTATTGTAAAGAGTCTCCTAGAGTTTGTTTCCCTCTCTTCCCCCCACCCAGCCCATATGTTCATCTGTTTTGTTTCTTAAATTCCCCATGTGAGTGAAATCATATGGTATTTGTCTTTCACTGTCTGACTTATTTCACTTAGTGCAATACATTCTAGCTCCATCCATGTCTTTGCCAATGGCAATATTTCATTCCTTTTGATGGAGAGTGTGTGTGTATATATATATATATATCCCAAATATTCTTTATCCATTCATCATTCAGTGGATATTCAGGCTCTTTCCACAGTTTGGTTATTGTTAATAATGCTGCTATAAACATCAGGGTACATGTACCCTTATCAATCTGTATTTTTGTATACTTAGTAGTGTGATCACTAGGTTATAGGGTAGTTCTATTGCTAACTTTTTGAGGAACCTTCAAACTGTTTTCTGAGTGGCTATACCAGTTTGCATTCCTACCAACACTGCAAGAGGGTTTCCCTTTCTCTGAATCCTTTCCAACACTTGTTTCTTCTGTTGTTAATTTTATTCATTCTGACTTGTGTGAGGTATTGACTTGTATTTCCCTGATGATGAGTGATGTTGAGCATCTTGTCATGGATCTGTTAGCCATCTAGATGTCTTCTTTGGAAAAATGTCTATTCATGTTTTCTGCACAGTTTTTAATTGGATTATTTGTTTTTTTGGGTGTTGAGTTTGATAAATTCTTTATAGATTTTGGATACTAACCTCATATCAGATATATCATTTGCAAAAATCTTCTCCCATTCATTAGGCCCCCTTTTAGTTTTATGGATTGTTTCCTCACTGTGAAGAAGATTTTTATCCTGATGAAGTCCTAATAGTTCATTTTTACTTTTGTTTCCCTTACCTCTGACAATGTAAGTTGCTATGACCAATGTCAAAGAGGTTGCTGCCTGTGATCTCCTCTATGATTTTGATGGTTTCTTGTTTCACATTTAGGTTTTTCATCCATTTTGAATTTATTTTGCATATGTTGTAAGAAAGTGGTCCAGTTTCATTCTTTTGCAAGTTGCTGTCAGGTTACCCCACACCATTTGTTGAAGAAACTGTCTTTTTTCCATAAGATATTCTTTCCTGCTTTTTTGAAGATTAGTTGACCACAGAATTAAGGGTTAGTTTTTCTGAGTTTTCTACTCTGTTCCATTGTTCTATGTGTCTGTATTTATGCCAGTACCATGCTGGTTTGTTGACTACAGATTTGTAATATAGCTTGAAATCTGGAATTGTGATGCTCCAGCTTTGCTTTTCTCCTTTTTTTTTTTCTTTTTTAAAGATTTTATTTATTTATTTATTTATTTATAGAAATAATCTTTATTTATAAAAAAAATAAATAAACAAATAGGAAGAGAGGAAGAGCATTTCAAGCAGAGTGGACTGAGTGTAGAGTCTGACACACAGGGTTTGATCTCACAACCCTGAGATCATGACCTGAGCTGAGACCAAGAGCCAGACACTATCCAACTGAGTCATGCATGCACCTCCAGCTTTGCTTTTCTTTTTCAAGAATGCTTTGGCTATTTGGGATCTTTTGTGGTACCATACAAATTTTGGGATTGGTTGTTGTAGCTCTTTGAAAAACGCTGTTGTTATTTGATAGGGATTGCAATTAATGTGTAGATTGCTTTGGGTAATGGAGATATTTTAATGTTTGTTTGTTCTTCTAATCCATGAGCATGGAATATTTCCCCACTTCTTTGTGTTATTTTTCATTTCTTACAAAAGTGTTCTATAGTTTTCAGAGTACAGATCTTTTGCCTCTTTGGTTAGGTTTATTCCTAGGTATCTTGCTGAGAATTTTCGCATCCATGTCCACCACAGATATTGGCCTATAATTCTTTTTAGTGGAGTTTTTGTCTGGTTTTGGAATTAAGGTCATGGGTGGCCTCATAGAATGAGTTTTTATTTTTTCTAGAGTTTTCTTTCTTTTTTTTTTTTTTTTTTTTTTTGGAACAGTTTGAAAGGAATAAGAACTAATTTTTCTTCAAATGTCTGGTAGAATTCCCCCGAGATGCCACCTGGCCCTAAGCTTTTGTTTGTTGGGAAATTTTTGGTTACAGATTCAACCGCTTTGTTGGTTCTGGGTATGATCAAATTACCTATTTCTTCCTGTTTCAGTTTTGGTAGTTTGCATGTTTCTAGAAGCTTCTTCATTTCTTCCAGATTTCCCAGTGGTTGGCATATAATTTTTCATAATATTCCCTTATAATCATTTATATTTCTGTGGTGTTGTTTGTGATCTCCTCTCTTTCATTCATGATTTTATTTATTTGGATTCTTTAAGTGTGGCTAGGGATTTATCAATTTTGTTAATACATTCAGAGAACTATTTCTTAGTTTCATTATCTAGTGGTGTTGTTCTTTTTTGTTGTTGTTGTTTGTTTCTATATCATTTATTTATGCTCTAATCTTTATTATTACTCTTCTGCTGGTTTTAGACTTTATTTGCTGTCCCTTTTCTAACTCCTTTAGGTGTAAGGTTAGTTTGTATAGTTGAGACTTTTCTTTTTTATTTTTTTTTAAAGATTATTTATTCATTTATTTGACAGAGGGAGAAACAGCAAGAGAGGGAACACAAGCAGGGGAAGTAAGAGAGGGAGAAGCAGGCTTCCCGCTGAGCAGGGAGCCAGATGCAGGTCTCGATCTCAGGACCCTGAGATCATGACCTGAGCCCAAGGCAGACACTTATTGATTGAGCCACGCAGGCACCAGAGACTTTTCTTGCATCTTGATTTTGACCTGCATCACAATATGCTTCCTTCTTGGGACTGCCTTTGCTGCATCACAAAGGTTTTGTTTGTCATGTTTTCATTTTCATTTGCTTCCATGTATTTTTTCTTTCTTGCTTTAATTTCTCGGTTAACCCATTTATGGTCTTTCCAAGTTTGTTCTTGTGCTTGACTTCAAGTTTCATAACGTTGTGGTCTGACAATATGCATTGTATACTCTCAATATTTTTGTACTTGTTGAGGGCTGATTTGTGACCCAGTATGTGATCTATTCCAAAGAATGTTTCATGTGCATTTGAGAAGAATATGTATTCTGCTACTTTAGAATGAAATAGTCTTCATATAACTGCTAAGTCCCACCAGCCTACTGTGTCATTCAAAGCCATTGTTTCCTTGTTGATTTTCTGCTTAGATGATCTGTTCATTGCTGTAAGTGGTGTGTTAAAGTTCCTTACTATTATTGTATTATTAATAAGTTTCTTTATGTTTGTCATTAATTGATTTATATATTTGGGTGCTCCCAAGTTGGGAGCATAAATATTTGTAATTTTTAGTTCTTTGTGATGGGTAGACCCTTTAATTATGATGTAATGCCCCTCTTCATCTCTTGTTATATTCTTTGTTTTAAAACTCTAGTTTTTCTGATATAAGTATGGCTACTATGGCTTTCTTTTGATGTTAATAGACATGCTCCATGGTTCTCCATCCCTTCACTTTCAATCTTCAGGTGTCTAAGTCTAAAATGAGAATCTTGTAGGCAGCATATAGATGAATCTTGGGTTTTTTTAATCTATTTTGATACCTTATTTCTTTTTTCTATTATTAAATTTTAAAAAAATTTTATAAACATATAATGTATTTTTATCCCCAGAAGAACAGGTCTGTGAATCAACAGGTTTACACACTTCACAGAACTCACCATAGCATACCCTCCCCAATGTCCATAACCCCACCCCGCTCTCATGACCACCCTCACCCCAGCAATCCTCAGTTTGTTTTGTGAGATTAAGAGTCTTTTATGGTTTGTGTCCCTCCCAATCCCATCTTGTTTCATTTATTCCTTTCCTACCCCTCAAACCCCCCATGTTACATCTCCACTTCCTCATATCAGGGAGTTCATATGATAGTTTTCTTTCTCTGATTGACTTATTTTACTAAGCATAATACCCTCTAGTTCCATCCACATCATCCACATCATGGCAAATGGCAAGATTTCATTTCTTTTACAGTCTTTTCAATAAATGGTGCTGGGAAAATTGGATAGTTATATGTAGAAGAATGAAACTCCACCATTCTCTTACACCAAACACAAAGATAAACTCAAAATGGATAAAAGACCTCAATGTGAGACAGGAATCCATCAGAATCCTAGAGGAGAACATAGGCAGTAACCTCTTCGATATCAGCCACAGCAACTTCTTTCGAGATATGTCTCCAAAGGCAAAGGAAACAAAAGTGAAAATGAACTTTGGGGACTTCATCAAGATCAAAAGCTTCTGCACAGCAAAGGAAACAGTCAACAAAACAAAGAGGCAACCTATGGAATGGAAGAAGATATTTGCAAATGACAGTACAGACAAAAGGTTGATATCCAGGATCTATAAAGAACTCCTCAAACTCAACACATGCAAAACAGATAATCATGTCAAAAAATGGGCAGAAGACATGAACAGACACTTCTCCAATAAAGACATACAAATGGCTATCAGACACATGAAAAAATGTTCATCATCACTAGCCATCAGGGAGATTCAAATTAAAACCACATTGAGATACCACCTTACACCACTTAGAATGGCCAAAATTAGCCAGATAGGAAACAACGTGTGTTGGAGGGGATGTAGAGAAAGGGGAACCCTCTTGCACTGATGGTGGGAATGCAAGTTGGTGCAGCCACTTTGGAGAACAGTGTGGAGATTCCTTAAGAAATTAAAAACAGAGCTTCCCTATGGCCGTGCAATTGCACTCCTGGGTATTTACCCCAAAGATACAGAAGTAGTGAGAAGAAGGGCCATCTGTACCCCAACGTTTATGGCAGCAATGACCACGATCGCCAAACTGTGGAAAGAACCAAAATGCCCTTAAATGGATGAATGGATAAGGAAGATGTGGTCCATATACACTATGGAGTATTATGCTTCCATCAGAAAGGATGAATACCCAACATTTGTATCAACATGGATGGGACTGGAAGAGATTATGCTGAGTGAAATAAGTCAAGCAGAGAGAGTCAAGTATCATATGGTTTCACTTATTTGTGGAGCATAAGAAATAACATGGAGGACATGGGAAGATGGAGAGGAGAAGGGAGTTGGGGGGAATTGGAGGGTGAGATGAACCATAAGAGACTGTGGATTCTGAGAAACAATCTGAGGGTTTTGGAGGGGCGGGGTGGGAGGTTGGTGGAGCCAGGTGATGGGTATTATGGAGGGCACATATTGCATGGAGTACTGGGTGTGGTGCATAAACAATGAATTCTGTTATGCTGAAAAGAAATTTTTAAAAAATCAAAAAAGAAAAGAATGAGAGTAAGGGGCTGACTATAGCAAATGGAAAGATAGAGTGTCAATTAAAAAAATAGTAGTAGTATATTATGGTATATATATATATATATATATATATATATATATATATATATATACACTTTAATACTATGCAGTTGTAACATACATAAACTCCTTATATACTTGTATGGAACTATCTCAACATGTAATAAATGGAAAGGCAAGGTGCATGGTATCAATATAACATTTAAGGGTTTTTTTGTTTTTTTTTAAGGAGAGAAAATTAGCTATTTACATTGGTTTGTACATGCATTTAAAAAAATTTAAAGTCTGTAGGAAACAAAAGTAATGACAAGAGTTACTCTGTGGAGGGAAAGAATAGAAACTAATTGAGTGAACACTGAGAACAAAAAAGGAACCTATTCACTGTATTTTTATAATTTCTGATGTTTGCATAATGTGAATGCATTTTTTAGTTAAAATAAACACTTAAAAAGATGTAGGCAAAAATTCTGTTTTAAAAAATGAGTAATCTGAAAGTCCCAGATATAATATCTTCATACTACTGTCTCTTGAAAGAAGGAGGAGGAGGAGAGGGTGGAAATCATGAAGAGGGAAGATGAAGAAAGGAGGAAGAAGAGGAAGAGAAGGAAGAGGAAAAAGAAAGAAGAGGAAGGAGGAGAAAAGGGAGGTCAACAAAAGTGATAACTATAATAAAAACAATTATATTAAAAACTTAAGACTTGGGGAAAAGGCAAGAATTCATTGTTTTTTGTTTTTTTTTTTTTAAGATTTTATTTATTTATTTGACAGAGAGAAATTACAAGTACACTGAGAGGCAGGCAGAGAGAGAGAGAAGGAAGCAGGCTCCCTGCTGAGCAGAGAGCCCGATGCGGGACTCGATCCCAGGACCCTGAGATCATGACCTGAGCCGAAGGCAGCGGCTTAACCCACTGAGCCACCCAGGTGCCCCAAGAATTCATTGTTAAATTATAAATATAGCAACCCATTACTTACTGCTATAATTTGGAGATGAATTCCAATTAACATGACTGATAAAAATCAGACTTAAAAGTAAAATTCACATTTTGTTCTGAAAGGCAATCATCCTAAGAAAAATAAGTCTTGTATTACATTAAGTGTTGGTTAATGTTTAACAAACCACTTTGGTGTGAGAATTGTAGTTCTGTGGCTCTAATTTTAATGTTTGCCAATTCCGTTGACATAAATATTTCCATTGTGGCTGATTTCAAGTTACTAACATGACCTTACTTTTTCCTTCTCTCTCTTCCTTTGTTTATATAAATACAAGATTCAGATGTTTATCATTTTCTTTCTTTATGAACAACTTTTTTTTATTATGTTCAATTAGCCAGCATATAGTACATCATTAGTTTTTAATGTAGTGGTCAATGGTTCATTAGTTGCATATAACACCCAGTGTTTATCACATCACATGTCCTCCTTAATACCCATCTATCAGTTATGCCCCCTCCTCACTCCCTCCCTTCTTTAACCTTGTTTGTTTCTCAGAGTCTAGAGTGTCTCGTGGTTTGCCTCCCTCTCTGAATTCTTCCTATTCAGTTTTCCCTCCCTTCCCCTATGGTCCTCAGCACTATTTCTTATATTCCACATATGAGTGAAACCATATGATAATTATCTTTCTGATTGACTTATTTCATTTAGCACAATACCCTGTAGTTCCATCCATGTTGATGCAAATGGTAGGTATTCATCTTTTCTGATGGCTGAGTAATCTTCAACAGATGAATGGGTAAAGAGGTGGTTCATATATACAATGGAGAATTTTTTTAAAAAAGATTTATTCACTTATTTGAGTGAGAGAGAGAGAGTGCGGGGGAGGCAGGGGAGGGCAGAGGGAGATGGAGAAAATCTCAAGCAGACTCCTTGTTGAGTACAGAGCCCAAGGTGGGGCTCCAACCCAGGACCCTGAGATCATGACCTGAGCTGAAATCAAGAGTCAGACACTTAACCAACTGAGCCATCCAGGTGCCCCTGAAGAACTTCTTTTAAAATTTCTTGCAAGGCAGATCTATTGGTCACAAATTCTCCAAATTTTTGTTGGTCATTATTTCTCCCTCACTTTTGTAGGATAATTTTTCTGGATACAGAATTTTAGGTTGGTGGGATTTTTTTTTCTCTCAATGCTAAATATTCTGTTTCACTCCATTCTTGCTTGTATGGTTTCTAAATAAATGTTCAATTTAGTTCTTACATTATCTTTCTACAGGTTAGGTGTTTTTCCCTCTTGATTCTTTTAAGATTTTCCCTGTCCTTAACTTTATGCAGTTTGCATATGATATGCCTAGCTGTACATTTTTCTATATTTACTCTTCTTGCTATTCTGAGTTTCCTGGATCTGTGGTTTGGTGTCTTTCATAAATGTTGGGAAATTCTCAGTCATTGTTGCTTCAAACATCTCTTCCATTTCTTCTTCCCTGGCCATCTGGTATTCCCATCATGTATATGTTATACCTCTTGAAATTGCCCCACAGTTCTCAGATACTCTGTTCCGTCTTTTTCATTATTTTTCCTCTTTGCATTTAAATAGTAGTTGTGCAATAACAGTTGTGAAGTCTTTGGTTTTCAAAACTAACACAGAGTTAAGAAAAAAAAATGGTAGTGAGATTAGAGCAAGTTAAAGCCCTACAAGTCTTGCTATTCTTGTCAAGATTCGACCATTTTCTTTAATGATCATTTCCTGATTATTGAAAGAATGGAGTTAATTTCTAGAGTTCTAAAAATATGATTTTGACGGTTTTGTCAGTGTTGTCATTACTTCCAGAGAGGAGCAGATATTTGGAGGCCCTTACTCTGGCATTCCAGAAGTCAAGCTGTCCCTGCCTTTTTTTCCCCCTCATAACACTTACCAGTTAAATGTTATTCAAGCTTGGGACGCCTGGTTGGCTCAGTTGGTTAAGCAGCTGCCTTCAGCTCGGGTCATGATCCCAGTGTCCTGGGATCGAGTCCCATATCGGGCTCCTTGCTCAGCAGGGAGGCTGCTTCTCCCTCTGTCTCTGCCTACCACTCTGTCTGCTTGTGCTCATTCTCGCTCCTCTCTCTCTGACAAAAAAAATAAATAAAATCTTTAAAAAAAAAAAAGAATGGATCTTAGTAAAAAATACTTGCTGAATGAATTCCAGTATATATTTTTAAAAAATGTTATTCAAACTCTCATCTGAAGTGAAATTACTGATCATTTGTTTATTATTACGAATCAATCCCAATAGACTTGTCAACTTCCAATTACAATTTAAGCTACAGGAAGAGGGATGCTGTCTTGTTTACTCTTCTATCTATCAAGAATTGTAAAGGATCTGAGATTTTATCCTATATGCCATCTAACAAGCTAGCTTGCCACAGTTTCATGGAGGTTCTCAGAAGATACAAGATTCCTGTTCTAAGACATTGGATTCTATTACTCACTGCACAGGAAAAAGCATAAACTCAAACACACAACAATTCTCCCTGCTTCTCAAATTTCACAGCAACAATGCAGTGTGGTCCCAGTAGATAATGTGTATATGATTAATTTGTATCTCAGAGGAGGAAGATTAAAAAACTTAATCTTTTATAATGGGCTATATGCAAACCTGCCCTTTGCCTGGATGGAATCATTATTTTCATTATACCACCAACCTTTCCTTTGTTCTGGATAGAGGCACTATCTATTTTCCAAGTCTATTTGCTATATAAACGTTTTTGAAAAGACAGTCTGGAATAAAATCTGTTAGTATCTCTGCTCACAAGATATGCAGAAACCCAAGAAACTTACAAAGAATTGTCTCTCAATATCATCCACAGCCTAAAATACTATCTGACATTTTGTAGACATGCAATAAATGAATAAATTGAATAAATTTCAATATTTATTAAATAAATAATTCAATAAATTTTTTTGAATAATTTTATTGAATAAATAATTCAATAAGATGAATAAATTGAATAAAACCTCCAAGAATTTATATTTTCATCAAATATTCAATTTCCACAAATAAGGAAAATTATGTATTTTTTAAAATCCTAGATATAAGCAAAGTCTTGAAAAAGAATTGGCTTAGTCAATTGGAACTGCCTTAACAAAGTACCATACATAGACTGGGTGGTTTCTAAACAATAGAATTTTATTTCTCACTCTTCTAAAGGCTAGAAGTCCAAGGTCATGGTGTCAGCATGGCAGGGTTCCTGACAAGACCCCTGTACTAGGCTGTAGACTGTCAACTACCTCTGTGTCCTTACATGGCAAAAAGAGATTCAGGTAACTCTCTGGTCTCTTCTTAAAAAGGCACTAATCCTATTCATAAGGGCTCCATCTCCATGACCTAATTAGCTCACAAAGGTCCCATCTCCACATA
Organism: Mustela lutreola; assembly: GCF_030435805.1. Classification (NCBI taxonomy): domain Eukaryota; kingdom Metazoa; phylum Chordata; class Mammalia; order Carnivora; family Mustelidae; genus Mustela; species Mustela lutreola. Next base: position 55,971,724 of record NC_081292.1, on the reverse strand, counting down.
TATTTGGGGATTAGATTTCAGTGTACAAATTCTGGGGGAGACACAAACATTCAGTCCTTAACAAAAACCTAAGAATAAAAACTTGTGTGAAGATTTGCTACAGTCTTCTCTCCTATTGCTACAGATTTTCTCAGTCTTCTCTCCTATTCCTTTCTTGCCTCATTCTAAAAAAGAATAACTGCTGTTTGATCAAGGCAGAAACATTTAATTAAACCATGAAATTAAGGTCTTTCTATGCCTGTCTTTTGCAATTCCCAAGTCCTAGAAAATTAGAGAAATAAGGAAGCCTGGAATATACATCTTTGTAGGTAAATGGGTAAATATTCAGCTTGCTTGCTGCTTCTTTTTCTCCCTCTTCCGTCCTTTCTCCCCTCTCTTCTTTCCCAACCCTGTCTCTCTCCCCCAACCTATTTCTTACTTTCTCCTTACCCCCATGTACATATATAGCTGTACACACACACACATAAACATACACAAACACACTGTTCTTTTACTGTGTTTTTCTTATAACTTGGAACATGTTGACATTTCCTCAACTTGGAAAGAGTAATATTCAGTATTAAGTTTGGGCCTTGGGGTAGAAGTGGGCAGAGTGAACCTTTGGCTAGCCTTTTTGGCTAGCTTTTTTCTAAGCCGTGTATACCAAAAGCTTCTAGGCAAAAGAAGTCCATATACCACACCAGTTATTTTTCACTGGCATTCTTTCCTGAGACCTTGAGCCATACTCTTACATTAAGTGTAAAATCTACTTTGGTCTTGATTTGTCTTCTGGAAGGCAAGGTAAGGCAAGGTTTTCTAGGTAAGAACAGAATCTATTTTTCAGGAACCCCAGTTCTATGCAATATTCAGCACATACTGATTTCTTTTTAAGTGTAACAACTATAGACGAGATTGCATCTCAGCCATTTTATATTCTACCTCATGATTTTTAAACAAATAGAAAAAGCTAAAAGTTATTTGCATGATTTAGTCACATACCAAACATTTATGGTATCCTTTTTCTCTGTCTACATAGTTTTATCTTCAAGGTTATCATAACATTTTCAGTTACAAATTACTTTATATGTATGTATTATACTGCCTTTCCTTGGTATGTTTAAAATTTGTATAATTTTAGTTGTTTATTTTGTTTTGTCATTGAAATGGATTCATTTTGTGTTATTCTGAGAAATATACTTAATCTCTGAACCATTTATATGTCTCCAGTATAGCTAGGTACTCTAATGTTTGAACAGTTTATCTCACTTAGTAGGGTTTTTTTGGTCATAAATGTTTAAATTACTTTATTTAACTCTTATTGGGACTGCTTCTTTTCCCTTGTGAATGGATTTCCCAGCTTAGTAATGTACTTTAGGCCAATTCTAACATCATAGCTGAAAATATTATTTCTTCACAATTGTGCACACTTTCCATATTTCACACAAACCAATTATTTATTATATATATTCATATGTTTATAATTAATTTTAAAGTATCTTCCTCTTGTCTTAAAAGTGCCCAAAATATCGAGAGAAATACTCATTGTAGTCTATTACAACATGCTTTATATTTTGTAGTTTTACTCTTCCTGTCTTTGACCTTTTATTCAACCATAAATATATTTCATACTCCTTAACCAAATCTTTCACTGTAAGAAATTATTAATGATAAAATAAATAATTAAAAAAGCAAATTTATAAAGAGCTTTTGCTTCTGCTCTTCTTTTGTGGTAGGTTTTCTTTTTCTATTCTTCCAGAGAAAATTAAAATATTCTAACAAATGCATACTTGCCTCTACATAGAAAAGCATTGTTTTGCATGTACTAGAATAACATTCAGTAATTTTAAATTGAATTTCTGATCATAATAACTCACTCCACCATAGTTCCCAGATAATAATAGCCCTCAAAAATATTAAAGAAGCAATTACTTTATTGGCCAGACTAGATACTTAACTGCAGATATTTTATGTCATTTTCTGTAATTTTCACAAGTGTTCTCCATTATAATTATTCCCATTTTTCAGGTGAAGAAGTCGAGACTTAAAATATGACACTTGTGGTCACTAAGCCAAAAATTAAACTCATCTTTCAATTTCCAAATGTGTCAATATATCATGCCACAAATTTCTGCGTATCTCAATTTAGACCAAAGTCAAAAGGACACTTGAACAATTGTTTTTTTATATTTGTCTCAGTTTTGTTTTGTTTTTGAAAATATGTAGATATACTTCCTGTTCTGTTCAACTTCAATTGTCTTTTTCACTTTTAAAGTCACCAAAGATAGCAAAGGTGAAAAACAATGGAAAAGGAACTGCACTTTTAACATCTCCTCAAATATAAGTATTATTTGTAGCTTGCAAAGAATTTTCACTGGTCACAGATCTTGTACCTTCTTACTATTCAGGGAGTGCTGGTGTTGCTTTGTCTTACCTTCTGTTGCATTTCATCCACAATTAAAATCATGATGAAAATGTGGTAGGGCTCACTCCTGTGACTCTTTCCACCTTAGCCCAAATAAGTAAGCACTGCAGTTTCTTTTCAAAATATGTTATTAGGTGAGAGATATAATTTTACTTTTCAGATCAAAAAACATGCTAAAAAGAGTCAATCTGTGGGGTGTTTAACTGAGAATCCAAACCCTTGGAGTTTTTCTGCCACTTGCCTTGTGCCTTTCTACACATTTCCTTGTATTTCAAATTTCCTTCCTAGATCTTTTATAGTTTATAATCTGTCCCAGGAGCAGGTTTAATTGACAGGCCTTATGGAATATTCTTTTAAGATCTAAAGGATGGAAGAAGGAATACTTTCCAAAGGAAAAAAAAAAGTATTTACTTGGAAAGAGAAATTCTCTAAAGGACATATCTACCATGCATACTTCTATTTTTTACTATTCCTTTAGCATCACTGCATAGGCTTTCCAGGCCATATTAAGTGGTGAAAGAAGATTTCAGGAAAAAGCAAAGGAGCAGAGCAGGATGATCTTAAGATGGAGAAGAAAAAGAAGAAACTACATGAAAGCAGTATGACATTCCTGTTAAGTATGAAAAGAGACCCCAACCCAGTAGATACACTACAGATGTTAACAATGGGGACCTCAGGTGGGTCAGCCCTCGGGCACCAAACCCTCTAGTAAAAAATATATATATATTCAAAGAGAAGAGAACCCTTTCTTCTGAAGAAAAGCAGTTTCTTTTTTTTTTCCTAATGCACACTCCCTAGAATAAAATATGATTGAAAATGTGATGATCTGATTAAGCCTCCTGGTATTAGTCCATAAAGTTTCCTAAAATGTTGAGTTTATTCTAATTATCATGCAAGGTGAATCTAAAAGTACCTTAACTTTCTAAGAGAATATTTATTGAGCACTTACAACACTGGTACATGAAGAGATTGTTCACGGGAGTTTACAGTGCAGTAGGAAAAATAAACTATAAAAAATAAGGGGTTAAAAATAATTTTTTTGAGGGAGAGAGACAGAATAGGGTGTGCATGGGGGGAGGGGCAGAGGAATAGGGAGAGAGAACCTTAAACAGGTTCCACACTCAGCACAGAGCCTGCCAGGGACAGGGTGGTGGAGGTGCTCAATCTCATGATCCTACAATCATGACACTGAGTTCATGACCTGAGCTGAAATCAAGAGTCTGATGCTAAACCAACTGAACAACCCAGGGGACCACTCTGAGTTTTTAAAATGATCTCTCTTACCCCTGAACTTTCTCCAGGCTATGCCATTAATTTGGATGATTCTTTAACCATTTAGTCCTTGGCTAATGCATCCTCATCATTTAAATTTCAAAATAAACATTGAATCTCTGTTGCATGACATCCATTTGATTTAAATTTTTTAATCAGGGGTAAGAGAGATCATTTTAAAAACTCAGAGTGGTCCCCTGCGTTGTTCAGTTGGTTTAGCATCAGACTCTTGATTTCAGCTCAGGTCATGAACTCAGTGTCATGATTGTAGGATCATGAGATTGAGCACCTCCACCACCCTGTCCCTGGCAGGCTCTGTGCTGAGTGTGGAACCTGTTTAAGGTTCTCTCTCCCTATTCCTCTGCCCCTCCCCCCATGCACACCCTATTCTGTCTCTCTCCCTCAAAAAAATTATTTTTAATAAATAGATAATTCAAAAATTCAGGGCTACTGAGTAAACACTATCAAAGGACTACATCAGTCAAGTGAGATTTAAGTTGTAATGAAGAGAATGAATAAGAGAGAAATGATACTGGTATCAGGAAGAAAGTGAATGGGGCTATCACATCTGAAGAAAAAATGGAAAGGGTATGACAATGGATGCAGAAGAGTGGACAAATGTATATATTGTGTAATTGTGACAGGTCTTAGGGATTGTTTCAGATGGAGTTTAGGGGAGGAGAGAAGGGTGAAGAATGACTCTCAGGTGTTTTTGTAGGTTTGTTTGGTTTTGGGGGGGTCAATCAGGATTCAAGTGATGCCTTTTACTAAAATAAGAAACAGAGGGAAATAACTGGTTTGAGAATAAATATGATGAGTTTGAGTCTGAAGATATATATCTGGCAATAGCGTGTTAACCAATAACTCAGGCTTTGAAAGAAAAAAAGACCTTATGGAAGATTATGAATGGTCTTATCTGTTATGCCTACTACAAATTCTTTTTTTTTAATTTTTTAAATTTAATTTCAGCATAACAGTATTCATTGTTTTTGCACCACACCCAGTGCTCCATGTAATCTGTGTCCTCTCCAATATCCACCACCTGGTTCCCCCAACCTCCCACCCCCCCCCGCCACTTCAAAACCCTCAGATTGTTTTTCAGAGTCCATAGTCTCTCATGGCTCACCTCCCCTTCCAATTTCCCTCAACTCCCTTCTCCTCTCTAACTCCCCTTGTCTTCCATGCTGTTTGTTATGCTCCACAAATAAGTGAAACCATATGATACTTGACTCTCTCTGCTTGACTTATTTCACTCAGCATAATCTCTTCCAGTCACATCCATGTTGATACAAAAGTTGGGTATTCATCCTTTCTGATGGAGGCATAATACTCCATAGTGTATATGGACCACATCTTCCTTATCCATTCATCCATTGAAGAGCATCTTGGTTCTTTCCACAGTTTGGCAACCGTGGCCATTGCTACTATAAACATTGGGGTACAGATGGCCCTTCTTCTCACTACTTCTGTATCTTTGGGTAAATACCCAGTAGTGCAATTGCACAGTCATGGGGAAGCTCTATTTTTAATTTCTTGAGGAATCTCCACACTGTTTTCCAAAGTGGCTGCACCAACTTGCATTCCCACCATCAGTGCAAGAGGGTTCCCCTTTCTCCACATCCTCTCCAACACACATTGTTTCCTGTCTGGCTAATTTTGGCCATTCTAAGTGGTGTAAGGTGATATCTCAATGTGGTTTTAATTTGAATCTCCCTGATGGCTAGTGATGATGAACATTTTTTCATGTGTCTGATAGCCATTTGTATGTCTTCACTGGAGAAGTGTCTGTTCATACCTACTACAAATTCTTATTTCTTACTTATCTATATAATACTTAACACTCAATTATTATTCTCTTCATTCCTATCACCTATATCTGATATTGCCTCTAATCACAGGGTTAATGTCCTTCGTTTCTGTGCCACCACAACATACTATGTCTGGAACATATTAGACTTCAAGAAATACCCATTGTTAAATGGGTAGGTGAATAAACAATTTATTGAATTAATGAATGAATGAATGAAAAAAATAACTTCAACCACAACTCTGAACTTTCTTTCTTTCTTTCCAAAAGTTATCCGCCTATAGGATCTGAATTACCAGGAATCTTTCCCAATCTCCTTTTATTTTTTTTTTTTTTTTTTTTTTTTTTTTTTTTTTTTTTTAAAGATTTTATTTATTCGACAGAGAGAGATCACAAGTAGGGAGAGAGGCAGGCAGAGAAAGAGGAGGAAGCAGGCTCCCCGCCGAGCAGAGAGCCCAATGCGGGGCTCGATCCCAGGACCCTGGGATCATGACCCGAGCCGAAAGCAGAGGCTTTAACCCACTGAGCCACCCAGGCGCCCCTCCCAATCTCCTTTTATGGAATCTGTGATCCCTCTATATTCCTGGCAGAACACAGAACTATACTTTCTACATCTAGCTGCATACTATAATCTCTGGAGTATTTAATATACTATTTAATATACATGTTCCTGGATATCTCCTCATTCCTGCTAAATCAGAATCTGTGAGAATTATTTTTAACAAGTCATTCAGATGATTCTTATGCAATGAGCCTAGAATTCATCAATCTCATGAAATGACCAATATGAGAAACCAATCATTGTATTTCTCAAATTAAAGAAGACATCCCAATTAGCCCGATTATATCAAAGAAAGAATATAAGCAGGTATTCAAGCATCCAAACTTTATGATTAGAATTTACATTTTAAAAAGAAAAAAAGTTAAGGCAAAACTTTCCAAGATAAAATGGATCATGCATTTTCACCAGATGTCCTTACTTAGGAAAAAGAAATGTTAAAGAATTGTAACAGTGTCTAACCTGGAAAACAAAATACAGAAATTTTCACCAGTAAGCCATGTGCCTAGTACAACTCTGATTTAGAATTTGTTAAGCCTTACACAAGAGTCTCTATTTTAGAACATTCATAAGTAACCCATTTTGCAGGAAACATCAATCTTTCCTCAGAGGAAATACAAGACCACTTTATACTGTTATTCCAACCTACGCTTTATGCTGTATTTTCCACCATTTGGCAACTTATACTCTATACTCCAGTTTAAAATAAAAAATCTCTTTTGCAATCCCTTAGACATGTTGTGCTTGTTCTCACATGCAAGATGTTCCTTCTGCTGTATTCCCTTGACCTCTTCTCTATCTGAATAATTTCCAACATTCAAAACCCAATCCAGAGACTTGTTCATTGTTGACACTCTCTTCAATATCTTCAAGCAAGGATTTTGCTCCAAGTTCTGTTTTTTGCAAAGTTACATTTTTATGATCTATTTAATAGCATATCTCCTTTCAATTTGTAATGAACCATTTCCATATCTCTCACATTGCCTTTTGATTCTTCTTAGCTTTTTTTTTTTTTTCTGGCCCATAAAAACAGTGCTTGCTACATACTAGGTACTCAGAGGTGTTGACTAATCCTGTAAAGACACCTTCCAGCTCCAATATTTTGTGAATCTCATTTAAAATGACTTCAGATTACTTTTTATTTTCTAACTTAATTTCTAGAGTGTGAGCCCAAAACATAGTCAGTGGCCTACAAAGTTAGTGTTATCATTGGATCTCGTGTATACAGTCATCTGTATAGATTTTTTTTAAGATTATTTATTTATTTATTTATTTGACAGAGAGATAGCAAAGAGGGAACACGAGGGAGAGCGGCAGAGGGAGAAGCAGACTCCCCACTGAGCAGGGAGCCTGATTCAGGGCTTGATCCCAAGACTCTGGGATCTGACCTGAGTCGAAGGCAGACGCCTGACTGACTGAGCCACCCACGCGGCCCCAGTCACCTGTATAATTTTATCTGGTATACAGTTGTCAGTCATGTTCTTTAAAAAAGAAAAAATAAAATCAATCCCTCACCTATTGGAAAACTTTCAGAAGCCCTGCATTGCTGGTTTCATCAAGTTCTACCTTTTCTATCTTATTTTTCAAATACCCTCTGTCTTATTTAACCTATTTAGAACTGCCTTTTCAACTTTTGGCTTCATCTTCAATTGTATTCATATCATCATCTGCACTTAACCCAAAGAACCAGACATATTCCAGTGTCTTATATCAGTTTCCTCACTAGAGGTCAAAGCAGCAAGGACTATATTAAGTGGATAGATAGATGACAGAGCTCAGTTTCATGGCACTGAGAAAATGACTACTTGGGACAAAATAATTCTGGGAACAGAAGGGATCAGCCCAGTCAACTTTGTTTACTGCAGACTCAAATCAATGCCTTGTCTTTATCAGAGCTCCAGTTACTTCTAGAAAAAACGTACTATAAATACAGTGTAGAGGCAGGGCCACTGAGATGTGTCTGGGTGCTTTGTACAGCACTTGGGGGAGTGGTAAACTTTGGTCAATGTTTGTTGATGGATGACTCGATAGCTCTAGTTAGGCCTCACCATCAGAGGTCCAGATTTTTTAACAAGCTTCTCAAAGCTTTCGTTCCCAAAGAAGAAACTAAAGAAAACCAGATGACAATAATTTCAAATTGTAAAATGTTCTGGTTGTCAAATTTTAACAGGAATATTCTGTGCAACGGAGAGGCTGGCTGGTGCCAATTTCACATTTTGTTCTTTGGTGTCTGGACAAAACCTGCTCTGCCAGTGAGCTGACAGGTTGAGACCACTCCATGTTCCAAAGGCACAAGAGAACACTCTACTATTCATAATGTTCCTGCATTACCTAGGGAAAGGACTACATTCACAATGAAAAGAGCTTTGATTCATCATCAGTAGAAAGATTCTTCCATTTTCTGGGTGCCCACATTTGAGTTTGGTACTGTCAACACTTCTTATAACACAGATCGTATATTGAAATGAGAAAAGTATCACCTAATACAGCCAGAGAGATTAAGGGAGTTGGTCCAGCTGACCACAGGAGACACCTCTAATTCAAAACCTAAAACATGACTATAGTGACTGTGATCAAGGAGCTTTACAGCACATAAGGGATTCAAAAAGCATATTAATCCACCTCCAGCAACACTACCAATTTACAAGAATGATTAGCCTTTTCTCCCACTTGATTCAACCTGCCATATGTATTATACCACTCTAAATGCTAGCAGACTCTATGCTTATGGCTTCCATTAGGTAGCATTTAGTATCCATGAAAACTTTCTTCAAGCAGTAATTACTTTTGAGACCATATACATTTCAGATGGGAAAAGAAAAAAGAAAAAAGGCACAAGTAAACTGAACTAGGAAAAAATAAGAAAACATCCCTGAATGTAAGTACGTTGATTCAAAAAGTAATTTAAAGATTATTTAAATGATACTAGATAAGCATTTGCTCTGTTTATACTTTAAATAAAGTACTCTGTTCTGCTTGTAGGTATTGTTTATTACCTAATGTATGTTAAAAGCCTTTTCAAAGAGATTTATTCATTTTTGTATTTCAAGCACCTAGGTGCATAAACACCACAAACAAAGAGAAATCATGGGGTATAATGGACCCCACAAAGAATCCATCTCCTATGGCCCTTGAGTCTCAGTCTCCTCCTCTATGTCATATCATAAAACTTATTGTACATAAAACACCAGAAACACAGAAGGTACTCAAGATTATAGATTTTTTTTTAAATAAGTATTCAATACTACTTTTCAAACATCTTTTTAGTAAAACATATGCATTTTATTTGCAATGAGGTTTCTTATAAACTCTACACTTGCAGAAAATGATACATTTAGCAAACAATATACTTGTTTGCCTCCTTGTCTCATTTTGCTGTCAATATTCAGGTGGGATTAGTTTTATCTCAGGCAGTTACCTCCATTGACTTGCATTTCAGACCTTACGAAAAGATGTTTTTGCTCTTCTTCTCCACTCACGCCCATTCTACATAAAATGTTGTGATCCCCTGTTAAAATGCAAAGTTCCCTGGAAAAACAAGAATCAAAGTGTCCATCGCTGCCAGTTCTAAAAGAAATATATCAGAGGCTAAATCATTAGTGATGAAGCCAGAGTTGGAACCGTATCTGTCTAACTTCAGAAATCAGAAATCTATCTACTCTATCCTGCCTCTTTGGAACACAGATCAAGGCTGAGAATGGAGAGGAGGCTCCTGATCAGGAAGAGATAGTACATGAAGGGTAGAATTTTGTTATTTAATGATCAATGAAGGAATCACTATGATGTTTTTACAGAACAAAATATAAGATTGTTCTCAAACAAAATCCCTCAGAGTGATGCAGCAACATAATGGAATCCTCTTGAGCTTCAACCTTCCCTTAGCCACACCATACCATTCTTCCCATGCAGCCTGGAAAGTCAAAAAGGAAAGGGGAAGGGTGCTCAGTGGGTTAAAGTCTCTGCCTTGGCTCAGGTCATGATCCTGGGGTCCTGGGATCCAGCCCTGCATCAGGATCTCTGCTCAGCAGAGAGCCTGCTTCCCCCCACCCCTCTCTGCCTGCCTCTCTGCCTACTTGTGACCTCTGTCTGTAGAATAAATTTTTTAAAATCTTAAAAAAAAAAAAGGAAAGAGAAGTGCCCAACAACTACTTAACAAAATCATTTCAGAAGTAAATTTCTAAACCTATATTTAGATTAATTAATTGCTAGATAGAGATTGCTAAGTTTATTAATTTAGAGAAAATCTGAGTATGCTCCTGAAACCAAGAGGTATTTTATTAAACACCTATCTAAGAGTTACTTTTTCCTCTCATGGCCACCATATAGGTAGTCATTTCAAACACCAAGAAGTAACAATAAGTATTTTTAGGAAACTGATGTGAAAGAAAAACTTACCATCTTATGATAAAATTTGTTGTAGCTGGGGGTGCCTGGGTGGCTCAGTCATTAAGCATCTGTCTTGGGCTTAGGTCATGATCCCAGGGTCCTGGGATCAATCCGGCATCAAGCTTCCTGCTCAGCGGGAAGCCTCCTTCTTCTCCCACTCACCCTGCTTGTATTCCCTCTCTCACTGTCTTTCTGTCAAATAAATCAATAAAATCTTTTTGAAAAAACTTTGTTGTAGCCGATTCTTTGATCTCATAAGCATGTATTAGCTTCCTAAATTTGGGACTGAATCCTGCCATTAGAAAATGCTCCTTGAAATATTGCACTGAAAATTATCTATCTTTTATCCTTTAACATAAACACTGTATATGTTATTCAAAGATTAATAAAAATGCTGGTATTGCCAAAAAAAATTATTTTCCTAGTAGTGGAATTCAGGAAAATACAACTTTTATTTTATTATACTTCTACAAAAAGTTTTTTTCCACAAAGACTTTCATCAGGGGTGCCTGGGTGGCTTAGTCATTGGGTGTGTGCCTTTGGCTCAGCTCATGATCCCAGGGTCCTGGGATTGAGCACTGCATAGGTCTCCTTGCTCTACAGGGAGCCTGCTTCTCCCTTCCCCCACTCTCCCTGCCTGTGCTCTCTCTCTTGCTGTATCTCTCTCTCTCTCTGTCAAATAAATAAATAAATAAATATCTTAAAAAAAAAAAAAGACTTTCATCAATGTTAACTCTGAAGAGAAACATTTGTAGTTGTCTCATTGTTTAATGGTGACAGACTTGCACTTTTTCAGCTGCTTCTATTGTGGAAAATGGGGCACACTTTACCAGGTCGTGGTAGTAAAAGAAAAAAGAAAAAATATCCTCATAAACACTGGGCTTTAACTAGCTCAGTTAATGGGTTTCAGGCATTCTAAACAGAAGCAATTAAAAAATAACTTTAAATTTTATACATTTCTTCCAGTAGGATGAAAAATCTAAGATATGTTAAACTTGACTTTATTATTTCGGCAAATACAGAGTTAGATTACTCCCTGTCAAAGCAGAAAACAACTTCTGACAGAAAAAAAAATGCTAATTAAGAAAAACAGTAGACATTTTTCATTAAGTATATTTGTTTCTTTCCTGAGAACTTTGGCTACACAAGCTCTACACACAGTTTCCGCAGTGACCATCAGTGCTTTCTAACAATGCTAAGGCAGTGCTCTGTCCAATTAGCGGAACACAGGGACCAGTCAGATGCTGATGCATTTCATAAAAGAGGTGGTGGCAAGAAGCAAATGCAATTAGAGAATATTATCTCTGTCTTGCGTGCTTTACAAAACAGTATCATCTCATGACTCCTCTATCTCGTCCTTGCTAACATCACTTAACATGTGTACATTTTATAAGTTCTAATAAGAGAAAACTGAAAATGCCCAGGAAAATGGTAAAAGCACTTCAACATAGAAAGGTCTCCCTGGGGACGCCTGGGTGGTTCGGTTTGTTAAGCCTCTGCCTTCAGCTCAGGTCATGATCCCAGGGTCCTGAGATGGAGCCCCACATCAGGCTCTGCCTGCTGCTCCCCCTCTGCTCCCCCACTTGCTCTCTCCCTGACAAATAAATAAAATCTGAAAAAAAAAAAGTCTCCCTATTCCAGGTACAAAAGATCTAGAGTTGCCAGGGAATATCTGGCAATATAACTCTTGAAATAACTATATGAACATAGTTAGCTGTATGAACATATGAACAAAGAACAAAATTTGCCCACGTTCTCACTGGCCAAGCTTTAAGTAATTTTTATAATTATTCCTTAAGATTATAGTACAGGGGCTCCTGGGTGGCTCAGTGGGTTAAAACCTCTGCCTTTGGCTCAAGTCATGATCCCAGGGTCCCTGGGACCCCCATTGGGCTCTCTGCTCAGTGGGGAGCCTGCTTCCTCCTCTTCTCTCTCTCTCTCTGCCTGCCTCTCTGCCTACTTGTGATCTCTGTCTGTCAAATAAATAAGTAAAATCCTTAAAAAAAAAAAAGATTATAGTACTTTAAAAGTTTCAGTTATACCCTAAAAATCTTTAACACTTGTTCACCTTTTTTGTTTATAGCCTTCCTTGTCCCAGGTAAGAGCCAACAATAGCAGTAACAGATATCCTATTTTAAGAGGTCAGAACTAAAAGTGCATTGAATACAGAAAGAAAGGAAAAACCATATGGTTCTTATATATTCACAAAGCAAATGAGAATCAAAGGAAAAGTCTTTCCCAAAAGCTGGCAACAAATAGTTGCTTCTATTAATAAATTCAAGAAGAACTTTGAAGTTATCAGCAGCCATTGCTTCTGACACAACCAATAGCTTTGTAACTATTGGTTTACTTTATTTTAGAGTAACTTACACTAGAATTTAATGCAATTGTTTACAAATTGTAAACATTTTGTACAGTAGTATTCGGCATCTCTCTATAAATAAAAAGTTTTCCTAAGCCCAATATCACTTTTTTTATATTGAATAAATAGTGAAATTACTGTGGAATATCTGGTAAACCTGATAGGAAACCTCAGATGTCACAATTTGCTGTGAAAGAGTTAATGTGGCCAACACAATTAACCTTCATCAGGAGCAATATTGGTGGGTTGACCCATGGGGTGAGACCATCATGTTTACTAAGGAAAACATGAGTGAGGATCAAAGACCAGTCAAACACAAACTCTATGCACAAATTCCAGTAGCAAGAAATGGCCAAAGTCAGCTCTTGTTATTGAAGAAAACAACCCTATAAGAACAAGTGGGAATCCTACCTTAAGTTTTAATGGAAGAATATTACTTAAACTTTCATGAAATGTGAATCCTTAATACCTGTTCATTGTACTGGGTACATAAGATTTTACTTTGTAAAATATTTGACAGATTTTTCAGAGAAAATTGTTCTTTATGGCATTTTGTGGTAAAGCAGATAAAAGTGAGATCAACATTTCTTTGAAAAAATAAAGTAACAATGTATGGAGAGTAAGTTATAATTTATCTTAAAAATGAGCTGAGTCAAAAGAAGATGAAAATTGAAAAGAAAGAAGAATGAGGGACTTTCCTGGTCTGCAATTATGACCTTTCTTCTGGTGTCAGAGAATGGTTATATAATTACTCTTATCCCTATGGATTTTACAAACATACCAGAATCTTCAGGCTTCCATAAGCTTTGATTATTGCCTCTTACCCCCACCCATACCAACTCTCTCACACACATGTATTTTTTATTAGTTGCCTTCAGAAGGGTTTCATTTATATAATTACTGTTGTAGGTTTTTAGACTATTGACCCCAGTGCATCATATCTCACTATTTTCTTACCATGTGTAGTTCCCTCCCACACTGACCTGGGCTTGGTCATATGACTTGCTTTTGCCCAGTAACATATCAAAGAGCTGGAAAGTACTTGTACATCAAGCTTGTCCTTATGGAAACCTGTCATGTGAGGAAGCCCAGCCAACCTAATGGAGATACCTGGCCAAGCTGACCAATGACCAGACATGTGAAAGCAAAAGTTGCCTGGTCAAGGAACCAGGCAACCTCATGAGTAACCTCAGGTGAAGGCAACATAGATCTATCCAGTAGATCCCAGCCCAAATTGCTGATTCACAGATTGTGAGCAGATCAAATGCTTGCTGTTTTAAACCACCAAGCTGAAGACTGGTTCAGTCTATTGCATAGCAATAGCCACAGCTATTTTCACTGTTAGATTATCTTCCTGCTTTATGCTATATTTTCCCTTAAATATTCCCAGATTCTAGAAAATAGGTAATAACTGATGCAGCCTTAACACTCTTCCTCTCTCCTCTGTCGGTACACACACACACACACACACACACACACACAATTTACACAGTTGACTCCTCAATAATGTGGGAGTTAGGGGTATCAACTCCCTGCACAGTTGAAATTGCATTTATAAATTTTGACTCTAAAAAACTTAATAAATAGTGTTGAATAAATGTCTTATGAATAATATAGTCAGTTAACATATATTTTGTATGTTATATATATAACATACTGGATTCTTACAATAAAGTAAGCAAGAGAAAAGAAAATGTGAAGAAAACCATAAGAGAAGGGGCACCTGGGTGGCAGTCAGTTAAGCATCCAACTCTTGGTTTCGGCTCAGGTTATGATCTCAGGGTCCTAGGATCGAGCCCCACACCATGGCCAGCATGGAGTCAGCTTGGGATTCTCTCTCTCCTCTCCCTTGGTTGCCCCACGCCCCTCTCTAAACTAAATAAATCTTTTAAAATGTTTTTAAAAATCATAAGAGAAAATGTATTTATAGTACTATACCAAATTGAAAAAGTTAATATATAAGTGGACCTGCACATTTCAAACCCATGTTATTCAAAGACCAGCTAAGAGTGTGTGTGTGTATATGTGCATGCACATTTGAAAAATAATTTTATTTAATAAATCAATTTTTACTTTATTACAAAATATTTTTTCAGTTACCTTAAGAAGTAATGCAGAATTATACTAAGTTTATAAATCTGAAGGCTCTTAAAAATGTTTTACTCCTTGGATTCAAGTCTTAGTGTGCTTTATGGTCGCAACATCGCAATAAGACAAGCAGATGCTTTATAACTCATTTTAGAATTAATCAACATTACCTATGAAGTAGACTTGCCAAAAAATCAAACCTGAATTTTTTCAACCCTCTAGATTTACCTCCAAATTCACAGTAAATACATGAGTCAAAAGAACATGATAAATGTATAAATGCGAAGAGGATACAATTGGCATAATGCAGACTGTTGGGAATACCATGGGATGAATGCTTTGGATTCAATGGCAAATGAATAATTTCAAGAAAATGTGAATTTTTTAACCTATAATTTAAAAGAAATTGTAGCTGGATCATTAATCAAAGAAATAATGGTTATTAAAATTAAAAAATACACTGACAGGACAATCAAAGAAATGTGAACTGACTGGCTATTTGTTAATCTTAAGGAATTATTGTTATTTTGGGATGTGTGATGATGATACTATAGTTGGGCTTAAAAGGGCGAGTTCTTACATTTTAGAAAGAGACACATTAAAATTTTTTTTGAGAAAGGAAAAATCTGGAACTTGCTTCAAATTTGCTGGCAATTATGATGATGGGAATAGGGGAGGCATAGAGAAAGTAGCCAGCAGTTGATATTTGATGAGATTAATTGATGAAGGCTTCCACTTGTTCCTTTGTGCCTGTGTAGATGTATGAAATTTTCCATAGTAAATTTTTTATAAATGCAGTTGGATTGAAATTTGTTCTTCTGAGCTCTCAGAGGGGAGAAAGCTATTCTTAAGTCAGGAGGCTTCTTCTCTGGCCAAGAATTCTAATCATAATTCTGCCCTACCTGTCCAAGTCCAGAACTCTGGCACCTAAATTATTCTGAGGACTTTGCTGATAAAATCTACAAGAATAAAAAAAAAAAAAAACCAAAAACAAAAAAAAAACACCTCTTCATTCTTACATAGAAGACAACAAGGCCAGATAACCAGCCAGAGTAAAGGCTGTTCCCAGATCTAGGACGGATAATAGAACATCAGTATATGACCAAAAAAATTATATATTCTTCCAAAAACCAGTTGTTGCTATAATGTATACTTTGCAGCAAAATTTCTTTTCTGCATTTTCAGTATTAAAGTAAATCAACTATTTAGGTAGCACTCGAACTATCATATAATCAAAGTCTAGAAATCATTTAGGCTGAAATAACATTAAATCTGTTTTGGCCATTGTAGCACATTTTCCAGTCTTGCTTGCTTTGTCTATATTGACATGAAAAGGTGTGAAGAGAACTGCAAATCATTAATGCAATTTGAAGCAGTTTGTTTTACCTTGCTTCCTCCATACTCAACTCACTTTCAGGAACCTCTGCTCTCAGACTCATTTATTTATTTAATACTTCAGATTATTGTAGATGTCACATCTTTCCAAATAAACCACAGGCTTCTTTAAAAGCAGCAACCAGTATTATAAACACTGAATTCACTTTTTGTCTTTCCATCCTCAACACCAGTGCTTTCAAAATCTGTATTACTTAGTACATGTTTGACCATAAAACATTATAGAAACAGCTTAATTCTAACTAAATAATAATAATTGTTCTACTACTAATACTGTTAATACTAAAATACATGAAATAGAGTATAAGTAGGAGAATGAAGATAGGACTGAAGATAAGATACTACGAAGCAAATTATCCCATTGGCCAACATATTGACTGTAAACAGGTACTTGTGAACTGGTCACTATTTAAATTCATAATTAAGCGAAGGGTCATAATGATCTTTTTTTTACCAAAAAAAGAATATTTCTTATACCTAAGAATTTTTAGCTCAACTAACCTGTAGTTTTAATGGAAATAGATGAGATATAAAGTATTCATTTGTATTCATAAATAATCCCTCCCCTATTTTTTTTCTTATGAAACAATCAAGTAGAACTATTATAATTTGTCAAGAGCTCACCAATCTCTCCTTTTATTTTCCACAGTTTGGTATCATTATAAAATCAAGACATTTTGCAGAATTTAGCAATTTCAAAATCCCTCATCAATGTTACTTCCCTAGGACAAAATAATATCGAAATTAGAAAACCACTGGCTAATGCTGAGAAATGATCTCTCATGATTCACTTAAGGATTAGCGTTGAGACTACACCAGAATGGTATTTGAATTCCAAAATAAACCACAGCTTATCTTCTCTCTTTAAAACCATCAGAAATGAATCTGCTACCTGACCTTTGAAATTCTGCAAAGAGACAATAGTTAGATATTTTGCCTCTTTCAACTTCCCTAGCCCATTCTCCAGTTTCAGGAGTGGTGATTCCAGATAAGTACAATGGATACAAAGGCGTGGTTAAAAGGGCAATTTCATCTACTGTTGCAGTCAAGTTACTCACAGAATAAACAAGTTGATTCATATAATAGTTAGTTTCTTCAAGGGCTTTGTTTAGAGGGGTCTCAGCTTAAAGCAAGCAGTCCTGTCAGCCGATCGAAATAACTCTGTGGAAATCGAATTGCATATATATGAAAATATGTCTATGAAAACTTTTATTCAATCTCAGATTCAGAATTTTACTATATAAAATTATATAGAAAAATATATTCAGGAAAAAAAGGAGGCAAGAAAATTTCATAATACCCCATGGCTCTTCACCCCCAGCTCCTTATTGTCCCCCAGTTGATCAGGAAATGATATTCTGTAGAAAAGATTTGTTTAATTAGTAGATCAAATATTTAAGTGTGCTAAGGGTCTATTTATGAAAATTCTCAAAATATAGTTGCCTTTCCATCACCTTCTAAAAGATAGGACATGCACAGCTTTATTTTTTTCTTAAGATTCGACTTTTATGAATACTAATTATTATACTTTATTGTTATATTATGAATACTATTATTAGTATTATAATATTATAATGCTAATTATTATAAATATATATCACAACCATAGCTTGTTTTTAGGAGGCCTTTGAGATATTCCAAGCTATTTATTCTCATACTAAATGGCAGTTCTTTCTCCAGCAGTTTCTACTTGTAATTTTCCTGCTCTAGTTATATCCTGCTGCATGTCATTGTTTGATTTGAGGTTCTGAAGGTGAGATTGTATATTCTCCCATCTATAGACTAATAAGATGGTATATTTATGATAATACATTTATATTTATTATGATATATTTATAATTATGATGACCATCTGCCTTCAGATGCCTGTTTTTCCATTTATTCTCACTTCATATCTATGATAAGATGTCTAAAATAGATGATAAACTCTCTCCTAGTGAGGTATGAACTTAATTATTTGATTTACTTGACTCATATTCAAACCAGCTACTCCCAAAATATGGCCTTTCTGCCTATGGGATGCTGTCTAATCTATAGCCAGTATCTACTGTTACCACTGGGAATTCTTCTCCATTAAAACAGCACCCAGATTTTGTCTTTTGTATGTCTGTATATTATATGAACATTATTCAGTCTTTAAAAAAAAGAAATCCTGCCACTTGTGACAACATAAATGAAAATTACGGGCATTATGCTAAGTGAAGTAAAGTCAGACAGAGAAAGACCACTTCCGTATGACCTCACTTATCTGTGGAATTTCGTAAAAGCTGAACTCAAACAGAAGAATAGTGGTTGCCAGTGGCTAGGGTTGGAGGAGATGAGATACTGGTCAGAAGCTACAAATGTCTACTTAAAAAAGGACTAAGCTCTGGGGACCTAATATACAACATGGTGATTTCAGTTAACAATATTGTATAGCTGAAAGTTGCTAAGAGAGTAGCTCTTAAATGCCCCCCCACACACACACGCAAAGCAATTGTGTAAAGTGCTGGATTTGTTAACTAACCTTATTGTGGTGATCATTTTGCAATACAGGCCTGTATCAAATCATCACATTGCACACTTTAAACTTGCACGGTGTTATATGTCAATTGCATTTCTATAAAGCTGGCGGGGAAAGGAGTCAACTGGAGCTGGAGGAGGCTGGTGAATATCAGCCATTGCCCTGAGCAGTACCAAGGTGGGCGAGGAACTATGGGCCTGTGCCAGTATGGCTAGGCAGGCTCCGCTCCCATCTGCTGGGAGACGGTGGGGGCAACACAGCTGTGAGCTTGTTGTTCATTCTAGGTAGCCTCTGGCAGCTTTTCAAAGTTAGATGTTGAAAGCCAATAAATGAAATTATAAGAAAGAGCAGCATAAATGCCTTTATTCTACTTATGGTCCTCTTGGCAACTTTTTCCATCGAAATGCTGCTCTCTGCAGTCTCAAATCAGGAAAATTAATACAGAACAGAAGTTTCCAAACTTTTCATCATAAATCCCTCTAACAAGAGAAAAGTTGAAATTTTATGACCCCTAGTCAATAAAACATCTTTTCAATTTTTAATATTTATCAAGAGAACCTTGAACAGTTACCTACTACGTGCCCTAAGATACAGACGTTAAACATAGACTTTGTTCCAGTATTATTCTTCTTTTTGACTTCACTTAAAGAGTTTTTGGTGTCTGTGTAAGAGAATAAGCAGACGATGTCAGAATGCAGGCTATCTCCTTCCACATTTTGTGACTGCTAGGTTAGAGCTAGAATTGCTCAGTAACTTTGTACTCTGGTTTAAGGGAATATGAATGACCTACTTAACCTAATGTATCTGTTATGTGGAAGCCAGAGGTGCCCTGTAATTGGCTCAAGATACCGTATATTTCTTTAAACGATAAAAGAAGTTTCTATTTAACAAACAAGTACCTACCTAGACCACTACATAGCTCAGAGGAAAACTCTGAGGGAAAGAAAAACTGTATGGGCAAAATGTCAAGGTTCCATTCCCTGTGCATGGGATATTGATGGACTTGTAAAACTTACAGAGGCAGCTAGGGACCCTGGACATTTAGTAAATATATCAGCAAAGAATGGTGGAAAATAAGACTTTTCCCCAGCTAGGGGATAAATAAAGTAGATGAAGTTTGCCTTGTTTGTTATTTTCTCATATGTTCTCATATCCCAGTACTCTTTCCAGGATATCCAAGGTGTCTTGTGTATCCTCTATAGACCTATACATACATGCAATGCACAAACAGGCACACACATATACATGTACACATAGAGAGACAGGGTCCCCAGTCTGTTCTGTTGAAATTCAGCCATACTAACTAAGAAAGTTATATACCCCTGTATTTTACAGACTTTGAAAATACTTATATTTTAATAGTAAACACTTACCATCTCAAAACCCTTTCTGAAAAGGGAAGTGATTTTTAATACTCGAGGTTGACAGTTGACAGAGAAAAAGTGGGGAAAACAGAGGTGTCTGACCCCTTCCTACCCACCATCTTCTGCACTCTTGTGGAAAATTCATCAACACAGGGCTGCAATCCCTTCTGCTAAATCAAAATCAAGCTTTAATAACATCACAATTTCATACAGAGTTCTGTAACTTATATTAGGCACTCAGTATGTATTTTATTGTTGAAAGGGGGGAAGATATGAAGAAGGATATCATCTGAAACTATAGTGCACAACATTTAAGTCAATATAGTAACACATATTTAAATTTAAGGTAAGTTTAAATTATAATTTAAAAATATTTCATAGAGTTTTATTTAAAAAAAAAAAGACTTTCTCTTGGAAAGTCCAACTTTTTTTCTTCTTTTTATGTTGTTAGCCAACATGTAGTCCATTATCAGTTTTGATGTAGTAGTCAACAATTCATCCGTTGCCTGTAACACCCAATGCTCATCATAACATGTCCCCTCCTTAATACTCATCACCTGGTTACCTCATCCCTCCCTCCCTCTCCCTTCTGTAACCCTCAGTTTGTTTCCATGGTTTGTCTCCCTCTCTGATTTCTTCCCATTCGGTTTCCCTTCCTTCCTCTATGGTCCTCCACACTATCCTTTATGCTCCATTAATTTAACTCTGTACTTTCAAAAAAGGTTATTGGTCCAAATGAAGAAAATCTTTAATTATTGTTCTTTAATTACAAAGCAAACATTCAGGGGAGGAGTCAAGATGGCAGAGAAGTAGCAGGCTGAGACTTCTTCAGGTATCAGGAGATCAGCTCCATAGCTTATCTAAAGATTGAGAACACCTACAAATCCAACGGCAGATTGAAGAGAAGAACAACAATTCTAGAAACAGAAAATCAACCACTTTCTGAAAGTTTATCTAATACATATATATTTTTTTCTTTTTTATACTTTTTCTTTATTTGTTTTCTTTTTTTAATTGTTTCTTTTCTTTTTTTAAATTTTCTTTCTGAACCTCTTTTTATCCCCTTTCTCCCCCCTCACGATTTGGGATCTCTTCTGATTTGGTTACAAAGCAAAGATTCATATTCTCTTTTCATGAAATACTATTATTTGACAAGAAGAGAATATATATTTCATGTTTTTAAACTAATGATCAAATTATTGACCTCCTTAGTCAGTTTCAACAAATTTGAACGTTTTCCATTTTCTATTCTTTAGCTTGTACCTAAGAAATTGAACACTTTCCTCAAAAATAAGGCTATCAGATCTCTAAATAGGCAGTTCACAGAGCCCACCACCAGAGGGCAATAAAGAAGTTGAATCTTGAAGCTGTTAGTGAACTAGTGGGGGTTTAAATAAAAGCAACATTTCACAGTATGCTTTTCTGAACAATGTTTTATATATATATATATATATATATAATAACTTAATGGACTATACGTACATGCATTCTGAAAAATCAGCAGCATACTTCACTGGTCAATTTCTATGACAAGGGGAATGTAATTTGAGTATAGAAAACAGTGTACTTATATCTTAAAATTCTACCCCTATTCACCACTGAAAAATTGTAGGAATAATAACTTTCTGTGACTTAATGACCAGGCTACCATTATCAAGAGTAAAATTTATTTTCCAATGATGCTCGAATGCACAGGAAAAATGCATATCTAGGAGAATGGATAAACTCAGAGTGACGTATGAAAATAAATAATACTTAAAGTGGGAAAGGTATGAGATCTAGAAGGAAGAATTTTCTCTGTACTGGTGTGGATATATGCATAGCTTCTAAGAAACATAAAAACCACTTCTAGGAAATATTTTTAGCTATGAGAGGATTAACATGGATGAGGGAGAAAAGAAAGCTGGCTTTTAAAATATCCTTTTATTTACCTATCCACTTGTCTATTTGCTTGTTTGTTTGTTTGTTTGTCTTTATGTTTACAAAATGGGGGAACATTGGATATAAGACCAGTATCCCAAAAGAACAAAGAAACTGAGGACTATACTGGAGGCTAGCCCACATTTGACTATCTTGTAATAATACTGTGAAATACAGCCAAATCATTTGAACTATAAGCATTCTCTCTACAAATAATCTTAAGACATCAACTTTAATTTAGATGGTAAGAAAGTAGCACAAAATATATAGTGCTACTTGTTATGCTTTCTTTAGAGAAAGAATACAGATTCGGGATCAAATAAAAAGTGTCAGCAAGCCTCATAGATATAAAATATTCTGATTCCTATTATTATGGCATGCCTCTACAAGAGGGAAACTGGATGACAATTTCCCAGGTTTCATAGTCTATGCATAACTGTTAGAAAAGAAACATCTCCAGGAAAATATAGTGTTAATGGATTCTTTCTTGGGTGTTCTCCAATATAACTACAAGGAGTTCCTCTTTTCTTCACCAATACATATGGAGAGATAGAGGCAGGTATGACTTGGAGGACCTATTGAAATAGAGCAAGGTGATCAGTACTTTGTTTTTTAAAAATAGAAACTTCTATGTAAATAGTCTTCCCATCAAATAACACTTAATACAATTTCTTAAAGCCTGGTGTAACAAATATTTTGAAGTTTGAAAATTGGTCATTATTGAGTTAATTCATGTGGTTTTATTTCTGCCAAAATTTGATTGGTATAATTTTATATGAATATACTTTCAACTATGAATTACAGTTCTATGGGTACAATAACTGCATTTACTAAGAGCCCAATAGAATTTAATTGAATATAGATTAAAAGAATTAAAAGAATTAGATTAAAAGAATATAGATAAGAAGAACAAGACAGTTTTAAGTTATACTAAATCATAACAATTTTTACCATTAGAAGTACATTTAATATGAAATTTTTGAATTTTATAAAAACCATGATTTGAAATTATTTATGTATTTTTGAGGGCTTATATATTATTCATGATAAATGTAAAAAATCTTTGAAGAAATTTTAGGATTCCAGGTTATTTTGGGTAGTAATTATAGGAAAATAGTGTTTTCATCACAGATGTCTCCTTTATAATGCAAATAAGTCATGATAACTTTATTGCTTAAATGTTTGCTAGAACATTTGCTAGATCTTTTAAAGAGGAAACAGTCAGTATTTTCCTTCCTATTCCTGCTATTTTCTTCTTTCAGATATTTAACCTTAATTAACAGAAACTCCTGGAAGGGGACCAGGTCAGGGAACAATGAA
This sequence comes from Mustela lutreola, assembly GCF_030435805.1. Classification (NCBI taxonomy): domain Eukaryota; kingdom Metazoa; phylum Chordata; class Mammalia; order Carnivora; family Mustelidae; genus Mustela; species Mustela lutreola. The sequence continues at coordinate 55,948,347 of NC_081292.1, read as the reverse complement.
TCACAATGATACACAGAAATGTACAGACTGAGGACTAGACAGGAGGGTGACTATTTTGGTCTGATATAAAGCCTAATTTTTCAGGCTCCAAAGCATAACTCCAAGAGATTCATTTTTCTGTCAAATGGGCATTTATTTACACTCAGTCTCATCAATTCTGAGTTAAACACAAGATGCAATGCCCCCTACATGTGCTTAGACCCTGTGGGAAGTAAAATCCAGTATCAATAAACCAAGAGTCCATATGATGATAGTGGAGAAGCAGCCCTAGAAGTTTTCCCTGAGAGTAAGAGATTTGAGAAACAGGCCTGCCTCCTCCCTTGATGGGGCAGGGGGAGCAATTAAACAGGGTCCTGCTCAAAGAGTCACAACACAAGTCAGATCCTGCAGCCCTTTCCTTAACAGGTTATCAGGGTATACATATACCTAGATATTTATCTGGGGACTGACCTCCCAATAAAAATATGACCCACCAATTATTTTAAACTATATTCCTAAGATGAATCACACAAACAGAAACACAAACACAATTTAAACATAGTTTCTGACCACAAAGATATTTTTAGAAAAAATAATTTCTTGTTATTTGAAATAACCTAATATACTTAACACTGCTAATCTTTATTTCATCTTCCATCTTTAAATATTATCCATTAATTTCTAGTGAGATTTTCATTTGCCAAATTTTTGTACATTTTTATAAAAACTTTTCCTTTGCCTAGACTTGATAATGGCCACATTTGTGATGTTTGGTGGTTTGCTTAGCTTTCTGTGTACCTATAATTAAAATATTCCCTGCCTCTCTAATAATATTGTAAAACTGTTCCCAATATGGTCAAACAAGAGGCAAAGTTTTTTGAAATATTTTTTTGCAAAAATTCACTCAACTATTTTATAATTAAGTAGTATGAAACATTTGAAAATGTCTCAATTCCACATTTATACGCAATTGATACCTTGCCTAGAATGAAATTTTAGATTGAAAATTCTTTTGTTGGGGTGCCTGGGTGGCTCAGTGGATTAAAGCTTCTGCCTTCGGCTCAGGTCATGATCCCTGAGTCCTGGAATGGAGCCCCGCATCAGGCTCTCTGCTTAGCAGGAAGCCTGCTTCCTCCTTCTCTCTCTCTCTGCCTGCCTCTCTGCCTACTTGTGATCTCTGTCAAATAAATAAATTAATAATTTTTTTTAAAAAAAGAAAGAAAATTATTTTCTTCAGAATTTTGAAGGAAGTGTTTACTTTTTTTTGTTTCCAGTAGTGCTACTGAGAAGTCCAGTACCATTCTCACTATTGATACTTTTATAGATGATACTCTCTTCCTTCTTTCCCCAACAGTCCACATTCTTTTAGGACATTCCATTTATTCCCAAAGTTCTGACATTCCACAATAATATCCAAGGATATAATGTTTTTTAACTCATTGTACTTAGCTTTCATTGGATTTATTGTATCTGGAAATCCACATATTGTATTTCTGCAACATTGTCTTGTATTATTTCTTTGATAATTTCTTCCTAGCCTTTTTCTGTTTTTCCTTTCTGGAACTGATACCAGCTGGATGTTGTGCCTCTGAGACTGGTGCTCTAATTTACTTTTTTTTTTTTCTATGTCCATCTTTCTTTTGTTGTTGTTCTATTTTCTGGAATATTTTCTCAGTTATATCTTCTAAGCCACTTAATAATTTCTGCTCAGCAGGGAGCCTGCTTCCCTCTCTCTCTCTCTGCCTGCCTCTCCATCTACTTGTGATTTCTCTCTGTCAAATAAATAAATAAAATCTTTAAAAAAAAAAAAAAAGTGAAGATCGCTTTCTGTCAGTATTTTCTTCCATTTCATAGGTCTATTGCGAGAATCTTGAAAAGCATTATGCCATACCTGGAGTTTGAAAATATTTATGGATAAAATATTTCCAAAATAAATTTAAAAATTAAGATGGTAGACACAAATACTTTGGATTCTGATTATGGCTCTAAATTACATTGGAAAATTTTAATCACTCAGTGCCCCTAAGCTTCTTTCCTGTAAACTGGAGATAACAACAGTATCTAAATCATGTGGATATAGTGAGAACTAAATAATGTGTAAAATACTCAGAAGAATGGAACAGTTTCACAAAGCATTCCAGTGTACTATTGTTCTTCCTGAGCTTTCCCAGACTTAAAATTTCCCTCCATTTTTGTACTTAGTTATTTAGATCTCTTTCTCTTACTCTTCTGCTTTTTAAGAGTATCTAGGACCGATCAAGTGTTGTTATGTTGTGTTTTCATTTTAATTTATCTCAAAGTATTTCTCATCCTCCTCATTATTTCTTCTTTCTTCCATAAGTTATTCAGGAATATATTGTTTGATTTCCACATATTCATGAGTTTCACAAATTTCTTTCTGTTAATTATTTCTAATTTCATTCTACTGTTGCCTGAGAGCATACTCTATATCATTTACATCCTTCTAAATTCATTATAATCCATGTTATGTCCTAGCATATGGTCTATCCTGGATAATGTTTCATGTACACTTGAAAGGAATTTTAAGTTCTGATGCTGTTAGGTGAAATGTTCCATAGACATCTCTTAGTTCTAGTTGGTTAATATTGTTCAAGTCTTCTATTTTATGTTCATTTTCTGTCTAGCTGTTCAGTTATTAAAAGTAGGGTATTAGAGTATTCAAATATTATTATAGAGCTATTTTTCCTTTCAGTTGTGCCCAATTTTGCCTCAGGTATTTTGAGTTTCTCTTGTTAGGTACATATATATTTATAATTATTATATATTATTGAGGAATTACCATTTTTTTAAAAGATTTATTTATTTATTTTAGAGAGAGAGAGAGAGAGAGAGAGAGTGTGTGAGCAGAAGGAGGAGAGAGAATCTTCAAACAGACTCCCCACTGGGTAGAGAGGTTGACACAGGGCTCAATTTCAGGATTCGGAGATCAGGACCTGAGCCAAAATCAAGAGTCAGCCCCTTAACTCACTGAGCCACTCGGATGCTCCTGGAATGACTGTTTTATTATTATAATATCTATTTGTCTCTAGTAAAACTTTTGATCTTAAGATGTATTTTTCTGGGGCGCCTGAGTGGCTCAGTCAGTTAAGCGTCTGACTTTGGCTCAGGTCATAATCTCAGGGTTCTGGGATCCAGCTACACATCCTGCTTCATGCTCAGCTGGGTGTCCGCTTCTCCCTGTTCCTCTCCCTCTGCCCCTCGCCCCGCTTGTGTGCACTCTCTCTCTCTCTCACAAATAAATAAAATCTTCAAAAAAAACATATTTTCTGATATTTGCTTAGCAGGCCAGTTTGGTTTGGTTACTATTTTTCTGGTATATCTGTTTCAATCCTTTCATATTTTACCTATACATGTTATATAGATAAAAGTGTATCACTTTGTTAGAGAGCATACTTTTTTTTTTAATTTACACTGCAAATTTCTACCTTTAGATGGCATGCTTAATCTTTTTATATTAAATATAATTATATTTAATTTTGTAATTTTATATTAAATATAATTCATGTGGGATTTTTTTGTCTGGCATTTGCAAATTTATTTTGCATATGTCATGTCTTTTTCTAATTGCTCTACCTCTATTACCAACTTGGTTTTGCTGTTATTGCTATTAAATAGATATTTTCTAGTGTTCTATTTCAATTCTCTTATTTTTTAACTATATTTTTGAGTTATATATTCCTTTTTTAAAGATTTTATTTTTTTGAGAGAGTGAATGAGAGAGAGAGAAAAGAGAGCAGGAGCAGAAGGAGAAGGAGACTTCCCTTCTGAGTAGGGAGTCCGATGTGGGGCTCCATCCCAGGACACTGGCATCATGACCTGAGCCAAAGGCAGACACTTAACCAACTGAGCCCTTGAGGAAGGAAGCAGCCCTTGAGTTAATGCTTGCCCTAAGGAATATAACTAACATCTTAACTTATAAGTAACTTGGGCGCCTGGGTGGCTCAGTGGATTAAGCCGCTGCCTTCGGCTCAGGTCATGATCTCAGGATCCTGGGATCGAGTCCCGCATCGGGCTCTCTGCTCAGCAGGGAGCCTGCTTCCCTCTATCTCCCTCTCTGCCTGCCTCTCCATCTGCTTGTGATCTCTCTCTGTCAAATAAATAAATAAAATCTTTAAAAAAAAAAAAAAAAAAAAAAAAACTTATAAGTAACTAGCTCTTATTGATACCAACTTAATTTCAATAGTATATAAAATTTTGCTCCTATGTAGCTCCATTCCACTCCCCTCCTAGAGTCTACCATCATCACCCTGTTTCTGTGGAAACTTATGTGGAACTCTTGAGCTTCTAAACACCTCAAAGAGACATTTAATAAGATCGAAGGTTCTGGAGGGAGGATGCATTTCCTTGCCACAATTTTAATTTTACTTTATGACTAGATAATGCATGCTTTTTGTGCAAAATTCAAAAGTAACAGTGGTGAGTATAATTCTCTTATGCACTTTTCCTTCAGCCACCCATTTCCCCCTCCCAGAAGCAATCATTGAATGAGCTTCTTATGTGTTTTTCAGGGGTAGTTTAGTCAGACATGGGCCATACAGAGGATAATTCCTCTTATTAAGGTAATTTTGTGTTTTATTTTTCTGAATTGTACTCTGCAGGAATCTGAATTCTTTTTCTAAGATGAGCCTTAAGAGATAAGTCCGCTTCAGTATAACCTTTATTGTCTCCTTATTCCTTCTCACCCAAATAATAGCGTCTTTGAATTTCATCAATAAAAGTGAGGTTCATTGGCTTCAACTGTGCTGATCTACTCACTCAGGAGAAATAATGATATGGTTATAAGGTTCTAAACTATATGGATCTACACATTTATGAACATGTTGAAATCCTGGCTAAGTCATCTCTCTATGTTTATAGCATGCAAACATGCTGTTCTCTGTTGTTAATATCATTTTAGGAATTCCCTTCACATCTCTCCTTGATTAAATCTCTTGTTTTCTGTGTCCCACATTTTCCTCATTTTCAGTTTGTTATCTCATGTTTATGGAGCATGTAGTACAATTTCTTCATCAGAATCAGCATGTAGAAAATATGTTTTTTGAGATATTACACATCTCCAAGTCTTTATACTAGTGTCTGCTGGATTAATACTATAGAATTCTAGATTAGATCTAATTTTCCTTCAGAATATGGAACAAAAGAATCTACCCACCTCCTGGCATTGCTCTTGAGAATTCTGAAGCAATTCTGATTTTTACTAATATATATATGCGTGTCTTTGTATTTATCTTTCTTTTTGTGAGCAATTAGAATAGTGTATTTGTTCGTAAGTGCTGTTCTTACTTTCACAGTAATATGCTTAGTTTAATCCATTATGATGATGTTCAGTAAGTCCTTTTTTGTAAAGAAATTTATGTTCTTATTTTGGGAAATCTGCTTGCATCATTCTTCCTTCTTTTTCTGCTCTGTCCTTCTCTAGCTCATACTATTTGGATTTTGCATCTCTTTAATGGCCTTTCCAATTTTCTCTCCTCTTTTTCATACATTTGGTTTTTTGTTCTATTTCTCATAGATTTTCCATATTTATCCTCCAGACCTTCTATTTCTTTCTGTTTCTTCTCTAGTGTGTTCATGTTTTTATGAAGAAGCTAAAGAGTTGAAATAGGACTATCTGGAAGTATTAACATATATGACAAAGGGCTAGGAAGTATAATACACATTCATCTTTGTTTCTTTAAATTCCATGAGAAGTGCTTAGTACATAACAGACTCTCAATAAATTCGTCATGGAGTATTGTCATGGAATAAAGAAAGAAAGAAAGAAAACAGGCTAGGTTCTAGTCCCAACATATATGTCTTTCCTATGTCATCATCCTCATAGTATGACCTCTAATGGTCTCCATTTCTAGCTAGCAATTTAAGACCACATTTTCTCTCTGCCACTAAAATTAGTTGATTCTACTAATTAGTTGATTCTACTAATTCTACTTTTTTAATACTATCCCCTGATGATGAATATCATTATATAATACACAAACAAATTTTAGTTAAGTGAAATTTTAAAATTATCTCAAATATAAAACTTACTATACAGGCTAAGTAAAAGAATTAAGCTCTCTGGTACTTGAAATCCACTAAAAATCCATCTCAATATATTATGTTTTTGCTAGACCTTACTATTTAATTCTAGTAAACAAACCAGGATTGCAATTTGGTAAACTGATTTATTCCTTGAATAAATTTCAAAATTCTTTCTTGTATTATATATCATACAATGATCCAACCACCCACATTGGTTCGTTAAAATGTGAAATAGTTTCATACAATTCGACTGATTAAGCAGGGGTCATGTGAAGAATTTTCTTGTGAAGTGGAACAGTGCAAAAGGTTTATATATCTTGATAGTGATTACAGGAAAGCTATCAAGCTTTATCACACAAGCAATTCATATTTTAAAAAACAGTTTCAAAGTAAGTCTTTCAAATTCTAGGCATCTATACCTTTAAATCAGTCGGACAACAGCCAGATCTTTTAAAACCTTGGACTCTGTTTGCCAATCCACTAGCTTAAAAAGCATGCTTTTCATTCCTCTTTTTAAATAAAAACAGCCTTGTCTGCACTGATTTCATCATCTCCATTGAAAATGTTTATCTGCCAAATGAAAAAGAAGAGTACAAATTAGAAACACTGATACATCTTCTGACATTATTCATTTAGAAGCTAGTTCTCAAGTTGTCATTACATTTACCACATAAAAATTAGAAATGATTTGTTTGGAGACCTACAGCTATTTCTAGACCCAAGATGTTTGGACAACTGTAGATAAAGTTTCATTATCAGACTGAACTAAATATGCTATAATTATATATAAATCAGGATGATTTTTGTTCCATGAACTTAAGTTATTAATCTACTCAGGCCAAGCAGCAGGATACCATCATTCTCCAAAATTATACAAGTGTATTTCCCAGCCAAAAATGTAAGAAGCAATGTTTGAAAATTAAGGTCAAGAATTGGTTGGACAATACTCATGTTTCTATGATCTGATTGTTTCCATCTTTCTTCTAGTCTGTGAAATTCAGCCTACTTTCACAAAACCTGTGTTTCTTTATGTTTCATTTGTACTCATCACACTTGAAATTATTAGTTCAATGTCTATTTTTTTCCAATAAACTTTGGGCCAGGGCCCTCTGCAGCCTTATTCTGTATGTCTAATAATACCATATTAGGTATCAATATTTGTTGAATGAATTAGTTAATGATAAATGAATGCAGAAAAATAAACCTAATTTATTAGGCTGAGAATTGATTTAGGTAGGGAATGGAAGTTGGAAAGTTCAAATGACCCTGTATTTTCCAAAAATTTTACATGATAATAGTTTTTTAAAACTTTAGTATGCAAAATGTTATATACATGGAGTTAACAAATAGTAAAAAAAGAATGATGGCATAGGTAGCTGAAAATGTTGATTTTTAGTTACCTAAGTCCTAGGGAAAGTAGGGAACCAAAAGCAATTCATAATTCTGTACTTAAATATTTAAGAAATAGGATTGAAGGATTCATTAGCCTACTGAATTATTATGATTTCTAGACCAATTAGCATCATAATTGATTTAAATAACATACGAGATGCAGACCTCTAAGAATATTTAAGATGTTAATCAAACAAAGAATTACACTGAAATATGAGTTTGCTTTTCTAGCATATCAAAATCTTATACTTGGGCAAAGATGACATTTTTAAGAACTTACTTTTCAATATAGAAAATTCTTGCTGATTTTGCATTTTATGTTCTTATTAAAGCAATTTTCTAATGTTTTCTTTTCATATGTTAAGATATTTTGTTTATAAAAGAATATGTAATGTTTCCCTGTAGGCCTACAAACATGACTAGAATGCTACATAGCAATGCTTCGGATATAATCTAAAAAAAATGTCCTTATGTGCAACAGCAGAGACCAATGATTCATGAAATTACTCAATGTTGGGTATATTCCTTCTTATAGAACTAATAGTTTACACAAGACATTTTCCTTCCAACTTTGAATACAAATATAAATTCTACTCAGTATGTCAGCATTTACATTAAAATGAATTTCTTACTCATGGGAAAAGCTTTAATTAAGTGTATTTAGAAGTTTGGAAATCAGCAGCACATCATGGTGAACAATTTAAATGTGACTTTGCCTACTTGGGCTGGAATAAAACAAGTAACAGAAAAGAAAGAAAGAAAAAAAAAACGGATGAGAGATCTTTCTTTTGCCTATTAACAAAACTATTACTTTTTCTGCATCTATACCAATACACTCAACTTCCCTTCTCCTGAACAGAAGGAATGCCCATTTCCTACCATAGCCTGTTGCTCTGTTTGTGCTCAGGATCCCATCACAGTTCACCGCTGAAGACTCCACTTTTGAAACTAAACTTGATTTTTCTCCAAAATACATAAGTATACCTTAATATCTTTCATTTATTTTTAAATATATATTTAATATAAATTAAATACCTTATTTTAAAATCTCTGTTACTAAATTGTCCATGTGTCTTCTAACAGTCACTGTAAGATACATGAAAATGATTTCATTATCTCCTAATAGGAAATTTTTCTTCTATAACCAAGGTAGGAACTTCCATTACCTTGTATCATGTCTCATTATTAATTCCTTTATTTTACCAATCACAATATGAATCTTCTTTATTTTGTTCACTTGATAATTTAGTATTTTTCCTCCAAGTAACATATGGGCTCTTTGAGGCAGACCCCTTAACTCTTGTTCATCACTGTATCTTGAGCTCCTAGAAGTGATCAGAACATAGCCATTATTTAATGTGTATTTACTGAATGAATGAAAAACCTATTCAAGTCTCTTTGGAAAAATTAAGTTTCAACCCTAAGTAATGATGCAAAAGAGACAAAATGTCTTATTGCCACTTGCATTTCTCTATCTTTCCTCCCTTCTGTCTTCCAGATTCTAGTACTCTTTTACTTCTTTTTTTTTTTTTTAAATTTTATTTATTTATCAGAGAGAGAGAGGGGGAGAGAGCAAGCACAGGCAGACAGAATGGCAGGCAGAGGCAGAGGGAGAAGCAGGCTCCCTGCTGAGCAAAGAGCCCGATGTGGGACTCGATCCCAGGACGCTGGGATCATGACCTGAGCCAAAGGCAGCTGCTTAACCAACTGAGCCACCCAGGCGTCCCGTCTTTTACTTCTTCACTGTAATATTGTCTCTAGTATTTTACCCTCTAGACAGTCCTCATTGTCCAAAATAATAATCATTTCAAAAAAATCACTCAATTCATTTAGCTCATATATCTTTAGATGAGCAGTAAGACAAACCCAGTTATTTAATTTAATTAATTCATGTCAAGGCAAAAAATTAAGATTTGTATTTTCTTCTCTACCAGCTTTCTCAAGTGCCTATTAGATTGTTCAAAGGAGCAATCATACTGTATCTCTGGATGGCAAGAAATCAGACTCTGTGTGATTCTCCAAACATCTTTACTAATTCCTAAGGAGATCTGTGTAACTGTTTCCCAATTTTAACCATTGTAACCTTGTACTATCATGTAATTAGCCCTGGGCATAGATACCTATTTTCTAAAACTACTTTCATCATCTTTATCCTTCCAAACCTTTTTATCCTACTTTTCTTATCTCTATTAATGGGAATATCATCTACCTTTATCATGTATGACCATCATCATATGATTTTATTGCTCAAGGCACAAAAAGATTATCACCTTCTCTCACCTCTTACATAGTGACCAAATATTCTCAACCCTATCTGAAATATAACATGAAATCCATAAATTCATCTTATTTACATCCTATTTTTTCCATCTTCATTGAGGACCTTGTGGTGTGCCTCTAGGGTAAGCCTTCTTCCACACAGCTCCTTATCCACACAGCTAATATGATCTTGCTAGGATGCAAACTTTCCAGGCCATTTCCACTTACAACAGAAAAATAATCCCTTCAAGATCTAGTATATGCCTTCCTTCTCAAACTACTCTCAACTCTTCCACATGGAGCACATGATAATTACAAGTAAAACCAGCATTTAGAGACTGGGTTTGTGGTGACATGGCTAAACACACCAAGAAGATCAGAATCCTGGGTAAATAGGGGACCAGTTATGGTGTCTCCCTCTGAAAAATGGTGAAGAAGATTGAAATAAGCCAGCACACCCAGTACACTTGCTCCTTTTGTGGCAAAACCAAGATGAGAAGACAAGCTGTGGGGTTCTGGCATTGTGGCTCCTGCATGAAAACCATTGCTGCTGGCACCTGGACCTACATCACTTCCGCCCTCATGGCAAAGTCAGCCATCAGACTGAAGCAGTTGAAGGACCAGTAGAAGCTCCACCATTTGAAACACTGCTAACCTATATTAAACAGGTTAATTTATGTAACAAATTTTTTTTAAAAAAAACAACATTTAGGGGCGCCTGGGTGGCTCAGTGGGTTGGGCCGCTGCCTTCGGCTCAGGTCATGATCCCAGGGTCCTGGGATCGAGCCCCGCATCGGGCTCTCTGCTCAGCAGGGAGCCTGCTTCCTCCTCTCTCTCTGCCTGCCTCTCTGCCTGTTTGTGATCTCTCTCTGTCAAATAAATAAATAAAATCTTTAAAAAAAAAAAAAAAAACAACATTTATTGGGCACTTACTCCATTCCAGGAGGCATTATAAATATTTTGTTAGGTCCATAATCAAAGGAGCGAGACTGATACAAAGTGAAGATCAAGCAAAGCTTTATTTTGCTCCAAGCATCGAGAATCAAACCGACCGTTCGGGGCCGCCTCTTACAGAGAGGGCAACCGCCCCCAGCCTCACAGACTAACTTTTATAGAGCAAAGGCCATGTGGTTGAGCCTGGCCACACACAGGTGGCCAATGAGATTGCAACACACAGAGAAAGCTGCACAGTCATGCTAGGTCACACACGGGTGGCCAATTGAATTACAATTTACTCTAAAGTAGATATTTAAACTAGTCTATCACCTTGGTCAGAATTGGCACCCAAAAGGCGCCCAAAAGGTGGGGCCCACACTCTTTGGTAGCTAGGGAGACAGTATGAGGGCTCCACTAATTGGATGTCTCCACCTGGCCCAACTCATCCCTGCATTCGGGGCTCTGTTATCTCCACCTGACCTGCCCCGCCCTTGTATTTGGGCTCTGTTATCAGGGACTGGTCGACCATATTTTATTACATAAACAACAAAAATAAAAAGAACCTGGGGCTTAGTGGAGCACCTGAGTGGCTTTGTCAGTTAAGCATCTGACTTAATTTCAGCTCAAGTCATGATCTGAGATAGAGCCACTCTGGCTAAACAGGCCCTTACAATTTCACCAGGATAATCTCATTTATGTCTTACAATAACACACTAAGAAAAATGTACTATCACTGTAATAAATGTTAAAATGAATAAAGTAAGGCCTAGAAAGGTTAAATAATTGTCCCATGCAAATGAAGGAAGTCAGGAATCAAACCCAAGTTAGCTTGCCTCACAGTTCATATTCTATTTTTTAAATTTAATTTTTAAATTAAATATATTTGTTATGTGCAAGTTTAACATTTTGTAAGTTTAAGGTATACAACCAGTTGATATACATTTATATATTGCAGTATGATTGCCACTGTAGCTTTAGCTAGAACCTCTACCACATCACATAATTATCATTCCTTTTTTTTTTTTTTTTAAGATTTCATTTTCTTATTTGACAGAGAGAGCCAGTGAGAGAGAGAACACAACCAGGGAGAGGAGAAGAGGAAGAAGCAGGCTTCCCGCTGAGCAGGGAGCCAGTCATGGGGCTCAATCCCAGGACCCTGGGATCATGACCTGAGCTGAAGACAGACTCTTAACATCTGAGCCATCCAGGCACCCCATAATTATCATTTCTTAATCGTTAATAGCCATACTCCACAGCATCTTGTTGTTCCCCCATTTAAAAAAAAAAAAATGTTGTCTTTCATCTCTATCATCATTGCTGTGCAAAAAAACTCAGTCTGTTAAGTGGCCAGGTAAGCAACCATCTCTTGGTTTTGGCTCAGGTCATGATCTTGAAGTTGCAGGATCCAACACTGCATCAGCTCAGAGCTAAGCACAGGGTCAGCTTCAGATTTTCTCTCCCCCTGCTCCTCCACTTCTCTCTTTAAATTAAAAAATAAAAAGAACCTGGGGCTTAGTGGAGCACCTGAGTGGCTTTGTCAGTTAAGCATCTGACTTAATTTCAGCTCAAGTCATGATCTCAGAGTCTTGGAATGAAGCCCCACATCAGGCTCTGTGCTCAGCAGAGTCTGCTTGGGATTCCCTCCCTTTCTCTCTGCCCCTCCCCGCCTTATGCTGGCTCTCTCTCCATCTCTCTAATAAATAATTCTTTAAAAAAAAAAAAAAAAAAAAAAACTTGAGGCTTAGTGAGAGTTGATAAATTTCCCAAGACTGCAAAATCATAAAATTATAGCATGGGCCTGAACCTAGGCTACTCTGAATTCACCATCTCTGCCTCTGCCCTTGGTCTGTCTGGTCCCTAAGATGAGATCAAGAGTCCCATAGACACTCTGCCTTCTAACATATCCTTGATCACTGACTACAATCAGAGGACGTTATTAAATGCCTTGGGCTATACATAGCAAGGAAAGATGTTATTGGAGAATGCTGACTCTTTCTCTCCAAATGTCATCCATCAATAGTCAATTCGTGCAAACATCAAATCGTTTTGAAGTATAAGGAGAAAACATTAATTTGTATGAATTTAAGCATGTGATTAAAGCATGAAATTCTTCCCAGTCATGACTATGAGAAAAGTTTGAAATGAACTGTAGTCCTCAGACCACAGTGTATTAATGTATCTTCCCAAGGGCCCATAGCTAGGAATGTTTCAATGGCTCAAGTGCACCCATGGGTGGTTATCTGGAGTGCATGTAGATTCAGAAACAGCTTCTTTTTTTTTTTTTTAAGATTTTATTTATTTATTTGACAGAGAGATCACAAGTAGGCAGAGAGGCAGGCAGAGAGAGAGAGAGAGAGGAGGAAGCAGGCTTCCTGCCGAGCAGAGAGCCCGATGCGGGACTCGATCCCAGGACCCTGAGATCATGACCTGAGCCGAAGGCAGCGGCTCTAACCCACTGAGCCACCCAGGCGCCCCAGAAACAGCTTCTGTTTTTGAGTGAAGACCAAAAGAGGTATTGAAATTCCATAGAATATTGTAATTATAAGTCATATTTGGCAAATATTTTAATATATAACACAAACTACAATTTTTTTTACTTTTTTCTCCTCCAAGGCATAAAGTATCAGAAAATATTTTAGACTCTCCTTATATTGAAAGAGAAGTAAACACAGCTAAACATACCTGTAGGCTAGAAAATTAACATACAGATTTTTTGCTGTCGTTGATCACAGACCATTTAAACCAAATAAACAATAATAAAACTATGCAATAGTTCTAATACAGGAGCCACATTAGTGATCAGTTCATTTTGAAAGTAAATTTATCGCAGATAGCTATAAATCATAAAAATCCTTTGGCATAATAAGTAAAATATAATTTTACATTGTCTAAATGTCCTCTATCATGGTAGAAAGACAATTTTAGCTATTGTAACTGGTATGGTGCATGGACTCTCGTTTTATAAATATTTAGGCTCTGACAGTCCAAGTGTGTAACTGAGAAGAGCAGAGCCCAGTGCAGAAGATGAACACCAGCCCCTGAATAAACTGGAGAAGACAAGAATGTAAGCATGACCATTCTTTTATTGCACTATGCTTTGTTTACTTTTAGACACTGTGTATCAATAAAGCCACAGGTGTCCAGTCTCCCACTAGGTTGTCACCAGAGAGTTTATCTTTTTGGCTTTCGAGTTTCTGTAATAACGTTATTCAAAAGATGAACCCATTTCACTTTTATTAACTGGGAAGTAATTTAATATGAACAATTTGAATAATTCCTTCTGAAAATATATTTTTATGGCAAATCTGTTGCTTGGAGTCTTAGGGTCTGATAAATGACAATCTAAACAGTTATTACTCACTGCAAAATGGTCAAACACAAGGTTTAGCTATACCAAGCTGAAACCTTCCTTACTTCCAGTAATTCTCCCATAAAAGGCCCAAACACAATCATGCCAATTCTAGAGGCAGAACATATGAACAGAGCAATCTGTCTAAAATAGTATTCCTGCTGAGAAAACACAAGAAGACCATGAAAAAAACCTCTACTTGAAGGAAAAGGCAAATAGCAAAAATAATGAGCTTTCAAGTTAGAGACAGAGCAACTCTCTTCAAAGATGATATGCACAACTACTTATACACAGCACTGATGAAATATAATTCAGAATAAAACATTCAAGAAAAGTCATAATTACTATAATCGCTGTCAATAATAATTTTTAAAAAGCCTTCTTTTTCAAACTACAATCTTGGAACATCTATTTACTGATATGGATGGCATGTTGTGTTGCACAGTCTTTTTTATTGTTGTAAGTATTATTAAATTAATATAATTTTTTAAAAATCAGAACAAATGCAAACTGAAATGCATGGGTTGAATGTGAGGTGTGCTGGCAAGCCACTTTGATTTTGAGTGACATTAGATCTGATACTTTGTTATGTCTCCCATTTATGACATAGGTTGTTTCTGTCAAGCACAGTGTTTTTTCTCTTGCAACTCTACATTTCTCCCTTTAAAATATTCCAAAATAGATTCAGTCATAGGTCATGTGCATAACCTCACCACCATCACCAAGCCTTTCTTTATTCCCAGCTTGAGCGCAAGCCTCTTGAAGAGGGAACAGGGACAATTTGCTTACACTCACTGTTCCATCTCCATTGCCTATACAGTGCCTGGTACATGGGAGGTGCTGAATAAATATTTATTGAATGAACAAACGAATGAGTAAATACTATGACAAGTTGCTAACACCTATTTTCAAATTAAAAACTCCATAACAGCAGCAACAGCAATCTCTAATGTGTCAGTATTGTGTTAAATGTTGTGCACACCAGCACTCAGATAGATAGGACTATTTTCCTTTTACAAATGGAAAAATGAGGTTCTAAAGTTCAAGACACATGTGAATGGCTTACTGTTAAAGCCAAGTTTCTAACTAATTTTGGAAAAGTTCATATATCAACTCAAATTAAGTTTGGCTGAGAGTAACAGAAAACTTCATGGGAGTGGTTTAAACTCAAGTTTGGTATCTAGCTGTGCTCTACAAAATTTTTAAGAACCAACACTCCATCCAGGTCACTGTTCTAACATATTTGAGTTTTGTCCTTTATTCTCATATTCTAAGGCAATATCTTCCCTCCAGAGAGCAAGATGGAGGAGGAATTAAAGAGTAGTAAAAAAAAAAAAAAAAAAAATACATGACAATTCTGTCTTAAAGGTGTCTGGAAGCTGACACATTCATTTATATCTCACTGACCAGAATGTAATCACTGTTATGGGTTGAATTGTGTCCCTCAAAATTCATATGTTGAAATCCTAATACTCAGTACCTCAGAATATGACCTTACTTAGAAATAGGGTTGTTGAAGTTGCAATTAATTAAGATGAGGTCATACTGGAATAAGGTGGGCCTGTGATCCAATATGACTGATGTCCTTTCAAAAAGAATGCTATGCAAAGACACAGACATGAACACAGGAAGAACATTAGAAGAAGATTAGAATCAAGCTGCCATAAGCCACAGAGCTACCACATGCTAGGAAAGATGCCTCGAACAGATCAATCACTTCCTGGCAGCTTCAGTGGGAACATGGCTCTGCTAACTTCATCTTGGACCTCTAGCCTCTAGAACCATGAGACAATAAATTTCTGTTGTTTAAGTCACTCATTTTGTAGTACTTTGTTAAGCCCTAGAAAATCAGTAACGTAACCTTTACAAAATCTAGGTTTTTGGCTCTATGTTCAGTTAAATTTTTGAAAAAGAAGGAAAATAACTATTTCAGGACAATAATCAGTCTCTGCTAAACTATGCTACTCTCTGGAAAGTGGTCTCGAGGTTCAGTATTTCAATTAATTGTGAAAAGTATATTAGCACATCACACTTTAAGCCACATAGAAAGAAGAAAAGGCTAACAATTTAATTATGACAGGTCACCTACAAGAAGATGCATTCTTATTTCAGAGTTGTGAAATGTAAAAAAAGAAATGGGCATCTTAGAATCAATAAAATATAGTAAATAATCTATAGACATTTATTTATAACAGTAATCACAGGAAAGAAATAGTTTACATGAGCTATAATATAATATTTTATACTCTACCTTACATAAAACAGATGACTTGCCTTACTGCAAATTTAAAAAAGTATACAAAACTTAATCTGATGCAGATTATTAAAATGTCAATATAAATATTGATATAGATATAAATAAATAAAAGTAAACCTCTTCTTTGATTAACCTTGTTCAAAGTGCTTCCACTGTATTAGTGGAATGCAAAAATCAGTGGTTTCATATATTCCCCTTAAGTCAATGTAATATTTGTTATCAGTTATATTTACCCTGGAAAAGACTTTTTGAGCAATTTGATGCCCCTTTCCCTCCCAAATAAGAAAATAATAATGCTGCTTTAATTGGGAATAATAAAAAGAGGATCTAATAAGTAAGATAATAAAAACTGTAAAATCATCAAATGCAGTCATAATTAATTTCCTGGCCTAAAAAACGTTTTTGCTTTTATTTTCCTTTTCTCCATGAAACTCAGTCCCATTTACTTGAATTATTCTCCTCATTATGTATCAGCTAAACTTCTTTAGAAGCAACTGGGATTTTTCTCTTTAGTCCCAAAAGAAAGTTTTAATTGCATGTTGCCATGACAAGTTGAATTATTAAGACACATATTACTAGAAAATTCTACAACTTTCTAATTTTAGAGGGTCTTATCAAGATAGCCACTTCCTTTAGATGTAGCCATGATCTAAAAAATGCAATGCATCTGTCTCACAATTAGCAAGGAACAATGTAAGGATCAGCTCACTTGCGTATCCAGGGCCAGAGAAAGGAAACCAGGATCTCCCACTGTGCAGGCTTTGATGATTTTACATTTGTGAACACATAACTGAGCTTAATTCAGCAACTGACCTGTGAAAGAGCATTAGTAATTAACATTAATATTAATAACTATTATAATATTTAGAGTGTCTCCCCATGGTATTACAGAATATAATAAAAACAATTTGAGATTCAATTATATCAATAAGCAGCTAAAACATTAGACAAAAACATTAGCTAACACAATGACAAAAATGCTTACCGTATAAAGCAGGCATCTGTGAGGCAGAGAGCAGGGTTTCTCATAAAGATTGCTGTATATTGTGCCTTTAAGCAATGTCTCTAGGTAGATATTTTTGGGAGAATGTAGAATTTAGTGGTAACAGTAATTTCGCTAAAGGAAAAGGTGAGGGAATAGTCAAACGTACTTAGAAAAATGGAGGTGATAAGTAATTCATTCTTTCTCTAGATGGTATTTATTGAATATACTTTGTCCCCATGATCACCTATATGCTTAACTAATCAATGTTCTAGATCAGGAGTCAGCATGCTTTTTAATGAAAGATAAATATTTTGGGCTTTACTGGACACTCTTTCACAGCTACTCAACTCTGCCATTTTAAGGTGAAAGAACCAATAATGCTTTGTGTTCCAATAACACTTTATTTATGAACACTGAAATTTGAATTTCATATAATTTCCATATGCAATAGAATATTATTTCTTTATTTTGTTCTCAACCATTTAAAAATGTAAAAATCCTTCTTAGCTCACACACCACACAAAAACCTGTGGCAAGCCAGATTTGGTCCACAGACTATGGCTTGTCAACTTGTGTTCAACACTGAGTTTCGTAAAGTGAGGCATCTCTTAAATTCACCTATACCAACCTTCCAGTACCTAATACATTGCCTTATATTTGGTAGGTGCTCTGTAAGTACTTGTCAAAGTGAATACTGGCATTATAGAGGTCAATTATAGTGAATGAAAACAAAATGTAAAATATATTCATTTTTTTGTCAGCCTTCTTAAGCAGGTTCCTCCTACTATTCTCATTCATAGTGTCCAGTTCTTTTCCATTAGGTAGTTACCACAATAGTTGGTTACATATTTATCTGTGAGTTTCCATGCTTATTACTATATTAATTTCAATTGCTAGTGTGATGAATTATCACAAACTTAGTGGCTTAAAGTAACACATATTGGCTATCTCACAGTTTCTGTAGGTTAGCAAGTTTGATGATATGGTAGGGTCTCTAATTACAGTGGCATACCGCCAAAATCAAGGTATCTGCAGGACTGTGTCCCTTTCTAAAAGCTCTAAGAAGATTCTTCTTTTAGACTCAGGGAACCTATTGGTAGAACTCAGTTCCCGGGGGTAGTAGGACAGAGGTCCCACATCCTCGATGACTGTGGCTATTATTCTCAACTTCTAAAGTCCATTGCATTTCTTAACTCATGCCCTCTTTGTTTTCAAAACCAATAGCTACAGATCAAGTCCTTCTCATGCATCATCTCTACTATCTTTTCTTCTGCTCTCCATCTCCCTGTGGCTTCAAGCAGGAAATATTGTCTGCTTTTAAAGTTTCATGAGATTAGATTGGTCCCATTCATATAACCTAGGGTAATCTCCCTGAGTTAAGATCAATAAACTTAATTACCTCTGCAAAGTCCCTTTGCCATGTAATATAACACAGTTATAGGTTTCAGGGATCAGGACATAGACATCTTTGGGAAAGGTATTGAAAAATGGGAAATAAAAAGCCTTCCCCAGAAATCTGCTGAGGATTAAATACATGTATATATGTATGTATGTGTATATTTCCTAGATATCACAATGCTCAGCTCATAGTTAGCACTCATTTTATTATAGCCATTATAAATGCTAAAGGCATTTTGAGGTCCTAAGGTAGTTGATGGAATTAACTTAAGCGGGAAGTACTAGAGTAGAGGAAATGAGAAAAAAAAAGGGGGGAGAGTGAGAGGAAAGGAAAGAAGAGAGGAGAGAAGAGGAAGGCCTCCCAGCAGAATACTGCCATCCACATATTTAAGAAGCAAATAACTGTAAGACTCAGTGTCTAATATATAAAGGAGGGCGGGCACTTATATTGAACACTGAGTGCTATATGTAAGTGTAAATTACTAAATTCTACTCCTGAAACCAAAGTTACACCACATGTTTACTAACAAGAATTTAGGTAAAAATTTGAAAAAGAAAAGAAAAAAAGAATAAGTGGCTAAAGAAACAAGAGAAAGAGAAAAACATGGTCTTGGGAATAAAAGTGGAGGAGGGTTTTGAATGACAGAGTAACAGTTTCAAATATAGCAATAAAAACGTACTGTAAAAACTGAAGTGATATTACATTATTGGATAAAGAGGTCAGTGATGATTCTGTAAAGAAGAAAAAAAAAAGGAGAAAAGGGGAAACAGGATGATAAAGTATGGTCTATTCTTTCCAGAATCTTGAAGAAATAAGAGAGGTGGGCAGTACCTTGGGGAAAGGGTTTTGGTCAAAAAGGTTGATGTAAAGGAGAGTTTGGTTGTTCGTGTGTGATCTGAAGGCCCTTCACTCATTCCTTACCCCAGCTATTTCAGTCCCTTACCTCTTCTCATGCCCTGTCCCTCTCACCTTCCCCCATCATGCTGCAGCTCACCCATTTCGTGCAACATATAGGAACCATCAAGTAGGAACATTCTCAACTTCTCAATACAACCTGTATCACCAGCTTGACTTTTCCCACTCTGCTCAGCATCTGCATTCTCAGCACTTTCTCTTAAGTCCCCACTTCTTCCTACTTTGGGAATCCAATGAATTAGTTCTTTTACTCATTCAGCTGCGTATCATCACCTAGTTGGTTTGCCTTAGCAGGCTGTTACCCGGGCACCTCAGCGTTCCCTGTATGTTCTCTCTAGGCTATCCTAGGCTGTTCTATGGCAGAGACAGAACCCAAAACAAGAAAACGAGTTACAAGCTGAGCCCCAATTCAAGGACTGGAGATATAGATTACTGCTAGATGGGAGAAGCTAAAAAATCACGTTGCAAAGGGCATGGAAATAGGAAGAGCATTATCCAGGTACCTCAGTAGAATCTATCACAACAGCCAAATCTCAGAAGAGAAGTTAGTTTTTTTATTTTGTTTTGCTTCTTAAATCTAAAACACAGGATATTGAGGGATGCAAATATAAACACCTACTCTACTTTATTGAGTATTGGGAGATAACGTTATACCTCAAAACTTCTCCAAGAATAGGAGAAAAGTTTCCCTACTGATAAGGATAGAAGCTGTAGGGAAGTTTGGAATGAATCTTTATGAAATGCAAAATGCTCATTTTATGTTAAGCATTATGATAAAGATGTAATTTGCCTAAGTTTCAAAAAAGTACTTTAAAAATCAGGGACGTTGCAAGGGCAGGATAAAACAGCAAATAAAAAGGGCTGATCTTTGGAGTAAGAGATAAATCTCCAAACCTCCCGTACATAGGTGATTTCCTCTGTGTTTCGTTATGCTTCAAATGTCACATGTCCCCATTTTAAGTAATAGCACCATGTATCTCTCTTAGTAGTATTTATCGACGTAAAAATTTTACATTACTTTGTATGAACATATGCATAGGAGGGCAGGCACTCACTGACTTCAATTTTTACATTTCTTTGAGTATAAGTATTTTACATATATATAAAATATGCTTATATATATTTCATATATATGAAAAGGACATATATTTGAACCTATAATATGAAAAAATAAACAATCTTATCACTCTTCTTAAGAAATACATAATTATCAGTATTGTTGAAGCCCTCTGCATATTTCTCAGCACATCCTTTCTCCCACTCAATACTATTCACAGGTACTCTTTTCTACCATTGTGATTTTAGTACATACACATATATCTGTAAACAAATCACATTTAGTTTTGTGTTATTGAACTTTACATAAATCATTCATTTTCAATACTGCATAGCACACCACTATCTGTGTATATGTATATAAATTCATATATATATGTATCTATATGTATATAATTTTATGCATTCTTCTGTCAATGAATATTTTGATATTTAGATTGTTTCCAGGGGTTTTTTTTCGCCATTATAAACAATACAGACGCAGTCACCCATTCCTTCTGGCATACATATGCAAGAATTTCTGTCAAGATTATACCTAATAAATGAATTTCATATTTCCAACATTACTAAACAATGCCAAATTGTTTCCCAGAAGTGGTTTTACAGAAACAAATTCTCATCAGAACTGTATGACCTGACATTATTGCACCAATACTTGGTTTTATTAGGCTTCTTAATTTTTGCCAAATGGTTAGGGATAAAATTGTGCCTCACTGTAGTTTTAATATGTGTTTCCCTGGTTATTAATGAGGTTGAGAATTTTTTCTTATATTTATTGATTCACATGTTTCATATGCTTAAAATTCCCTATATTTATTGGTATGTTTTATTTCTATCCCATTTTGTTTTGTTTTTCCATTGCATAAATTAGCTGGTTTTAGGTTTGTTGTTGTTGTTGTTATTGTTATTTTGGTAAGGTGAGGTAAGCTCTCCTAAAAATTTATTTAAATGAAAATATCTTTGATCTTCTTTTGGAAAGCTTGTTGCATGAAGTGCATAATTCTTCATAGATAGTGAGTTACTCTTGTGATAGTTAATTTTATTTGTCAACTTGACTGGACTGAGATGCCTAGAGAAAATATTATTTCTGGGTGTGTCTATGAAGGTGTTTCCAGAAGAAATTAACATTTGAAACAGTAGACTGAGGAGAAATTACCATGACCAATTTGGTCAGGTTTAATCCAATCCACCAAAAACCTAAATAGAACAAAAATGTACAGGTGAATTTACTTTGCTTGAGCTGGAAGATACATCTTCTCCTGCCCTTGGACATAGGTATCCCTGGTTATTGGGTTTGGGACTCAGATGGGGACTTAGACCATCAGTCCTTCTGATTCTCAGATCTTCAAGACTGGATTGAATTACAACACTGGCTTTCCTTGGTTACCAGTTTACAGACAACAGACCATGGCACTCCCCAGCCTGTATTATAGTATGAGACATTTTGTATAATAAATCTCCACATGTATAGAAAGAACCAATGCTATCAGATTAGTTCTATTTTTCTGGAGAATCCTGACAAATATGCCTTTCTATAACTAATAGCTATTTTTTCTACTGGCATTTAATGTTATGAAGTTCAATTTCAGCCTAAATCATCCTTTATAGATGATATTTCTTTTATCTCTGGTGACTGTTATAAGGAGTCCTTGTCTTTGTTTTTGTGTGGTTCCATTATGTTGTGACTAAATATGAATTTCTATTTATTTATCCTGTGTAGCTCATGTGATGGTTTTTTAATCTGAATTTGTATCTCTCATAAATTCTCTTAAGAAATTATCATTGTGTTCCTTGATAATCTCCTTTTAGGATTCCAATTAGACACACTCTTCCTGTTTTCTTCTTCTATGCCACTTAAGCTATCTTACAAGATTTCTATATCCTAGCATCTCTGCGCTGCATTTTATTATTAACTTATTCATATAATTTATGATCAACAATTTATTATCTATCTTTTAGTTTATGACTTACCTTTCCTGCTATAGTCTATATTAACCTATAAATTGAGGGGTTTTTTTTAACTTAAGATTCATTTGTTTATTCCAGAGAGAGCGAACACCCCAGTGCATGAGTGAGGGAAGGGGAAGAGGGAAAGACTCTTCAAGCAGACTCCCTTGAGCCCAGAGCTTGTCATGAACTCTCTCTCTAGGACCCTCGAGATCATGACCTGACCCAAAACTAAGAGCAGGACACTAAACTGACTAAGCCACACAGGGACCCCCATAAATTGAGGTTTTAATTTAAATTATTTTTTCTATTCTAGAAATGTAGGGAAGTAGTCTCTATGTTCCTACACAGTTTTCAGCCCTCTTGAGAATGATGCTGCCTATTGGGTTGTGGGTAGACATGGTATTAGTCACTTCTAAGAAGAATCTCAGATGAGCTTGTTTGCTACTTTTCAGGCATCCCTTAGCCTCAGTCAAAAAGAGAGACTTATGTTAAGATGACAGAGCTATGACTTCCAATCAGTCTTCATATGTGCCTAAGTTGCTGCGTAGCAGACAGTTAACAGAGTCACCTGATTCTCAGCCAGTTTTAAGGGAGTAAAAGGAGCATTTATTGTCAGGGTTATTTTGCTCTGCCACAGCATAGCTTATCCTGACTAAGACAAATTGCCAATTCATTCCTTTTCAACTCTATTTGGTTATTTTTTATATCCTCTTATACTTTGGTCACCTTTTTAAATATATATTCTTTCTTTCCTTATCTAATATTCTATAAGCAATGATTTCAATACCTAATGTCCTTGGGGTTTAAATATGTTGGTTTTTGTTTCCTCCTGCATGTATTTTATTTTCATTGTTGTTGTTGTTATTGTATGTTTATATTAAATTGAATTTAGTCTGTGGAAGAATCCCTCCAGAGAGGACTTTTATAGGCATCTGCTATAGACAAGGCATTTCAACAAACTGGGAATACTATAATTTAATCTCTCAGGTTCCAGTTTCTCTGGCCACCCAGCTAGGATAAAGTAGAATCCTAGAACCATGTGAGGCAAGCCTATGGTACACATTCTGAAGCACTAACCCCTCCACCCCTTAGCTATGGCCAAAATAGAGTTTCATATCTGTTTCCATTTCTGACCAACGACTCTTTCTAACCTACCCTTTCACTGATAGTATATCCTTTTGGAAAACCAAAATTTTATGAAAATTTTCCTGACTCCCCCCATGAGGATATCCTGGTCCTCATTTACCTATTATTCCCTAAAATCCTAGGCAGCTGTATCATCATGTTTTCCCTCCCTATGCCCCAAGAAATGCCCCAAATGTTAAATTGGCTTGCAATTTTTCAGCTTTTAAATCCTTCCATGATCTTAGGGAAAGAGAAGGTACTTGAAGATTTCCTTTATTTTCTTGAGAACTCATCTATGAATTTAAAAATATATTTATTTTAGTTTAGTACATGTTTATGTGTTTTTCAGAAGAGCTTGAAACAAAACTGTATGTTTTAAACACAGCTATATTTCCACCTCTATATGAATATGAAAATATTATTTAACAGATGTTATGAAACTGTTCAGATTAAAGAAAATACAACACAAAAATAAGACATACTAAATATATTTTTAATTTCTAAATACTCTAACATATAGAAAATTAAGGAGAATGATATAAAACAAATAGCCACTCTCTGTCTACCCATATATTATAAATGTTGACATTCTTCTACATGTGCTTCAACATTATTTTACAGTAATACACTGTTGCCAAAATAAATAACTTCCAATTAGAGCTAATTGAAAAGTAGAGGATTTATTTATGCATCCTTTCAATTAACATACATTGACTCAAAATTAAATATCATATACAATGCTTAGCACTGGAGATTTAAATCATGTATGTTAGGTCAATACTGGAACTATGCCTTTCAAAATAAAATTTTACTATGACATGTTATTGATGATTCAATCTTGTTCCATAAACATTTATTGAGCACCTAGGGAAAAATCTAGCAGTAAAAATAAGGAAGGGGAAGAAAATGCTCTAATAATGAGGAAACTTCTTTATTACTTACTGACACTGTGTATCTAAAAAAAATTGACTCATCTATGTATGTTATCCCCTGCCTTTCACCTCTATCTGGATTATTTATTACTCCTTGACAGAAAGATCAATATATTGTGGATTCATTTATATATATTCAATATCAGTGAGATAAAATATAATTATGAAAGTACTATTACATTAAAAAGTACCAGATAGAACTATTATAGATACTTAGAGATGAGCTATGCCTCTTTCATTTCCTGTACTTTACTGTGCAAGTAGATATAATACTATTTCTTCCATTATGAATTGAGATATTCTTAAATTTGTTGAAGAATTTCAATAAAGGCAATGAAAAGAATTATTAATCCCCTTGGATAGTAGTGGGAAATGCACTGTAATTGGTAGGCTTCGTATCAGAGTTCTTGGAATTTCTCCAACTGCATTAGCAATTGGTCATCTTAATTACATGGTCCATTAGTTGAAATCTGCATCACAAAACTACCATGCACAATTCTTGCCAACTCTGATCCATTCATTGTAAGGTCAAAGTTTCCTTGCTCATTGCAAAATGAAACTAGATATATTAAGTTAAAGTATTTTGAGCTCATTAAATATACAACCTCAACTTAGCCACCATATCACATACAGAAAATAACTTCAATTCTACAGACAGTTCCTCTAATACTTTAAGCTTTTTATAATGTAAGGTAATTCTACAAAAGATCTGGACACAGGAAAAAAATTTTTAAGAGCATATGGGTTATTGAGCTTCTACTTTCTGTGCCTTATAGATATAATTAACTACAATGTTGACACAAATGTATCAGTTTAATTTTATAATCATGAGTGTGTTTCTAAATTAAAAGTAGATTTCAGAAGCAACCTTACCACTGCCAATAAGTATTTAGTCCAGGAGAGTTCATGGAATCTTAACAGAAACCATCTTGCAATGTTTCTTTTAGCACAGTTTCTTCTCAAAATTACTTAGATAACAAACTAATCTTGAATGGTTCTATTCAATGTTCATTCCTTTACTTGGTCAGATATTAACATTTTTTTAGTATCTGCTATGTGCCCCATGCTGATATATTAAGGTAAGGCAAGAGATACTCGCTGTCCTCAAGACACTTGTGACCCAGCCCATTCTATATAATATTTTCAAAACAGTTCAGCTTATCATATGTTGTTTTCTATCACAGAGCACTCAATTCTCCATTTTCTTGCAAAGGATATAATGGAATTATCCTCGCTAACATCCTAAGACTGTACATTTCTTGAACCTGGTCTAATTTATCAAAATGTTGAGGCTAACCTAGAATACAGCATATGATGAATTCAGACTAACATTGTTCTAAGCCTTAAATATACATTGATGATCCATTCTAGAATTTTACCCAGTACTGAAGCCACGTTTACTGGTTTTATATTGCAGCTTCCAGCTTTCCCTCAATGAAAGTGGGGACAGTAGGCCTGTCGCTTGTCCTCCTGTATTTCTTTTTCATTTCACCAAATCCTTAGAGATCACTGAGAAAATTTCAAGTGCATATGCAAGTTCTTATAGTAGCTGAGCTCCAAATATTCTGTGTCAGAAGAAGAGCTACATCATCTCTTACAGCCTTTTCATTCAACCATAATTTCATATCAATACTCATTCTAAACTTTCTCACCTAAAACCTATCCCCTGTGGCACAAAAAAGAAATGGAAGTAGTTGAGCACAGAACTGTTTCCCTCACCACAGAACTGTTTCCCTCACCTCTTCACATTATACCTTTGTCCTCACTGCATAGTCATGCCTTAATCTTTCTCAGGATTTGAACAAAATAACAAAAACAAAACAAAAGAAAAAAGCCTTTCTGCTGTCTCTATATTTTTTCTCATTGCAGATACCCGTGGTATATCTAATGTACATCATTAGCTAAATTCCATCCAGTCCACCTTTTTAGCCAACTTCTCAAAAATTACATCTTACTAAATTGCTATCTAGGCAGCTGTATCTCTCTCTATATATATTATCTTTTCTGTTTTCCTTTTCATTTGAATCGGTTGCAAATGTGGAGTCTGATATTCATTTTTGGAGGCTCCCAGCCTTCTTAACTCATCCTCCCTTTTAGAGGGTCAAGGAGTGGGATCAAATCTGTTATGGTGGAAGCTTAGAGATGATATGACTTAAGTCAAATCATCTTATACAACTCTGGCTGTCTGGAAACAGGAATAAAGCAGTTTCCTGGAAGGAACTGTGTAGATAGGATGAGCTCTACAAAGTTCAATCTCATTTCTAATCCTATTAGTCCCAAGGGAAATAGATAAAAGGACCATTAAAGTGTCCTGGCCTTGTGACTGCACCCCAGTCTCTGACAATGGCTACCTCCTTGTGGTCAGCAAAAAGACTGCTAGTATCAGGGAATTTCAGCTAAGGTGATCTTTGGTGATGGCAAAGATGACAGTAATAAAACTGTACCTTGTATATTTCTTACATCGTAGACACACTATTACACAGTGTTACTGAAATAGGTTAGAAGGAAATGGAACAAACTTCTACCACAAGGGGAGCTAAGGGTCAAGTAAGAAGTGGCAGAGGTTTTAGTTTTAAAGTCAGTGCTGTAGAGCTGAAGGAATATCATCACCATCATCATCATCATCATGAGGTAGTACCATGACCAGATCTCCAGGCTTATGTCAACTGGGAACTACAACCCTTTGAAGTATTACAACCTGCCTTTTATAATATTTCTGGCACATTTCTGATTATTACCAACATTTCCATTTATTATCAATTGGAAACTTTAAGGTGACATCACCCTTCTCACAAGGTCCCCACTATACTCAGAGTAAAGACAATTTTTTAAAAACCACATAACTGTCCTTTTTTTTTTCCTGAAGATTTTATTTATTTATGGGGGGGGGTGGATGCAGAGGAGCAGAGGAAGAGGGAGAGAGTCTTTTTTTTTTTAAGATTTATTTATTTATTTATTTATTTGACAGAGAGAGAGAGCACAAGTAGGCAGAGAGGCAAGCAGAGAGAGAGGAGGAAGCAGGCTCCCTGCTGAGCAGAGAGCCCAATGTGGGACTCAATCCCAGGACCCTGAGATCATGACCCGAGCCGAAGGCAGCGGCTTAACCCACTGAGCCACCCAGGTGCCCGAGGGAGAGAGTCTTAATCAGGCACCATGCCCAGGGCAGAGACCATCATGGGGCTTGATCTCACCACCTTGAGATCACAACCTCAAGCTTTGTGAAAAATGTTGATGGTATTTCGATCAAGATTGCATTGAAGGTTTAGAACTAGTGGTATTATGCTAAGCGAAATAAGTCAATCCGTGAAAGACAATTCTCATATTATATCACTCATATGCGAAATTTAAGAAACAAAACAGAGAAGCATAGAGGAAGGGAGGGAAAAATAAAATAAGATAAAATCAAAGTGGGAGACAAACCAAAGAGACTCTTAATGATAGGAAAACAAACTGAGGGCTGCTGGAGGAGAAGGGTAGGGGTATGTGGTAATGGGGTGATGGACATCAAGGGAAGACATGACATAACGATCACTGGGTGTTACCTAGAACAGATGAATCACTGAACTCTACCTCCGAAACTAATAATAAACCATATGTTAGTTAATTGAATGTAAATAAAATTAAATTTTAAAAATTAAATAAAAATCAGAGAAATCTAAAAAAAAAGTAAGGTTGGTTGTAGTCCCCATGATTGCCTTTACTTTCTCATTGTTTAAACATGAATAGAAACTTCAGCAGCTCTCTGAAGAGTTGAAATTTCAGGAAAAGGAATAAATATTCTTGAACATCTGCTATGTTCCAAGTACCTATATTTTGTATTTCCACCTATGTTAACATGTTTAATCTTTCAGTGTCTCAAATTTCATATTTTCAATACACTGATTCTCATAGAGCTTAAAAGATAGAACTAGAGCTATGTGGCTGTTTCCACTGCACTATTGTCACTCTTCTGGACTGTTCTGGTGATGCATCTCCATTACTCCCACTTTTTCTTCTTATCTGGCAGTGCTGGTGTTTTGTCATAGTGAAAAAAACCCTATTTTATTCCTTTTTATTTTCATCCACAGTGGACTCTTTGTTTAAAAGCAGAGGGAGAGTACACACTGTTATAAGGATTTTCTCCCTGCAGATCTGTTTCTATCTCTAGATCTACCTCCCTCCCTACCTTTTGAACACTATTTATAGCTACACCCTAAGGGAAGATTCTGTTCTTGACTCCAGGAGTAGGACACAACCATTCTCTTCATTCACCATTATTCCAACAAATCTATAGTCTTCTCAGGAATAGGTGTTTTATTTAAGATTAATAAAACAACTATCATATGATCTCCCTGATATGAGGAAGTGGTGATGCAACATGGGGGCTTAAGTGGGTAGGAGAAGAATCAATGAAACAAGATGGGATTGGGAGGGAGACAAACCATAAGTGACTCTTAATCTCACAAAACAAACTGAGGGTTGCTGGGGGGAGGGGGTTTGGGAGAAGGGGGTGGGATTATGGACATTGGGGAGGGTATGTGCTTTGGTGAGTGCTGTGAAGTGTGTAAACCTGGTGATTCACAGACCTGTACCCCTGGGGATAAAAATATATGTTTATAAAAAATTAAAAATTAAAAAAAAAAAGGAACTAACAGAAAGGCTTTCCATAACTCAAGGCATAAACCTTCACTTTGAGATTCCTGTTTTCCTTTCAAGGTAAGTCCTTAGCCTCCGGCATCTCTGTCTTTTCAAGACACCCCTCCCACAGGTTTGCATCCCCCTTCTTACAACATGCTCCACTTTCACCTTGGTTCTTTTATGTCTTCCTTTTTTTCAAGTGTGGATTAATTTATCTCCTCTCATATATTGCATCCCACACTCATCATTTATATGGTCTTCAGGTTGACAAAAGGACAGCAAATAAAAGATCCTCCCATTCGTTTTCTGGATCCATTCTCCTCACAAAGTGACTATAAAATTATTATATTACATCTTTCTATTATATACTTAATACTTCTCAAATGCCTGTTGTGTACAAGACCCTATATGAAATGTTAGGGAGAAAGAAAGAAGTGATATACAATTACTAAGAAATTTCTCTCTACCCAGAAAGGCACTTACAGAAATGTATAATCAGGTGAATAGGATGTAGGATGACATATAGTCAGGTGATATAAATGGTAATTAAGAATTAAAAGATGAGAGATGGGAGAGCTCAAGTAAGACACCAGCCAACTACAGAGTTCCAAACTGAAAATTTGTAGCATCAATGATGTTAACTCAATTCCAGGAAGAAATAATTGAGGTTTTAAGCTCAGAGAATATGCCTAATGGAAGGAGATAATACTGACTCTTGCATCCTCAAGCTCACAATGACTCCTATAAGGTATTCCTTGTGTCCAAAATTTCCCTGAGCCTCCTCTATGCTTTGCTTCCCACACTGTGTCCAGTCTAACCATTCTAGGCCCCATTTGTAATGATCTCATCCTTGTTATTTTCTCCATTTTTATCCTCTTGTGCCATTCTCAGTGTTTTCCATGAAAATATTTTTTTAAATTTTTTTTTTTAAAGATTTTATTTATTTATTTGACAGAGAGATTACAAGTAGGCAGAGAGGCAGGCAGAGAGAGAGAGGAGGAAGCAGGCTCCCTGCTGAGCAGAGAGCCCGATGCGGGACTCGATCCCAGGACCCCGAGATCATGACCTGAGCCGAAGGCAGCGGCCTAACCCACTGAGCCACCCAGGCGCCCCGAAAATATTTTTTTTATAGAGTCCTCCCTCTGACCATTGGGTCAGATGTTCATATTGAAGAGGTTTTCATTTGATAAATCAAAATGATAAATAAATGATTTGATAAATCATATGAATAAACTATTGATAAATATGCAAAATGCAGTTCGTCCTCAGGAAAAGATCCAGTCTTGTGATATTTTAAGCCATGTCCAAAGGGGAAAATTCTATTCCTCAACACAGTATCTGTAGCCAGTCATCTTCTCCCATATTCTACCTTCTCTCCCTAAACCTCATGCATTACGGGAAAAATTAGATAAAAATAGTTCCCATATTTCCACTTCCTTCCCTTTTCCCTAAGGTAACATTTATGAGGTAGACTTTACTATATCCTGAGCCCCCACTGTTTTTTTGTATTTTTTTACCACTGATATGTGTCATTGTACTCATTCAACAAATATTTAAACAAATCTCTGATCGCTTCTGGAGATACTGAATGTAAAGGATGACCTTAATGAACCTGAGTCAAGTGGGAAAGCCCATGCAGTAGGGTAACTAGCATGGATGATTGTGTCCTCAGGGTAGTATAAAAACCCAGAGAACACCACCTACTTCTCAACTCTGTAGTGGAGGACGTGTGTGGAGGGAGGGGAGCAAGCAAATGAAAAGCCTCCAAAAGTATTTAACATTTGAGCTACCACTGTTCCAATCAATAGTGCAGTAACTTATCCAAATGTCTAAACTGAAAGCCAAGAACCCAGCCACTCTTAACTTATTCCCCCAAACACTTGTTTCAAGTATGGCACATACTAATACTGACTCTTGCCTCCTTAATTTCATTTAAAAACTCCCAATTTTCTCTATCTCTCTGCCACTACCTTAGTTATACTCCTATCTTTCTCTGGAATACTAAAATAGCCTCCTACATGTTCTTCCTAATTACAGAATCATTTCCCCTCCAATACTTCACATCCATCCATCCATTCATTCATTCATTCGACTTTGCTAAAATTCAAGGCCTAAAACTCTTCAATGGTTACCAAATGCTCTATAAATACAATACAAACTCCTCAACATGTCTCAGCTTGATCATTAAAAGTCACACAGTGTAGTGGTTAAGAACATAGAGCCTAGAACCTTGGTTTGAATTTTGTCATCTAATAGCTAGCAATCTTAGATATGTGGTTAGTTTCTCCAAGACTCAGGATTCTCATTTTTAAAATAGGAACATCTCTTCACATGATTTATGGTGAAGACTAAATGAGATAAATTCTCTAATGTTCTTTGACTACAGTATGGCACATAGTACTAGATAAATATTAGCTATAACTGTAAGCACTCCAAATTCAATTTCCATAATATTTTCCTATGTTTGAGTATGACAAATCTCCTTACTGTTCCTCCAAGGAACCATGTTTTCATGGTCCTTGTATCTTTCATGTGCCTCTCCTTCTATCTAGAGCTCCTTTCCATGCTTTCTCCCACCTGCTTAACACCAACTTATCTTTTACTTCTACCTGTGGATGTAATTTTGTCTCCAGTTCCTCAGTGCTGAGGTAAGTGCTTTTCCTATTGGTTTCTATCACTCCCTTGCATTCTTTCTCCTAGCATGAATCACTTTATTCTCTTTTGATGTATTATAAATTTCTTAAAGGCTTATTCCTCATTGTCTTCCTAATACCTAACACTTCCACTGGCTAAATAGACATAGCATTGGTTTTTGTGGAGCAATTCTTCTAATACTGTACATACAGCTTGGTTTGGCCTGACCAGGACCTATATCATTATTATAAGGTCTAGAATAGCCAAGCTTTATAATGTCAGAGTCTGTGTCTTATTCACTTTTACCTCCACTTCTCATCATTAACAACTAGGGAAGTATCTACTATAGAATAAATATTCAGATGTGTTAATTTAGCGTAAATGAAACCAAATACCTTTAAATTACACAATTCTAAGACTCCTTCTGTGTAAATGAATCATGGAAATATAAGTTTGAGACCCAATTTATTTTTCTACAGATGAATGCTACTGAGTTTTATGTTTTTAATCCTGATGGCTTATATTATTTTAAGGCAAACACTAGAAGAAAACAACAAAAAAAAATGGACACAGCATTATTCAAAGAGAAATTTTGAAAGGAAGAAATCTGAGGATTAATGTCTTTAATATTCATTTCTGACAGCCTATGTTCAAGTTTAGGTTGTCTGGTCAACATTTGGGTCTGACTCGTAGTTTCCAAATCATGGTGTGTCATGTTCTAAATCAATTCCCTAGGAGAGATTTAGGGATAACTTTTCCACAGGTTTTCTCAATTAAAGATGCATCTAGCTCTTTGCCCATATCACCCACATCTGCTCATAAAAAATGAATAATGGAACACACATGTGCTGACTTGCGATTCATTTCAGCCTTTTGCAGGTGCAAATGCAAGTTTTAAGGTGCAAAGTGGAGCCACAAACGTTGTGGGCTTGTCCAGCTGAAATTCTAGGCTTTAATCACATCTAAATTAACTCCTCAGGTGATGCAATCACAGGAATTTGCTCACAAAAAGGGTGTAATAAATATTGTAGATTGAACTGGTGTGCATTCACAGATGAAGCTCTGTTATTTTGAGAATATGAAATCCAGCTAATTTTTGCCAATCTGGTGTTTGCCAAAACATTCTTTTCATATACTAACCCAAAATTCACTCAGGGTACATTTTAAAGCAACTTTGACCAACATTAAAATAGGAAATAAAATACATTCATTTGTATATCTAACTGATTCGAGGTTTTACATTGAGAGATAACCCAAATCTAGTGTAATTACTACAGATCCTTGCAGCTCGGGTAGCCTCCTAGCAGACAAACTAAGTCAGCACTCTGTTAGAAGTAGAACAGAGGGGCTCACTGGAGCAGGTAATCCTAAACAACAGAAAATCCCCAAATCATCTGTTTTCAGTTTGGACATACATTTAGGAGGTTTGGAAATTTTGAGGTTCTTGATGTTGTTTCAGCAGACATCTGTTCCTAGTTTTATTTTCTTTGTTAAGATTCTGTGAATTACACACCTTCCTAATGAATAAATTGTCCCATAGCTTTCATTAGCCAACGCATACAAGAGCGTGTCCCTTGCCAGTTAAGATGATATAGGTAATGGAGCTGTTTGAAGATGAAGAGTAAAGCTTTGTTTTCTGAGGTGACAAATATTCTTATAGCTACCCCTTATGGCCAAATTTCCATGAAGTTTATTAAACATGGTATAATCTGTTGCCCAGGTGTACTTCAATTATATTGCTTGAGTAGGAAAGGTAACTCTCTCCTTACTCTGACAGAAAAAATGCACAGCTTCCTTTTTTCTTATAAAGAACAATACACGTTCACACACACTTTCATTTCAATATTGTAAACGTGAAATAGTATCCTAATTATGGGAATATAATATTTTAAAGCAACAGATATGAATATGTCTTTATCCAAGAGAGCACAATAGAAAGGAGAATTTTCCAGGAAGCCTTATTTTGAAGAATACAATGATAGGAGGAGAGAGTTCAAATATCATTAAAGAAAGAAAGGGGATTTCCCTCTTGGCTTCATGTTTAAACATATTTATCTCCTCTCATCAACCCCGAGGCAGAGAAAAATGAAAATTAAACTCTGCCTTTACACTTTACTTCTGTTATAATACCTCTCAGCTCCTCTTTATTCTGTTTATCCAAATCCTGCCCATTTTTCAAAGCGCAGCTCAAATTCTGCCTCTTGTACAGCATTCCCTGAGCATTTCATCTGGAAGCAATCTTTCCTTCTAAACTTCCACAAGACTTACTTTCCATACCACTCATTTAGCACTTATTATTTACTGACTGGTCAAGATGTAATGTTTTCAGAAATATCGCAACCATAGTGGAAATGTTTTTTATCCTTTTGTATGGAAAACAAGTATGTATTTTTAAGAACAAAATAGACCTAGGGGCGCCTGGGTGGCTCAGTGGGTTAAGCCGCTGCCTTCGGCTCAGGTCATGATCTCAGGGTCCTGGGATCGAGTCCCGCATCGGGCTCTCTGCTCAGCAGGGAGCCTGCTTCCTTCTCTCTCT
Organism: Mustela lutreola; assembly: GCF_030435805.1. Lineage (NCBI taxonomy): Eukaryota > Metazoa > Chordata > Mammalia > Carnivora > Mustelidae > Mustela > Mustela lutreola. Next base: position 55,913,984 of record NC_081292.1, on the reverse strand, counting down.
CTCTCTCTCTCTGCCTGCCTCTCAGTGTACTTGTGATTTCTCTCTGTCAAATAAATAAATCTAAAAAAAAAAAAAAAAAAAAAAAAAAAAAAAAAAAGAAAGAACAAAATAGACCTAGTGTTTTTATTTTTCTTCGTATATTTGAAATCTAGTTTGTTATAAACTGATATGTATCATAACAAAAAGGAAGTACATATGTAACACTTACAGTATGACTCATATTGTTTTGAGAGCCTTACAAATATTTAAAGTTTAACTACTTTACAAATATCAGATTGCTAATAATGGAAGTTTCATATGTGTGTATGCATTTTTTGTGTGCTCCCTACTTATACATAGGTATATGCATGTGACTACAAGTATTTGCATATATGTGTATATGAGCATATAATATAATATAATATGACAAATGTAAACTTGTTTTGGTCATATAAATATTGCATGGGAAGTTGAAATAAAATAATATTTATTCAGGAACTTATTAAAATATATCAATAAATTGTGAATAACTTTAAATTTATTACTGAATTTATGCTATTTTTCTCATTTCTATAACAGATAAAGGAGCATACTGCTAAACAATAAGGAACACAGTCTATCTTAGTATTGTTGATCTTTGAGGAAGAGATGGAACTTTTTTTTGTTTAAGATTTTATTTATTTAACAGACAGAGATCACAAGTAGGCAGAGAAGCAGGCAGAGAGAGAGGAGGAAGCAGGTTCCCTGCTGGACAGAAAGCCCAATGTGGGGTGCTCTATCCCAGGACCCTGGGATCATGACCTGAGCCAAAGGCAGAGGCTTTAACCCACGAGCCACCCAGGCACCCCAGGATGGAACTTTTAGAGGGGAAAAATATCTGTATATTTCTATCTGTAGATTTAGACTAACACAAAATTAAGGTTTTCTGAAATTAGGGTCTTTTTTTAGGATCCTTTTCTTTGTATCCAGCAGATAAAACATGTTGGTTTTATGTTTCTGAGGGGGGGAAAAGAAGATAAGAACAAAACAAAAAATACTCAACAATTTTCTATAAGTCCTAGATTTTAGTCTAGTGTCACCATCCACTAGCTACAAGTAATTAAACTTTCTATTCCTTGGCTTCCTCCTCTGAAGATGAAGGCACCAAATTATTTATTTATTTGTAAGACTTTATATATTTATTTGAGAGAGAGGGAGCAAAAGAGAGCACGAGTGGGGGCAGGGTCAGAGGGACAAATCGACTCCCCACTAAGCAGGGCGCGGAATCCAGGGCTCCATTCCAGGACCCCACTCATGACCTGAACCAAAGATAGATGCTTAACCAACTGAGCCACCCAGGTGGAGGGGCACAAATTTAATAATATTATTTCAGTTTCAAATTTCAAAATCCATATAATGTTGTCCATATAGAAAAGCGTCTTTTCAAATGAATTTTAAGAACCATATCTATCATTAGTTTCTATAATTATGAGACTTAATGTAATCCATGGAAATACTTCCATTTCTGGAAGGTGGTAAGGGTGAAAGTGAATAAAATAAAATTATAAGAATCTTATATCTAGGGGCACTTGGGTGGCTCAGTGGGTTAAAGTCTCTGCCTTCAGCTCAGGTCATGATCCCAGGGTCCTGGGATCGAGCCCCACATCGGGCTCTCTGCTCAGCGGGGAGCCTACTTCCCTTCCTCTCTCTGCCTGCCTCTCTATGATCTCTGTCTGTCTGTCAAATAAATAAATATAAATATAAATATAAACATAACAATAAATCTAAATCTAATCTAAATCTAAATCTAATAAATCTAAATATAAATATAAAAAAAAGAATCTTATAATCACACCAACAATACCCTTTTATAGATTTAAATATTTCCTTTTTTTTTTAAGAGTGGGGCTCGAAACTACAACCTTGAAATCAAGAATCGCACACTCTACCAACTGAGCCAGCCAGGCACCCCTAATAAGTTTAAATATTTCCTGAATTGGCATCATTTATAAGCATGCTGAAGATGACAGAAATCATTTAATGCAGACAAAAAGAAAAAGGTCATTCAAAGTCTTTGCCTCAGTGCTAGGTTTGCCCTTGGAAAAAATCCCACCTTTATTCTGGACTAACAGATACTCTACCTGTTTTTATTTTTTTTTTTTTTAAAGATTTTATTTATTTATTTGACAGACAGAGATCACAAGCAGGCAGAGAGGCAGGCAGAGAGAGAGAGGAGGAAGCAGGCTCCCTGCTGAGCAGAGAGCCCGATGTGGGGCTTGATCCCAGGACTCTGAGATCATGACCTGAGCCGAAGGCAGTGGCTTAACCCACTGAGCCACCCAGGCGCCCTCTACCTGTTTTTAGATGTCTTTTCAACATCTAATACTGAGGGTCCTGTTGCATTATATAGCATTTTAAGTTTTTTCTCAATAAAAAGCCATCTTGCACTATTTTTATTTCCCAACATTCAAGGCCTTCAAATTGTTACTGTTATTACTATTTTTAGATATACTCATGTTTTCACTTGAGCTGGGTTACAAGTATCTTTGAAGGGATAAGGAACACACCTTACATTTATTTTATTCCCTCTCAATGTCTAGCAGAAAGGTAGTGCACAGGGTTGATATACAGAGGTGCACACATAGCAGTGCACTCATTTGAATGCACACATTAACAATGTCTCATCCACCAATGAGAAACACAAATTAACAGCTGAGATTATGGCCCTCAGTCTGAAATAAGATTTATTATGGTGTCAAATTAAATTCCAAATTTTGATTGTTTAAGAACTTGGAAAATCAGTGAAGTATCATACCTGAAAGAGCATTTTTTTTTCATATGTTATGATGTATATATCCTTTTATAGTGGATTCCTTAATGGTCATCCAGTAAATGTATATCTTTCAAAGTTATTCAGACACAAATTTATTGTTATAATTAGATCACGGAAATTTTTTTTCCCACCAGCATGTTTTCCTTACTGCAACAGAGTAGATAAACTAGGAGAAGGGATCATGAGAAGGAGACAAAGTAATTTGAGAGAAAGGAGAGAGAAAGTGTCTTGCACAGAGAAGAGAAGGAAGGAATTATAGCCATCTATACCAAAGGGGACATACCCAAAACTGTACCAATTTCTCCAACCCTCTTTATATGGAAAGTTAAGCAAACTTGATTGTCCTTTGCTAATTTTCTTTATTGTTTTATTGCAATTCAGTAAGTCATCAGGAATTCAAAAAATAATTTCCTACCCTTTGGTGCCATCATGAGGCCAGAATAATAAAGCACTGAGGAAAGATCTCCAGAGGAACCCAAGCTTTTGATATTTTCTTTTCATTCAAAATGTAATTATCCAGAGAATGGAAGTTTATTTCAGAAAGAAATATAATTACCTTTACTATAATTGAAACCCTCCAACCAACAAATCATAGCTTATATGTCTACATAGGCATTGCACTGAGCAGAATAAAATGTACCTTAAATTTTTAAACAACTGTGGAATAACAATTTCGTGAACCTGAAATCATTAAAGTATTCAGGTTTTAAAGTTACATAACCATGACCTAAAGCTTTTAGATTTTAAACCAATTATAGCAATACCTTAGCTTTACCTATCTATTCTTTTATTCTGTGGTGTCATAGGACAGCATAACAGAGAGTAAAATAAAGTCCTCAGAGGTCTCAAAACACAATGCTATGATATCACAAGAAGAAAATATGCTATTGTAAGAATGGGACACATGACAATAGAAACAACATGCCAAAGGAATACACTAGAAAGAATAACTAATGAATATCTAAGGACCTCATAGCCAGATAAAATCAAAATACAAATCACTATCAGGTGATGCAGCATTTGAAATCATCACCATAAAGTATATATGAAAAATGGCAAAGAGATGTTTTATTAAAAGTCTCCATCAAATATACCATATTTTATTTGTGTTGTACCTATATTGTTACCCCTAGGTTTAAATTTCATCCATTGTAAGTCTATTGTACAAGTACCTGAATAGAGGTGCAAAATAGTAATTATACACCTGCTTCTCAGTCCATTAAATTTTTTGTGTGAATTGTTAAAGTTTTCTAATGTGATAAAAATATGGTTCCTTGGGACGCGTTAAGTGGCTCAGTCGGTAAAATGGCTGCCTTTGGGCTCAAGTTATGATCCCAGAGTCCTGGGATCCAGCCCCACATCAGGCTCCATGCTCAGTGGAGAGCCTGCTTCTCCCTCCGCCTGCTGCTCCCCCTGCTTGTGTTCGCTCACACTCTCTCTCTATCTCAAATAAATAAATAAAATCTTTTTTAAAAAAAGAAAAAGAAAATATGGTCCCTAAAAGATAGCTGGTGATGCCTAAATCTTTTTTTTTTTTTTTTCCCATTGCTCCTAAAAATTCTACCTATTTTTCTCTTATTCACCTCCATGGCACTTGGAAACCAAAAGCCCCACAAATTTCATCTGTCCAGTATGGACTCTCCTCTAAGGGGGATGGAAAATTTCACTATGCATATGTCTTGCTTACTTCAGCATTTCCTATTCACTGGAAAAGCCCAGACAGGGGAAAAAAAATAAAACTGCTGAACTAGTTTTTACCTGGTTTTGTTCTTAGCGTGTCCTCTTCGCACCTTGTTCATGCCTAGCACCTCTATGCAAAATTTTCATATTTTCAGAATTATTAAAAATATAATCACCATTATCAACTTCAGTAATAATGAAGGCAGTCTGAATTCCTTCCTTTTCTTTCTCTTGTCTCAGAGACAGATCTTATATGTGAAAACAGTAATAACTGGCTCTTGTTTAAAGTTAGTGGTGATCTCCTTTTGTGACCGGGCCTCCAGTACTCTTTCAGTAGAACCATAGTGCTAATGCCAACTTGGCTTTCAGCATATGTTGCCCTCATCTGGCCTCTGTAACATTTGCCCAAGATAGATCATTATCTTTAACATTATCCCAGAGATGAAGAGAAGTTAAATCACCCTTCATTGTAATAGCACCAAAAACTCTTTTCGTTGGCAAGACTTACCAAGAAAGACATTATTTCTGTCCTGATAAAATTCTCAAAGGCTCCCAGTCTGAAAGAGGAAGCTTGGGAGCCATCATCGGAGATGAAAAGGAACACTCAGATCACTTATAACTTCCTTCAGGCAGGGCAAGACTATTTCTATGTCAGATGCTGTACAATGTTCAAATATTTAAATGCCATCCCATCATAATTCTATTCCTCTCACAAGCTCAGATGGTCTCTCTCTATTCCAATGACATAATCTCTTGCTTCTGCTTCAATAGGTAGTTTGGGAGAAGGGAAAGAAATTTAGGAGAACACTGGGTATGTGAGTATCTGATTCAGCTGGGATCCAAAAAAAATTGTCCAGTTACTTACAATAGAAAATACTTAATACATGAAATTACACAGCTTATGGAAGGGAACAGTGAAGAAACCTAGAGATTGTCAACAGCAAGAAGTGACTACTAATCTCTAAATGGGAGAGACGGGGTGAGAGAACATGTGAGACGGGGTAATTGAAGCCAAAGAATGGTGTTACCTGCTAGAAGTGGAACCACATCACTCCTCCCAGGGGATCTACTGGAGCCATGTAGGATTCAGACATAAATGGTATGCCTATGGCTTCTCTGCCTTTTCTTCTCCTTCCAGGTGCCCTCTAATTACAGGCCAATGACTCTCACTAAGCAGATGTACCATAACCTCTCAACAATGGAGCTTAGTTTTGCAGCCTGAATGAGTTAAGCTCCCAGACACACAGAGCGGAAGAGTGGAATTGGAAGGAACTGATACAGAAAATGACACAGAAAATGTTGGTGGATTTTTTTTATAAAGAAAAGTAAAAAATCTAAAAAGCTATACATGCCAGGATATACGTCCCCTACTTCGCTTTTATGCCTGCCATTATTGCTTTAGAATAATCCATGGTTGGTTTCTCCAAATCAAAAGACCTTTTTTTTTTAAAGATTTTATTTATTTATTTGATAGAGAGTGAGAGAGAGAGATGGTGAGAGAGGGAACACAAGCACGTGGGATGGGAGAGGCAGAAGCAGGCTTCCCACTGAGCAGGGAGCCCGATGAGGGGCTTGATCCTGGGACCCTGGGATCATGACCTGAGCCAAAGGCAGACACTTAATGACTGAGCCACCCAGACACCCCAAAAGTCCTTCTTTTATCAAAAAATGACACATAATTTTTTATATCTTTGATATGTTGCAATTAGAACTGTGTATAATTTATTAATATTAATTTCTCTTTTTAAAAGATAAACCATCTTTTCTTTCTTAAAGTGGAGTTACTGTGAACATAATTTTCAAGTAAATTAGTTTTCCATTTTATTCCCTGCTGCTAGTAATGAAAACACATCTCCCAGCAGTGATGAAAGCATAATTTCTAATGGTCCACAGCAAAGAGAGTTTTTATTTTTTTATAAAGTGAGGATGGTCAAAAGCAAAATCACAACTATTAGGCTATTATATTTCAATTGAATGTATTTTTAAATGACATTATTCAACAACTTTTTGTACCACAGGGATGCCCAAGTGGCTCAGGCAGTTAAGCATCTGCCTTCAGCTCAGGTCATGATCCCACCGTCCTGGATCCAGCCCTGCATTGGGCTCCCTGCTAGGCAGGAAGACTGCTTCTCCCTCTCCCAGTAACCCTGCTTGTGTTCTCTCTCTCTCTCTCTCTCTCTCTCTCTGTCAAATAAATAAATAAAATCTTTAAAAAAAAAAAAAAAAAGAAAGATCCATATTTCTAGTGTATTTCTATAATTTATTTCTGGATTTCTATAATCCTAATTTTATAAAATATCTTGTTTTATTTCTACTATCAGAATAGTTCCTGCTTTGACTACTTCCATGGATTTACAATGCATATAATGCATTATAAAACACAAATATAGACATATAAACATACCATCCTAAATATAACCAATTCCACTTTCTATTATACTTTTTCAGGACTTTTTTGCATAATACTTATAAAGTTTGAACTTAAAGTTTGTAATGTGATTTTTGTTAGTATCTGTCAAAAAATATAAATTGAAAAAATAGTAAGCTGACCCTCTAGGTTATAAATTCATTAAATAGATACCTGTTGTTTGCTGGCATCTTTAAGTAACAAAAGAAGTATGTTTCCTGTTAGCATGAAAAATCTTCCTTATACATAGCCAGATTCTACCTTCATGAGCTCCCACAGCTTTTCTGCCCCACCAGAACTATATAGAGGACAATGCTTTTCATTTCATTCTTCACATCTTTGAAGTTAGCTACATGTATTCTTATTTCCAGAAGAGAATCTTTATCCTATAACTGGTTTCTAGGTTCATTGGGGGGCTGACCCTTTTCTAGAAGATGCAGCTTACATAGAATGACTGTTAATTGTAAAAAAAAAAAAAATTAGATCATAACTTTTGAACACAATAATCTGAGGTCTGGCAGCACTCTCTCCCATACCCAAAATTCTATTGAAATAAGCCACAGAATTATAGTAACGATTATCACCAAAAATTCATCATCAAAGTAGTATAAAACGAGGGCACCTGGGTGGCTCAGTCATTGGGCATCTGCCTCCGGCTGGGGTCACCGGATCGAGCCCCACATTGGACTCCCTACTAGGGCTCCCTGCTCAGCGGGAAGCCTGTTTCTCCCTCTCCCATTCCCCCTGCTTGTGTATCCTCTCTCTCACTGTGTGTCTCTCTCTGTCAAACAAATAAATAAAATCCTTAAAATACAGTATAAAATGATAGAGCACCATCAACATGCTAGACAAGTAAAGGAAATTCTGCTTAGATATAATTTCCAAAGGACATAAAATGAACATTAGTTCTTGATTCATTTTGCTTTGTATTTTTTTTTTGAAGAATTGCAACATTCATCCACCATCTCAAATTTTTATAAATCTCATAAGGTTGTCACTTACAGAACCTCACTATCCCATGACAGAGCTCTACACATGATCTAAGTTAGACCAATGAGACAGACTCTCCCAAGAATATGAACTACAAGTAATTATGAAGTTTTAGATGAAGGTGACTGATGTTGTTTTCTAAAGGCAGAGCTTTGCAAAGAAAACCGTGGTAACAACATGAATGTTCCTCAACTGAATAAGTAAAATTTGGTATATCCATAAAATGAAATATTATTCAGCCACAAAAAGTAGTGAAATAAATGGCACATACTGAAACACAGATGAACCCTGAAAACATATGCTAAGGGGGAAAAGCCAGACATAAAAGACTACATATACAAAAAAAGATATACAAAATAAATTTAAAAAAGATATACAGAATAGGACAAGTCATTAAGCAGAAGGCAGGTTAGTGGCTGGCAGGAGGTGGTGGAAAGAGGAGCTATGGGAAGTAACTGCTTAATGAGTAGGGGTTTCCTTTCCAGATGAGCTCTGAAACTAGATCACAGTAATGGTTGCAAAGCATTGTGAAGGCCACTAAGTTGTGTATTTTAAATTTTATATTCTATATATTTTACCACAATAAAATAACTGTCAGGACAACCATTAATTCCCAGTTCTGATATCCAAAACCCTGGTTTCTATCTTTCCTAAGATTGGTAATTTGGCTATGCCTTCTATTTTATTACTCAGTAATTTTCTAATAAGTTCTTTCCATCCTATGTTTTCTATCATCAAATTTGGTTACCTTCAAACAAAGACAACCTAATTCTCACATCTATTGTTACGAATGTAAAGTAGCACAACTTTGGGAGACCAATTCGGCTATATATAAAATATATAATATCCAATGTAGGTATAGTTAAATATGCATCATCAGGAGTAGGAACAAATAAATAGTGGTATAATTACACAAAAGGATATTATACTGAAGTTGAAAGAAAAAGGGCTACATATATTAGTATGAATCAGTCTTAAAAACACTAGGAAAAAAGATGCCACAAATACCTCCAGATATGTATGCGTACTATACAGTCTAAAACTCTATGCCACGTGTGTGTGTACAGCATTCACATAAGTTTTAAAACACATAAGATGGTATTATAGATTCATTTCTTCATGCATATGTAGTAAAAAAAATTTTAAATATGTAGAAATGTTAAATACCCAATTCAAAGTAGTGATACTGCAGCAGATTCTATATTCTAGTAACGACCACAATAATATCTAATAATAACATGTTCTTTTTACAATGTGATCCTGTCATTTTACTCATTGAGTTTTGGGTTTATATCCTTTGCCATGATTCCAGGTGGACCTTCGTGACTATCTCAACTAACAGAGTACAGTACAAGAGACTCTATATGACTTCTAAGGCTAGATCATAAAGGGGTCATGCATTTCTGCCTTGTTCTCTCAGGATACTTGTTCTTGCAACCCAGGAACCATTCTGTAAAAAGCCCCAAACAGTCACTTAGAGGGACCTTGGGTAATACAGAGCCCCAGTTGAGGTCTCAGCTGACAGCCAGCATCAACCACCACTCATACAAGTTAACAAGCCTTCAAATGATTCCAGCCAGTCATAGTGCCCCCGTCTTTGAGTCTTTTCAGCTGAGGCTCCAGACGTCATGGAACAGGGATCGGGCATTCCCCCTGAGCCCTTTCCAATTTTTGATATACTGAATCTATAAACAATATAAAGTGCTTTTTGGTCATGCCACTAAACTTAGGCTGGTTTGCTACTCAACTACAATAGGTAGAACAGGTCACCACTGGAGAAGAAAATGAGCAATGAGATGGGAGTAGTCCTAATACATTATAATTTGGAAAGGTATGTAATAGACACTCGGAAATTCTTAGTATGATTCTTTATAGTTTATTTCCTAGTTTTAAAAGTTTTGTAATAAATATAGAAAAAGGTATCTATATCCTATAAACTGTTGATCATATACACAAATATTTAAATCATGACAAAATATGCACCATGATTTCATGGGTAATAAAATAATTCTAAACAAAATGGTGGGGGAAAGAAAGAGCTATTTACATGAGGAAAAGTCAACCTAATCTTCTTGTCATTCCATATGTTTAAATACACTAGAGATGGAGCTATAGAGTCAAATGTAAAATTCTATTTTTATAATAAATAGGGAGGGTGGAAAAAATATCTCTTGGGATAGAAGACTTTCTAATTTTAGCTTTCTATGCATCAGAATCTTAATCTCTAAAATTGGGTGACAATAATATTTCTATTATCATACTGTTATTATTATCACAGTAATTGCCAAATGTCAGTGACATCTTTAAGGATTTTTAAAGATTCATTTATTTATTTGAGAGTGAGAGAAAGATGGGGAACACAAGCGTGGGAGAAGGTTGGAGAGAGAATCCCAAGCAGGCTCAGCACTGAGTATGGAGCCCAATGTCAGGCTCAAACTCATGACCCTGAGATCATGATCTGAGCTGTAATAAAGAGTCAGAGGCTTAAGCAACGAGCCACCTAGGCATCACAATGACATCTGTTAATGAAATTCATAACTGAGTTTATTCCTATTTTTGCTTCCTAAACCTCTACCCCCACATTATTTGCCTAAATCCATTCTAGTGTATTCATTCACTTAGTCACTATATTCAGTTTTATTAATACCCTATGACAACTACTTGCTGGATACTCATAAAATAGAGGTAATTAAAACAGCATTGTCCCTATCTTTTAAATATTTCAAGGTAGTTGGGGAGACATACATTAACTCATTAATAACACAGAAAATGTAAACTTAAAACATTTTCCATGAATTTAGATCATCAGTCCACACCTGCCTTTGTAGCTGCCTATTGAAGCTCTCTGTTCTACTGTCTAAAGACAGAATACGGCCAAAGTTGAATTCCCAACTTTCACCCTCCCAGACTGCTCTTCCCGAAGTCTTCCCCAACTCAGATGAGGGCAATTCCATCCTGCCTGGCTCTCGGCCCCCAAAACTTGCTGCTAGTCTCTCATTTCTGTTTACATCCCATAATCAATCTGCCAGGAATCTTCAATGCAGCCACTTCTCACCATTACTAAGACTCTATCCAAGTCACCATTACCTCTTGTTTGAGTTACTAAAACAACCTTTTTAATTAGTCTCCCTGTTTGTACCCTTCCTACACACCCACACACTTGCTGTCTTTTCTCAACAACAGACTCCAGAGAGATCTTCTTAAAACATACTCAAAAAATGTGACTATATTTGTTTCAAATATTCCAATGGCTCCCCATCTTATTTACAATAAAAGGAATAGTCTTTATAATTCCCTATGAAGCCCTACATGATCTGGCTGATTAACTCTCTGGCTTCCATCCTACTATTTACTTCCTAACTCATTTTTGTCCAGCCACAATGGCCTTCTTGCTATGTCTCAACAATCCAGACACATTTCTGCTATAGGGACATTGCCCAACTCTGCCTAGGTCACTCTTACCTAGATAACAGCATGCCAACTCCCTTCCTTCATGTCTTTATCCAGACACCAACTTAACAAATAGTTCTGTCTTAGCCATTTAAATTTTAGACTTTGTCTGTATCCCATTCTTCACAGTCTTTACCCCCTTCCTCTATCTTACTTTTCCCATAACACCTCTCCCCTATTCGTATACTGTGTAATGTATTTATTTATTATGACTCATGGTGGTCTGACTCCTTACCACTACCTTTCTTTAGAATATAAGCTCCATGACTGTCATCTATATCATTCAATATTGAAACTCGGATGCCTGCAAGAGAAAGAGAACCTGTATATATATATATATATATATATATATATATATATATATATATATATATATATTATAGAGACAAAGAGAAAGACAGAGGGGAAGAAAGAGAGGGAAATTGTGTTCTAATAAGTGTGTCACCAATAGAACACCCTAGGTATTGATTAATCACTTGGTTATTTATTCTTCCAAAAATTAAGATTGGGCTGCAACTTCTGAACAAGACGAAATGATGGAAACCAAATCTGCCCTTCTACATGAAACAACTCACAAAAATATGCGATGCAATGGATTTGAAGACATTGGGTATCAGGCAACAAAGGACAATCATCTTTGGAAAATGGGAACAAAAATAAAGTCAGTCCTACAGTTGTTATAGCTTACTGCTCAGAGTTTCTGGGTTGCAGCACAGGGAAAGGAAAATGAGGTGGAGGGTAAGTCTCTGGAGCTGAAAAAGCAGAGCTGTGGACCCAGGGGGTACTCAAGTGGCTAGGTTCACGGGACCAAAAAGTGGGTATAAGAGAGATGTGCAGTAAGATCTGGAGAGAGTCTCATTAAGTTTTTAACTGAGTACGGATCATCACATGTGTCTGAGGAAACTACCCCAGGCTAGGGAAAGAACTACATGAGAGAAGCAGAGGAAAAACATCTTTGAAGCTCTAACAAAACTGGGAAGAGTTCCTGTTCCTGCTGGCTAAAGTAGAAATTGCCTTAATTCTGGAAGCATGGGGACAGCCTCAGAGGCTTTTTTTTCAGTGACAGGACAAAATTAGCTTTAGACTAAATGCTACTTAACCCTTTATAACAAAGCTAAAATATTTGATCCAAATGATCAAATATTTATAAAGTGACTTACCCTTGTGACTAAACAATCCCAAGAATATATATAGAAATGAAAAATATTTAGCACTCAAAAGGTAAAATTCATAATATCTGGCATCCAATCAAAGTTTACCAGGCAAACAATTAAGCAGAAAAACACAACCCATAATGAGGAATAGTATCATATATTTCACAGATTAAGAATTGGTGGGCAAGGACATCAAAACAATCACTATAACTGTAATCTGTATGTACAATAACTTAGGGGAAAAATGTTAAGTGGAGACATGGGAGATAAATAATAAATAACTTTTATTTATTATTTATAAATAATAAAAAACAATAAATTAAAATTTTTATTTATTATTTGTATATAATAAAAGACCAAAATTAAAATTCTAGAGGTTGAAATATAATATCAGAGGTGAAAAGATACATTTGATGAGTTTAAGAGCACAAATGACATTCTAGAGAATAAAGAACAAATAGGACAAATAGTAAAGACATATCAGGTAGTAGATTTAAACCTAACCATTTATCAGTAATCACATCCAAGGAAAAATCACCTAAACATTTCAGTTAAAAGTGAGAGATTGCCAAGCCAAATTGGAAAAAAAAAAAAAGCAACACTCATCAATATGCTACCTATTAAAAACACACTTTAGGGGTCCCTGGGTGGCTCAGTGGGTTAATCCTCTGCCTTCACCCAGGTCATGACCTCAGGGTCCTGGGATCAAGCCCCACGTCGGGCTCTCTGCTCAGCAGGGAGCCTGCTTCCCCTTTCTCTCTATGCCTGTCTCTCTGCCTATCTATGATCTCTGTCTGTCAAATAAATAAATAAAATATTTAAAAAAAAAAAAAAAACACACTTTAACTATAAGGAACCACATAGGTTAAAAACAAAAAGTTAGAAAAATATGTATACTAATCAGAGGAAAACGAGACTAACTCGAATACAAGGCAAGTGAGGAGAAAATAAAGGATAAATAGTGTTATTTCCACATAGTAAGTGGGTCCATTCATTAAGAATTAGCACTTTCAAATATTTATGCTCTTAAAAAGAAAGATTCAAAATACCCGAAGCAAAAACTGATGGAACTGCAATGAGAAATTAAACAAACCCATCACTGTAGTAGGAGAATCCAACCTTTTTTTTTTTTCAATAACTGATACTAAAAATAGACAAAAAATCATTCAGGTTATAGAAAACTTTACCAACCCTATCAAAAAATGTGAGCCAATTGGCATTTATAGACAACTCCTGCCAACAACAGAAGAATGCACATTCTTTTCAAGTGCATGTGGAAAATATAGCAAAATAGGTTGTATTGTGGATCATAAAACTATTCTCAGTAAAATTTTAAAAGTCTGAAATCATGCAAAGCACATTCTTTGACCATAATGGAATAAAATTAGAAAACAATAAAAGAAAGATGTATTCAATATATTTGAAAATTAGTTAACACACATCTTAATAATCATGTACCAATGAAGAAGTCAGAGCAAAAATAAAGGGGTGCCAGGGTGGCTCAGTCGTTAAGCGTTTGCCTTGGGCTCAGGGTCCTGGGATGGAGCCCTGCAGCGGGCTCCCTGCTCAGCGAGGAGCCCGCTTCTCCCTCTCCCGCTCCCCTTGCTTGTATTCCTTCTCTCACGGTATCTTTCTCTGTCAAATAAATAAGTAAAATCTTAAAAAAAAAAAAAAAAAAAAAAAAACAGGAAAAAATAAGTGCCTTACCTGTATGAAAGTGAAAATACAACATATCAAAATTTGGGGATTCAGCTAATGTAGTTCTAAATAGATAATACTGAACACTTACATTAGAAAAGAAGGAAAGATAAAGGATCCCAAACAAATAATTTCACCTACCTTAAAAACAACAGAAAAATAAAAGAGCATATTAAATGCGAATCAATACAAATAAAAGATCAGAGTGAAAGCAAAGAAACAGAGAAAATAAATAAAACCAAAAACTAGTTCTTTCAAAAAATCATTAATTATGAACCTCTAACCAGGCATCTAATAAAAAGTTAGAACTAACATCATATCATGGTGAAAGACTGGGTGATTTCCTGCTAAGGAACAAGGTAAGTTGACTTTTAGATGAGAGACATAGAGAAAAATAATCATGATAATTAATATATGTTAAACACTACTCTAATATCTGTTTCTAGATTACTTACTAATCCAAATTTCCCATATATTTTTTAAGATTTTGTTTATTTATTTGACAGAGACATAGCGAGGAAAGGAACACAAACAGGGGGAGTGGGAGAGGGAGAAGCAGGCTTCCCGCTGAGCAGAGAACTGAACACCCGGCCTGATCCCAGGACCCTGGGATCATGACCTGAGCCCAAGGCAGACACTTAACAACTGAGCCACGCAGGCACCCCTCCCATATTTTAAATTAGATAGATATAGATGATATACTTAGATGGCTATATATAGAGGAAGATTCAACTTATTCTTGTTCTTTGATAGATGGCCAAAAATAATACTGTTCTCAAAAATTTCATTATTTGAAAAATACTAGATAAAAATTCTATTACCTTAACTAACATCCTGTGCAGAATCAGAGAACATCATTTCCAGTCCCTTGCATCTTTCCCTCTTTATATAAACAAAATGGTTTAATGAAAACATACTGGCATGAAAGTACTAAGATCTGGGTCCTACTCCAGGAGTTACTATTAACTAATTGTGACCTCTTAAGTATATGGCTTTATTTCTTTGATTTCAGTTTTCTCGTGTGAAATATGAAGAAATTAAAGTACACTATGCTTTAAAAATAAAGTCAGAGGGGCGCCTGTGTGGCTCAGTGGGTTAAGCCTCTGCCTTCGGCTCAGGTCATGATCTCAGGATCCTGGGATGGAGCCCCGCATCCGGCTCTCTGCTCAGTGGGGAGCCTGCTTCCTCCTCTCTCTGTCAAATGAATAAATAAAATATTTAAAAATAATAATAAAAAAATTAAAAATAAATAAAAATAGAGTCTAAGACTCCTTAGTAATCAATGGATATATCCTCAGTGATCTACAATCTCTATCTCAGAGTTTTAATCTTTTAAGCATTAACTTCAGTATTTTTCCAGATCATCCATAGGATGCCTCATAACCCACAGCCAACATGGGTTTTAGGATTCATTTTTATATTTTCACATATACTAAGCAATACCTCACTATCTGAAACAGTCCTCCAAAAACACCCATGGAATAATGAGATACAGACAATACCCTCCCATCAAGTCAAGCTGTAGAAAAAAAAAAAAAAAAGATTTCCTGATAGTATGGTAGATATAACTGTGGAATAATTGAGACTTCTAATGTTATATATTAGTATTAGTACAGGCAATATGAATATGCCAAAGCCAAAGCCAAAAAAAAAAACCAGCCAAACAAAAAATATGCATAGTAAGAAACAGAACTAACTTTGGGTTTGAGCCAAAATTTAGTTTTAGCAAAGGAGCTACATCTATCATATTAATATTATTTATAGTCCATCACACTAACATTAATTTGAAATCAGTATTTTTTATTTTTTTATTAATTTGTATTGGTTGTATTATTTTATAAGGACTTATGAGCATACTAGCTTATGTTTAATCATATTTAGGAATTTGATAATAAAAACATTTTTCCAAACCAGAGAAGTCATAAGTTTGCTTCTTCTAAGCATCTCATAAATCACCTAATGTGAAAAAGATTGAAATATTCTCTAAGCCTTATGCTGTAAAGCACTCTGGCATTTTGCTCATTAGGCCACACATAACCACTAGAGGGCAGTAAGACACTTGGACTAACGATTTTTCTGTCTCCTCCCCCCTTGTTCTCCAGGAAGTTTTAAGTTTGAAAGAAGTCTGCTAAATCTTTTTTCACATTAAGTCCAAAACTCAATGTTTATTTTACACTGATTTTTCAAAGGTTTCTCAGCTCTTACACAACAAATTTATTCCAATGTTCCTACGTTCTCTGCATCTTCTTTCCACATCTACAATACTTTTTTTTAAGTTCTAACATTTCTACTTTATTAATGCAGGTCATTAATTCCAATAATCAAGAAACAGTTCCAATTTCAACAATTAAAACCAACTCCAGCTTTCTTAGCAAAAGATTAAATCTTGTGTTAATGATGAGTATCCCTGGGGCGCCTGGGTGGCTCAGTGGGTTAAGCCTCTGCCTTCAGCTCAGGTCATGATCTCAGGGTCCTGGGATCTAGCCCCACATCGGGCTCTCTGCTCCGCAGGGAGCCTGCTTCTTCCTCTCTCTCTGTCTCTGCCTGCCTCTCTGCCTACTTGTGATCTCTCTCTGTCAAATAAATAAATAAAATCTTAAAAAAAAAAAAAAAAAAGATGAGTATCCCCAAATCATGAATTTGCCCTCCACAGTCTTATGTTGCACCTTCCCATCAGTATTACCCTCTCCATTCTTCTACATATTCCCCTGTTCTCTTATTATAGGTCCTCCAACTCCATTGGCATGTTACTATGCTTCCAGAACAGAACTTTTCAGTTCTAATGTTCTTTGACCTAACAAAGTGTGGTGGAGGTGGATTTTCAGAAGAATTTGAGGCATTTGCCTCAAGTAAATTTTTTTTTTTTTTTTTTTGCATTTCTCCAGGCAGTGAAAAGCCGCTGTCCTCTGACAAAGATAAATAGATCACCTCTGTTGGCCAAAAGTCCCATAAGAGATTTCAGAGAAAAGGTCTTTCCTAATCAGGACCCTGATTTTTATCTGGAAGACCAGTAGAGGCTATGCATTTAATCTTCTTTGCAGCTCAGGTAATCTTATAACACTCTGGGACTGATTTTCAGTGTGATAAGACACTATGGGTGGAGGAAATGCAAGTTATCTTTAGTATTGTCAGAGTGCCCTTTGACTTTTTCCAGTTTGCCCTTAATGAGCAATTAATTGGTCTAATTTGATTATTTGTGAAGAGGAGGAGGCAGAGTCTTCAATGACTTTTTTTTTTTTAAGATTTTATTTATTTATTTGACAGAGAGAGATCACAAGTAGATGGAGAGGCAGGCAGAGAGAGAGAGAGAGAGAAGCAGGTTCCCTGCTGAGCACAGAGCCCGATGCGGGACGCGATCCCAGGACCCTGAGATCATGACCTGAGCTGAAGGCAGCGGCTTAACCCACTGAGCCAACCAGGTGCCCCTTCAATGACCTTTTTAAAAAAACAACCAACTTCACAATTACAATTATCATCTCCCCCACATCTATTACATGCAGAAGTTACTGTTCTCCCAATATATTAGCTTCCATTTCTACTTTATCACAATTAGTCATAGATAAAAAGTTTAGTAATTGGGCTGGCAATTTATCTTTCAGCTCCTAATGCTGTATTAGATTACTTGAAAAATAGAGTCTGACCTCATCCAGCTCAAGAGAAACAACAACAAAAACAGCCCAGTTTAAAAATAAGCAAAGACCTGAACAGATATTTTTCCAAAGAAGAAATTCAAATAACCAACAGGTATATGAAAAGATGCTCAACTTCACTATTGGGAAAATGCAAATCAAAACCACAACGAGTTATCAACTCATGTCTGTTAAAATGGCTATACTCAAAAAGATAAAAGGTAAAAAAAAATGATAAAAGGTAGTGAGTAGGGGCACCTCGGTTGCTCAGTCAATTAAGCCTTTGGTACTGGTCATGACCCCAGGGTCCTGAGATCAAGCCCCACATTGGGCTCCCTGCTCAGCGGAGAGTCTGCTTCTGCCTCTCCCTCTGCCTACCACTCTGCCTACCTTTGCTCTCTATCTCTCTGTCAAGTAAATAAATTTTTAAAAAAAGGTAACGAATATTGGCAAGGATATGGAGAAAAGAAAATCGTTATACAATGTTGGTGGGAATGTAAATGTTTGCACCCATTATAGAAAACAGTGTGAGGTTTACTCAAAAAACTAAAAATTAGAACTGCCATATGATCTAGTAATCCCTTTTCTGGCTGTATATCGGAAGGAAATTAAATCAACACTTCAGGGCGCCTGGGTGGCTCAGTGGTTAAGCCGCTGCCTTCGGCTCAGGTCATGATCTCAGGGTCCTGGGATCGAGTCCCGCATCGGGCTCTCTGCTCAGCGGGGAGCCTGCTTCCTCCTCTCTCTCTCTCTGTCTGCCTCTCTGCCTACTTGTGATTTCTCTCTGTCAAATAAATAAATAAAATCTTTAAAAAAAAAAAAAATCAACACTTCAAAGAGATGCTTTCTCAGGTTCGTAGTAGCATTCTTACAATAGCTAAGATATGGAAACAACCTAAGTGTCCTTTGATGGATGAACTGAGAAAGAAATTGTGGGAAATATATATAGTAGAATATAATTCAGCATCAGAAAAGGAAATCCTGTCATTTGTGATATGAATAAACCTATAAACCTGGAGGACATTATGCTAAGTGATATAAGGCTGACACAGAAAGAAAAAACTTCATCATCTTACTTATCTGTGGAACCTAAAAAAGTCAAACATAAGGGTACTTGGGTGGCTCAGTCAATTAAGTGTCTGCCTTCGGCTCAGGTCATGATCCCAGAGTCCCAGGATTGAAGAAGCCCATGCTGGGCTCCCTGCTAAACAGCCTCTGCCTCTCCCTCTTCCTC
The DNA here is from genome assembly GCF_030435805.1 of Mustela lutreola. Classification (NCBI taxonomy): domain Eukaryota; kingdom Metazoa; phylum Chordata; class Mammalia; order Carnivora; family Mustelidae; genus Mustela; species Mustela lutreola. The sequence goes on along the minus strand of NC_081292.1, from coordinate 55,894,951 downwards.
CCCCTGCTCATGCTCTCTCTCTCTCTCTCAAATACATAAACATTTTTTAAAATGTCAATTTTGTCAAAATGCCAATTTTGTAAAAAATGTCAAATGAACTGTGGTTAGTAGGTGCAGGGAGATGGGAGAAATAGGGAGAGATTTATCAAAGGGTACAAAATTTAAGCTATGTAGAATAATTCTAGAAATCTAACATAACATGATGACTGTACTTAACAGTACTGTAGTGAATACTGGAATTTGCTAAGAGAGTAGATTTGATGTGCTCTCACCACAAAAAGAAAGAAAAAAATGATAACTATTTGAGAGGAGGAATATATTAATTCTCTTCATTGTCATAATAATTTCACTATGTATATCATATCCTCATGTTGTATATCTTAAATGTATACAGCTAATATTAAAAAATAATAAACAACAACAATAAACCAAGGGCCCGAAGTTAAACTTAATTGTTAATGCTCCAGCCTATAACACTCCAAGTATGTTCTATTCGTCACCCATCATCAGCATCCGTATGGCCTTGGAACTTGTTAAAATACAAGGTCTTGGGCCGTACCCCAAACATACTGAGTCAGCATGGCTGTGCTGAGTCCAGTCATGGGTATATTAAAAAAAAAAAAAAAAAAATCTTCAGGTGATTCTTAGTTACACTAAGTTTTGAGGGATACAGCTTTTTAGAGAGATGCAAGTTTAGGAGTGAGAATGAGGAAAAAGTAAGACAGAAAAGGAGATGCAGGAAAACAAGGCTTCACAAAGTGATCATCTGACTGCTTAGTCTGTGAGCACATTTCCAGATAGGCTTTACAGAAACCTCAGTTCACCAAAAGGAGGAAATACTCCCTCCTATTTCCTTTTTCTCATTGGTCAATGTCGACTCTAAGGTGTCTTAACTTGTCCTGCACATCAGGCGCCTTCATGTGACTATTAGGTAAAGCAGATCTCATGCCCTCGCTATGGTGTTTCATCACAGTGAGGAAGTCCGAGGAGGAGCAAAATGTATGCTCCGCAATTTTTCAAGGGCATTTCCTCATTTGTGCATTTTATTTACATTTCATTTTAAAATATTTGAGAATTTTATAAAATGAAATTTTTTAAAAAAAGCATTATTTGGTAAATCATGAACTTGAATCTCTTCTTGCTTGAAAGAGAGTATCAGCAATTGGCTTATGTTACTCCCCCTACCTCCTGTACACAAACACGCTCTAGTAAATCCCAAAAGGAGAATTCCAGTTCTAGGCTCTCACTTGAATATTTTTATTTGGAGTTGGAACAAAACTAACTATCTCTTAAATTTCAACTTCCACTGATACAAGTTCTCTACAATGCTTTCAAAATGCCTGCAGAAGCTTATGGAGAATGAGGCCAACAAGTCTATGTATTTTTGTTGGAGGTAAGAAAAGCTGAGAAGCTGAGGTGGCAGCACAGCCCCCTCATTACCTGTATCATATCTGTCATTAATTCTTCCAAAGAAACTCTTACTCACCCCTTTCCCTGCTTCGCCACAGTCAACTGCCAAACTGAGATCCTGATCATCTCCTACCAGGCTAAATTCAAATATCTCTCCGCCCCTACTTCCAGCTCTCCTATCCCACTTTCTTGCTGCTGAGAAAAATTTTCAGGAATTGCTATTTCCCACATTGAAAAAAAAATCTATATTTCTTAGCTCCATTTCAAAAACTTGCCATTAACTGTCCTTATCTTACCTCCTATTATCCATTTTATAAATTCTCCACTCTTGTGAATAGGCCAGCTGACTCCAGTTTTCTCTAAAACACAGGTTATTAATATACTCCTAGGATAATCCCAGGAGTCAAAGTATACTATCTGGACTTGCTGCAGTATTTTAGTTAAGAAATTAGATTTTTAAAAGAGATAGGAATAAAAGAAAAATCTGAAGAAGCTAGACTCTTGACAGAAAAATTAAATGCATAAATAACTAGAGCAGAGTCATCAGTTAACTGTGAGTTCTGTTGGGACCATCTATGCAGACACTAATATTAAATGTTGTTTGTAAACCTGGGGGAGAAGTATTCATCTTGAATCTGCTCATTTCCACATTAAAAAAAAATTCCTTTGAAAGTGACAAATAAAATACCAACTTGGGCCATCTGGTATCTGGACAGAATCAATTTCAAATACTAATCAAGCTCAATTCAGCCCGGACCATTAATACATATGGGCTTATTGCCCAAGAGTTGTAATTTCAGGAATCAAATAAAAAATGGGACTCTTCCAGTATTACAAGTGGACCAAGTTTTGAAAATATGCTACTAAGAGTTATTCAAATAAAATGCTTTAATAGTAAGCATATGGTTTTATTTACTATTGCTCTTTCATCCCTAAATAATTATATTCAGTATTCATTTTGAAATTGGTATGAAGCCATGACAAAGAGGCCTAAGTATTTGGCAGCACAAAGCTGCACAATTTATCAATATTTGGTAAAGCAGAAACAGCATTTATAAAGACCAGATGGTCTTTGCCTATGAAATTTTAAGTAATGGATTTCATTTACACATGAACTATAGGGTGAAAAATGGGGGTATAAAAGATTATTTAGGAATACAGCTGGGGAGTGATTTTTTTTATTCACTTCACTGTTTTTTACTTACAAGGTCATAAATAATCTTCAGTTGTTTTTATAAAAGACTCCATCAAGAATAGATAAAGAAAAATATTATAAAAATATAGATGACAGAGCTATGAAGGATATTAGAGATCATCTGATCTCCTAATTTTACAGATCATGAAGTTGAGTTTCAAAAAATTTAAATGATTGAATTCCCCAATGGCAGGTAAATGTATTCCAAGTGGATTTGCTTACCCAATTCACCAACCATGCTACATCATGCTTCCTCTAAGATAGAATGTTACTGGAGAGCTTATAATTAATATCCACCAAGTAGTGGCAATTGATTAGGTATGAGACCAAAAAATAAACACACACACACACACACACACACATACACACACACACAATACACAATCAGTCTGGTACACGGGATAAATAAGAAAAAAAAAGTTAAGACAGAAAAGGATCACCATTTTAACAAGGTTGCAGCTTGAGCAGTAGCAATAAGGTGATGTTGTTCCTTGTTGCTTAAATCAGCTGAACTTCTTGCCAAATGCTCTGAAAGTCAGGCAAATTCTTAGAGGTACATCTAATAATCTGTTTATTATCATAAGGTCTGAGTGTGATACTGGCAATGATTTTTTTCACACACAACCATGAATAAATAGTGTGTTTTACTTGCTAGAATAACAGCAATTATATAAATCTTTATCTGAAATTACAGTATAATTCTGCTTAGGATTTGGAGCATCAGAGCCAACTTACACAATTATTTGGCAAATAAATTTGAGAATAATTTATCCAAAAAGTGTTCACTATGTGATTATTGATGTGATTTAAAAATCCAAGCTATAACAAATAAAATACTTTTGCTCTGATTGTTAAAGAAGGAATTTAAACCTGACGGAACATGTTTCAATAAAAAACAAATAATCTCATTTAAGTTACTGTATCAATGTTACACAGATGTTTATTCAGTTCCAAATCTAAAATCTAATATAGGTAAACCAAACTTAATTCTGAAGCTTAAACATTCTATCAGATATCTAATAGATATAGGCAATATATCCATTACAATGAAAAAAATTATAAGTCAGTAACAAAACAAATAAAAATCTAAATACAGGGGAAACACATTTCCCTCATTTCAAAAAATACATAGAAATATACCATTTGTCTGTTTTTATTAATAAAATCATTATCAAAATCTTGATAATTTCCACCCAAAGATGCCTGAAGAAAGAGGTCTTTCTTCTCTTAATTTATGCGAACTAAAAATAATAAAAAAGAAAAATAGACAAGACACTTCCTTTTTTAACGAAACTAAAGACAGCCTAACCTTACAGCATAATCTATGAATAATAGCTGCCAAATACAGCACAACTAATTCCAGATTGAGAAAGGATGCCAAGTACATACACAAATCTCTGCAGAATTCACTTAAAGGGCAGACTTGTCTGAAATTGCAAGGCACAGACCTAAAAAGCACTACTTTTAATTACTTTAGCCATAATTTGAGCAGAAAAGCGTATTTAAGAGATGGGAATATGGTTTCAGCTCCCTCACTGTTTAAGCCTGCTATACCTAGTGGAATACCTCTGGCTATTCCATGGACCTATAATGTGGATTGACCAGACAGTTCTAGTGATGTGGGCAGACCATGAAAGAATTGGTTTGCAAAAGAATGGATGTTGAAGGTCTGGGGAAAAAAAAAAAAAAAAAGGAAGAAGAAGAATCTTGAAGAACTGCCAGACTTGCAAGAAGAAAGAAGAGTAAAAATCTAGAAGAAAGAATGTTTCAGGAACTTAGCTTGGCAGAAGTATATTAAGTCTATTGAATAAAAATAAATTTTAATGTGGAAAACCCAAAAGGCTCCACTCCAAAACTGCTAGAACTTGTACAGGAATTCAGTAAAGTGTCAGGATATAAAATCAATGCACAGAAATCAGTTGCATTTCTCTACACCAACAACAAGACAGAAAAAAGAGAATTTAAGGAGTCCATCCCATTTACAATTGCACCCAAAACCATAGGAGAACCCAGGATTAAACCTAAATCAAAGAGGCAAAGAATCTATACTCAGAAAACTATAAAGTACTCATGAAAGAAATTGAAGAAGACACAAGGAAATGGACAAATGTTCCACGTTCCTGGATTGGAAGAATAAAAATTGTGAAAATGTCTATGCTACCTAAAGCAATCTACACATTTAATGCAATCCTTATCAAAATCCCGTTCATTTTTTTTTCAAAGAAATGGAACAAATAATCCTAAAATTTATATGGAACCAGAAAAGACCTCGAATAGCCAAAGGAATATTGGAAAAGAAAGCCAAAGTTGGTGGCATCACAATTCCGGACTTTAAGCTCTATTACAAAGCTGTCATCATCAAGACAGTATGGTACTGACACAAAAACAGACACACAGATCGATGGAACAGAATAGAGAGCCCAGAAATAGACCCTCAACTCTATGGTCAACTAATCTTCGACAAAGCAGGAAAGAATGTCCAATGGAAAAAAGAAGGCCTCTTCAATAAATGGTGTTGGGAAAATTGGACAGCCACATGCAGAAAAATGAAATTGGACCATTTCCTTACACCACACATGAAAACAGACTCAAAATGGATGAAGGATCTCAATGCGAGAAAGGAATCCATCAAAATCCTTGAGGAGAACACAGGCAGCAACCTCTTTGACCTCAGCCACAGCAACTTCTTCCTGGGAACACTGCCAAAAGCAAGGGAAGCAAGGGCAAAAATGAACTATTGGGATTTCATCAAGATCAAAAGCTTTTGCACAGCAAAGGAAATAGTTAACAAAACCAAAAGACAACTAACAGAATGGGAGAAGATATTTGCAAACGACATATCAGATAAAGGGCTAGTATCCAAATTCTATGAACAGCTTGGCAAACTCAACACCCAAAGAACAAATAATCCAGTCAAGAAATGGGCAGAGGACATGAACAGACATTTCTGCAAAGAAGACATCCAGATGGCCAACAGACACATGAAAAAGTGCTCCACATCACTCAGCACCAGAGTAATACAAATCAAAACCACAATGAGATACCACCTCACACCAGTCAGAATGGCTAAAATTAACAAGTCAGGAAATGACAGATTCTAGCGAGGATGTGGAGAAAGGGAAACCCTCCCAGGATTTCCTTCTTTTGTATGACTGAATAATATTCCACATACACATACATGCACACGCACGCGCGCACACACACACACACACACACACACACATTTTTTTTTTCTTTATGCTTTCATCCTTGACAGGCACTTGGGTAGTTTCTGTGTCTTAGCAACCGTGAATAATGCTGCAATGAACATGGAGGGACTGATCTCTCTTCAAGATTGTATTTTCTTTAGATATATACCCAAAAGTGGAACTGATTGGTCTTATGGCAGGTGTCAGCCTTGTGCTGAGGCAGGCAACTCTGAGGTCCAAGATGAAGTTAAGAATTCACTCTTATTCTCCTTCTCCCAAGGAGATGATGTTTCTCTCCTTACTGGTAATGGTACAAGTGGCGTGAATCTACCTTTTCTATCCTCTTTAATGTATCCTCTGGTAGGTGAGGGGGATGGGTGGATCCCTAGACCATCAGTTTTCTGCCCACACTTTTACACAGGCCTCATTCTGAAAGCCAAGAGCAAAGATGGAAGCTAGGACACAAGTTCCTTCCCCACTTCACCAAACCCTCGCAGTTTATTTCCACCTCCAGCACTTCCTTTATCCTGGAGATGTGAGTGTTCTACATGGATCCACTCAATTTGTGTTGTTTTATGACACCATTCGTCATTCAACTTTATTTAACCACTTCCTTATTCACCAAATGACCCATTATTCAAACCACCAATCTCATTTCTCCCACTGTATTTGGTCCTCATTGTTTCTTCTAACCCTTTAACACATTCCAGACACACTTTTTCTTTGTTCTCTGAATATGCAGTAACAGCTCAAATTCCAACCATGAAGACAATATCAAACCTTCAAATGGGCAAAGAGAAAATCCCTACAGTTGTGTCTTGTTCACTGAGTTTATGCTTTGAATGGATTCTGCAGGGCATTATCTATATTAAATCCATTGCCTGTGCTATTGAGTTTTAGGGTCAGTAAATACTATGACTGACCATAAATAAACTGAAGCAGACATGAACTTTGTTTTTTGTTGTGGTGGTGGTGGTTTTTTTTTTTTTTTTTGGACAGAGAGAGGGAGAGCACAAATAGGCAGAGCAGCAGGCAGGGAGCCCAATGTGGGGCTTGATCCCAGGACCCTGGGATCATGACCTGAGCCCAAGGCAGACAGTTAAGGACTGAGCCACCCAGGCACCCCTTTCTTGTCTTTTCAGTCCATTTTGTCTGTTTACATTTTTCAGTACTACTGCCAACCAACTGTTGTCCTCACTTCTGTATCTCACACTTTCAAAGGGCCCTCCACCATAGTATACCACTGAGCCTTTATCTCTGAATGTTGTGTATCTATCTACAACCAGTGACAGGCCTATGATACAACATTTGGCAATGTGTATGTAACTTAAAAATTATTGGTGGTAATAGCCAAACTATGGAAAGAACCTAGATGTCCATCAACAGATGAATGGATAAAGAAGATGTGGTATATATATATATATACAATGGAATACTATGTAGCCATCAAAAGAAATGAAATCTTGCCATTTGCAATGTGGATGGAACTAGAGGGTATTATGCTGAGTGAAATAACTCAATTGGAGAAATACAATTATCATATGATCTCCTGATATGAGGAATTTGAGAGGCAGAGTGGGGGGTTGGGAGGATAGGGAAGGAAAAAATGAAAGAAGATGGAATTGGGAGGGAGACAAACCATAAGAGACTCTTAATCTCACAAAACAAACGGAGGGTTGCTGGGTGGGGGCGGGTAAGGAGAGGGTGGTTGGGTTATGGACATTGGGGAGGGTATGTGATATGGTGAGTGCTGTGAAGTGTGTAAGACTGATGATTCACAGACCTGTACCCCTGGGGCAAATAATACATTATATGTTAACAAAAATAATTTTTTAAAAAATTAACTGGTGTTGTCTCATTTAATCCCTAGTATCTGAATAAAACAAGTCAAAGAAATTAGACCAACTAAATCAAGTTTATCCATGGGTTAGTGTGGTGTCTCCCTAGGTTATATTTTAATTTTAAGAGGGGGTCCTTAGAAAATAATGCATTGACCTATCTAGAAATTTAAAGTGCCCTATTCTGGTCACTCAGGATTATATCCGATGGGAAAGACAGGCTAGTTTTTGGTACTGAGACCTTTTCTGTGTGCATATTCATTATAAAATTGTATAGTCATTATGCTACAGATGTGAGTGGGGAAGCTGGTAGTGAAATTAGCATAAATCACATGATATGATTATGTGGATGAGAAATATAACGAAACACAAACTCAATAAGGTAAATCTGGGAAGTAGATTCATGTCATAAGCATGCAATGAAGGCTCACACACGAGTTGTGTCTTCCCACAATGTCAGCTTTATTCAAATAAAGCAAAGTTAATCACAATTAGAAGGCAGATTCAGGATTCCAAATTCCATGACAGTTTGCCACGTGATTAAACTTGGCTTCTTCCAGGGCACACAGAGCAGGAAAGAAGACAAGCCACACAACAAACAAGAAGAGGGTGCAGGAAGTTAATGAACCAAATGCAAAGTCAGCATGTGGGCACACAGCTGAGATGAGGCCTCAGTCCTGTGTGGGTCAACTCGGGCACTTACTGCTTATTATGTTCAAGCAGCGAAGGAACTCAGTGCTGTTAGGGAGATCAATCAGGTGAGCTTTTGGTGGCAGCTGCCTTTTTTAATTGGTCAGACATAGAGGGGTCAGGTCTGACAATTTGCTACAAAAATCTTCCCTTTTTAAAGGGATTGAATCGGTCTTGGGCCCCTGCCATCCTCCTCTGGTTCTGTTTGTTCTAAGTTCTGGGGTGACGGCTGGTCCCGACGGGATCTCCTAGCTGCAGTATTTTAACTGCTTACATCATTGCTTGACACAGGCCCCTGCTTGACATGAGAGACCACAATTCCCTCTTCAGAAAATGAAAAGTAGTGTTTTATTATTTTTAGAGAAATTAATAATTTAAAGTTATGTTAATGGGAGTAAATTGATCTTCAACATAGATACAATCCACAAGCCATTATTTACACTCTAAAGGTAAGCGATTATAAAGAGACTCAACAGAAATTTCTAGGGTCCTGATAATATTCCGTGAAGTCACATTGAGCTGTACTTTATGACTTATGTGTGCATGCATGTGTGTGTGTACGTATGTATATGCACATAACTTTTCAACTTCAAAAGCTATTTTTCAATGTGACAAGAATTTTGAAGTGAGATCTTTCTTTTTGTCTCTCTTCCATGAAGTTTTATCTTATTCATTCTAACTCCATATTCCTTTTAGACTCTGTTTTCAATCCAGGAGTATTTTTGTATTTTTTTTTCTCAGTTTATCCAATTCTGAGTGGCCAATAATCTGGTTTAGCAGGTTTAGTGAATGGAAAAATCAATAAAATACACAATAGTAAATCTGCCAGACAAGATGAATTCATAAACCATCACAGCCTTTCTGCCACATGAGGCAGCCCTCATATAGATCAGTTATAAGAACCACTTATACCTGAATGCAGTAAAAACGTTTTTACTGACCCCAAACAGTTCAAGGTCATTCTACTTCTTCCAATATGAGTAAGGATAAAAACTAAGAGTCAGAAAAATTCATAGGAATTGAGAATTTCAACACATTTTAGAAGTCAAAATTCCAGTCCTTTCTTTTCATAAGTAAATAAACAGTAACCAGGAAATTAAGTGGCTTGTTCATTTCTGCCAGATAATTAGTGACAGTAATGAAATCAGACCTCAAATCTCTTGATTTCCATATCAGTACCTTTTACATCTCTGGGCTTCCTCTCTAAGAAAACCACTTTTATAATCAATCAATCAATAGGTATGTGTGTGTATGTGTGCACACTTCTTGGCCTGTCCTAGTGTTTTTCATGCATTTCACAACAGATTTGTCTTAATAATAAAAAGCTTCATTTGCCACATAATTATCTTATTAATCACTCTTGAAGTAACTCCTATAAAATTGCTATGGAGCCATTTTAGCCATTAGAATGTACATATCTCTATTTTTTTTATTTTTTAAAAAATTTTTTATTAAAGATTTTTTTTTAATTTCTTTATTTAACAGAGAAAGAGACCACAAGTAGGCAGAGAGGCAGGCAGAAAGAGAGGGGGAAGCAGGCTTCCTGCTGAGCAGAGAGCCTGACGTGGGGCTCGATCCCAGGACCCTGAGATCATGACCTGAGCTGAAGGCAAAGGCTTAACTCACTGAGCCACCCAGGTGCCCCCTCCGACTATTAAATAGCTGTTTTAATCATGTATTTTATTCATTTACCAAACATTATTGAGAACCTAATCTATGTTACATACTAAAGTTGGTGCCTGGTATTCAGATACAAGCACAGATGTGGTCTTGGCCCTTGTAGTATTATAGGTCAAGTGAGAGAAATGCATACTAAAATAATTATCATAAAAATAAATGCACGTGGGATGCCTGGATGGCTCAGTAGGTTAAGCGTCTGCCTCAGCTCAGGTCATGATCTCAGGGTTCTAAGGGTCAGGGTCCCTGATCAATGGGGAGTCTTCTTCTTCCTCTGCCCCTCCCCCTGTTCTTTCATGCTCTCCCTCTCTCAAATAAATAAATAAAATATTTTTTAAAAAAAATAAAAAATAAAATAAATAAATATATGTAATAAAGAGCCTAACTCCATTTTTGATGTTGGATTGCTGACAAATTTCAAGACCTACCACTTTCTTTTTCCTTTATTTCCCACATCTGGACAAGCAGATAAGAAAACCCCACTGCTTCTTCCATTCTTAATATTATTTATCTATATCTATTTATCTATCTATCTATCTATCTATCTATAAATCTTTCTGCCTATCTGTATGAAAAATGTCAACAAGAAAAATAGATTTTATTTTAGCAACAATTCAGTTATTTCAGAATACTTATCTCCTCTGTGCTCGAGACAGCACCAGGTACTGACAATTAAACAGTAAACAATACAGACATAGCCCTTTCCCTTACATTATTTCCAGACATGTTCCCCAGATTTCTGCTTATATAAATTAAAAAACTCAAGTAGTCCTTTTGGAGTGTAGCTCACCCCCTCATGAGTCACACTTGAATTGTCACCTTTAGGAATATGTTTGGACTTGAGGCTAGTGTTAAAAAACAAAATTCAGCTGAGTAAATTTGAAGATCTAATTGGCTTATGCAATAATTCATGGAGCAGCACCCACACTAGAAAGTAGAGGGGACCTCCATGAAAGTGTACAAAGTAGAAGGCTTCTATAGACAGAAATGGGAAAAAACAAAATGTTATTAGAAAAAGAAAAGACGGGCGCCTGGGTGGCTCAGTGGGTTGGGCCGCTGCCTTCGGCTCAGGTCGTGATCTCGGGGTGCTGGGATCGAGTCCCACGTCGGGCTCTCTGCTCGGCGGGGAGCCTGCTTCCTCCTCTCTCTCTGCCTGCCTCTCTGCCTGCTTGTGATCTCTCTCTGTCAGATAAATAAATAAAATCTTAAAAAAAAAAAAAAAAGAAAAAGAAAAAGAAAAGACAGGATGATTTAAGGCCAGGTCACTTTCCTTTGGAGGAAGAAGGAAGGTTGTCTATTATGAAGATTATCTTACTAATATGATCAGGAAATTCCAGAATGACTGCTTAAAGGTCCTGTCCTTAAATTAAGTCTTGGATTGCTGTCTTAGGAGCAAGTGTTTCCAATTGGGACCTTTTTATAAAAAAAAATTTATTACTATTTTTTAATACCAGTTACAGGTCTAGGAGCATAAAGGAGTTGTATGGGTAGATTTTGAAGAGAATCAGCGTTGTTTTGCATGGCAACTGCCTTAGAGGAGGACATTGTTTTCTCAGGCAAAGTAGAATTAATCCCCTCAAATAGAGAGAAAAAGTCACATACCACTGTGGGCAGGAATGTCCCCTGCCACTAGGGGTGGGGAGACCTCTTCCCCTGGTAAAGACTATCCATCATAATTTAGGTTTTAATATCCCAGCTTCATCAGAGTCTTTCCACATATCCCCAACACTACTTATAAATACCATTTTTTCCCAATCAAGGTCCTCACTTTAACAACAGACACTCTGAAGGAGCTCAGGTTGCATTGTAATTGAGCCAATCACAAAATGGGATCTGCATTTGGTTTTCAGCAATTTCAGTCCTGTGGTTACAAAAGATAAGGCTCTGCCTCAGAGCACACAAGGAAGCTCTTAGGTCATTGCTATAGCTTTAACTGGGAATTTAAACAATTCCTTGTTTATTTCAACACTTTGTCCAGAGGCATTGGGAACAACCAATGTCACTGTATTTCTTAGTTTTCCAAATGTTCAGAAATATTATATGGATTTACTTAATTCCTTACTTCTTGAAAGTAGTGGATTACAAGTAACCAATGCAGTTACTTTGCATATCTCTAAACCAACCGTTCAAGACATGGGTTATCAGTGCTCTCTACTCATGGAAATGGAGTCATTAGACTTTTTAAATCTAATCAGATTAGAAAGCCAAAGAAACTCCAGAACCAATTCAGAAAATTCATCCTTAAAATTCCATTCTTGAACCACTCTTGGTAACACAATCTGTTATTAGTCAGGATTCTCTAGAGGAACAGAACCAATAAGATATTGCATGTATAGATAGATAAATATATCACATAAATATTACATAAATATATGTAAATAAATGATAGAAATATATATAACATAAATGTAAATATAAATGTATGTAAAGCATGACCCACATGATTATGAGGATTGAGAGGTTCATCAATCCCCTGTGTGCCGCAAGCTGGAAGGCCCAGCAAAGCCAACATTGGAATTCCAGTCCAGACCCAAAGGCCTGAGAACCAAGGGTGTCCTTGGTGTTAGTCCCAGCCTGAGTCCAAAGGACTAAGAAACCAGGAGCACAGATGTTTGAGGGCAGGAGAAGATGGATGTCCCAGCTCAAGCAGAGAGTACATTTGTACACTTCCTCTGCCTTTTTGTCCTATTCAGGCTCTTAACGAATTAGATTATGCTTGCCCAGAGTGGTAAGAACAATCTTTTTTACTCAGTCTACAGATTCAAATAATAAGCTCTTCTGGAAACACTGTCACAGATATACCAAAAAATAATGTTCTACCACCTACCTGGGCATCCCTTAGACCAATCAAATTAATCATAATGGAAAAGCATAATGAACAGAACTGTCTATACACTGGAGATTGACAACTAAATAATATGCTGGAAGGTACCTAGGTGTCTGAGAACCTTAACAATAATAAAGTCTCAAAGTTGTCAAGACAGTGAAAGCAATATCGCAAAGTTCAGTCCAGGGGTGCCTGCCTGGCTCATTCTGTGGAGTATGTGACTCTTGATCTCGGGGTGGTGAGTTAGAGCCCCATGTTGTGTTAGAGATTAATATCCAGATATTCATGTTGAAATAATATTATAGACAACTATAATCAGAAAAATCTTTCAAATACTTCCAAAATTGTGCTTGGCCAAATTTTTCCCCCAAAAATGGCATTTATAAATAGAAATTTACAAATACAGTTATAATTTTTCCTTTCCAGATTGCAATAAATTATCTGCATACTAAAATTTGAAATATAAATTAAAAGAAAATTCAGTTTTATGTCTTCTTTATTCTTTCCCTTGTTTTCCTTTTATAATCCTAGAAATAATTTTTACTATATTTGTGAAATATATATGTGTTAACTATTCCTTCTGAAAAAAGTTGTAGCTAACCATTGAACACAGTGTATCTATGAACCACAGCATATTTGAGAAAAACCGACATCAGCAAAATCATTCTATTATTGAATATCTTACTCTTCGTGGGTATATTACCTTCCTTTCTGTGTCTTTAAAAGACCCTTACTAATAAGAAAGGCACTAAAATTTTGCAGATCTATTTTATAAGATCATCAAGAAGTATTTAAATTATGATGAAACTAGTGACAATCAAAGGACATAAAAGTTTGATAAAATTGTTCCAACTCTGCTATCTTTTGAATTAACCAAGATTTGTACAGTTGTTTGTTGTACTTTTACCTTTGCTGGTCCAGTGAATTTGTCAGAAGAAAAATAAACAAGACATTTTATCATCTATTTACCAAGACAGTAACGAGTTCTCTTATTGCTCAAGACATAAATTCTGTATTCTGTGAAAGATTCATTGACAAATGAATGTATGCTTTTCTGCTTTATTGTCTAGTTTTTAAATGTAAATCCAGGATTGTTCTCTAAAATTTATATTTTTTTTTTTTTTTTTTTTTAAAGATTTTATTTATTTATTTGACAGAGAGAAATCACAAGTAGGCAGAGAGGCAGGCAGAGAGAGAGAGAGAGAGAGGAGGAAGCAGGCTCCCTGCCGAGCAGAGAGCCCGATGCGGGACTCGATCCCAGGACCCTGAGATCATGACCTGAGCCGAAGGCAGCGGCTTAATCCACTGAGCCACCCAGGCGCCCCTAAAATTTATATTTTGATTTCACAAAGAAAAATAAGTTACATTAAGTTAAAATCTAAAGTTGTCTTCATTGCTCTTAAGGTAAGTTTTATCTGCTTAAATAATGAACATAGTGGTTGCCCATCAGAATACGTGGGAATAAAAGATAGTATATTTAAATATATATAATTAAATCAAATAAATGTTGATATAAATAAGCATATTTTGGAATAGCACAATAAATGAAAGATAAAAGATGATTATTTGTCTATGATAATACTATAGTTTTTCTTTTCTTTTTTGAAAAAGATTTTATTTATTTATTTATTTATTTGAGAGAAAGAAAAACATAGTGAGAAAGAGAACACAAACAGGGGGGAGGGGAGAGGGCAGGGGGAGAGGGAAAAGCAGGCCCTCCTCTGTCAGAGCACTAGGAGCAGGGAGCCACCCCACACACAAGGTTGGGCTTGATCCTGGGACTCTCGGATTATGACCTGAGCCAAAGACAGATGCTTAACCGACTGAGCCACCCAGGTACCCCTTTGCTCCTTCTTATTTTGGGGGGGTGTTCAGATTTTATTTTAAATGATCTCTATACCCAACATGGAGCTTGAACTTGCAGCCCAGAGATCAGGAGTCCCATGTTCTACCACCTAAGCCAGCCAGGCACCCCATGAGTTTCATTTATTTTTTAATAGTTTCATGTTGAATAGGAAAGTCCTTTAGTGCTTGTTAAAAAGCGAGTCAATACAAGAAAAAAAAATCTTAATATAAAACCCCAGTATGATAATATAAATACTAAAAATGTGAAAATAATATAAACAAACCTCATATAAATTTAACATTACACAAATATAATCATGTACAGTCTGCCCAATACCAAAGAAAAAAATTAATGATTGGAAATTAAATAAAGATGAATTTGAATCCATCAGATCATGGTGCTAAACAGCGCTTGGGCAGAACGATCAACTTGTTTTAACTTCATTTTCATCATCCATACATCCCAACCTTAAAATATGTACTGTGTATCAACCCCTGACTGGTAATAGCCAACTAATGGGAGTTCATGTTTTCATTCCATTAATGAGGACAGAGTATGATTCAAAAGTTTTAAATAAAGAGCCCCTTCTGTCATGTATTCATAGTCATTCATTCTTTTTACCATCCATTCATATGTTTATTTATTAATTAATAGATGTTTGTAGAGTCCTTATTCTGTGAAAAGTCCTGTTAAAAACCCCGTGAAACACTGAAGAACAGAAATATATTTACTATGAAATTGTTGACGCTGTCCTAAAATCACACTGAAGTACCTCTCTATAACTAGAAAGAAAGGAAGGGAAAGAAAATAAAATTCTTCAGATAAATACAAATTTTTGGTGAATGAAATTTATATGAAGTGTTTATTAAAAAGATCTGTCTCCAGAAGATATTAGACCTCTTTAAAATATAGTGACATCTGGGTGGTTCAGTTGGTTAAGGGTCTGCTTTTGGCTCAGGTCATGATCCCAGGGTCCTGGAATTAAGTCCCGCATCGGGCTCCCTGCTCAGTGGAGAGTCTGCTTCTCTCTCTCTGTCTTCCCCTCCCACCCCAGCCCCGTACTCGTGCTCTCCCTCTCTCTCTCAAATAAATGAATAAAATATTTTAAAAAATAAATCTCTTTAGAATATTACAAAACAGTAAAAATAATTTTAATGTTATGGAAAATGCATAGTACCAGCCAAAGAACTATTAGAAAAACTATGAAGACAACATAACCTCATGCTCAATTTAATGTTTTCTATATATGAAATTTAGCATAATTTTAGTCACAAATTATAGAAACCTCAATTCAAACTATCTTAAGTTATAAGGAAATTATTTTTTTTACTTAAGAGGAAATCCAGAAATATGCAGACTGCTGATTTGATTGACATGCTAGGTTAAGAATGTGATCAAAGAATGCAATTCTTTCCATTTTGTCACTCAGCTAGTTATTGTCTGATGACTGTCAGCTCCTTTCCTACTTTTGTACTCTCCTCTGTGTCACAACGGGCTAGACGCCTTCAACAACATTTCCAAGGAATCAATGTCAGTGGAAACTATGGTGGGAGATTGTACAATGGGAAGAAAAAGAAACTATTTTGTTTCTTCTGGTGCTGCTTTTGATGCAGCAGTATCAGTGAATGGTGTTGGAAGAGAGCAGCCCAATGTAGAAAATTTCAGGCTTTATGCAGCATGATCAATAGTACAAACTCTTCTAATCCTGCTCTGTGGCACTAGTACTGCCTTCAGCAAATGAACGGCAGGTTTAAGGACAAAGACCTCAGCCCAAGGGTGAGAGCAGCATTCTTTTCTTCCCTTTTTTTCTCCTGCCTTGCTCATTCTTTCTTTGCCATTCCATCCCTTTTCATGGCTTTGTATTTTCCTGCATTAAATCCTCCTCTGTTTGAGCACCTGGGTCCATTTTCCTGACTGAACTCTGACTCACAGAGCCAACTTCAATGATGACTACAACTTTAGGCTGCAGCAAGATGATAACAGCACCAAGCATCAATCTAGGTATGGCAATGTTCACAAGGGAGCAGGGGCCGGGGGCGGGGAGCTTTCCTTAGGAGTGAAGGTCTTTTCCCGAGAAAACCCACACCTTATAGCCCTTCACATAACACCTAAGTCTAAAGCTGTGTAAGTAAATTAGGCGATTTATAGCAGACCAAACACAATGTTTCTAAAGATGGACTTGTTTTGTCTCTCACTTACACATTTAGATATAGACAGGTTGAGGCTAGTACAGTGGCTCTGGTATTGTACAAAACAGAGTCTCATTCAGTTTTTTACTCCACTCTGCTTAGGATATGCTTTATCCCTCATAATCCAGATGACTCTCCTTCATGTCCATATTGCACCAGGATGCAGGAAGTAGAGAGGAAAGAACAGGGTCCTCACTTAAGAGACATGCCAGAACTTGCAAAAATCACGTCTGCTTATGCACTGTTGGCCGGAACATAAGTACAGGGACACATCTAACTAAGAGGACTAGCTATAGAAAATACCTTTATTCTGAGTATAGATTAGTTCTATTAAGGTATAAAAAGAGGGGCACCTGGGTGGCTCAGTGGGTTAAAGCCTCTGCCTTCGGCTCAGGTCATGATCCCAGGGTCCTGGGAAAGAGCCCCGCATTAGGCTCTCTGCTTAGCAGGGATCCTGCTTCTCTTTCTCTGCCTGCCTCTCTGCCTACTTGTGATCTCTGGTTATCAAATAAATAAATAAAATCTTAAAAAAAAAAAAAAGGTATAAAAAGAAAAGACATCGTCAGAAATCTGTAAGTCTCAGCCAATCTGCCCATTTGGACATTTGCCCATCAGTACGCATCCTTTCTTTTCTACCAAAAAAAAAAAAAGAGAGAGAGAGAGAAAGAAAAAAAAACGAACTGCCTTCCAGAGGAACAAGCATCAAGCCCCATCACATTGGTGAATTTGGCAAGAAATCCAAGAACTCTTAATAATTCAGTTCTCTCCACAAATTGCGAAGGTAGCTCTTCAAGGACCAGTAATCTATAAACTAAAGCTATCTGCTTCCAAATTAAATAATATACAATAAGTGTTTGGAAAATTTCCATAGAAATTTTTTTTTTTACATCTTGTTGGGCAGCAATAGCAAACATGCTCGGTTCTATAGGTAAAATGAATTCCTTCATTAGCCAACATGGTAGTTGCTGGTTTTGTTCTCTGCAAAAAATTCTTCATCCATGACTCTCCATAGTCGTACTTGACATAGACTTTAAAGAGAATGGTATCCTTAGAGACTTTCACAGGCCATTTTCTGCTGGTGCAAGTTAGGGACCAAACATTTCAAGTAAGGCTTCTGGGTTCTTTGCAAAGCAAGCCCCTCAAAAACTTGGTAGATTTGAAGTTGGTTTCCAGTCAACCTCATGTGTGAGGGGTTGACAGCCAAAATTCTCATCTAGCCATAACTTTTCAAGGCTCTGGCATTGCACCAACTGACCTCTGTGTTTTGCTCATTCCACTCTATCTGAACTTAACTCTCTGAAGGCCCTATTCGAGCATGGGTTTAGGTGGTGTTTTAGCCAAGGTCTCTCTCATATCTAACACAAGATTTTCCTTGTGTGCAGGCAGTTTATTTGGGAGTGTGTTGGCAGAGAGCAGCCAGGAGGTTCTGGAAATCGAATAGAGAAGGAAAGGAAGTAGTTTCAGTTATGGCATGACAGATGACTGATTTTATGTGTGACTTTCTAAACAGACTCGGGAAATGATTCTCAAAATTTTCTGCCTGAGGAGACATAAAGAAGCATTCAGCCACTGATTCACATCTCCTATTAGGTAGGTCACCCCAATTTTCCTGAGTTATGAGTACTGAGGGGATGCCACTGTGTCCCATGCCAAAGAGTTAGAAAAGCCCTGGCACAGGCAAAGATAAATACCCAGTATAAGCTCTGAGGTAGAGTCCTGTCAAGCAAAGAGAATAATGTCTACACAAGATTTTTTTACAATAGCTGTGGCTGGAACCCGAGGTGAAGGAGAGAAAGTGAGGCAGTATATAAGATGTGACTGTACAGGTAGAAATGTATTATCCTTAATCTGATCTTTGCTGCCTGAACCATTTCCCACTGTCTTGCCTGGTTTTTTAAAGAAAAATGCTTATGAAAGACCTGAGGCCACAGTCAAATCTCCTTTTGAGGAGATTGCAGCCATGTCTTGTAAACACTTCCATTTCAGGTAGAGAAACAGTTGGATTTTTCTATGCTGCATAGTCCTAACTTATCATATTTTCGATCAGTTTAGATTACAGGCTACAGGCACATAGCAATATTCGCTTCCGTCTCCATCTATAGGTTGGCTAATTCTAGATTGAGTTCGCCTCCCTTCTGAAAAAATATATCCAAAGTAGCAAGAAACAGCAATATGACAGTATTCTACACATCTCCTTCCATACAGGAAATATAGGTTGGAAGAATTAGTTCTTCAAAATACAGGAAGAATTAGTTTCCCCAACAATTTCCTCTCAGTACAGCCAATCTCACCAACTCTCCAGGAGACTGCATGGGTTACATCAAGCAGGGCCTCTGGATAAAAAGAAGAGTTCGGGGGGACACCTGGGTGGATCAGCAGGTTAAGCCACTGCCTTCAGCTTGGGTCATGATCTCAGGGTCCTGGGATCGAGCCCCGCATCAGCAGGGAGCCTGCTTCCTTCTTTCTCTCTCTGTCTGCCTCTCTGCCTACTTGTGATCTCTGTCTGTCAAGTAAGTAAACAAAATATTAAAAAAGAAGAAGAAGAAGAAGAGTTCTAATGTCAGGAAGAGGAGGAATGTCCAATACAGAAGACCCAGATGAAATGATCAGTGAGGTCAGAGGGAAACTAGGAGAGGGTGGTGGAACTGAAGTTATAGGTAGCGAGTAGTTCAAGGAGAGAGAGACTGACTGTGTCACAGGCTCATAACAGATTATAAAATTTAGTTCAGAAAACTGACTGTTGGATATAGCAGCAAGATGACCATTAGTGACAATGATAGAAATGCTTCTTATGAAAGTAGGTCCCTAGGCTCCTTTTTATTTAGAGAATGTCCATCAATCCCACAGAAACTTTCTACACTTTCTATTTTCTAAAGCTGGAAAAATAAGTTCTTGCTTTTTAGCATAATGGGGATGATTTGGAACAAACAGCACTAACTAATAAGATTAGTAAAAAAAAAAAAAAAAAAAAAAAGTCACTCCTCAAAACCAACGGCATTATTTACTCAAAATATAATTTTAAAAGTTCCATATATTTCAAATAACACTATTGTTTACAAGAACTTTTAAAAATAAATGTTTGCCAGTAATGGGAAAAAAGCATCAACTTCTAACTCTTACAATTACAAAATCATTCGTATAATCTACTTAAATGTCACAGAAACCCAGTCAATACTCAGAAAATAAGAGTTTTAGTAATAAGTAACACTAATGACTTTATGAAGAAAGTCAATGAGCAATCATGATCCTGCTGATTTTCTAATTCCTCTAAGTACCTCAAGGTATTGTGATAGTCGCAATCAATATTTTCACTTCAATTAAAAATAACTCACTATTCAGTATTTGGAAAGGAAAGGGAAATATGTAACTATAAGGAGACTAATCAAAGAACTGTAGCTAAGATTTCTTGTTGGCACTATATGTATTTATATAATTACATTCATATAATTACATATATAATAAAAAATTATAACAGACCTTGAACAGGAGGTTTAAATAAGTGTGATTTAGGGAGTTAGTAGAGCTGTCCTATTACATACAATTGGACTCTCTACTCTTCTTTATAAAGGGCAGGCCAGTTTTTCCAGGGGGAATTCTAAAACTCATTAGATATGTGAGATTCATTATAATTAGTTTCATTTAATACCACAAAAAGGACTTGTTCACAGGCTATTTTACTCTCTTCTTCCTCAATAGATGATTAGCTAGCTTCATTTTTAAAAGGAAGATATACTCTAGATACTTAAATGTAGGGCATCTCTTCCTTTCAAATCTCAGAAAGAAAGGTGTGCTTCGGTTTCCCTATGGAAAGTTCTAGTATTTGCCCCTCTTTTGAAAGGGGAGCTAATCCCGCTTTCCCTATTCTTCTTTGGCTTCCTCCTTTCATCAGCACTGAGCCTCTTTATCCTTTTTTTCAGCTCAAAGGATAATTTGTCTCATTCCAGGCCATTCAAAAATTGCACATTAGGAAGCAAATGAAAACAATTCATCTTTAATTATAAAATAGAACAGCTATGACATTAGTTCTTAAATACACTACACTTCACTACATCAAAAAGCCTTCTTAGAACTTAAGGTTCAACGACAGACAATAAACAAAAATCTTTTGGTGACTCATTTGACATCTTTACTAATAGGTGAATATAAGGCACATATTTGTGTTAGACAAAGAGAAATAATTTTCATATGTATTTAAATTGCCTTATTGACATTAAAACTCATCTTTAGGGTAAAATGTACTTTTGCACTTTACAGTGAGAAAATCAACAAAATATGCCAATATGAAGGGAAAATGTAAACATAATACTAACTAATGTGAATTGGTTGCTTTTTAAAGAGCCCAATGAAGTACTTATAAGATTTTTTCATTAACCTTGAATATGAATAACTTATAAATGATGAAATCAAGACTAAGAATTGCAAGGCTGGGAATCCAAAGAATTGCTAATCCAAAGGGATTAGCAATACAAGGGACGCTTCATGTGGTGCACAAGGCTCTGGATCAACAATGGACCAGCATCATACAACTGAAACGTAAGACAAGTGTCTGTAGCTACCAAATGTGGCATCAAGAATCAGTAACAGAAAAGAACAAATCCACGCTTGTCATACTTAGATAGATGGGAACTGTTACCTCCTTGAGCTGCATAAAACCCAGAGTTTTAGGATCATTTATGAGGGTTTCCACAAGAAGGGAATACTGGTGGATATGGTACTCTGGCAAAAGGGGCTTGAGCTCATCTTACTGCAATGTAAACAAAATATTCGTTAGGTATTTCTCCCTCAAGTTAGGAAAGAGTTCAGAAAACATAACATAAATGCTCTCACTGATTCCATTCTTTAGAACTTTTGCTAAATTCTGATACCAAGAAAAAAATCTGTCCATCTACATTTCTTTATTTACAATTCTTTATTTCTTTATTCTTTATTTACATTTCTTTATTTATAAGGAAACAAAGTGATCAGATCAAGACTGACTAAAGGGAGAGGAGAGTAACTTGTTTTAGAAAAGATTCCAGAAAAGGTCTCTAAAAGGAGCTGACATTAAAGCTGAAACAAAAGCATTTAAAAAAACGAAGAAGAAGAAAAGAAAAAAGCTTAGAAGAGGAAGTACAACATAAGAAACTACCTACTTAAAAGCCCTACATGAAGAATCTCATCCTTTGCCTAAGTAAATGATTGATACTGGTATGAAGGAGATCAACATAAGACACTGTTGATCAGATTGATAAGGTTCAGAATCTACAAAGCTAAGGATTTTTATTTTATTTGAGATGCAAGTGAAAACCATTAATGGCTTTGAGAAGATAGTGGAAATGACCAGATTCACATGGAATACTAGACTGTTCAGGTAGAATAAGGGAGAAATGATAGTGGCATAGACTAAGATGGTAGCAATTGGCAATGAATATGAAGACAAATATATACACATATATTTGAAGATAGATTCCAGAGCACTTACTGATGAAAACTATGCCAAAGTTGAAGAAAGGTAAGGAATTGAGGATTATTCCTAGGTTTTTGCTTTGAGTTAGTATTTGAATATTTGAATCATGGCATCATTCACTAAGGAAGAAAAGATTTGCAGGATGAAACAGTTTGGAAGAAGGAATAATTAAATAACTGAAGTTTTCATTTTAAACATCTTCATTGCAGAGATGTCGAACTAGTGTTTCCCAAACCACCCAATGAAAAGAATTACCTAGAGAACTTATTACATATATAGATTATCAATTTTTCTGCTAGAAATTCTCGTTCATTAGGTCTGAGTTGAACACAAAGTAGCGTACTTTTTTTTTTTTACTCTGCGGATATTGTGCAGCTATCAAGGAGAAAAAGAAAATGAAGAAGATCTCTAGCAACTGATATAAGGTGATTTCCAACATACTTGAAAGGTAAAGTTCAAAAGAATATCTGTATTTTTCATGTAAGAAAGAAGGGACTATAACAAAATGTACATATATCTACTCATCTGTACAAAAAGAAATACAGAAAGGATAAACCAGAAATAAGTGTGATTAGCTATCTATAGAAAGCAGTTGGGAATGAGCTTAAAGAAAGGAAGAATGGGAATATGATAGAAGGGATGAGAAGAAGATGACAGTGAGCCTATATTTTTGTATAGTTCCAATTAAAACTATGAACGTTTTTCACATACCCAAGTAAATAAATGATTAAAATCAAGCAGGATTTGAAAGGATCCCCAAAATGGAACATAAATAGTAACAAACCTAACTTTTTTACAAATGAATAACAAAATCACACTGAAGGCCGTAGGAAAGAACTAACCTAAGTAACTTTGGAAAACAGTACTTTAATATACTATAATTAAATATACACAATATATACTGCAAGGCTAAAGACAGAAAGATCTACCTACCCACAAATATTAAACTTTTTAGTAAATTTATTTTTAACAGGGGTATAGGTTAATGATTTTTAAATATTTTATGGGTATTTTAGAACTGAGCGAAAAATCGACTGTAGATAATGGGAATTGGATTTTTAGTTGTTAAAGAAAGTAGTTACAAATAAGGAAATGGTAAGAAAGAGGCTAGAATAATCCCTATGGTGTTGGATCAGAATCAAGGTATTAGTTTGAATTCATGTATCAGTTTGAACTGTGTGTGTATGTACACACCCAGACAGATAAATATAAAAATCAACAGATATTTGTAGATGTGTATGTATGTATTTGTATATATGCTTTTAAGTCTGTCTGCTCACAGGGCAATAGGGTAGCTTGGATAGCAAAGGTATGATCAGCATCATACCAAGATTCTGATTTCTAAATACCATTATTTAATACAAGGAACAAGAACTCTATGGAGAGATGACTGATTCAAGGCTGGGACAGGGAAAAGTGAAAGAAAGGTCTGAAATATTTTGTAGTGCCAGAAAGTAAGCTACAACTCATAGAGCTGTGTGGAAAAAACTTGGGAGTGATGGAGTACCAAAGACCAAATCTGGAACAGTTTGAGAAACAAAATAATGAATGATAGCAATGGATTTTAACCCATAGAATAAAATAAATATCAACAAGTTTATACTGATATATATATATATATATATGACTGAATATATATATATATATATATATATATGACTGAATCAATACATAAATGAGGGAGAAGGAACAACTCTTCCTTTTAGTCAAATTATAGTCAATAAATGTAGAAGACTAGGGTGAGTGCTGTGAATTGTGTAAGACTGATGAATCCCAGACCTGTACCCCTGAAACAAATAGTATATTATATGTTAATTTAAAAATGTAGAAGAAATGATGGGAATAGAAAATGATAATTTGTCAACATCACAGTAATTGTTGAAGCCAGGGATTATTGATGGATAACAAAATTAGTGTGGTGCAATAAAACAAGAAGCAGAATACTTGAACAACCCCAAATAATTACAAAGGGAAAGATAGTAACTTTGCAGCTATCATTATAACCGAGCCATCAAAGTTAGTATCACCAGTAGTGAGACATATGATTTCCTGAACCTCTTGTTAGGGTGCAGGTAAGGACATAACATCATCCTGTGGTATTCTTTTTTTTTTTTTTTTTTTTTAAGATTTTATTTATTTATTTGACAGAGATCACAAGTAGGCAGAGAGGCAGGCAGAGAGAGAGGGGGAAGCAGGCTCCCTGCTGAGCAGAGAGCCCAATATGGGACTTGATCCCAGGACCCTGAGATCATGACCTGAGCCTAAGGCAGAGGCTTAACCCACTGAGCCACCCAGGTGCCCCATCCTTGGTATTCTTGTTGGGAAATGCATAACATCAGTCTACTCAGGAGAAATTATCAAACAAATCCAAATTAAGAAACATTCTACATTGTTTTACATGTACTAATTTTCTAGGATTCTCCATTAGTTCAAGGTCATAAAGAAAAAGAAACACAGGAACTATCTTAGATTGAAAAATGAGAAGATATGGCAAATAAATGCAATAAGGGATCCTGGATTCGAACATGACCACAGGACAATATTTGAATAATAGTCTAAAAATTAGTTGGTAGTATTGTGTCACTGCAAACTTTCTGGTTTCAACAATTGTGCTATGACATGCTATGATATATGATATGATAAACTTAACATTTAGGGATGTTGGGTAAAAGGCACATGGGAACTCATGCTTCTCTGAAGTTTTTTAGTAAACAAAATTTAATAGCAGAATTTTTATAAAAACTTAGTTTAGACATTTCTTCTTTTACATTTCCTTATGAAAGATGTCTCCTTGTTTAGGGATAATGCTAGTTCTGTGAGGAAGATAAGATTTACTCAGAATGAAGGCTAATATTCATAAGGTGTGGCACAGGAAACAATCAACTTTGAATGACCACTTAAAGATATCACACACATACGTGTCACAATGTGAGGAATATTTGAGAAGTTGGTGAGCCATAGAATTAAGGAATTTTCTCATTGTAAAAACTCTTCCTTTTCCAACTTCTTGGCTTCAATCTCTGTGAAAATACTTAAGTGACAGGAAATTCATTATTTTAAAATGCAGTCTCTTTTATTGTTGAAAGGTTCTCGTTGTTAAATAGTTCATCATTTTATCAACCTAAAATTGGCTAATATATCTTCTGGGTGGAGAAGCCTAATTCTTTTCATAGGTCAAACTCCAATAGTAGATTAGAACCATCACCTTTGGCCCCTGGTCTTGTCTCATCTCATATTCTCAGTTATTCAGTTACTTCTCACAGGGTTTATTCCGGACACTTGACTGCATTGATCACTTTCTCCACCATAATAACCCATTTGTTGAACGTGATATTCCAAGGCTGAAAATGTTTACTGTTACATGAAAAAACTTCAAACAAAATTTCTAATCAGCAATTCTTCACCTAGCATGATTCATATATACTAATTATACCAATTGATAAGTACAATGAGAAACACCTAATTATTTCATTTTTAGAGAACTATTGTAATAAGTACTTACCTATAATGTGCAGGCAATGTGAATGATCTTTTCATGCATCTGTGCACCTCTGAATGCTGCTTCTGATGTAGCTTAACAATGACATGAATGGGGGTGCCTGGGTGGCTCAGTGGGTTAAGCCTCTACCTTCGGCTGGGAACATGATCTCAGGGTGCTAGGATCGAGCCCCGCATTGGGCTCTCTGCTAAGCAGGCAGCCTGCTTCTCTCTCTCTGCCTGCTGCTCTGCCTACTTATGATCTCTCTTTTTTCTCTGTCAAATAAATAAATAAAATCTTTAAAAAAAAAAAGCAACAATGACATGAATATGGAATCCTGTTACATACGAAGTTAAACATTTAAATAAATTATTTGTCCCAATAGACGTACAAATATGAATTTTTATGATTTTTTGTGTACTTCTCACTTTCGTTATTTATTTTTAACACTTAAGTGTATTCACCAAACTGCACCATAAGCATTAAAATATATTACTTCACTTTCCTTTTATGAGATTAAGGATGGGTAAATAAGCCACAAAATCATATCCATATACATTTACTAAGACTAGACCGCCTTTGCCCCCCAACCCCCAACACCCACTCTTCATCTCTTTAAAGACCTCCCAAGACATCTCAGGCCCTCTCTTCTGTGAAACTTCTGTGAACTAATCCTTTAGAATGAACTTAAAATATGTTGCTTGCATTTATACCATGCACAAAACTTCTGCAGTGAAATTTATAACACTTTGTTGCAATTTTTGTCTCTACATCAGAATGCAACTCTTTGAAGGAATGAAACTACATCTTATCCCCAGAACCTAAAACAGTGCCAAGTACATGTAAGTTTTCAATAGTTTTTTTTTTCTTTTTGTTTTATGAATAAAATCATGAATAAAAGAAGAAATGTTTGTTGGAAGATACTCTTTGCTCTCTAGGAGTTATATTATACATGTTTAATTAAGTACATTGAAGTTACTTTTTCTAGTATGTTCCTGAGAATGCTTAAGGAAAAGTTAGACTCATTGATGTTTCTTAAGAATGGACTTTCTCACAACTTGTATATTTTCATATGCAGTAAGTGAAAATTAGTCTATGGCAGGCTTTCCTCTACTTATTTTTACATAATATTTAATTTAAGAAAAGCTGTCTCATCCTTCTCAATTAAGTTGCAAACAACAAGGATTTTAATATTTAAATAAGGGTGAGACTAGCTTTTTCAATAATTCTGCTTTCTCATATTTAAAAAGAATGTCAAAATTTTAACTTCTTTGACTTGTCCTTTTAAAGATTTATTTACTTAAATAAATTTATTTGTTAGAGAGCATGAGTGAGCAGGGGGGAGGCAGAGGGAGAGGGAGAGAGAGAATCTCCAGTAGACTCCCCGCTGAATTCTAAGGACCCTGGGGCTCCACTCAGGTCTCAATCCCAGGACCCTGAGATAAGGACCTGAGCTGAAACCAAGAGTCAGACACTTAACTGACTGAGCCACCTAGGCACCCCAAGTGTGGTTTTAACATAATCCCAAATTTTGAAACTAATAGCAGAGGATTAAATATCTAGTGATTTCAATCTCTTTGGTCAGTATTTTGACAATTTTTAAAAGTAATTCCCATCCACCACAATATTTGCGCTTTCAGTCTCTTCCCCCTACCACTAAAAACAAGAAAAATTCCTGGTGACAGTTACAGAATCATCCACGAGGGGGCAAACATGCCTCATTACACACAGGGGAAAATTAGCAGTAATAAACGGCTTACACTGGAGGAAAAATAAATGGAAGTGAAGTCAGTAACGAGATTTGGCCCAGATTAGGAAAACAAAACAAAACAAAGCAAAACACCAGGGCTACATATGTCTCTAAAGATAAAATATTTGTTTAATTTCAACTTTTTATTCTTACTTCTGATGCTAGAGAAGGTACATCTGAAAGTCAGAGCCAGGAATAACTTGGGAAGCACTTGAAAACACGGCAAGTTCTGTTATACTTATTTCCATATAAGAATTTTGATATTTAAAAAGTTTTGTAAAATAAATTTTCGAAGGACTTATCAAAAATGCATACCTCAGGGGTGCCTGGGTGGCTCAGTGGGTTAAAGTCTCTGCCTTCAGCTCAGGTCATGATCCGAGTCCTGGGATGGAGCCCCACATCGGGCTCTCTGCTCAACAGGGAGCCCGCTTCCTCCTCTCTCTCTGCCTGCCTCTCTGTTTACATGTGATTTTTGTCTTTCAAATGAATAAATAAAATCTTTTTTTTAAAAATGCGTACCTCACTTTAGATGATGTCATTGACTTAAGGGTCAAGAAATCAGAGTCAGGAATGAAGCTGAAGCACACACACTGTGTACTCCTATGTGACAGAGTGAACCTTGGGGGCTCCTGCTATGTTTGCTCTTAGCATACCACTGTCAGTCAGAATTTTCTGCTCTGTTGATCCAATATACAGTTAAAATCAAGTGCAGTCCTCAAGATCTAATTCCTCAGTTCCCTGCTTACCTCAGTTAGAGTCCATGAATCTTTGATTACCAGAATCACCCTTTCCTGTAGCTTCTAGAGTCCAGTTGCCCTCACTCTCTATTGTATTAGCTGTCCAAAATGTCAACCCTTGCAAAATAGAAACTTATGCCAATTCAGCGCCTATGCCAAGGAGCTAAATGTGGCTGGAGTAAAATGACAATGGCTAATTGGTCTCATTTAATTCATAATCACTAACCCTATGTGAACTCTTAGTACTTACCAGAAAACTGATTAATTAATCAATTTTCTTTCCCTCTTTCCTAGATGATGGTTTCAGAACTTCTTTCTCCTAACATCTCCAACACTTACTCCTTTTTCTAAATTCCCAGATGCTTTTTATTTTACATAGAATATGGGCGGAATAAAAATTCCATAAGCTCCAAACATCAAATCTACCAACCCGCTTGTCAAGAGGAAAATTACCCAGACCAGACCTAGGCCAGGAGGCCCCAGAAGATGGAAAGTTACTAACAATAAGCTAGAGATAACCAGAAGCCCTTCTGGGAGCAAGAGATAACACGCGGCTTCTGCTTTTGCTTCTGCTTCTGTAAACAGGCTTCCCTCCACAGGCTCCCTGCACTACTGTTCCCTCCTAAAGCAGCCCCCACTCCCCCAGTTTAAGCCCAGCTACCTTCAGACAGCACAGCCCTTAGAACCTGATTACCTGCAGTACCCTACAAAAGCCCTAAAACCTGGTTGCTCCAGCCACGGAACTTCGAGCAGGAGCTCATCTGGGTCCGCCACTGTAAAATAAATCCGAGTTCTACTTCTCTCAGTGTCTCTTGGTCTCTTGCAGATCTGATTATTCTCTGCAACATTTCAAGCCAAGAGAAACCACACACTCAGCCTTCCCTCCTTTGGTGAAGAAGTATTTGTCCCCTGATCTCAAGCCAAGCCCTCTACTCTACACTGGATTCCTCTCCCCTTACCTAATGAAGGATTTCTCTTCTACTGTGTCTCCTCTCTTCCATATCATCAATTATTCACTCTCTACTAGAAGTTCCCTTCAGTATACAAAGGTGTAATACTTCCCATTATAAAGGAAAAAACAACAACAACAACAACTGTCTTTGCTCCCATATCACACCTTAATTACTACCCCATGGCTCTGCTTCTCTTTATAGCAAACTAGTCAAAAAGGATAGCTCTGCTTAATGTTTCTGCTTCTTTTCTCCCATTTGCTGATTTTTGTTCTCTCCATTATACAAGAACTATTCTTGTCAAGGTTATTAGTTATCTCTAGGTTGCCAAATCCTATACTAAATTACAGTTCTCATCCTAATCTACTAGCAGCAATGGGACTAATATTCACTCCCTCTTCCTTCTAACACATTTTCACTTGGCTTCTGGGACAATTCTTATGTCTGCTGACTTCTTTTACCCTTTACTGGATCTTCTCGATACTGCACTGTCCCACTGCTCCATCCTCCAACATCAAGTATTCTCTGCCTACACTTACTGGCAAAGTAATTTCATCTTATCCTCAGGCTTTATTATGATGATTCACAAATTTTCTATTATACCCATGACACCTCTCTCCCTGAGTTTCATTTTTTTAAGGATTGATTGATTTGACAGAGAGAGAAAGAGAGAATAAGCAGGGGGAGAGGCAGAGTGGAAAGCAGGCTATCCACTGAGCAGGGAGCCTGACATGGGGCTTGAGCCCAGGACTCTGGGATCATGACCTGAGCCAGAGGCAGTTGCTTAACTGACTGAGCCACCTAGGCACCCCTCTCTCCCTGAATTTCGGACTAGTATATCCATAGCCTACTTTACATCCCCACAAATATCTGATAGGCATCACAAATTTAGCAGGTCCCCAAACAAACGTCTAATCCCTTAAATCTCTCTCTTGACCACTGTTCAAAAAGTTATAAATGATTTTTCACTCACATACCTTTCTCACATACCTCATCTTCTAACAATTTTCCCATTAAGCAATTCACTGTGAACAAACTAGCCTTCTAGTCTGGAACACATAAAGTATAAGCTCACCTACCTACAAATGCCAAACCTCTTTTCAGTGTACAGTTAACCCTAGAACAGATGGGGGTGAGGCATGTCAACATCCTGTGCATTCAAAAATCCATGTGTAACTTTTTTTTTTTTTTTAAGATTTTATTTGTTGATTTGACAGACAGAAATCACAAGCAGACAGAGAGGCAGGCAGAGAGAGAGGGAGGGAAGCAGGCTCCCTGCTGAGCAGAGAGCCCGATGCAGGACTCGATCCCAGGACCCTGAGATCATGACCTGAGCCGAAGACAGCGGTTTAACCCACTGAGCCACCCAGGCGCCCCCATGTGTAACTTTTGTCTCCCCCAAAACTTAACTACTAAGAGTTTACTGTTGACTGGAAGCCTTATTGATAACATAAATAGTTGATAACACGTATTTTCTGTGTTATATGTATTATATATTCTATTCTTACAAAGTAAGCTAGAGAAAATGTTAAGAAAATCATGAGAAAATCCATTTATAGTACTGTACAATAAAACATACACCTATACGTGAACCCATGAAGCCCAAAGCCATGTTATTCAAGTATCAACTGTATTCAAATGACTTGTTCCTACACTCCTTCCACATCTCTGCTCAAATCATCCTACAAAACTGCCTCCACCTTTGCATCATTACACTGCTGCTTCATGGCTCTTCCCAAAACTAAAAAACTGTATTTATCTGCTTCTGATCTTCTTCCCCTGGAACAGAAGACCCTTAAGGAAGAGATTCATTTGTTTACTTCTGTAACTTTGTTTCTTAGAACAGCAGCACATATTGGATACTCCACCAATATCTGCTGAATAAATATCAACTTCCTGCTGACCAAACACAATTCACTGAAACTTATGTTTAAATCAAATTTAAATTTCCTTTTTTTATTAGCCTTAATTGGATTTGAGGAATTGATATTCAATCCTTTTTCATGAAAAAAATGAAGAATTACAGAAACATTTTTAATAAATGTTATCTAATAATCCATTCATTATAATAGAAAAGTTTTCAATAAAGAGTACTTTCTTCAGAAGGGATTTATTAATTTGGTCAGGTTCTTTAAAAGACTTCAACTTAAAAAATAAAATTTAAAGAGTACTACTTACATAGATTGTTTTATTTCATGACTTCATAACGATGATTTTAAAAGAAAGGTTTATTTGAAATATACTTACATCATGCTGTTGAATGTATCATATGCTGCTTACTAAGTATTTCACTTAAACTAATAAACATTTCACAATTAAATATACTGTTCCAGTTACAGAATACTCCCTGTATTATATTGGTCTGGTATTATATGTCAACTCCTTACCAGTAAAAACAAGGTGAATTTGTAGCAATGTCTAAAGGAACAGTTTCTGTTCGGTTTGTAGCACTTCCCTTCTTTCAGTTATATGGGTTGGTACCATTCATTATCTAATACCAATGTTCATATGAATGAATGTTATCTTGTACTCTTGTATCAGTGCTTTCATATTAATGTAGGAAATCTTACACTATCTGTAATTATTTGAATGCAACTTGTACTATAACTATAGCTTTGTTACCCCTGAATTGCATTTGTATGGGTTTTATAGGATATATTTTCTGACCTCATTGAAAGAGATATTTGGAATAAAATTTTAAGATTTCTGTGAAACCCAAGCAGAGCAGTCACCAAACACACACACACACACACACACACACACACACACACACGTACCATTATTATAAAAATTCTCCTCCTACCCTTTCTTATAAATCAAGATTATGTAAGACAATATTGACTGTCACATACTAAGTGCTCAATTCTCTCCTAATAAACCAAATTCCCAGCTTTAAACAGACTCCTATGGAGTGAGGAGAGCAGGAGACCTGGCAAGCCAGTGGGTGACAGACGCTGGAGCTGTATCACCCTGACAACTCCTCTCTGTAATAAATCTGAGAAGCTAATCTCTGCTAAATTGTTAATAGCTGCTAATGAGATACTCTATACTCGGTTACCACTCCTTGACAGTGTATTTGCATTTAAATGAGCCCCTTCTGGAAGGACTCCTTAACCCAAAGAACTGGTTCTACTACTGACTGCTTCAGGCACACTTGGCCACTGGCTCTCCTTTCACATTGTCCCTTGCTGAGACTCATGATATCATTAGGCCACTTGATCTCTAACTCCAGAATATCGGAAAGGAAGAATTACAGACCTCAGAGTCAGAAGCAAAAGATTATTACTTTTTTTAAAGACTGAAATAAATAAATAAATAAATAAATAAATAGCTTTCACCTTACTCTAGCCTTCACTAATGAAGTTGTTTGGCAAACTGGTGTATGTCAAGTTCCAAGAAGAAAGATTCAAGCTTTATGTGTTGACATAAAACGTTGCTCATTTATTATTCCTTTTCTTTCTAGTTCCCTTATGCCTCTTGCCATGGTATAGTACCTGAACAGTTAATTTCTCCCATTTTACATCTTTATTTTTGTCTTTTCCCTAGGACCATCAACATTGATTCTCTGTCATGAGTAAAAACACCTGACAAGAGTACTTTGATGGATTAAGGAGCCTAATTATCATGAGACACTGTCTATACCTCCAGTGAGTCTGGCTTCATAGGACAAAAACTATACTAGGAAGGACAACAGACTATGTTCTAGTCCTAAATCACTGTATTTAATCTCCACTGCTTCAAGACAAACTGAAGGAAAGACTTTGCAAACATCTATTTTTTATTCTTAAGGACAGCCATTGCTCTTCTTATTTTAAAAATGGACAAAGTCAGACTGTGAATGAGAGAATCCAAGACCAGATCTGTTTAACTATAAAATCCCTGAACTTCAGAGTCATCTTAGTCTTCTGGTTCCCTTTGCCTTCCCATTCTCCTTCTCCTTAACATTGTACAGACTTTTACCTCTAGCACCTGATACCTACCATACACTGCAAATAAATTATAAATTATTTTTTTGAAGATTTTATTTATTTATTTGAGAGCAAGGGAGAGAGAACACGTGCACACAAGTGGAGGAAGGGGCAGAGGGACACGGAGATTCTGCGCTGAGTGTGGAGCCCCACATGGGGCTCCATCCCAGGACCCTGAGATCATGACCTGAGCCGAAGTTAGACATTTAACTGACTGAGCCACCCAGGCCCCTAAATTATAACTTATTAACTACAAGATTTAGCATATTCTCTTTTCCAAGGTATTTAGAACTTTAAAAGAAAATAAGCCAGCCCGAGAGGCCAAGGGTGGCACTTACCAAGCATGGACTCTGTCTAATGCCTGTCATTAAGAACATCTTCAAAAAAAAAAAATAATGCCTGTCATTTAAGAACATCCTCAAAAAACTCTTCTGTGGTTGGGATCCTAGCCTTCTTTTCACCATGGTTCCTTTTAACAATCTGGAGTAGTTTAACTTTTCTTAAAATAACAGTTTTGAGAGCCTGGGTGGCTCAGTTGGTTAAGCCTCCCACTCTTGATTTCAGTTCTGGTGGTGATCTCAGGGTCCTGGGATGGAGCCCTGGAGTAGGGCTCTGTGCTCAGTGGGGAACCTGCTTAGGATTCTCTCACTCTCCGTCTGCCCCTCCCCCTGTGCGCTCTCTCTTCCTCTAAAGTGAATAAAGGCAACTTTTTAAAAAAGAGGACAGAAAAAATAACTTTTGAATTTATAAAATATATATGATTTCAAAAGAAATTAATTGCCAATTTTTAAATGCAGTTATTAAAATACTTAAGAAACAAGATTTGTGATAGAGAAATGTATAGGCATTTAAATTCACTAAATAACAAGCTGTAACAGTGATTCTATTAACTACT
Source organism: Mustela lutreola (assembly GCF_030435805.1). Taxonomy (NCBI): domain Eukaryota; kingdom Metazoa; phylum Chordata; class Mammalia; order Carnivora; family Mustelidae; genus Mustela; species Mustela lutreola. The sequence continues at coordinate 55,860,867 of NC_081292.1, read as the reverse complement.
ATACTCAAAAATAGTGATATTGAGCTAATGAGTTAACAATGATTATATTGCTATACATGTGCACTAGAGTGGAACAATTAAATGGATGAGATTGTTAGAGTCACATTTCTTACTATTTTTTAAAAGATTTTATTTATTTATTTGAGATATATATGAGAGATAGAGCACGAGCAGTAGCTAGAGGCAGAGGGAGGGGGATAAGCAGACTCCCCACTGAGCAGCGAGCCCAATGCAGAGCTCAATCCCAGGACCTGGGACATGACCTGAGCCCAATGCAGATGCTTAACCAACTGAGCCACTCTGGTGCCTCTCTTATTATTATTGTAGGCATTTATGGATAAGCAAGGGGAGGAGCTAAAATGATCTCGGTGTTAATGGATTAGGCTTGAAGGCATTAGTATGAACTCATATTTAGTTCAATATAAGTACTGGCAGTAACATATTGAATATTTATACATATGTACCCATGCATGAGGAATATATATTTCTTTACTTTCTCAGAGAGCCTAAACAAATGGTACCCCCTTAGCAACCACCACACTGAAAGCCCAGATCTTGCTATTATCATCCTCCAGTAAGAGGAATCAGGGCTTCTTGGAGAAATGGCTGATTCTAGGACTGGGGTAGGAAAATACAAGGTGGGCCTTAGCATGGTGTAATGCCAGTAAATAACAAAGTAATAACACACACCCACAGACATCAAAGGAAGTATGTCAAAGGAGCATAGGCGCTGACAAAAGGAACTTGGAATGGCTAAAGCTGGAACAACTTGAACAACAAAATAAAGTGGTATTGGATTATCACTCGAAGTATAAAGTAAATATGCATGACTCTATATTGCTATAAATAAACAATTGCATAAATTAATATTTAGGGTAGAAAATACAATCTCCTGTGCAGGATTCCAAATACTTTATGTGAATACTCTGCCCTCAAGAAGGTAGAGAATAACTCTCTAATCCTTAGGCATGAGCTTCTCATAGTGACTTCCTTCCAACAAGTATAATATGGAAAGAAAAGATGGAGGAGTAACTTTACAGTGGAGAAATCTGAGATACTACCTCAGTCAGGTGATCAAGGTCAACATCAACAGTTGAAAATCATTTTGATAGTATATACTCCTGACGTGATGTTATGAAAATGACACTTTATCTTGTGGTCATCTTCCCAATAAACTATAACCCCAGTCTTATGAGAGAAGCATCAGACAGATTATAGTAGTGAGGCACGCTACAAAATTCTTGACCACGACTCCTCAAAACTGTCAAGGTTATTAAAAACTAGAAAAATCTGAGAAACTATCACAGCTCAGAGGATCCTAAGGGGACATGACAACTATAGGTAGCATAGTGTCCTGGATGGGAGCTGGGAAAAGAATTGAAAACCTTAGGTAAAACCTAAGGAAACTGTGCAGATTTTAGTTAATATTAGTGTAGCATTATTGGTTCATTAATTGTAACAAAGGTACTATACTAATGTAAGCTGTCAATAACAGAGGAAACTGGGAGTAGAATATATAGGAACTATATTATCTCCTTAATTTTTCTGTATATCTAAACCTATTCTAAGAACATATATAATCTATTAAATAAAACAAAAAAAGGTGGTGATGATTTAATTGTAACATCAGCATAGTGATTTTTGAGATATCTGTAAAACCTGAAATAGGAAATTATCTGTGATTTCTGTTGGTGACAAAGTCATAGGTACTCCTAATATTATTGTGGTTCATTGTTTGCATTTATATTTAAATTTATAAATTTCAGTTATAGGTTAGTAAGACTAAAGATGGAACACTCCCATCCAGATTCTACATACTCTTTGATACAAATTAAGAACCTCCCAGTTTATGGTGATATTAATGGCTTAATTTTATGAAATTAAGACTCAAAGACATGAATTAGGTTGCTTCAGCTTCCAAACAACATTCATTCTAGGGCCAAGAATTCTTAATGATTTTTTTTTTTTTAATTCTGTTGTTACACTACCTACCAATTTTGGAACTGCTAAACAGAGAGATGGGAGCTCTTCATGGATCAAATGTGCTTTCCTGGCCTTGTGCAATGCTCTGCTTATGCTGCTCTTCAAATCCACAAGATAAAACTGGCTTGGACCTACTGAGGGGAATTCCCAAAGTAAAATTAAATGAGGAAATTCCACTCACACTAAACTCTACTGTCAAAGAACTTCTTTACTTGGAAATGACTTAACAATGGGAGAAAGAGACACTGGCGTCACCATAAAGGGAACAAATCCTTGGCCTTTTCTTCCCTTAAATCCCCACACTGGTCGGCAGGAGAAAGAAAGGAAGGGAGGGAGAGAGAGAGGGAAAGGAAGAGACAGAATGGGAGGGCGGGGGTTTAATAGCTGGTGCCCATTTAAAGAGGTTAAGAAGGGGCTTGTATGTGTATTCGCTTACATTATCCTAAAGCCAATTCTGATACATCCTTGCATTTGGGGCGGGGTGGGGTGGGGGAAATACAGCCATCTGTTACTGTGGATTCTGCTTCTTGGCTTCCAAATATTATAGCTGTCACCAGAGCAGCCAGCCCAATTGAAGGGTGGGGGGAAGGTGTTAGAGGCACATCTGTCCACTAAATGCACCACTAAAGAACAGAAAAATCCTGGGGCCAGCCCTCTCTGTTTCCTCGAGTGCTTTCTTTGATCGGTCCTACTTCTCCACTCCTTTGGGAGTTTCCTGTTCTATTACGTAGGCAAGAGGGTGAGAGGTCCCAGCTTTCATGCTTGTGAGTGGTTTGCATGTGTGTATACGTTGGGGGAAAGTAAGGCGTGCCTCAAGGGGCTTAGAAAGATCGATTGCCGGTTTAAAACATTTCCGGAGTGTTTGAATGTTTATCTTAAAAAGACAATCCCAGTCTCAAATTCTGCGAAATGAACAATACTGATAAGAAAAATGAAGAGGGTGGGAAACCCACACAGCCGAATGGAGCTGTCCATGCAGCGGGCGTGATAGGGGAGCTCTCGGAGGAAAGGCGCTATGCAGAGAAGTTTCTCTGGTCCTTCTCTCTCGGTCCACAATCTGGCAACGCTTTCTGCGTAATAGCATTAATAGAAAAGAAACCTAAAACCCGGAGGGGTAGCGGTCGTCGGGCACAGTTTCCAGGAGCCCATACCCGCTGCCGGGAGAGGTCCTTCTCCCCCCGCGACTGGCGCGGAATGTGGTGATCCGGCCCGGGGAGGAGGATGACTTCATGCAGCCGGAGCGCGGCGGCGGGAGCAGCTGCTGCAGCCGGCAGGTGGGGTTGGGGCCGGTGGAGCTGACCACGCACTCGGCCGGGCGCGGCGGCACTGCGGCCCCGGGGCAGCGGGCGCTGGGACTCGCGCTGACTGCCTGCAGAGAAGGTAAGCAGCCCGGCTATTATTAGCCTCCGCCACGCCGCTTAGTTCTTTCCGCTCGGGTAATAATGGGTTTTGCAATACACAGAGAAGGGAAATATCCTTGCTGCATCCTGCAATGGGAAACGGAGCAACAACTGGAATTGAAATGTTAATCACCAAGTGCTTGAGATTGGAGGAGCGGTGTTACTGGGCAAACAAAGAAGGCGGTCAGCCTCTATACTCTTAAAGATAGTCGACCGTTTCAGCGCTAGACTCGCTTAGGCATTGAAGACTCAGAATGTGGAATAACTGGGAGTTGCACTTTTATCTTTCTACTTCAGCCTTCACTTGGTTATTTTGTTGTTTTGGAGCAGCAGGTCCTTGGAGGCAGCTTGGGGAACTAATCAGAAATCTTTCCTACCTTCCTCTGTCCTCTCCCTTCCTAGTTATCAAAATTGGTCTGTGCCCATTTCAATGTCAAACACCTACTTCAATACTGAACCTTTATAAAGAGTCTCATATTAGAGGAGAAACTTACCTCCTGGAGTTCAGCTTGGGGTGAGCAGCACTTGTTTCTACCTTATCCCTTCGTTTATCATCTTCTCTCGTCAATTACTTCATTGATTTCCCTGGGATGCCGGGTCCATTCACAGGCCAGATCTTGTCAGATTCAATCCACCACCTCTGCTCCATGACGGATTTTGTCAAGGACCTACAAAGGGCATTGCCCTACACCAGTTTTAGTATTCTCTCTGTATACTCTAACCTGTGTCCTTCCCTCAAATACGTGGCACGAAAAATCCTTTTTTTAACCTAGTACCAACATGGTTCCCGGTAACTTCCTTCGCTGTAGTCACTGCGGCTACAAGAGAAGAGGATTTCGAGGACAGCAGAATCTGTTGGGGTGTCAGAAAGAGGACCATACTTGTATTTTGCTCCCTGTGCATAGATGGAAGTACAAATGTGAATGTGTCTATCCAGTTTTCCTTGAAGCTTTTTTGAGGGGGGGGGCACTGGATGGCAGACACCTACCTTGATAGGATTTGAGGTAGGTACTCCTCAAAAAGCAAGCAGTATGTCTGTCCCAGGATTCCCCAATAACCTCGAAAGAGTTTCCAGAGAGGCTTTCCCCACAAGCATTCAGGAAGCCACTGGAGCTGGCCAATCTAAGCCTCAGGTTATTTGAGCATCCTCAAGTTAGTCTTGCCATTTAAGGGTTCTGACCACTTGTTCTAGGATCTCCCCCACAAACCTCTTGCTACTGAGCTCAAGTGCCTTATTCCTGTTGCCGCCTAGGGATGTACATTTGAATAATATGCTCTGAAATGGGTAAGATGGCTGTGATGGGGATTGCAAATGTGCCACTTTACCAACAGAGAGTATTTGCAATAAGCCAGACTGGGGTGTCTGTGTGCCAATACTCTATTTAACTGGGGATCTTTATCTTTAAATTTGAAATGAGACAGTCTGACTCCATAACCATGTAATTTTATTTTAGCAAATTGAAAGAGGAGCTCAATGAAAAAGAGAGGCAAGGTTTATAGCTAAAATTTTATCTCTGCTTACCTTCCTTTTTAAATATTGCTTTTAGACAAAGATACTAGTTTTGAAAAATCATATTAATTCTGTTATATGCCATTATTGCTTTTCTGAATACAAATTCTTTTTATAAAATACACTTTAGAAGGATTTGAGTTGGTTTCTTTGTCTCTACCTTTAGTAAATGAGGCAGAGGGAGTGGAGGGGGTGGGCAAATCCCACTCCAAGTGGCCCACTCCAGGAACTATTCCCCTGGATCATGAAAACCTCAGCACCATTTTTTTTTTTTTTAGCATATTGTTGTTGTTATTATGTGTTGAGTGTGGTGTGGGTTTGAAATATTAAAATTTCAAGATTCTATAATTTTGAATCAGGCACAGCACACCAAATAGAAAAGGAAACAAAGAGCAAGAACAACAAAACCCTTTATTCTACCACCTTTCTTTACTAATCTTAAAATATTTAACTATATAAATAATTATTCTGAATAATAAGTGATAATAAATGTTAATATGGTAATTCACTTTTAAGAAATTATGAAGTACAGATTAGTATAATTGACCTTAGGTATAGTAAAAATTTCTGTAATTTGAGTTTTCTTCATGTTGACTATTAGTGCATGAGAATATCCTAATAATAGTTAGAAATTGAAATTGTCTATTACTTGGTTTCTGAAGAAACTGAATTCTTTGAGAAGAAATGGGTAAGAATTAGGGGACTAGTACTGCCTAAGCTGGCATCATACCTGCCAGTGATTTTATAAGGGAGATGAATTCATTGAATTATGGACCTACATTGGAGAAGCCTTTTTGGGAAGGGAGAAAATAAGTTAGAAAATTTAATTTTTCATTTCAATGCAACTGAGAAAGATAAATAAATTTAAAGGATTTCTGAATTTGGACTTTGTTTTATTGAAATAAAACAATTTTTCTGAGAAAAGTGTCTAAATTCAGAGCCCTAAGAAGAAATATATGTCTGACTTCATGACTTCATAACTGAAATTGATTTATGAGTTTATATCCTTTTCTTTAACTGTTTCCCAGGGAAAGGAAAAATTAATTGCCTGGTGTTCAAGAGATGGAGGAGGAATGAAAAAAAAAAAAAAAAAAAGGGATGTGCACTATTAGATGCTGAATGAATTGCAGACATTTTTGTAGGTTTGACAAGATAGAAGAAGTCAATCTACTGCTTTCTAATCACATAAAAAAAATTTAGTATGGAGTGTGGTCACTGTTATCCGTAACTTAGTAAAAATTTAGACATCAAAGTTGACCTCATTAAAAAAAGGCATTTTCTGGGACGCCTGGGTGGCTCAGTTGGTTGGACGACTGCCTTCGGCTCAGGTCATGATCCCGGAGTCCCGGGATCGAGTCCCACATCGGTCTCCCAGCTCCACGGGGAGTCTGCTTCTCTCTCTGACCTTCTCCTCGCTCATGTTCTCTCTCACTGTCTCTCTCTCAAATAAATAAATAAAATCTTAAAAAAAAAAAAAAAAGGCATTTTCTGACGCTGTCTTACTGCCATTAGCTGCAACTGAAATAGACTTATTTTGAGATTTTGAAAAATGGAAAAGAAAAAAAAAGTAGAAATAATAAAGCTAAAGAAGTGAATTTATATTTACCCAGTGTCTCCGCTGCAAATAAGTAGAAAAAGTGCAATTTTGAAAGTTGTCAGTGCTCTCCTAACTGCCAGATTTATGTAATATTTCACCTTTTTCATTATGTCTTTATTTTTAAGTTCTCATCCATGTTCTTTTTAAATTAAGTATTCATGTTTAAGTATCATTAATAAGTAATATGCATCAGGAACTGAGATATTTCTTTATCTAGTTTCTCACTAATCCCCTTAAGCTATCCTGTGATCAGCCTAAACCAGCTGGTCTTGATTTCCAGTTTGTGCCCTATGATGTCACGCCTATATGTCTTCATCTGTTGCTTTCACTCACCCCATATATGTTGAAACCTTGCTCACATCAGACACTTCCTCTTCCATAAAGCTTTCCCCATTCCCACCATCCTCATATCAGGTGAGCTTTCTCCCTTGTCTAAATTCCTATTGCACATTATCTTGGTCTATTCTTTAGTGTGAACCAATGCCTTATTCTCCTAAAATAGCTTTGGAGAGCATGTTTGTGACTGACAACCTTTTATTACCTGCAACTCAGAGTACAGTGCCTAGCTATGTACAGTTCTTCCTTGATTTACAGTGGGCTTACATCCCAATAGACCCATCATAAGTTGAAAATACCCTATGTCAAATGCATTTAATGTACCTAACCCACCAAACACCATAGCTTAGCCTAGCCTACCTTAAGTGAGCTCAGAACACTTGTATTGGTCTGCAGATGGGCAAAATCATCTAACATGTTGAATATCTCATGTAATTTATTGGATACTATATTGAAGGTGAAAAACCGAATCTTTACATAGGTACAGAACGGTTGCTAAATGTATCTGTTGTTTGCCTCATGGCTGTGTGGCTAACTGGGACCTGTGGCTTGCTGCCACTGCCCAGCATCAGGAGAGATTACTGTACTTCCTGCTAGCCTGGGAAAAAATCCAGTCAGAAATTGAATTGTGGTTTCTACTGAATGTATATCTCTTTTATATGATCATGAAGTTGAAAAATCATACATTGAACCATCATAAGTCAGGAACCTTTTGTATATGCATAGTAGACATTCAGCAGTTTGATTTTAGTGAAGAAATTGGTTATTATTTCAGGGGTATATCTCTACCCACTCTTTACCATCAGGCAAGTTCAACTCCCAAACTGTGTGCAAGTACTGTTTAGTTTTAAAAATATTTACATAATAATAAATATAGTGAAAGCACATTCAAATAATTATATTCAACAAAAGTTATTGTGAGCTTACAGGTCATTCAATGTATATTAGCTCATATATATTAAAAATATGATAAGCTTAACAAAACAAAACACAACTTTAAAAAAAAATTATTTATTTATCTGACAGAGAGAAAGAGGGTACACAAGCGTTCACAAGAGCACACATGGTGGGGTGGGGTGGCAGGCAGGGGGAAGGGGAGAAGCAGGCTCCCTGCTGAGCTAGGAGCCCAATGCAGGACTCTGTCCCAGAACCCTGGGATCAGGACCTGAGCCAAAGGCAGACGCTTAACTGACTGAGCCACACATACATCCCCAAAACAAAACTTTATGTTTTTAAAAAGATTTTATGTATTTATTTGAAAGAGAGAGAGAGCATGAGCGTAGGTGAGGGGCAGAGGGAGAGGGAGAAGCAGACTCCCTGCTGAGCAGGGAATCTGTCTCCAGGCTAGATCATAGGACCTTGGGATCATGACCTGAGCCTGAAGGCAACCGCTTAACCAACTAAGCCACCCAGGTGCCCCCAAAACAAAAGTTTAAAGAAGATATTGTATCTACTTTCAACATGCTTGTGTTTTATTGAAAAAGAGTAAGCAGGAGAAGATGCCTTACATATATAAGCACTTGTCCAGTTTCAAGGCACTCTGCCAGGTACTTTCATCCATGAAATCAAATTTCAGGCTTCTATGCTAATTTTACTTTAGGAAACTGAGACTCAAAGATTCACCTAAATGTTTAGCAGACATTCCTTCCATGTTACCATGCTGCTCTTTGAAGTGTTAAGAGTGAAGGAAAGCATTATAAAAACACAAGGTCAGAGCTATCAGAGTCATTTAAAAATTGTTTTGTAATTAATTTTTCCAGTGTTTCTTAAACTTTTGGGCCTTAACATCCCCTTTGATAATTCAGTAAAGGCTATGCATCCACTCCCCAAGTATATACACAAACACACACAAATACACATAGCATTTTGCATACAATTGCAGGTGTTTAAGGACCCACTAAAGTACTCCTCAGCAAATGGTTTAAGAACATCTGCTCTGGGTTCACTTTAACAAGATGTGTGTCCTTTATTAGCCCAGACATTTTTGGTACTTGAAACAACATTCTCCTTCTATTCTTCTCCCTGCTTTAGAACCCAAAATGAGAGCTCCTCATTATCACTGGCACAAAGGCAGCTAAGATGATTCGAAAACAAGTAAGTGCCAGTGAGAAAAGTGATTCAAAGAACCCTGATTCATGGAAAAGGAATCCCAGAAGGAGTTCTGAATGTTACACATTCCAAATGATTTATTTAGGGTTTTCCAATCAAAACCATTTTTTACAAAAAAAGAAACAGTTCTAGACTTAGAGTAGTAGTGCCAAATATGTATAAGAACATTGCCAGCAGTTGAGCGATGTAGGCTCCTTTGAAACATATTCAGTTTTCTTACGATGGATGTATGTTTGCCTCAAAGTTACTATTTCTTTCTGGCGACGCTGTCTGCAGTAATGTATTTGCTTTTGCCATGTTAAGGGGAGAATGAGAAGTTATATTCATCCCTCCTAAGTTATAAAACAATTGCCAGCATAAAAGTACATTAAAAATTAACTGATACCTGAAGAAACCAGTACTAGCTAGCATGGTTTGCTGATGCTAGTATTGGAAAAGAAGTGTGACAACATTAATCTAGAAAAAAAATAGATATGGAGAGAAAGAAAATTCAAGGGGCCAACTTAAGCTTTTGGTTTACCTACACTTCCCAAAATATGATAATACCTGCATAAGCTCCTAAAATAAGGGCAATTTTTAAAAAATTTATTTCATACAGAGAGGAAGAAAAAGAGAGAGAGCAACAGATTGGGAGGGAGCAGCAGATGGGATAGGGGAAAGCCAGCTCCCCACTCAGCAGGGACCCCAATGCGGGAGTTTGATCCTAGGTATCCCAAAATAAGGGCAATTTTATGGAAACTTGATAATGTGCCCAATGCAAGGTAAATTTATACTTTATTTTATAGTGAATTTTTATTTTTTATTATGATAAAATAGAAATAACAAAATTAGCTGTTTTAAGCATTTTAAAGTATGAAATTCACAGATATTAAGTACATTCACTATGTTGAGCAGTTTTCACCACTATCCATTTTCAGAACTTTTTCATCATCCCAAACAGAAACTTTGTACCCATTAAGCAGTTACCCTTCATCTCCCCACCTCTCAGCCTCTGGTAAACTCTATTCTACTTTCTAGGTCTATGGATTTGCCTATTCTAGCCACCTCATATAGTGGAATTATACAATATTTATCCTTTTATGTCTGGTTTCTGTCACTTGGCATAATGTTTTCAAAGTTTATCCATGTTGTAGCATGTGTCAGAATGGCATTGCTTTTTAGTTTGTTTGTTTTTAAAAGATTTTATTTATTTATTTGAAAGAGAGAGAGAGAATGAGAGCTCCAGAGCATGAGAGGAGGAAGGTCAGAGGGAGAAGCAGACCCTTGCTGAGCAGGACTCCTGCTGTGGTACTGGATCCAGGGACTCCAGGATCATGACCTGAGCTGAAGGCAGTTAATCAACTGAGCCACCCAGGCGCCCAAAATTGCATTACTTTTTCAAGCTGAATGATATATATGTGTGTGTGTGTGTGTGTGGGTGGGTGGGTGTATATATACATATACACACCTACAGTGTTTTTTAGTTGCAAAATATTTTCAGTACATTGCCTATTATTACATTGATGATATCTAGCACAAAACACTACCATATCACCTTTAGTAGAGGCCTAATATGTACAGAGAATGTCCCATGATTTTATTAAATGAAAAACTGATAAATATTAAGTTCCAAATTATTTTTTGATTTCAAGGTATGTGGTAATGGACACAAAGTTGCCCATCTTCATATGTTAGTGCTTTTACTTTTTTGCTTTTTTTTGTTGTTGTTGTGAATGGTTCCAAGACCCAGGATTGGTGCTTTAATTTTTGATGAAGAAATTCTTGGTGTGGTATTGTTGGGTCAGAGACAATACATGAGCGTTTATAATTAGAAAAAGTACGTTGAGGGGCGCCTGGGTGGCTCAGTGGGTTAAGCCGCTGCCTTCGGCTCAGGTCATGATCTCAGGGTCCTGGGATCGAGTCCCGCATCGGGCTCTCTGCTCAGCGGGGAGCCTGCTTCCTCCTCTCTCTCTCTGCCTGCCTCTCTGCCTACTTGTGATTTCTCTCTGTCAAATAAATAAATAAAATCTTTAAAAAAAAAAAAAAAGTACGTTGACTATAAAAATCATAAACTTCTTCAACAGATAGTACTTATGTATTTTCTGTAGCCATTTCTTTTCTTTTCTTTTTTTTTTTTTAAGATCTTATTTATTTATTTATTTACAGAGCGAGATCACAAGTAGGCAGAGAGGCAGGCAGAGAGAGAGAGAGAGAGAGAGGGAAGCAGGCTCCCTGCTAAGCAGAGAGCCTGATGCAGGCCTTAATCCCAGGACCCTGGAATTATGGCCTGAGCCGAAAGTGGAGACTTTAACCCACTGAGCTACCCAGGCGCCCCTCTGTACCCATTTCTATCTTTAAAATGAATGCATGTAATATAAGGGAATCCATTTACTATGATTTGAGCAAGGAAAGATTCTCACTTTTTCATTTCTGTTCATAGAGGAAAAATATTATACATAAGTCTTGACAGATTTCAAGTCTCTCAACACATTTTATCATTTCAAAGATATTACAGAGTACATCACAGATGTCTGTCAAGTCTTACAACAACAGTGTAGAAAACTAGAAACATCTATATCTAGGTGTGTGTGAGAAGTGTGTTTGTGTTTTAAGCTCCAGCAATAGGTCATTTGAATCCAGCCAATTCTAAAGTTTGGTCTGTTTTTTAGTTCAAATATATGTACCTGCATTATAGTAAATCTTTTATTTTGTTGGGTTTTTTTTTTCTTTAGTTTCTTTTTAATGTATCCATTTTAATTTATCCTGAAAGGAGTGTTGTATTTAAGCTAAACTACAGAATATTGGTACATATGAAGAAAAACAGAATTGGCAAAACTTTTCACTACCCTTCTCAGAAGATTATCTTGATTTGCATTGTCCAAGAGGGGAGAAACAAAGAAGTTTGCTGGGGGATTGCATCATGTTGTACCCGAATTAGACATTAACATGCTACAATGTCAAGGATGAAGCAACATGTTTATAACATATATATTTTTAAAGATTTTATTTATTTACTTATTTGTCAGAGAGAGAGAAAGTATGCTCAAGCAGGCAGAGTGGCAGGCAGAGGAGGAGAAAGAAGCAGGCTCCCTGTTGAGCACGGAGCCCGATGAGGGACTTGATCCCAGCACGCTGGGATCATGACCTGAGCCGAAGGCAGCGGCTTAACTGGCTGAGCCACCCAGGCATCCCTATAACATATTTTTGAAAAGCTGCTTAAAACTGAAAGATTGCAAGAACATAGATAGACATAGCGTAGATATTTCACAACAGTATTTTAAGGCATGTTTTTTCTTTGGTTAATTGGGATGGAGAACCTATTAATAGGCATTTCTCTATGATTTACTTTTGTCTTTATTTCTGCCTGATCAAATCTTCTTTTAAAAACAGACATGAAACAAATAAGCATTCTGACCTTTACCTAAATAAGCAATAAGAAACGCACATCTTAATCAATGCACTGTCATGTTGATGAGTCTGAGGGTAGAAATATTGGGTATTTTGGTCATTGCACTCATAGCAGCAGTACAACCCACTTTGTTCCTTCTGTTGTATACTGCAGAATCTGACTGCATAAACCAAGAAGTCAGTGATCTTTAATGCCATTTCTTTCTTTTCTTTTTTTTTTTTTTAAGATTTTATTTATTTATTTGGCAGAGAGAGAGACAGCCCGAGAGGGAACACAGGCAGGGGGCATGGGAGCGGGAGAGGGAGAAGCAGACTCGCTGTTGAGCAGGGAGCCAGATGCGGGCTGGATCTCAGGAGTCTGGGATCCATGACCTGAGCTAGAGGCAACTGCTTAACAACTGAGCCACCCAGGTGCCCCTTTAATCCCATTTCTAAAACTCCTCTCCATGATTTTTCACACTCAGGTTCTCTCATAATTGAAATGTAGTGAAAAACAACCAGGGTGTTAATACTCTCTATCCACTAACAAAACTTAATCTTGCTAGAACTTGCAAAAATAATGTTGCATACAAATTGGTGGATACCCAGTGGAATCAGTGAGAATAATCTGTCAGACTCACCAAGTCCAAGTATAGATTTGAAGATGGTCAAAAAAATTTTTTTTTAAATTTATTAATTTATTTAACAGAGCATGAGCCAGGGGGAGAGGCAGTGAGAGAGAGAGAGAGAAGCAGACTCCCCCTTGAGCAGGGAGCGGGATGCCAGGCTCATCCAGGAACCCTGTGATCATGACCTGAGCCAAAGGCAGATGCTTAACCGACTGAGCCACCCAGGCACCCCAAAGACTATCAAATTTTAAATATTGTGAAGATATAAAAAGATTTAAAAATTTTTCCTCTATAGTAATATATGAACATTTTAGAAAAGTATAATTACACATGTGGGGTTTATTTAAGATAAGCTCACTGGAGAACAATGCACTTTTAAAAGGCTTCATTCTGAAAAGACAGCATTCATATTTTTTTAACTACTAGCCTCCAAAACAAATTGTGACAGATCATTGTTCATCCAAATTAATCTCTCATATTGAAGTGGGTTTTTCTTGGGGAAACTGCCTTCAACGAATTTGTGCTTTTCTGCAGTGGATCAAGCCAAAAAGCAAGAGGGCTAACATTCTTATGACACATCCATATTTACTAGCATTTTCAAATGATTACAGTCTTTTAATAACCTGAGAATTTCCATTGATAAAAGTTGGTCAAGACCTGGCTGATGCTCCTGTAGAAGATAAATCTGAATTTCATTTTTTATATCATCTCCGTCTTAGAGAATAACCTAGGATTGCAAAGCCAAGCAAAGCATGAAAGAATAGTATTTTATAAGTAGTACTCTTTTATAAGTAGTATTTTATAAGTAAGTATAAGAGTATATTTTAAGGGGCGCCTGGGTGACTCAGTGGGTTAAAGCCTCTGCCTTTGGCTAAGGTCATGATCTCAGGGTTCTGGGATCGAGCCCCACATCGGGCTCTCTGCTCAGCAGGGAGCCTGCTTCTCCCCCTCTCTCTCTGCCTGCCTCTCTGCCTACTTGTGATCTCTGTCTGTCAAATAAATAAAAAAAAAATCTTTAAAAAATAATAAAAAAATAAAACTAAAGTATCAAGAGCATAAAAATTTCTGCAAGTCAAATGATTAGTTTCATATTTGGCTTTATAGGCATTTATAAAATATTTGTTGAACAACAAAATAAATCAATACAATTTTTAGAAAGCTGCCCCCAACACAAAGTAATTGGCATTTTACACATGTTCATTAGAGTATTTTTGTAGGTGTGGTGGGGATGAGTTATGGATGAAATTACCCTCCCCTGCTTCTTACTGCTAAACCATACTCTCTCCTCTCTGAGGTTTTGATAAGGTGGGAATTAGAAGTGATGCATATTAGAGCTTGAGATATATCTAGTAAGCAGTTTAAGACACTCAACCAAGCATAGTCCATTTACCCAGGACAGAAGAACATGACATTACTCTTCTTCATTCAACTACAATGAATTTGGACTTTTAGAAAATTCATCATGCAAGATATAGATTTTTTTTTAATTTTAATAATAATAAACTATTAGTGGTTCTCTTTTCTCCATACCTTTTTCAATCTCATTTTTTGTAAAGAACACTGTTATGGAGAAAGCAAAATTTCAGTTGATTGAAAGCATTTCTACCTGTATGCAGGTTTGAGATAATGGTCTTGTAACATTTCACTGGAGCTTTTTGAAGTCACTATTTCAGCACAAAAATTAAATCTGACACTAAAATGATCTGACGCTAAACAGTTCATTGAATAAATGGTGGAAAGTTGGCATCTTGTTTATTATTAAAAAAAAAAAAAAAACTAACTTGTTCAAGCCAAAAACTTAAATGTTTCAATTTCCCCTTAATAAATAAAAAGGAAAATGAAATACCATGGCAATAGAGTGTTATGAAAGCAAAGAATTGAGTTGATATCAAAATGTTTGAAGATAAAATTAATGTTTTTTTGTACAGTTAGATAAAATTTTACTGAGAGCTCTCAGGCAGCTTTTGATCACTTTCAAAATGAATCAAAATGCTCTAAACAGCATCTTCAAAGTATGCTGATCACTAAACCTTCCCCTTCCCTTTGTTTGTTTTGGAAGTTTGGGCTACCACTTATGTCTAAATCATATATTTTAAGAAGTGAATGTGAACTTTGAATCCTAGCTAGTTTCAGTCCCACCTCTACGATTTACTAGCTATGTGACTTAGGGTAAATTACTTAACCTCTGTGAGTGGTTTCTTGGTATTTAAAACAGGAAAATCACAGAGTTTTTGTGAAGATTAGAGAACATAAAAGAGAATTTAGTGCAGTATCTGAAACATTGTAAAGATTAATAAATGTTTCCAATTTTTGTCCTTTTTATTCTCATGGGAAACTTACAACCAGACCTCATTACCACAAGTTTTCCCAAATGTTTATGAACTCTTTTTTCCTGCTTCTCCCATGTTAGTTAAACTAAGCTTTGAAATGACCCGGAGCCTCATGGGAAGATGTCTCTGTGCAGGTAATGCCACTGGTGGGAGAGGTTGAAGCCAACACAAAGCAAAATTGCCGGAGCTCTAATCTGGCAGTAGCTGGGGGAATGAGACTTAGTTTCTATTTTTAACTCTGTAAGTAGTTGATTGGATGAGCTGGCAAAAGTCAGTTGGCTATTAATTCTGCATCTTTTTTTTTTTTTTTAATTTCCCCATATGTCTAATCACTCTTGTCACTAACCCATTACAGAAATGCTATTAAGGTTGTGAGTAAGTGTGTTGATATCAGAAGCAAGTGACAGATAAAATGGGGAGGCTTCCTTACTTAAAAGCAACAGTTGACTTTTGGTGGGAGGGAAGGTAATACAGTGTGAAGGTTCCTGGGAGAGAACAACTTTAACTTACAAAGAATTTTTAACATTCACTTCCACTAACAAAAATCTTTGAAGAGTCACTAATTATCTGCCTTATACTCAAATATATATATACTTGGTATATTATTTATATATATATATGTATATAAATGTTATATAAATACATATATTTATGTATAACAATTGAAGAAGTTTCTCATTATATCATTAAATTGTTCAAAAGGAAAATTATTATTATTGTTATTATTTTTAAAAGATTTTATTTATTTATTTGACACAAAGAGAGAGACAGCGAAAGAGGGAATACAAGCAGGGAGAGTGGGAGAGGAAGAAGCAGGCTTCCTACCAAGCAGGGAACCTGATGCAGGGCTTGATCCCAGGACCCTGGCATCATGATCTGAGCTGAAGGCAGGCACCTAATGACTGAGCCACCCAGGTGCCCCCAAAAATGAAAATTAACTTGTAACTCCATTGTATATCATATGCCAAGGACTCTTTGGTATGTAATATCTATTTTACTGGAGCTCCAAGAATTTAGAGAGAACATACAAGTATTTTAATATTCAGAGTCTTGTTTGGGGCGCCTGGGTGGCTCAGTGGGTTAAGCCGCTGCCTTCGGCTCAGGTCATGATCTCAGGGTCCTGGGATCGAGTCCCGCATCGGGCTCTCTGCTCAGCAGGGAGCCTGCTTCCTCCTCTCTCTCTCTGCCTGCCTCTCTGCCTACTTGTAATCTCTCTCTGTCAAATAAATAAATAAATCTTTAAAAAAAAAAAAAAAATATTCAGAGTCTTGTTCATTCCTAGGCGCTATTGATTAGAGTTGATCAATAGCAACACCTTTAAACTGAAATAAAAACATCAAGCCTCAATTAATGTGAAAACTTGAGTGGAAACACCTATGAATCACCTATAAAAACTGTATTATTAATACACAAATGGGCTTTAGTATGATGAATCTGGGGGCTTAAAAAGCACACAGTTTTACATTTTTTAAAAAGATTTATTTATTTGTTTGAGAGAGAAAGAGTGCATGCATGTGGGGAGGGTTGGTTAGAGATTGAGGGAGTGGGAGAGAAAGTATCCTCATGCAGACTCCCTGCTAAACAAGGAGCCTGATGCAGGCCTTGATCCCAGGCCCCAACCAAGATCATGACCTGAGTTGAAACTAAGAGTCAAATGCTTAACCAACTAAGTCATCCAGGTACCCCACAGGGTTAGGAATTTTAATTCAGTATGTAAATATGCTAACTTATGTTAAAATTTCTGTAACTTTAGGGTCAAATTAATTTGAAAGTTATTGGTGTTATTTTTCTGGTTTCTAATAACTGCTGTCTCAAATAAATGCATTACCAAGACAAAAATATCCCTGGTTTAAAGTTTCTGCCCAATTAATCACATACTGGGATGTCTCTTGGATATTGGTAAAATGATATATTTTACAGCAAGCCTATAAAATGACTTTCCACTTGCCAGGCAACCTTCAACAATAAAATATACCTGATATTCCAATTTTGAAAAATCATTATACCACATAAATGTTATCTTAATAAATAGCAGATGACTATTAAGGTTTAATCATTCTCCAAATACCTTTTACCAGTTATTAATAGAATACTGAGTAAGCAGCAGTTCTGTAGTTTTTATTCAGATTTTTATTTAGACTCAAGTGTAATCTGTATTTCCTTTTCTTTTTTCAAGATTTTATCTATTTATTTGAGAGAGAGAGTGAGCGACAGAAAGAGAGAGAGAGACCTTGAGCTGGGGAAGGGAACAGAAGCAGGTTCCTGCTGAGCAGAGAGCCTGACATGGGATTCGATCCCAGCACCCTGGGATCATGACCTGAATCGCAGGGAGACACTTAACCAACTGAGCCACCCGGCGCCCTGTTATCTGTATTTCTATAGTGCTTTTATATCTACCATCTCACTTAAGGAGAAGGAAGCTTTCTAGGGCTTTTATGTTGGCTTCTAAGTGGAGCATTCTTTAACATTTTTCATTTAAAAATACTATATAAAAATTTATATGGTCTCATTAGATATAAATATTAGAAAATCTATGGAACATTTAAACACTCAAACACACAAAAACAGGGATATACTTGAAAACATGAATTTCTTTTTTTTTTTTTTTAAAGATTTTTTATTTATTTATTTGTCAGAGAGAGAGCGAGCGCGAGCACAGGCAGACAGAGTGGCAGGCAGAGTCAGAGGGAGAAGCAGGCTCCCTGCTGAGCAAGGAGCCCGATGTGGGACTCGATCCCAGGACGCTGGGATCATGACCTGAGCCAAAGGCAGCTGCTCAACCAACTGAGCCACCCAGGCGTCCCGAAAACATGAATTTCTAATGTGTTTATTTAGGTTATCTACGTTGAACTTTATTTCATTAATAGCTCACACAATAACCTTCTCTGTTAATTATTTTAAGATCCTGAAAGTAGGAAACAATATAGAAACTAACTAAAATTTCCTTTTTGAGAAATGTTAAGAAAGAGTTAATGTTAATGTTAAGAAATGATAAGAAAAGAGAAGAATATTAAATAGTAAATTAAGCATATTGGTTTTGAATATCACATACATAGAGGAAAAAGACCCAAAGAAAGTTAAAAAATCAATTATCAATAATTAACTTAAGAAACAGAAAGCCAGGGTGACCTTTACTTCCTCTCAATACCAATCTCATCTGCTATTTCCAAACTCATTACAAAGTATATGTATTATTCAACTGTTTAAGAAGAATATATGCTGGTTTGGATGTGTTTTGTAACATATAAACCTTGCCGAGTGTTGCTAAAACGTTTGATTTTTATATAGATTTCTGGAAGTTCACATTAGAGGAAGAGAAGTTTTCCCTCAACCTGAAATAACAGTAATAAATTAAAATTTCTTTTGAAGTACTGTATACTTTCAAAGCATTTTTATATACATTCTCTTACTGGATTATCCTAACTCTCTACAGCTGGTAGAGCAATGGTTATCTTCATTTTGCAGAGAGGAAAACTGAAGTTCATGAAGTTTAGCAGTTTGCCCACTTCAGCAGTACACAGAGTTATTAAATAGCAGGCCAAGAATTCAGGCTTGCTTCATGCCCTGGTCAGTCTAGTGCTTTCCTAGATGCTGCAAAAATTGGACATGTATAATGGTAAGCACGAAAATGGAAATACGCTTAGATCTGTTCCTACTTATATATTTGCCTGTAGACCTCACTGGAGTCTGCACCAGGACAATCTACGTGTATTACTTTCATCAACTCAAAGAGGTGGTCATATTAAATAAGCTTCTAGGAGCTAGAAAAGTCAAGAAAACATTCTTCCGCAGAGCCTCCAGAAGGAACAAAGCCCTGCCCACACCTTCACTTTGAGGGAAAGTCCCCTAAGACCTGTTGGAGTCAGAACAAGTAGATCTGAAAAGTGAAAGAATTGTATTGGTGTAAGCCACTAAGTTTGTGGTAATTTGTTAAAGCAGCAATAGAAAAGTTGTATAGGTCTCATGCAGAACTTTTCTTCATTTTTTTAAACCTTATTTCCGAAAATTTTTTGAATTTTTATTGTTCTGTTGTCCTTTGTAATAACAGTAGACTTCATCCCCTGTAGGCTATGATTTTCAGAGACTGGCTAATTGATTCAGTAATGGGCTGAGGAAAACCACGAAAGATCATAGAAAATCTGAGCCTTTGCCTGGGCCTGGTGACAGATGGTTCTGAAGCGCCTTTGGTGTAATGAATATTCAACCTAATACGAAAGTCCAAATTCATGTCAATTTAAGAACATTACGTTACTCAGGCTTGGGAATGAACACTGTCCGGTAAGAACAACCTCAGAGTAGAAAAAAGGACTTAAAGCAGGTTATTTGTGAATTTGCCAATTGTGTTTCATTTAAACGGTATCATATAGTTAACAGTGGTATATAAGATCATTTTAATGGAAATAATTTTGTGAAATAAAGGTCATTTGGTAATAAAAAAAATAAATAAGCTTCTAGGTTTAATTAAAAAACAAAATAAAACAAAACTATACTGTTTTTTTTCACCATATTCCAGTTTGTATTTTGTCATTATCAGCTTCTTTTCTAGAGAACCATGCCTTCAACTTAAAGGGTTGCATTGCTTAATAAACATGGATGATGCTGACGGCTTATCTGAGTTAAGTAATGTATGAATCTAGTTTCATGAGATTACATCATTTTATTTATACACACACTTGCACACATATTAGCAAAAAATAATTTTTGCTTCAAACTAGAACATTATTTGTATAATTTGCAACCTAATTGGAGCACTTGGCCATATAATCTATCATTTTAAAAGTTAATTAAAATTCACAGAAAATTCTCTTCTGTAACTACATTGGACAATTTTATTGCATTTCTACTAGGTTTCTATTAAGTATGAAATTATTTTAAACAAGTCATTTATAAGATCTGCCTCAGTATTTTTCTGCTTCTGAAATATCACCACTATAATCTGCTTTTTAAAATAGTCTGACACCTACCAAGTACTCCTTCACCTCCTACAAGAAAGCAAGAAAAAGAAAGCATTTATGTTTTTAATTTTAGTGAAGGTTCTTGATTTAAGAATTAGTCATTTGCTGTCATTTGAATTTCAACTATTCTGTAAGTACTTGAGGTTCTTTTTGTATAACTTTTCTGTAGTTTTCACATATATCACCATTAATTTCATCTTTCACTTTGTCTTCTTAGAAATAACATTATGTTTTTGAACTGTTTATCAGTAACAGATAATGGCAGGAAATGGTGATTCTGGTTTTTGGTTAAAAAAAAATAAAACGAGAAACTAAAGGAATAGTTACTATAGCATTCCCCCCCCATTTAATTAATCAGCCATTCACATCAGTGAATATTAGATTTTGAGACTACAGATCCAAATACTAAATGTTTTACATATTTGGAAAAGTGAAAAACAATACTTATTTTGCTTACCCTGTGCTAAATGCTGTTCTAAAATCGAATAGATTTCCTCTCACAACAATCCTAAGAGGAAGACACTGTTATTACCTATTTTATAGATAAGCAAATAAATACAGAAAATGATTAAGTTATCCATGGTCACACAGCTAGTAAGGTACAGCTATAGTATTTAAAACCAGTTTAAAATATCTAAAATCTGTTATTGTGAGAATCCATATTCCCAACCCCTGTAATGAATGTAAGGGTTTTGATCCCACCATTTGTTATATGCCCACTTACTTGCTTGTGGAAAGAAAGAGAGGGGAGGAAGTAAAGAAGGAAGAGCTGAAGGCAGGAGAGAAGTCAAAATTCTGCCAGTTCGTTGATAACTGCTACATAATGATGTTCAGTTTAGGTTCTTGTAGCATTTTCAATGCAATAAATAATTTAAAATTTTCTTAAGTGAAGTCTTCGATAATATTATCAGATGGAGACAGCCAGTGACTTTCTATTTACTAATAATCCTAATTGAAGTGTTAAGGCAGTCTCATATTTGGAACAAAACTAATTCTGGTAATTTTCACAGCAATCCATATATCTTAAAATTATTATCAGGGTTTTCTTCACCCTCAGCACTCTGCTTACTTAATTTTAATTTTTCAAAAGCCCATAAATTTTAGTAAGATTTTAGGTTAGGCTTAAATCATAGGAAAATTAAAGGAAGTTTAGAATCTGTAACAAAAGGAAATCACGCTCTTCCCATCCCATGCTCACGTCTGTTCATTTCTACCAGAATTGTTCCATCAAGAAAGGAGGAATTATTCTGATTGGTCAGATTTAATGGACCACTCATTGAACAATATTTTACTGTTACTGCATGTTTAAAGGTACACAGCAATGGTTCTCACATTCTTACTTGCCGATAAATTGATCCTGTGAGAGCAGATGTGAGGAGTGAGGATCCTTGAAACCTCCCTCCACTATCCTGCATGTCTTGCAAGGGGAAGGGGGTGTGTGTCTTAATCCAGCAGACAATGGGCCCTTCTGTCTTTTATAGGCTGTTTCCATGCCTATGAGTCAAGCTCTATTTGAGCCTGGAAAAATCTTACATACTCTCTTGTCAACTTCTTCCTTCAGTATGTACTCAGAAAATGGTAAAATAGCTCAAGTAAGTCTTTACCATAGCTCTGAATTCAGGGTTTTCAGGAAGTAATCCCAAATCTCAGATGTGCTCTGTATCATAATAGATAATTTTGTATTTATAGTTAACATTTACTCTGGATTATTCAGATGTGCGATTAGAAACTATTTCTGTCTTCAAGTGCTGAAAGGCAGGATAACTATGGATTTTCATCAAAGTAATGTAGAAACTGTATTTGTTTCTTATGTACTAGCCACTATCCTAGAGACTGGTGATAGAGCGCTAAACAGAGTGGTTAGAAACCACACTGATTTCCAACAACATTGTTAAGAAAGGATGAAATTCAGGGGCTCCTGAGTGGCTCAGTCATTAAATGTCTGCCTTCAGCTCAGATCATGATCCCAGGGGCCTGAGATCTAGCCCTACATTGGGCTCCCTGCTCAGTGGGAAACTGGCTTCTTCCTCTCCTACTCCCTCTGCTTGTGTTCCCTCTCTTGTTATCTCTCTCGCTGTCAACTTAAATACATAAAATCTTAAAAAAGGATAAAATTCAAACAGGAAAGGGGTACAGAAGTCATATGCAAAAAACAAATCTCAGCTTTAATATGCATGGTTGGCATTTTGGGGCTAGAACAAATCTAACACAGGAAGTTTAGGATTAATGATATATAGTCAGTCTAGTTGAACTCTGTTTTATTTAAAACAAGCAATTTTTTCAAAGTCAATAAATCATTAGCAGTAATTATGTAAACTCAAGTCTGTTTTTTTATTATTATTATTATTATTTTATTTTTATTTTTAAGCGATCTTCCTACCGAACGTGTGGCCTGAACTGAACTACTATCTGGAGATCAGGAGTCACATGTTCCCCGACAGAGCTGGCCAGGTGCCCCTATAGTTCCTTATTTTTAAAAAATAGGGTGCCTTGGCTTATAATCTGTGGTCATTTTAATATTTTGAGAAACCAATCTTCAGCATTTTGAAAATTAGGTTTTTTTCACAATAAAAATTCTAATATTTGTGCATCAGTTGTATTTCACACCTCCATAATGGGGTGACACTTTACAATTTTTTTTTTCACCATTAAAAATTAAAATGTTTATTTGGGTTTTTTTTTTTTTTTTTTTTTTTTGGCACAACGGCTAAAGAACTGTTAAATACTTAAATGCCTGATTCAAGGTCTTAAGATAGAAGAGTTTAATAAAAAAAAATAAATAAGTATATTGTATGAATGTTCTGAGTATGAACAATAAATAGCAGGGGCTAGAAATTATTACCAGAAAAAATAGAAACCAGATACTTTCACGGGACAAAGAATCTGAATGTACATGGAATATTAAGAAAAAGGAATTGGTTTAATCAAAATGGTTAATTTCAAATCTTTCCATTTTAAGTCATGTGGGTCCAATTTATAATTGTTTTCACACAAAAATATGTTTCCCAGTTTGCGGTCTGTGTGACTTTGGCACTGGGCATCTGAGAAACAGAGAAAAAAACTCTTTTGTCATTCTTTCATACTTTACTAGCTTTCTCCTCTGTACATGAATACATGTTAACAACATCTACCATTAAAATCTGTGCCACAGAGAGGATTAATCACACCTATAGGTGACTGTACTCTCAAGGCAATATCCGCAAGAATCATGTATGGAAAGGTATACAAATACAGATGGACAGACCTGAGAAACAGAGCACAACACAACACAACAACAAAAGAAAACCAGACTGCGTAAGTGCCAAGGAGTTTGTGCAGGGCTCGAAACAAAACAGAAATCCACCTGGGTCAGAGAGGTATGGGGTTAATTTCTCTTGCTGAGGCTCAGGTTTCCCCTGGATGGGTCTTTAACTTTCAAGTTCAAGTGGAGGAGCATCTTTCTTCTTTGTTAACCAAACATGCCCAGGTAGAGCTGTCTTTCCTTCTGATTGTAGCTACCAGTATATTGCCTGTTGATTCTAGGCTTCCAAGGTTTATCATAAGAAATGGTAGGTGAGAGGAATCTTCATCATGAAAACACACCCAAATTTGAAGTCTGAAACTTTTTTTGATTGGTTAGTGATGTAGGAAAAGACATTAGGTTTCTAAGCCAATGGCCGAGGAGGAATTCTTGAGACATCTTTGACATCTTTGGTGCAAAAGGTGTGGTTTGTTTTTGTTTTTGTTTTTGTTTTTGTTTTTTTTTAACAGCATGGGGACGTGACCCGTGGACAGGAAGAGTTGCTCTGGGGTCATAAGGAGTGGCTCATTATATATTTTTAAGTTGGGAGGGGTTAGGGACAGTGTTAAGTCTCCTAAGTATTTTGGAAACAAGGTTTCCTGAGGGGACAGCTATTGTCAGGAAAGGTCATTTATTCCTGTTTAGTAAAAACTCAGTCATGAGATCCTTCAGGTGTATATCAGTGGGCCATATGCTTGGGGGATGATTGCCAACATGTATCTTGGGGGGATAGAGATAAAGGAAGTTTCCAAAAGAATTTTTATATGTTAAAGTAGGATTATAGGATCTTGGGAGTCTGTGGGTCGGGCTAGGATTGCCTTTTGCCCTTAGCAAAGTGTCAACATCTAACATCAAGGCAACTGAGTCCCTACAAGAATGGCACTCTGCCTGTTATGAGGACTTGTCAATGGGCTGTAGGTAGTAAGGAAACTTAATAATTTTTCTTCTGCCTTTGTTTCTCCCACATCATTTAGTAGATGTTGGTATTACAGAATCATATGTAGTAACAGGGCATGGTCAAGTTTGTATCAGCATTCATCTCATACTAGGTTTTGAGAATTTAGTAGTTTTTAAACTACTTTTTCTCCTGACAGGTGGCTTCCGACTCTAAAAGTATCTTAACTTATTTATGCACCATACATTCAAAGAATAGTTACTACTCACATATACTGTTCCAGATACTGTACTGGTCACTGGGGAGTCAAGGATGACTAAAACAGTTGTGACTGTCAAGAATTCTCCAATGTATTGAGCCTTTGCTTCTTATTCTTCAAGTGGCATCAATTCTAAGCAACCAAAAGTAAGAGGGATTTGAGTAGCATTTATACCATTATTAAATGTAGATTGGGCCAGATGATTTTTCAAAAAACAGGCTTAATTAAAGAAAGTACAAGAATGTTCTTTAAGCTTTCTCTTCGATGAGCAGTTATCTATCCTTGGGATGTAATAATAGAACTCAGTGAGCAATCCATCAACTACAGCCCCGTGGTATCCAAAATGAACAATGTTTTCTTCAGCCATTGACTTCCTAGAGACACCCAAGGCATTTTAACTTTACTTGCCAAGAAATCACCAGTAAACAGCAATGATGGTAGACATTGACTATTTACTGCCATGGGGTTGAGAAAATTAGTGAGTTACATTACACCACTTGTCAAGCATTTTGACATCTTGGAACAGAAAGTGCTGTTTAAATATAAAGAGCATTTTCTGTTGAATTGCTCATCCATGTGAGGAAATGACCTATCAAGTAATAGAGCAGAGTATAGGAGAACTGTCACAAAGCAAGATTGATTTCTGCTAAAGAGACCTTAAAGTAACTACGTGTTTCAATTTGTGGTTGTTTATAATCATTTGTAAATTATCACGGTAAAAGCCCCATATAAAAAGCTATTTGGATTCATTTTCCGGCACAATTTCCTGGGCATTCCCACCTCCACCCACCCTCACCCCCACCTTTTCTTTCTGGCTCTATCTTTGTCAGACCAGGAGAGAATAGGTCTCAGGCTTTAATGTGAATCAGGAGATCAGAAAGCTTGTCAAAACAATGATTATGAGGGCCTCACCTGGTAATTGCATTTCTAGGAAATCCTAGGAAATACTTTTTGGTGTGGTATACATTTGATGACCATTGCTCAAGTTAAAAGGGTTTGGAGATTGGGGAAGAAGAATGAGAAACTTCTGAAACCAGACTCTGTCTTGTTTATGGAGCTGTCCAAGTTGTTGGGAAGATAATTGCTCCTGCCCTGGGGAGCCAATTGAAAGTAAATGGCCATCCTCTGAGTGGGTGATTGGCCTAGGGCAGCCTTTGCAGCACTCCTGCTTTTCCCATTCTTAAACCAAGGTTTACAGTCTAATAAGCCATTTAGCCTCTCTGCTCCAGTTTTTCTCAGATTCAAAGTAGTAACGGTAACTTCTCTTCTCTGTTATTAAAAAAATAACACAAAGCAAACCAAAACACATATATCCTGATGGTACTTTCCCTGCATTGACAACTCTTTGGATTTATTCATCTATTACTCTGATGTAGTTTAAAAAAAAAAAAAAAAGCTATAAAAATTTAGCAAAATCTCTCCATGAAGATTTTATTTGGGCTTCTAAGTTTAAGTATTTAGTTAAAAATAAAAAATACCTGTTCTCTACTGCCTGGGGCTAGAATTTCCTTTTATCTCCCTAAGAGGGAAGAACTAGGCAGGTACAAGTACTTAAAGAGACTTTCTAAAAAGCCCTATCTAGGGGCGCCTGTGTGGCTCAGTGGGTTAAAACCTCTGCCTTCAACTCAGGTCATGATCCCAGCACCCTGGGATCTAGCCCGGCATCGGGCTCTCTGCTCAGCAGGTTACCTGCTTCCTCCTCTCTCTGCCTGCCTCTCTGCTTACTTCTGATCTCTGTCTGTCAAATAAATAAAATCTTTAAAAAAATAAAAAGCCCTATCTATCCACTCCACCACCACTGGCTCTCCACTTTATCCGCCATTCTTTTTAAGGTTTCCATACCATGAACACCAACCTCCTTGCTGTGCTTTCAAAACACAGCATTCTCCCATCCAAAGGCCCTTGCATTAACAATTTTATCTGCCGGAAATGTTCTGGAAAATTTAAATGCATACAACTAAAATTTTATAATAGAGGGTATAATAATGGGATAAAACTACCTTCAAATCTCTGCTCAAATGCCACCTCATAAGTGAAGGCTTGATCATCCTATAAAAAAATATATTTTGCACGTGAACATACAAGTGCAATATTTACCCTTGCATACATTGACACAATCATGCTCTTATCCCATCCCTGATATATTTTTCTCCATCCATTTATTTCCATCCAACAGACAGCATATTTTAATACTGGTTTATTTATTTTTTCCTTCACAGCTAGAATGCAAATTCCATGATGGTAGGGTCCTGGTTTTTCATTGCAAAACCCACAACAATCACTTGCATATAAAAGCCACTCAGTAAATATTTCCAGGAAGGAAGGAAGGAGGACAAAAAAAAGATGATTTTTTTTTTTTAAGTTTTATTTATTTGAGTGATCTCTACACCCAATGTAGGGCTCAAACTCACAACCCTGAGATCAAGAGTTGGATGCTCTACCAACTGAGCCAGCCAGGTGCCCTGAAAGGTGATATATACTTATAATAGTTTATTCACTGCAATTTTTGGCATCCCTTGTGCTACTTACTCAAATGTCTCTTAAATACTTCGGTTTTACTTAACTACTGACAGTTCTTTAGAAGCACCATTGCTCATTATGCATGCTATTGCGTCTGCCTTGAATTTTCATTTTTGAACATATTAAAATTATTTTTCTTTAAAAAATGAATCAGATGTCCTGTTCTCCAAAAGTATTTCATGATAAACTTGTTCTTTCTCTGTGTCCCCCTTCTAATCCTCACCCTTATCCTGGCACTTAACCTACTCATTATATTGTCTAATTGAAAGTCATGCCAGCTTTATTGTGAACCACTTGAAAACAGGGTCTGTTCACTATATCTAGCCTCAAAAGCACAATGCTTGAATGCCTGGCACATGGCAACTACTCATAAATGTTGAATAAATGAACAATATCTGCCCCCCCATCGTGTTAAGATATTCCTCGATGCTCTACACTTCTAAAATTGCCCTGGGATATGAGAGTAATAAGGAATGTTCCTAAAAATCAAGAGAATAGAGACTTATGACCATAACCAATCTGAAGATCGACTAAGTCAAAGTCTCAAAACTAGAGTAGTTGCCAAACAAGGACAAGGAGAGAGGCATCCAAACTTATTTAGGTAGAGGTAGCAAGATTCTGGTGTCCACACTGCCATGAAGAAAACCATGGCCATATGAAGCTTCTAATACTAATGAAAGTGTATCTCTCATGTATGTGGTATTAGATCATGATACAACTCTTCAGAAAACCTGTTTTTGTACTTTACCTCCTCAGGCATCACTTGGTGTGTGGTGCACAATACATTAATTTTACTATGTAATTGGTTTAGAATCTATTCCCCTAGGGGGAGAAAGATTCTGTCTTAGTCTGATTTTACTGCTTCAACAAAATACCACCAACTGGGTAGTTTCTAAACAACAGCATATTCACTGTTCTGGAGGCTGGGAAGTCCAGGATCAAGGTGCCAGTCAGCATGATCACTTTCTGTTAAGGGTCCTCTTTGGAGTTCTTACACTGGCAATGTCTCCCTCTGTCCTCATATGTTAGAAGGGGCAAAGGATGTCTTGGGAGCCTCTCTTATAAGGCACTAATTTCATTCATCATGGTTCCACTTTCATGATTTAAGCACCTTCCAAAGGCCCCATCTACTAATGCTATCACATTGGACATTAGGATTTCAACCTACAAATTTGGTGGATACATGGACATTCAGACTATAACAGATGCTTAAGGGTCAAAGCTTGTTCTAAAGTTTATAGCCTGGGAGATAGGCAGAATTTGGAGATGTTCAGCTGGTATATAATTTGGTCTTACATGTTTAAAGATGCTAAAGACCCATCCAGCAAATAGACCCTGCACACAATTAAGCAACAACTGTGCTTTGTGAATGAGAGTGTTTGCCTTGGCAGGAAGGTGTTTCTCCTATATCTATGACTATATCATGCATAATATTAACAAAACACCTAAATACAGGAAATCTGAAGCAAAATTGATAGACCAAAAAAAAAAAAAAAAAAAGTGCAGAGAAATAAGGTGAGTGAATATTGAAGGGCAGAAGTGGTCTATTGGTAGGCTTGGAAATCAACCATGAGTAAGATAAGTTGATTAAACATAGCATAGAAAATTCACAGGAAAAAGTTGGTGAGATCAACTAATAGGCAAAGCAAATAGTTTTTTCAACAGTAACATTTTTGCTATTTCAAAGAGGAAAGGCTGTACATGATAAGAGATAGAGAAAATAACTACAGGAGTTCTTTTCTCAGAAGGCTAGAGCTAAGGCAAAAATGAGAAATCTACCTTAATGTAAGCAAGGAATCACTGTCAGGAAATGACAGTTGTAGAAAACAAGAAAAGGGAGACTCAGAGTCCTGAACCAGGAGATAAGAACTTGCCTGGTTTATTCATTTAAAAAAAAAATTTTTTTTTTAAAGATTTTATTTATTTATTTGACAGAGAGCACAAGCAGGGAGAATAGCAGATGGAGAGTGAGAAGCACACTCCCTAATCAGCAGGGAGCCCAATGTGGGGCTTGATCCCAGGACCCTGGGATCATGACTTGAGCCAAAGGCAGAAGTTTAACCAACTGAGCCACCCAGGCACCGCTTGCCTGGTTTATTCATAAATAATTGGACTCAATTTACCTTGGTTCTTATATTTCTTGGGAACTGGTAAATGTATTCTCACTGTAGTACTTGTTGTCTCTCACCTGCATTAAAATGGGCAATATCTAACATTTTGTTGTATATTCCTTGAACCCAGTTATAAAACAGCAGTAAATAGGCTATGGCCTCCAGGCCAAATTCATGATTGAGCTAAGAATGGTAATTAACATTTTCAGATGGTAGTTAAGAAAAGAAAAAGAAAAAAACAAGCAGAGCATTCAACAGAGACCTAGATAGTTTACAAAGACAAAAGTATTTGTTACCTGGAGGGTTTAAATTTTTAGGGTAGAATTAATATTCACATTTACTTTATATGTGTAAATGAATATAATAAAGAGATAATGAATAACAAATGAATATTGTATATCTATAATGAATGTGAAGATTTTTATATATATATATATATATATATATATATATATATATACACAATTCAGTATATTGTAAGAGAACAGTTTTGTCTTACACATTATAGGATTTCATATCCTACAAATGGATTGCTAGATAAAAGAAAGGAAAAGTTTCTAGTTCATTGGGGTTAAGAAGAGAGACTAATCAGCCAAATTCACTTCCTTTTTGCCATTATAACACCACAGAAGAAAATGAAGTTAAAACTGTAAACCTTGGGGTGCCTGGGTGGCTCAGGTCATGATCTCAGGGTCCTGGTGATGAGGGAGCAGGAGGCTGGCTGAGGACAAAGCAAAAGCTGGCGCCTTGCACCCCCTCTTCACCCTTTCCCCTCCATAAGTCTAGCATCCCTCAGGCAGCCCTGACTGCCATGAACAATAAGCAAATAGTTAACTTGCAGAGCTTACAATCCTGCTAGACAGGAGTCTCCCTTGGCTTACAAATGCCCTAAATCTCACTAACAAAGACGATTGATAGCAGGATTGTGAGACCCCACCAAAAAGTCTCCCAAAGATCTTAATGTTAATGGCTGGTCTAAAGACAACATTGATCCAGCCGCAAGGGCAAGGCCTCCGGCAGGCCTGGAACATCCTGGCACCTTGTAGGCCCTCTTTAGCATATGAAAACTCCACTGAAACCGCCCTTCCCCTCACCTTCCCCCAACAGCAGGGTACATAACCTGCCATCCCTCACAACCCGGGGCAGCAGCTCTTCCTGCCCACGGGTCCTGTCCCGTGCTTTAATAAACCACCATTTTGCACCAAAGATGTCTCAAGAATTCTTTCTTGGTCATCGGCTCCGGACCTCAGCCCACCAAACCTCACCTAGGTTCTAGAACTTCATCACTGGGATCCAGGCCCAGGCCCGCATCAGGCTCTCACCTCAGAGGGAGCCTGCTCCACCCCTTCCTCATCCCCGCCCCTCTCTGCCTGCCTCTCTGTCTACTTGTGATCTCTCTCTCTCTGTGTCAAATAAGTACATAAAATCTTTAAAAAAAAAACAAACAAAAAACCTGTAAACGTGATTGTGGGAGATATATGGAAGAAATGAATTAAAAAGACAATGGAAGGGTATAAATCACTTTTTTCAGAGCTCTAATGGTAGGAGTAAAGAAATAGTAATTGTAGGTCCCTGTTGGTATCAGTAGGTTGTCTTTCAGTCTGAGGTTTCTCTGCTATCCCTGCTGCTTTCCCTGCCCCAAAAAAGTGTCAGAGAGGATGAGAAGTCTATCTTCCAAGCTCTTATTAAGAGAGATGTTGAACAAATAGACCCACAGACACACATAAATACGTATCTACATCTCTTTTGGATGGTAGTATTTAATAGCTTCTTTTGTTTTTGCATGTAAAACCCTTCAAACAGCTTCCTCTAAAGATGCCCATAGGGCCAAGCAAATTGGGCCAGGTCACAGGTAAGAGAGAGGCCTGTGGCAAAGTGGAGAGATTGTGCCCTTCCTAAAAGAATTTAAATTCTATTAAATTAAAAGAAAAGAAATAAAGCATGTGGAAGTTTTCAACCTGTTCTTTTTTATTAACCTCGCCAATTTTTTTCTGGCAACTGAAGCGGAAGGAGGATTCCTTTCAGTTGTTACCTTTCTTGAAAGGGTTCATTCTAACCCAATTCAGCCTAAACTCAACATTTCTGCATTTCCTGTTTGAATTCATCTTCTATCTCCCTTTAACTTTCCAAATTCCTACTGATGGCAAATAGTTACCATTCTTAGTCACCATTGTTTTAAAAAAATATTTATTTATTTATTTGGTAGAGAGACACACAGGAGAGAGGGAACACAAGCAGAGGGAGTGACAGAGGGAGGAGCAGTCTCCCTGCTGAGCAGGGATTCCCAATGTGGGACTCAGCTCAGAATCCTGGGATCATGACCTGAGCCTAAGGCAGATGCTTAACCACTGAGACACCCAGGCACCTCCTTAGTCACCAGTTATTGAGAATTTAAATACATGCTAATAAATTTTTTCAGTATTCAATTCAAAGTATTGCCCACATTTTACCAATAAAAATAAAGAGACTTAGAGAAGATAAGTAATTTGTCAGAAAGCCAGTCTGCTCCTTACAGTTAGCAAGTGGGTAAGTCTAGGATTCAGGCACAAAGGGTTCAATCCCATGCTCTTGACCATGAAGTTTAACCCTCCTGAAAGAAGTGAACCCCTATTCAAGGGAAATGAGGGGCAGATGCTGGCTCCCTTTATAGAACAGCTGCCAGAGGGGAAAGTTCAATGGAAATGTATTCCCACTGAACTTCTCTGTTCAATGAACATGTTCATTCCATTGCATTAAACAGTAACACATCCTTGTTAAACATAATCACTCTTTTTTTTTTTTTTAAAGTAAGCTCTATGCCCAACATGGGGCTTGAACCCATGACCCTGAGATTAAAAGTCACATGCTCTACCTACTGAACCAGCCAGGTACCCCAAACATAATTTCCTTTTGATTCAAACTTTGTAATTACTTCAGAAACTTCAGTGAATAATTTACAAAATATAAAATACTTTTTGTCTTTAACTTTCAGGGCTTTTAAAGAAAAGGATAATACTGCTTTCTTTTAAATGGGTAGATAATTTTGTCATTTTCTCTACGTATTTTAATGTGAACGTCTATTAAAGTATTGCAAATTACCAACTGTATTATACTTTACATATGTAAATATATACACACGCTTGCACACACACACACACACACACACACATACCACTTTCCTCAACATTAACTTAATCTGAAATATAGTTCATATGTTTTCCTGGTTAGTCCAGATTTATTCAAATGATAAATGACAAAGACATGTTTTAACACTAGTTTTTGCTAACTCTAACTTCTATGTTCATCTTGAATAAACTAAGTTTTATTTATTAATATTTCTGACCTCTTCAGTCCTATTGAAATTTGGATTTTTCAAATGATTCCCCTACTATTTTCAACAGAAATTTAGCTTTCTCTTTCTCTAGTACAAGAAAGCCAGTCTGCTCCTTACATTTATGCCACTTTCTGATTATTATTCTACCTTCTCTGTCCTCCCCTAATTTGAATTTAATGTTAGGAAGTAATGTTGGCCCTCTCCTGTTCAAGTCACTGCTGTATTCTCAGTAACAGTGACCACTTGCCTTCCTGAATGAGGTCAACTACAGCTCACTAAGCCCCTTATCATTTTTATAGTTTCATCATCTCTCTTTATCTATGCCATGACCTCATTTTTCACCCATATCTCAAAATTCAAACTTCGGGGACTCCAGAGGAACAATAATCAGGGATCTAATGAACTTGAGATAACCAGAAGTTCAAATATTGTAAGCATTAGTAATATAAAAGTCCAACACCTATCTGTTCTGCAAGTTAATATGTGACTAATATTAAAATTTGTAGCCTGCTTTTTTCTGAAATGTTTTATATCCCTATTATACACCAGGCACTGATTTCCTTGTTTCATTCTTTTCCCAATTAGTGAAAATTAAAAAAAAAATAAAATTTGTTTTCCAATCACTGAATGACAACTTAGGTTTAAAAAAATGCTGTGGTATATGTTGTTAAAAAACAAAATACAACTGAGCAAATTTGAAGATCTAATTGGCTTTATTCAACAAGCCATGAATCAGGCAGCATCCCAACTAGCAAATAGAAGGGAACTCCAAGAGTTGCTGGAAAGGAAAGATTTTTAAAGGCAGAAAGGGGTAGAACAGGGAAATCATTATCAAAAGAAAAGATTATTTCAGGCAAGGTCACATCCTTTGGGGGAAGGCAGGGTGGATTACCTCACTAGTGCTGACTGGGAAATTTCAGACTGACTGGTTAGGATTATATTCTTAGGAGAGGTTGAAACTGCAGTTAGGTTAGGTAGATATTAAGTCTTGGTTTACTGATACATGGCTTAGCCCAAGTGACTCTATTTTGGGTTGTTGTTTCTTTTTCAGCAGTACCAGATACCAAGTTGTCCCTCCTTCCCATTCTTAGTTTTGTGATCCCCACTCATACCATTATCTTTTAAATTCTGTTACTTTTCACCTTGGCCCTTATGATAGTCTCTGTCTACTTACTTATCATTTCTTCCCCATCTGTTAATCTTCTAAAATACAGTAATAACAGTTGTGAGGAATGGTGCATAATTAGGTGGCTGCTTACTTCCCTTAAGGGCACATCAAAGATGCAGAATGTTGGAGAGGGGTCCCTCACCACCTGCTGATTAAAAGGTCTCAGAACCTAGAATTTCTACATTCAGAATGGGAGACCCAGCACAGAAATGGGATGAGAAAGTGCCATTGAAGGGCTTATGAACATTTCATTGACTTTTCAGGAAATGTACACATTTACATGTGCACAGAATTTTCAGTGTGATGTCAATGAGATTCTCAGAATCTCTTGAATACTGTGTCTTGAATACAGGGGAAGGAACTCTTATTCCAGAAATTCAGAAATTTACTTTTGAATAATATAACACAAGTCTTCCAATACAAATCTGAGAGCTTGTATACTTAGACCAAATTGTTTATATCCCTTATAGTAGTGTTTCTGCCAAACTGCCCCATCTGCTTTTGGCTTACATAATAGACAACAGCAAGAATTTCTTTTCTATCTATTTGTAAAGGTCCTCTTTCATCCTTTATACATAGACTATACAAATGTACACAATGTCTTATGTATTATTTCATAGGTTAACAGATGCTTGGAGCCCAGTATTAAGTTCCATGAACTCTACACTAACAATTATTTATAAAGAATAAACTAATTCTTTGGAAACCAGACTCTATATATTTCTCACATTCCCTGTTTCCCAGTTATTCCCTCTCACCATTTCATAAATTCTTTTGATATTTCTTCTGTATCATTTGTACTAGAGTGAAAAGAACAAGATGTTTTTGTTTTGTCTATACCTTCACAGAAGTGTTACGGTATAGGCCTAGAAGCTTGCGTGTGAGATGCCAGTGATGATCAAACTGAGAGAATCTCTTAATGGATGTAGTTTTCCTCCTTCAGTTACCTGGAGATTGTTTTCCAGTGCTAAAACCAGAACATTCTGAATATAGCTTTAGTTAAGAGAGCCATTTTTAACTTCCATTATAATTTTGTTATTCATTAATCTGTCAATGGACATCTGGGCTTTTTCCATAGTTGGTTATTGTGGACATTGCTGCTGTAAATATTGGGGTGCAGGTACTTGTTTGAATCACTATGTTTGTATCCTTTGGATAAATCCCAAGTAGTGCAATTGCTGGGTTGTAGGGTAGTTCTACTTGTATCTTTTTGAGGAACCTCCATATTGTTTTCCAGAGTGGCTGCACCAGTTTGCATTCCCACCAACAGTGTAAGAGGGTTCCCTTTTCCAGCATCTGTTGTTTCCTTAGTTATTTTTTTAGGCTATTCTTACTGGTATAAGGTGGTATCTCTTTGTGGTTTTGATTTGTATTTCCTTGATGCCGAGTGATACTGAGCATTTTTTTTCATGTGTCTGTTAGCCATTTGGATGTCTTCTTTGGAGAAATGTCTGTTCATGTCTTCTGCCCATTTGTTGATGGGATTCTTTGTTTTTTGGGTGCTGAGTTTGATAAGTTCCTTATAGATTTTAGGTACTAACCCTTTATCTGATACATCATTTATGAATATCTTCTCCCATCCCATAGGTTGCCTTTTAGTTTTGTTGATTGTTTCCTTTGCTGTGCAAATGCTTTTTATCCTGATGAAGTACCAATAGTTCATGTTGCTTTTGCTTCCTTTGCCTCTGGAGATATGTCTAAGCAAGAAGTTGCTGTGGTTGAGGTCAAAGAGATTGCTGCCTATGTTCTCTTCTAGGATTTTGATGGATACCTGCCTCACATTTAGGTTTTTCATCCATTTTGAGTTTATCTTTGTGTATGGTATAAGAAAGCTGTCCAGTTTCATTCTCCTGCATGTGGCTGTCCAATTTTCCCAATACTATTTGTTGAAGAAACTGTCTTTTTCCACTGGATATTCGTTCCTGCTTTGTTGAATATTAGTTGACCAAAGAGTTGAAGGGTTCTTTGGGTTCTCTATTCTGTTCCATTGTTCTGTGTGTCTGTCTTTGTGCCAGTACCATTCTGTCCTGATGATTATAATGCTTTGTAATACAGCTTGAAGTCTGAAATTGTGATCCCTCCAGACTTGGTTTTCTTTTTCTTTTTTCCTTTTCTTTTCTTTTTTAAAGATTTTGTTTATTTAATGGGGGGGGGGCATGAGCACATGAACAGGGGTGGGTGGGGAGGGGCAGAGGGAGAGGGAGAAGCAGACTCCCATCTGAGCAGGGAGCCCCAAGCGGGGCTTGATCCCAGGATCCTGACATCATGATCTGAGCTGAAGGCAGACATTTAACTGACTGAGCCACCAAGGTTCCCCTTTTGTTTTCTTTTTCAGCATTACTTCGGCTATTCAGGGTCTTTTCTGGTTCCATGCAAATTTTAGAATTGTTTGTTCCAGCTCTTTGAAAAAATGCTGTTGGTATTTTGATAGAGATTGCATTGAATGTGTAGAGTGCTTTGGGTAGCATAGGCATTAACAGTATTTGCTCTTCCAGTCCATGAGCATGGAATATTTTTCCATTTCTTCATGTCATCCTTAATTTCTTTCATGAGTATTCTGTAGTTTTCTGAGTACAGATTCTTTGCTTCTTTGGTTGGATTTATTCCTAGGTATGTTATGGTTGTGGGTACAATTGTAAATGGGATCAATTCCTTGATTTCTCTTTCTGCTACTTCATTCTTACTGTATAGAAATGCAACGAGCTTCTGTACATTGATTTTTATATCCTTCGATTTTGCTAAATTACCTTAGTGGTTCTAGCAATTTTTTGGTGGAGTCTTTCAGGTTTTCTACATGTTATCTGTGAAGAGTGAAAGTTTGACTTCTTTGCTGATTTGGATGCCTTTTAATTCTTTTTGTTGTCTGATTGCTGAGGCTAGGACTTCAGTATTATATTGAACACAGTGGTGAGAATGGACATCCCTGTCGTGTTCTTGACCTAAGGGGAAAAGCTCTCAGCTGAGAGCTGATATTTGCTTTGGGTCTTTCATAAATGACTTACGATATTGAGGTATGTTCCCTCTATCCCTATATTGTGGAGGGCTTGTTCGCTTGTTTGTTTGTTTGTTTTTTATCAAGAAAGAATCCTGTATTTTGTCAAATGCTTTTTCTGCATCTATTGAGAGAACCATTGTTCTTATTCTTTCTTAATGTGGTGCATCATGTAAATTGATTTGCAGATGTTGAATCACCCCTGCAACCCAGAAATAAATCCCACTTGGTCATAGTGAATAATTCTTTTAAGGTATAGTTGGACCCTATCAGATAATACATTGGTGAGAATTTTTGCATGCATGTTCATTAGGGATATTGCTCTATAATTCTTTTTAGTGGGGTCTTTGTCTGGTTTTGGGACAAGGTAATGTTGGCCTCATAGAATGACTGTGGAAGTTTTCCTCCCATTTATATCTTTTGCCAACAGTTTCAGAAGAATAGGTGTTAATTCTTTTTTAAATGTTTGGTAGAATTCCCCTGAGAAGTCATCCAGCCCTGGATTCTTGTTTATTGGGAGATTTTTGATTACTGATTCAATTTCTTTGCTGATTATAGGTCTGTTCAGGTCTTCTATTTCTTCTCACTGCAGTTTTGGTAGTTTATATGTACAAATGCTTTTTTAAAAATTCAGCATTTAATAATTCTATTGTTTCCCAGTCCTAGTCTCTGGAGGAAACTTTTGGGGCTATCTTTTGGACTCTTAGAAGATGGTACCTAGCAAGCAGAACCAGGTTACTTTGGATAAGAACTAAAGAACATGAATTGTGAGCTAAGCTAGAAATGCTATTGTCATAGCAACCTCCAAAGATTTCAGAGAAAAGGGATGGCTTGGATTTTTTTTTTTTTAACGGAGATGACTAACTGACTAAGGTCTTTTTTTTTTTTTTTTAAGATTTATTTATTTATTTGACAGAGAGAGACACTGTGAGAGAGGGAACACAAGCAGGGGGAGTCGGAGAGGGAGAGGCAAACTTCCCGGTGAGCTGGGAGCCAGATGTGGGGCTTGATCCCAGGATCCTGGGATCATGACCTGAGCCGAAGGTGGACACTCAAAAACTGAGCCACCCAGGCACCCCCGCAAGATCCTTTTTGAAATAGTTCTGATATAGTAAGATACAATAAGTTTGAAAATGAGTTTTACTCAAAAATTGTGATAAACTGTCATAACCTTAAGATCAAAAGTGAGAATCCTTAGTTTAGGCTTAGCACATTTTGTGTACTGATTATGTTTTAGTGATATAATGCTGATGTGATGCCAGTCTGTCTTCCCTGAATATAATAATTTATTTTATAATAAAATATTAATAATAATATAGTTCTGTAATGATAATAATGGTTGATCTTAATTTAAAAGCTTCATTCTTTTTGTCAAGAGAGATTTAAAATATTTTTCTGATTCTTTTTTTTTTTTTAAAGATTCCATTTATTTATTTGACAGACAAAGATCACAAGTAAGCAGAGAGGCAGGCAGAGAGAGGGGGAAGCAGGCTCCCCGCCAAGCAGAGAGCCCGATGTGGGGCTCGATGTGTTTTCAGTGTTCTTCTGTGACAGTGTAAATAACCTCCTGGAAACAGAGGCCTATGGAAATACTGTCACCATCAATAGAAATTGTTATAACTTCTTCCTTGGAAAGGGTGTATTCCATCAGTCTCATTGCTTCACTTGTTAAGCTGAATTGCCATCCTAAGTGACAGATTTTTTCCACGACCAAGCTTCCTGCAAGGAATTATATATTTAATCCCATTCTGTTTGGGTTTAGATCAAGAATACCCCTTAGATTACTTTATGAAAACTATTTTACTGTAGTTTACAAAAGCTGGCCAGCCTACTGGCCATGTGGTGTTTTGACTGTTTCCTGAATAGCTAATGAAACCCATGGCTTTGTATTGCACTAATGTACCAAAACTGCTCATTTTTTGATAATGCTAAAACCATGAGGGCTACTTGACTTCACTTGGAAAATCTGTCTCTCTTATGGCACCATTCCAGTGGTGATAACTTTGGCATCTTGCACAAGTAAGTACCCTAGATATAGGGCCATATAATTAAGGAGGAAAAGATAGTCAGTAATTACATTAAAGAGGATAATTTTTTTTTCAGTTGAGGTAAACTTATATAAATCTGGGTTTATAATAAATAGCAATATACCCCGAGTATCATATTTCTCATACCACATACAAAATGTTGAATCTAGTTTTCTATGTAATATTAAAAAAAACACATATACACAGTTAAATCACCTATTATCTTAAAATAAGGGACTGTGTGGCAGCATCAGGAAGCATTATTAAGTGAGCCAAAATTAACAAGGTGTGGGGCTGAGTTTGAAACCTGTGCAGTTTAGACCTCATCACTGAAACTGGCACCAGATTGTCTTTAGAACTAATACCTGTTCACTCAGTTCCCAAACCAATTAAATATATACCATAAATATTTTGATTCTTCTAACCCATTTAGTGTGTTTTCTGAAACCACTGGTAAACTAACCTTTTTGACCATCTACTGAGGAGAGAGGTCATGTTATAAATAAATGGAAGTACTGATTCTATTTCCATCTTTCAGTACTTGACCACAAAATTAAACCTCAGATTTTTAAAAGACTTTTATTTATTTATTTATTTATATGACAGAGAGAGAGATCATAAGTAGGTGGGGCGGGGGGGGGCAGGGAAGCAGGCTCCCTACTGAGCAGAGAGCCCGATGTGGGGCTCAATCCCAGGACCCTGAGATCATGACCTGAACCGAAGGCAGAGGCTTAACCCACTGAGCCACCCAGGTGCCCCTAAACCTCAGATTTCTAAAGAAGTATTTAGTTATTATGACAATGTATGAATGGGATCTGTCCACTCATTCATTCAGCACTTACTTCGTGAGCTGCTACTTGATATAAAATTGCTAGTGAGTTAAAAAAAAATGTTTGAGGAGCTTCCTGTTCAGTTAGTCATGCAGCTCATCATCACTCGTACTGATGTTTTGAATCAGGAAAAAAAAAAGAGCTAAACCAGTATTCTTAAGTTTTTCACCCAAGTGGCCATCAGGAGCGTAGAAGGGAAGACTTTAGTCACTGAAGAATATGTGACTTCTTTATAGTAAATTAATATGTATCTTAATCATCTACATTTCAATTGAGGAAAAATTAATCTAACAAATCTTTCCATAGAACCCCTACTGCTTTGACTCAGATAAAACTTGCTGCTAATTTGAGGCTTTCTAAAATTAAAGTCATAAGATAAGTTGAGTAATTAATCACCTTGAAATTTAGGAAAGTGACTGACGTGGACTAGCTAAGATGTTGTTTGCACCAATTTGATTTATATAATCTTGCCCTAGTCACTTTTTAAAAAATCAGCCAGAAAATTAAAAAAAAAAAATTCTACCTTCAAATATTATTAAACGTCCTGATGAAGTTTTCCAGATTAATCTGAATGGATTTATAAAATTTGATAAAATTTATAAAATTTGATTCCAGATTAATCTGAATGGATTTATAAAATTTGATAAAAGGGGAACATCTAAATTTAATTTATTTGACTTACTAAACAGCAACATATTTTGTCCAATTTACTTAACTTCAGAATTTTCATTTAAACCAGGAGAAGCACTTTTATTGGCCTATTTTCTTTTCTAACATTCTAATACTAAATTGTTGTTAAATATTTTCATAAAATTATTAATAAAATGTTTTCATACCCAATCTGGAGGTACCTGGGTCTCTCAGTGGTTAAATGGCAACTCTTGGTTTTAGCTCAGATCATGATCTCCCTGTTGTGGGATGCAGCCCTTTGCTGGGCTTTGCACTCAGCATAGAGTCTGCTTGAGATTCTCCCTCTCCCTCCAGCTGACGCTATCTCTTTCTATCTCAAATAAAAAATTTTAAAAAAAGAAAAAAGACACAACCTGAGCTTGCTAAGTGGTATAAAATTAATAAAATTACTAAAAACTGTACCTCACTGGAATCTAGTGTGTTACAGGATTTTTTTTGTACACTTAGCTCTTCAATTGATTTGTTTTGGATTCTGGGTAAGTATTTGGTACCTTGGTTAAGTGAGCTTGTGAAGAAATTTTGATCTATACATCCACTTCACATCGAGCTAATGGCTATGTTCACCAGTATTTTGTGGAAAGAATAGGTTACAGAGTGAAGAATGCTGGGTTTCCTTAAGAGCAATGCACTGTAATGCGTACATAAAGACTAAGCAATTACCAGGGAGAAATGGGCCCGTTAACAAAGGCCAAATATATGCAACTCTCTTCTTTTGCTGAAAATCTGTCCTAGTTTCCTGCCATTGTGTATTAAAATAATATTGCATTTTCCACTAATGTTACTATTATAATTCATGGGATACGTTTCCTACCAAAGACACTGCATCCACAATATATTATAAAAGCAAAGGTATGATTATAAGATATCATATTCAACTCATTAAAGTAATAGAAGTCCCATGTATTTGAAAAGGATATACTTATGGGTGTTTGTGTGAGTTACATTACTGGCATCTTTTTAAAAAAAACTGTCCAGTGAGGGGCTGGCTCACTCAGTTAAGCAACTGACTCTTGGTTTCAGCTTAGGTCATGTCTCAGAGTCATGAGATTGAGCCCTGTGTTGGGCAGGGTCCACTAGGGACTATCTTTCTCACTTCCTCTGCCACTTCCCCCTGCTCACTCTCTTTCTTTTTCAAATAAATAAATAAATCTTAAAAAAAAACAAAAAACAAAAAACTGTCCAAGAAAGTTTGGAGTAATGAATTTTCACATAGCATGAGGAGGTAATCAGAATCATTCTCCCATATTTCTTTAATTCTGAGGTACCATATGTTGTATAATATGCCCTTAAATTAGTAACACTTTTTTTTGGAAATAGAAAAAGCTGTTATAGCAAGTATGCACATTAGGAAAAAAAATTCGGTTTTTATAATGATAAAATGTTATCAAAATGCAGTAAATATTTTTATTTACTTTAAAATTAAATTTAAATTTAAGCTTAAATTCTACAGCAATTGTTAGAAGTTTTTATTACATAGTCTTTGTTGAAGATAATTTATAATTTACTATGATTGATTTAGAAATTTCCATCCATTTTAAAATTCAGAACTTTGGTTAAAACCATCAATTATCTGAAATTCTGTCTCAGTGTATGAGAGGTCAGTGCCTCAGTTGATCCTGTAGTGAGTTTCGTGGAGGGTACAGCAGGTAGAGTCCTTGCTGAGTAATTTAGTGATGGTGAATGATGAATTGCTCCCAAGTTTGCTCATGATTCTGATCCTTTGAAATCACTGAAATACCAAAAGAATGAGTATACAGCTACAAGGAAGAGTGAATATTTTAGCTTACTCACAGTCTCTTTGAAGCAAAGGGACATTTTGTGCCTAGGTGTAAAGAAATATATTTCTGGGAAAAAAATTCTCCTTACAGTTAGAGATAGTGAACTCGGGAGCTTCATTTATTGCTAGTGAGAGTTTGGAGCCCTCTGGATATTGATTGACATGATGGGCTTATTTTAATCAGCAGTTACAAAGATTGACTGTTAGACATCAATAAGTAGAATACTAAGTAAAAATCAGCTTTTCCTGCTTGTACAAAACTTAGACACATCCTATCAAGTGGCAGAATTAAATAGGCAAGGGAAAATTTATTCAAGACTACTGCAATAGGGGAGAGATTGGACTCAACTCTGCTGAAAAAAAAAAAAAGGCTGGAAAGTTTTTCAGTGCTGGGGTGAATTAGTGGAATAGTAACTGGAAGACTCCAAGTGGGGAGATTGGTCAGAGGCAATTATGTCACCAGTGGTTTCTAACTGGCACTTCTTTTTTTTTTTTTTTTTTTTTTTTTAAAGATTTTATCTATTTATTTGACAGTGAGAAATCACAGGTAGGCAGAGAGGCAGGCAGAGAGAGAGAGGGAAGCAGGCTCTCTGCTGAGCAGAGTGCCCGATGCGGGACTTGATCCCAGGACCCTGAGATCATGACCTGAGCCGAAGGCAGCGGCTTAACCCACTGAGCCACCCAGGTGCCCCTCTAACTGGCACTTCTTGAAGAAGACTCTTACCCATAGAGAATGGGGGTGCTATCTTTCTTGAATATGTTTCAAACATGGCTCCAAGGTCATTGAGAAAGATATTCCTTGGTTGTAAAACTATTAAAAGTTGGAAAAGATTTATATCTCAACAGGACAGAGAAAGAATTTACAGTTGCACTTTTTTTTTTTTTTTTTTTTTTTTTTTTTAAAGCAAATGCTTTAAGTAAGGAGAGGTTAGGGGCATGTAGTCAGGAAGAAACTGTCTAAAACTTAGTCACGCAGTGCCTGGGTTGCTCAGTCCTGAAGCGTCTGCCTTAGGTTCAAGTTATGATCCCAAGACCCTGGGACTGAGCTCTGCATGGGACTCCCTGCTCAGTGGGAAGCCTGCTTCTCTCTCTCCCGCTCTCCCTGCTTGTGTTCCCTCTCTTGCTGTCTCTCTGTCAAA
Organism: Mustela lutreola; assembly: GCF_030435805.1. Lineage (NCBI taxonomy): Eukaryota > Metazoa > Chordata > Mammalia > Carnivora > Mustelidae > Mustela > Mustela lutreola. Next base: position 55,817,651 of record NC_081292.1, on the reverse strand, counting down.
TAAATAAATAAAATCTTAAAAAATAAATAAAGTTTAGTCATGCTGAGAGGAATGTAAGGCTGGTTGGTTGACCTATACCTGGAATGCAGGTACAGATCTATTGCCAACTCTAGAGAAAAGCCTATAAGAACAGGAGGGTCTCCTAATCTCCCATTCTCCCTAATCTGATTTAATGCTTCACTCATGTGTTCTCTTAGGGGCATAGTCCTACCATTCCCAGAATTTATGAGGTCTGATTGCAATTTTTTTGTCTCTTTACTACAGTTGACACTAGACTATAAGCTTCATGAGGACAGGGATCCTGTTTACATTTCTAATCAAGGCCTACTGTAATGCTTCCCACTCTATAGTAGCTCAAATGATGCCTGCTAAAATAAACTGAATTCTGAAAAATTTAGAAAAAAGTAGCTGAGCTGGGAAGTAAGAATGTGGGAATTAAAAATGAATTGTGAGTCTTCAGTTTGGTAATGAATATGATCAGAGACCATGTATGTATTCCTAGAAGGTATGAACTATACTAGTAAATCTTAGAAAACTGAAAGTGGGCCACGCACTGTGAAGATAATAATAATAAAAGGAACTCACATTGAATGTTCTCTACCTTCAGCTAGCATATCAGATTTAGTTTAAAGTTTTAGAAGGGCAAATAATCAACACTTTAAACTTTGTATATCAGATCATACCCCTAAGAAGGGATCACCTCCAAAATAGAAATAGAATGCATACAGTATCAGGTGTATCTTTTTTAAAAATTTTTATTTATTTATTTGACAGAGAGATCACAAGTAGGCAGAGAGGTAGGCAGAGAGAGAGAGAAAGAGAGAGAGGAGGAAGCAGGCTTCCTGCTGAGCAGAGAGCCCGATACGGGACTCTATCCCAGGAGCCTGAGATCATGACTTGAGCTGAAGGCAGAGGCTTAACCTACTGAACCACCCAGGTGCCCTCAGGTGTATCTTTAAATGCTAGAGACAAGGAAGGTTATAAAGAAAATAGATGATGTTTGGGGTGCCTTCCAAACTTGTGAAGGTAGTGTCAGCACAGGAGACTGTCTCTTGGCAGCACTGTCAGCTCTGCATTATTGGTTTGGCATTAGTGGGGCTCGTCTCTTATATTTAGGACATTCTTTATGATTCTTTAGTAACAAAATGTCTTTGTTTCTTTGATTCTATTATCACTGAAAAGGATTATTTAAAGGAACCACTTTTTTTGTTTTTTTCTGATATACACTGGGAGTGTTATATATTAATTCTCACTATGTGCTAGAGATGTGCTGGTAGTCCCCTTATATCTCCCTATTATCCGGACAGGAAATATTAAGGCTACTGATGCCTGTCCCATCTGGATATTTCTGAACTGAAGAGGGAGGTCTGGGACAAAAGCAAACAAGTGAAGAGAATTTAATTAACAGTTCAGTTTGATATGAAAGCCTGATAAAATTCAATTACCCATGTAAGTCTTAAGTGGAACTTATTTTTCAAAATAATATGGATTTATATTTTTTCTAGAATTTGGAGTAAAAGAAAAACAATAATTTAATCTAGTCAATAAAAGGAACATTTTCTTTATGTTTCTTTGAAATCCTTTGGTAAATCCCTTAACTTGTCATCTCACTGGTTTTACCCTTTCTAGAAAATAAAAGCATACTGAGAGGAAGTAAGATCTAATGCTTTTTCAGTGTACTGTGGGCATTCTTCCAAGTCTTCTGTAAAACACTATTCTATCACTTATATTCCTATAGAACTATGAGTTGCAATGAAGAACCCTCTTACATAGCTTCTTATACAAAAGCCTCTTAGACAAAAATATCAGGATATTCTTAAAGAAACTATATACAAATGGGCATATTAAAAAAATTATTAGTAATCATCATGGTCCAATAAGAATGCAAGGTTGCTCAACAACAAAATCAGGCAAACTTAACAAGAAAATGCATGGAAACAATGGTGAAAAGTGATTGAAACCTTAAAAAGGCAAAATCTTTGAACTAAATTTTTGTAAAAAGATAACACATCATGAGGAGAATGAGTTGTTTATTTATTTAAAGATTTTATTTATTTATTTGACAGAGAGAGACACAGAGAGAGAAGGAATTCAAGCTGGGGGAGTGGGAGAAGGAAAAGCAGGCTTCCCGAGGAACAAGGACCCCAATCCCAGGACCCTGGGATCATGACCTGAGCCAAAGGCAGATGCTTAACAACTGAGCCACCCAGGTGCCCCTTATTTCTATTTTAAAGATTTTATTTTTATTTATTTGACAGAGAGAGAGATCACAAGTAGGCAGAAAGGCAGGCAGAGAGAGAGAGTAGGCTCCCCACTGAGCAGAGAGCCCAATACGGGGCTCGATCCCAGGACCCCTGAGATCATGACATGAGCTGATGGCAGAGGCCTAATCCACTGAGTCACCTAGGTGCGCCAAGAATGAGTTTTTTAATCTAAGAATTGTTTTCTGATATTGGTGCGTCATTATTTCAAGGCTACACACCAACTACTTTCTGTAAAGTAGATAGACCAATAGTACTTCTAGTCTTCACATAATTTAGGATACTTAAAAATGTTTTTTTATCAGGGTTAGCTTGAAAATACACAAATACATAATTAATGGACCACACCCATTAATTATCATTAAAACTGTAGAGTTATAAAATAATTAGAGTTACAAAAATAAACACTGCAAGTATATTGTTTAAACTACAAGTGTTCTATTTTTATGTCATCATATATAACCAGACAATAAAAAACTCAAAAATTATATTCTTATCTTTGAAATTTGAACATACCACACACAGGCAAACATACATTGTCTAATTCTCATTTCCAGGTTTTTTTTTTTTTTTAAAGAACCCAAAAAGCATTGTCTCTTTGGGAATATTAGATTGACTAATTTTTGACTGGTTTGACTGACTGGGCTAATTTTATACTATACTACCTGTAAAATTACTGACTTGCTTCTGCTAGAAACAATAAAAATAAATATGGTACAAATGAGTTCTCTCAATGTAAATGCATAAACACTCAGCAAATTCAGTCACAGAATAAACTCAGGCCTCCTGAATGGAGAGGCAGAAAAACCCAACTCTGATCCTAGTCCTGTCCCTGCTTTCAACAAGTCACTTAACCATTGTAGACCTCATCTTCCTCCTCTATAAAAGGAGACCTCCAAAATTCTTGCCAGGTCAAATACTCCTAACATCATGTCCATTAATTCTTCTCATGGAAGAAGTGGTTGTTTTATTGAATTGGTTATTTGGTTAGCAATCTTTATGAGAGTGTTAAAAGTAGCAGGCCTATCCATCAATACTATTCATGTGTCTAGCAGAAAAATTTCCTTACTGTTTTCCTTTTTGCTTTTTCTTTGTGTGTGATTATATGTTGCAGAGCTAATTTTTAGTTGTGGAAGCTTAAAGCATGCAGGGGCAGATGAAATAGCCACAGCCTTCTGTACCAAGCCATTCTGTTTTAAAACAACTGGATTTTTGCAGTCTTTAGAAGAGGGCTAGATGAGCACATCTGTTCACTTTTCTTAAGAAGTTTTATAACAACATCACCAAAAGGTCATCCTTAAACAGTCAGACAAGGTCAACAACAGAATCTTGGAAAATAGCCAGTACATCAACAAAACAAACACAATGGACTATTTACAGATATTAAGTTCATATAGGCAGCAGAATACAAGAGTTGGGGGAAGATATGGGAGAGCTACTTTACAGACCTAGCAAAGAAATAGTTTCAAGAGGTGCCTCATATTAAACTGTTGAGAACCAACAACAGTAACCAAACCTGGCCCCAGTACTTGGTAAAGTTGTTACTTATAAAGAAGTTGGAAGCAGTATGAGTCACAGAAGTGGATTCATGGGCCACACCCACACTGTGTCCTCTATTCTATTTGCAAAACAAAGAGAAATTGATGTAAATATTTTAATTTCAAGTAAGTGAAACAGTGGTTTTTAATCCCACCAGTTGATGCCAGGCCAGGTTTTCTATTATGCAACTGAGGATGCAGTCCCAAAGTACTGAAAGCAAAGTAGTAGAGATGATACACTTTTCCTCCCATGAAAATACCGCTTTTATTAATAATTCTAAAGGAAAAGAAAATTTTTATCAGAGTATACATTAGAAAAGCATCACATTTAAATCTAGAAACTTAATATTGACATAAGAAACAAGTAAGTTTAGGACGATAGAAAGTCACAGAAATCTTCAATGAAGACTTTGCACCTTCAGCTGAGATTTGTTAAATTATAAACAGAAATGGAGAAATCTCTGCAATTTGTATTCCATTCATGATTCAGGGAAACGACTTCGGAGTTTACTAGCATGAAAAGTAACCTGCTGGGGAATATAGATACCACTAATACACTAATACAGAAACAATGATATAAGATAGAGACATAATTTTTTGTAGCAAAGGATTTCACCAGCTTTTTAAAAATTTTTTTTTTTAAGATTTTATTTATTTATTTGACAGATGGAGATCACAAGTGGGCAGGCAGAGAGGCAGGCAGGAGGAAGTAGGCTCCCTGCTGAGCAGAGAGTCTGATGTGGGGCTTGATCCCAGGACTCTGGAATCATGACCTGAGCCCAAGGCAGAGGCTTTAACCCACTGAGCCACCCAGGCACCCCTCACCAGCTTTACAAGAGAGGATTTTATGGTTGACACCTGGATCATCTTATAGTTATACCCATTAAAATTTTTAGATTATGTGGAATACCTAAATATATGGGGCACCTAAATATATACTTAGGAGAAACAGCCAATCAATTATATACAATATATTACAGTAGTAAACATTTGATTTTTGTCAATCAATAATTTTGTGGTCTTTTTGAAGAGCCTAATTTTTAAATAAAAATTGTTTCAGTTTGGGAAGTGAGAAGTTTAAAATAATATCAGCTAGATTTCTTCAAGGTACTTTCTGATGCTCAAAGTGGGCAGGCTACAAAATGGTGCATGGCCAAGGCCATGTAGGAATGTGCCTGTTTCTTGCAGTTTGAATTATATTATACATTCTGTAAGATACAGGGGCACACAGTATAAGTTGGGTGTAACCTTCAAAACTTCTGTGTCTAACTGACTAGAATAGACCTGAGGCAAAACTACAATGTTTGCTTAAGTTTCATCAAACTCTACTTTCTTAGTCTTTCCCCTGTGAGTCTATCATTCTATTCCCTCTGTTACCTAATACCCTCTGCAGAAATCTAATGCCCTCAAGTTCTCTTCCCTCCTACACATCATCAAAATTTGCTTTTGGATCATTCAAGCTAAGGGAAAAAATGACTAAGATCTTAAGGTACAATGGATATTTGAATTTCAATGGGAAAGAAAGATTTAGGTTCAAGGGATGAGGTTTGGAGATAAAGGGGTGAGAATTGACTGTCAAGCATCTGTTAGTAGATGGGAAGATATTTTTAGGCATTGGATCTTTCTTGTATTTCCAATCATAAGGCTAGTCCTGCAAGCCATATATAGTTAGAGAGAAGTGATTATATGAAATGATCAAGATACCAGTAAATAAAAATAATGTCTTCGGAGCTCATAAATAAGATGTAGATAAACTTAAAGAGTACACAAAAATTGCTCCCTGTTTCCTGAAAGCAAACTAGCTAGCAGAGAAAAGGAGTTTGATAAACTGGCCTTGGTGTTGGTGAATGGCAAGAAGAATTCAGTGTGAAATTACAGATGGAAAGTAGGTCAAATGATATGTGTGTATATTTCCATGTGTGTTGTATAGAAGCCATCTCTGTCATCTAGGAAAAGGCGTCCAAAGTTAATGTACTGAGAAAAAACTATAAAGTTTGACATCATTTTATTGCTAAATTGGGTCATATTTGAGAAATGAATCATTGGCAATGACTTCTTTGAAAGGTCTCCTAAGGCTATTGATTTTTTTTTTTTTTTAAATGACACTTGTGCAAGGAGGTTGTTCTCAAAGGACACAGAAAATACTACTTGTTAAGGATTTTGGCAGCAGTAGTTGAGCAAAAACTATAATATGATAGAAAGCACAGTTTTCTTTGTCTCCTTACAAAGTTAAAATGAAAAGTGAAAAGACTTCTAAATTTTATTTCATATTAAGCAATTATGTAAATTAAAACAGATTGATTTTACAACACATATGGTTATTCATTCAGTCACCAAAAAAAAAAAAAAAAAAAAAAGCCAAAACAAACACATTTGCTTTGAAATGATTCCTCAACATGAATGTATTTCATATTTAGAATCAGATAGCAAAAGGAGACTGTTTCATTTACACGGATCAGTATTTAGTAGTTATTGATCATTATTTGTGAAAAACAAATTAATTTTCTAACATTCCATCATTTATTATTTTTTTAACAAAAGTAGGCTTTTATTTTTTCTTGTCAAATGTTTCTTCGTTAAGAAGTGAAAAAAAAAAGAGTTACCAATTCTAAGCAAGTCAGCTCCTTGATTTGCCTGGTGATTATGAATATGAATAGAGGCTTTCTCTATGGTACAGTAAGTCTTAATCAAAAAAAAGACTGGCTCTAACATATTCTACAAAGGAAAGTATGCCAAGACATAGTCAGCAATCTTTTTAAAAATTTTCTTAAGTTTAAAAATTATTATACTTTGCATGAATTCTACATTTCTCCTAAATCATTTTTACCATGGAATACATGATGCTATAATACTAAATTTATGAATAAAGTTTTATAGGTTTCATATATATCCATATCTTATAATGGTAACATTTAAATCAAACAATAAATTGTTATTGTTTCACAAACTAGGAGATAATTGCTCTGATAACAAGCAAAAGAAGCTGACAGGAAAGATAGATTTTCCGCTCTTTGCTCTTTATTGCAAGACTGTTTACTCTACTTAGCCAATTAATGGCAACACATGACAAAATTTTCCTGACTCCTGATTAATTAACTATAATTTCACTGGCTTTGTTACTGCTCAAGCTCCACTAGTTCTCTATGTGATTATCTTACCTTACTCATCATATTTTCCTCTTTGACCTTCCTCATATTCAGAAACCCTGTGTCATTAACTTGTCCAGTAATACCTGTTATAATCAGAGAAAAAGCAAAGAGGAATGAATATAATGCCAATATAACCATTAATTAGAAGCCATGTTTTAGGGTATTAAAATGGAAGAGGATTAGAAATGATAGTTTAGTTTTAGGAAAGCCATATAGTATATAAATGGAACCCCAAATGGCACCAGAGATAATTTTCCAGAGATTAAATATATCTGATACACATCCAGTTTGTGCCTATGGATGAACAACTAGTAGTAAAGGAGGCCCAGAAACATTTCTAGACAAATGAGGTTAATAAAATGAAGTAATAATGGTACTATTTACCTCAAACATTTCTTAGGCTTTCTTTGCCTATTATGCTAGAAATTATCTGACAGTATTGGAGTAAAAGCATTACAGTGACTTCACCATTTTGGATCATGAACAAAATAACTCAGGGTAAGGAAAGAAATGAGTAAAGCAAGAAGAAAAAAGAGAAATAAAAGAGCTAAAACATTATTTCTTGGCCGTCAGGTGCTAGGAGAGTTTACTTGTGCTTACTTAATCTTCATAATGCTATTGTCAGAATGTACCCATTTTATAGAAAAGCAACTGAGGCTGTTTAGCTACAGGTTGCACTTAATTATCTGCCAGGTTTTCAAGCCTGTAATGAGGACAGTCAGGGCAGGAATTTCAGTCCTGGTCATATCATAACCTGGTGGAGATACCATTCTGTAAGCTCAGAGTTTTGATCCAAATTTTGACATAAAATATTGTTTGTCTTTCTTGAGGATGATAGTCTGTGTTCTAAGAGCAACTATAATTCTTTACCCTGTAACAATTTTTCTGAGTTATTTGTGCCAACTAAAAGGTTTTGATTGGTTTTTATATTAACAAAGCCCTGGAATTACATGGAAAATGATGTGAAGAGTTATTTATTTGTTCAGTTATTTTTAGGGAAGGGATACAGAGCCGTTATCAGATTCTCAAAATGCAATCAAATATTAACTAATAGTTTATATTAAATGATGTAATGAATACTTCTTCTAGACCCAAATGCTATAATAATTATTGTTATTAAGATTTTATTTTTAAGAAATCTCTACACCCAACATTGGGCTTGAACTCAGAACCCTGAGATCAAGAGTCACATGCTCTACCGACTGAGACTACAATTATTTTTAATCTATACATATCCCTCAAATCTCTATTATCTCGATTTAAATGAGGCATAGAGAAGTCCAAATAAGTGACAGAGTTGGAATTGAAATTCAGGTCAGTTTCAACTTGAGAACTACTAATTCTATACCCTGCAGTGCCTCTCATCGTAGATAATCAATACATGTCTGTTTATTTCCTTTACCCCATTAAGGAATCAAAAAGTAACGAGTACAGATTGGTTTTAATGTAGATGCTAGAATAAAAATGCCAGCCAGCAGCTACTGAATATTCATATTGTACTTGAAGCTGAGCATTAAGTACTCTATAGGCATTCTTTTATTTAATCTCACATATATATTACCTACCCTCTGAAGTAGGTTGTATAAATGTGCTAAAGTGATTGAAATAACATGATCAGGTACCAGCAGTGAAACTGAGAACAAACTTCCTGGACTGATGGTTGAGTTTTGACCAAGACATTAAGAGAAGGCATGAGCACTGGTGAGAGGACTAGAAAGCTATTCATAGTAGGAGAAAGCACTAATGTAAGCACTGTACTGCTTTGCTTAAGAACTGTGGACCCTCATAAGGGGAAAACTGGACTTCTAATGAAAACTGAAAGGTGGTTTATTCTTGCAGTATGAAAAAAATATAAACTGGTATCTCTTGATCTCTTCATGTTTGAACATGACTGTTTTATGGATGTGTTGAAATAATGGATCCAAATTCTCTTTCAGATCTTGAATAAATGTTTGTATTACAGAGATAGAGTCCATGGAGCTCTCCTCCCAAGTCTGTAAATACATCCCCATCTCCCTATCCTCCTTTTTGAAGTGTTTTACACTCTGTGAAAATAGAACTACCCTATGTCCCAGCAATTGTACTACTAGGGATTTACCCCAAAGATAAAAATATAGTGACCTGAAGCAACACCTGCACTCCAGTGTTTATAGAAGCAAGGTTCGCAATAGCCAAACTATGAGAAGAGCCCAGATTTCCAATGACATGTGAATGGATAAAGAAGATGTGTTATAGGGGTGCCTGGGTTGCTCAGTTAGTTAAATGTCTGCCTTTGGCTCAGGTCATGATCCTAGGGTCCTGAGATCCAGCACTTTCCTTGGCCTCGTTTAAGCAGGATCGCAGAGTCAGGGAAAGGGTGACTGAACTGCGGCTTCCTCCCTCCCATGCTCCTTCTCACCCTCAGTCTATTTCTCTCTCCCTCACTCCCCCTGCTTGTATGCACTCTCTCTCTCTCTTTCTCTCTTTCACTGTCAAATAAATAAAATCTTTAAAAGGAAAAAAGATGTGGTATATGTACACAATGGAATATTACTCAGCCATCAAAAAAACCTTGCCATTTGCAACAACATGGATGGAACTAGAGGGTAATATGCTAAGCAAAATGAGTCAATCAGAGAAAGACAATTATATGATCTCAGTCATTTGTGGAATTTAAGAAACAAAACAAGATTAGAGGGAAGAGAGGGAAAAATAAAACAAGACGAAATCAGAGAGGGAGAGAAACAATAAGAGACTCTTAATCACAGGAAACAAACTGAGGGTTCCTGGAGGGGAGGGGGGTAGAGAGATGGGGTAACTGGGTGAGGGACATAAAGGAGGGCACATGATGTAATGAGCAGTGGATATTATATAAGACTGATGAATCACTGAACTCTGTCACTAATAATACGTTATATGTTAATTAATTGAATTGAAGGAAGGAAGGAAAGAAAGAAAAAAAAAAGAAAAAGGAGAGGAAAGGAAAGTAATAAGGAAAGGAAGGAAAGAAAGTGTTTTACACTCTGGAAAAAGAATAGCAATAACAAACACAATTTCTTTTTATGTATAGTTATTATTCATCTAGTCAAGAAAACCCAGCTTGATATATTTATGCCAATGTATAAAATGAAGTTTATAACTCATGCCAAAGTATAAAATGAAATTTATAATTCATTTAATTAGTTCTTCCTATAAAATTGTATTTATTCCTACAGCATATATTGTCACATGAAGATTTTTGGTATTATTATGGTATCAGTTTGATACCCTAGATCATCTGAATGTGTTCTCCATTTATGTGTTTGTTTGTTTGTTTGTTTGCTTATTAGAGAGGGAGGGAGAAGAGTCAGAGGGAAAGAGAGAATCTTAAGCAGGCTTCATGTCCAGTGCTGAGCCCCGTGTGGAATTTGGTCCCAAAACCCTGAGATCATGACCTGAGCTGAAATCAAGAACCAGATACTTAACTGACTAAGGCACCCAAGTGCCCCTGTGCTCCCTGTGTTTAAATAATAACTCACACAAATCTTTCTGAAAGAATATTATAATTAATCCCCCTAAATAATTTATAATTCTGTATGCTCTGCTTTCACACATATTTGGCATCATTTTTACTTTCACTACTCATTTAATGTGTTTGCAAGCCTTTTGTTAAAATACCTGGTGTACAGGTCGTTTCCTGATTGCCATATGTGGAATACTGACTCAGTTTGCATTTGAGAGTTACTAGTGTTTACAACTAACAGAGTCTTTGGACTTGAAGGAAATACAGTGCTTCCTTTTGTTACTCTCAGAAAAGAATATTTGTAAATCTCCATTACTGATTAAAGAAAACTGATTTATTATTGTAAATTTGACACTTTCTTTTAATCCAACCACAAAACATTAGTCTATAAGCTATTAATTTTATTATATATAACTATATTATAAGTACAACTATATTATAAATTAACTATACTTTTTTCTCCATCAAAGCAAAAGAAAATAACATTCTGTAAAAAAAAAAAAAAAAAAAGAAATGGTTTTCCTCTCCTCATCTTGAGTCATTGCTCTCCTCTTCTTTGAAAGTTAGTTCTGAGTAAGATGTATTTATAGCTCCTTGAAATCTTGGCAAAGCCAGTTTAGCCATCCCTTTGAGTAATAACTCATCTTATATTGAAATATCTTAAACATATGAAGAATAATAGCTTATGTGATAAGTATTACTGATGTGGAGACTTGATTCATCAAGGAGAATATGTTGGAAATAGAAATGGACAGTGGCAGAAAAAAAATTATTTTTAACTAACATTACCTTGATATTTAGACCAGTAGCTAAGAAATAGTGTGAAGAGCATAAAAATAGGTTTTATTCATTTCAAGAAAGTAGGATATTTGCACATCATTTAACATTTATTAGGCATGTTCCTATAATCTGGAAGGTTATATGCATCATTTAGTTTAAACGCATTCTTTTGTAGTAGCGTTATCCCTGTTTGCAGATAGGAAACAGAAAGATTAAGAATGTTACCTAATTCTACTAAGTAGGAAAACTTAAACTGATCTAATTCCAGAGCAAAGCTCTTTTCTGCCATCAGTGGGATTTTTATCTCTGAGAATTAATGAACTCTTACCAGCTTTCTTCCAGAAAAATGCATAAAGAAACAACATGAGGGATGATATATCATTAAATGATTGGTGGGTTTGGAGTTGCTTCTACTGATAGATCTTTTGCAAAATCACTTTCCTCTGAGATAGAATGCTTTAAATATTTTCTCTGAAGACTTTCCTAAATTATACATATCAGAAAACTATTTTGCTTCGGAGCTCCTGGGTGAAGCCAACTCTTCTTTCTTTCTTTCTCTTTCTTTCTCTCTCTCTTTTTTTTTTTTTTTTTTTTTAGATTTTATTTATTTATTTGCCAGAGAAGAGAGACAGCGAGAAAGGGAACACAAGCAGGGGGAATGGGAGAGGGAGAAGCAGGCTTCCTGCCGAGCAGGGAGCCTGATGTGGAGCTAGATCTCAGGACCCTGGGTTCATAACCTGAGCCAAAAGCAGATGCTTAACAACTGAGCCACCCAGGCATCTCTAAGCAGCCAACCCTTGATTTCTACTCTGGCCTCAATTCTCGGTCCTGGATTCAAACCCTGCCTCAGGCCTCTCTCAGCCCGGAGTCTGCTTGAGGATTCTCAGGCTCCCTCTGCCTCCCCTTGCTTCTGCTCACACACACGCTCTCCTCTAAATTAAAAAAATAAATCTTAAGGAAAAAAAAGAAAAATGAGAAGTGTTTTGTTTGTTTGTTTGTTTTAAATTACACTTAGATGCCAGTATTGAGTATTGTATTATATACCTATATATATATATATATATCCTATATATAGTATATATATAGTATATATACTATATAGTATATATAGAAAACTCATCGGTTATATATAGGATATATATATATATATATATATATAAGAATTATATATATCTATGTAATTCTAATATAGTGTCTTAGAATCGTTTCTGGCACATGAAAGCATTATAGAAGTACTGATTACTGCCATTAGTATTATTATGAGAACTAATGTTGAGAATAATCCTTCATATAGTTGTATATTCCATTGAGGATAAATAAGACTAATAGAATATTTAGAAATCAGATTAAAGAAGGGGAGCCACTAAAATATACTGAGATAGAAGGTTATGAGGTTGTAAAAGCATAAAAGCATAAAAATAAAGTTTTCTGGTTTTGTTTTCCTTTTTAAAGAAGGAAAGAACCTAGAAATATGAGGACAAAAACTATCCATTGGCTATGCTGACTTGGAGACAGCTGGTGACCTTTATAAGTAAAATTTCAAGGCAGTGGGCAAAGAGGTTGAGGTTAGAGAAGCCAGATGGAACTAAATTATAAAGTAAATGGGATGTGAGAAAATGGAAACAATAAATGAAGATAATTTTCAAAAGCTGAGCCATGAATTGGGTAAAGAAGATAGGCAGGGATCAAGGGACATGTTGCATGTATACTTTTTAACATTTTAAGTAGAAGTTACTAGTCTAGAATAAGTTGAATTTTGATGGGAATAATTCATAAGGAGTATTTGAGTTGTAGAGAATGCAGTGCTGTGAAGTACTTTAAAAGATGAGAGAAAATGGAATACACACTATGTGTAATGTGAATAGCTTTTTAACTTCAATTCTTAAAACAAAAGGAAAGATCAGTGCAAATGCTAATGAATTAATGGATTTGACAGTAAGATATTTACTAACTTCTATTTGCTTAATGATATGAGGTGATCATCTTCTGAGAGCAAGAGAGGTAGAGAGGATAGAGGGAAATTTGAGAAGATTGGAGAAGATTTGTATAAAAAAAAAAGTCCTTTAAGAACTAGAAAGAACTTACTGTTAAGTCAGAGCCATATTTCCAGTCTTAAAAAACCCATCTGAAATTAGTAATCTTTCATTTATTGGAATACCAATTTTCCCTGTCATGTGATATTTTTCTCCAGCTACCTGGTTATAAGTTAGCAAGAGACAACAATGTGAGAGATGACAGTCAAGAAAAAATAGAATTAGTATTTTTTTGAAGATTTTATTTATTCATTTGACACAGAGAGAGAGCTCAAGCAGGTAGAGGGAGGCAGAGGGAGAGGCAGGCTCCCTGTGTGTGGAGTTCAGTCTGAGGATCATGGGATTATGACCTGAGCCAAAGGCAGATGCTTAACCAACTGAGCTACCCAGGTGCCCAAAATACAATTAGTATTTTAAATACATATGTGATGTTGAACCTCAGTAGTTATCAAAAAATTCAGAGAAATGGAACATGAGGTTTATTAATTTAGCAAAATCAAAAATTTTATATAATATCTTATGTTGGCAAAGATCTTGGCAATATAATTTAATCTGATCTTTTGAAAAGTAATTTGGTAATGTCTAGCAAGATAAAAAATGTCAGAGGTTTTACACATTAATTTTAATTTTGGAAACTTACTCTAATAAATTATATTTAGAAAATTATTATATAAATAAAGGTGTTCACTGAAATGTCATTTTTAATAAAAAAATTTAAAACATCTTTATAATAGTCAACAATAGGGGAATGTTTTAGTTAATTATATCTCCTTCTTAGGAAATTACAGTTATTATAATTTCAAGACAATGCAGCAAACTAGGATGTTTAATGATGAAAGAATGAAGAAAGCAGATTTTAAAATTGTGTCCACCTTGTGACAACTGTGTAAACATAAGAATATTTATTATAAATTAAACCAAAATAAAAATGTAAAAGCCCTGTAACAGTTTGGGGAATTTTCTCTTTGTTTCAAAATAAGTTTTAACATGGTCCTTTTATAATTTTGCTTTTTGAGAGGAGTAGTGAAGGAGTTTTCTCACCTTTTCTTAAGACTTTCTGGTTTTCATATCGTGTTTCATTACATAGCTTCAAATAAAGTCAACAGTTCTATCATCAGAGACTAGATTTATTTTACAGTTCATATTTCAAGTTATTTGGTATAAAAAGACCTGATGCACTTGTAAGTGCTTTAAAAATATTTCAAGATCATTTTTTTGTGTGCTTAATCTTTCCTAGTATGGATATTAGGAAGACTACTTAAAATTGCTAGCCGTTCATTTCTTCGTTTCTCATTTTTATTCACCTATATTCATAGAAATGATAACAAATGAGTCTGCAGTACATCTGCCAATTTCTTAAACCCTCTACTATCCACATTATGAAACCGCATTGATATGAATGCTTCCAGTATTTTCAGAGCTCTTCAGTTACTGAATTATACTTTGACTCTCTGTAATAATTATCTTATGTAATGTAAAATTTGGACTCAGCTTCTGGAAGCCTTTTAATTTCTTAGTTTAAGAGTGAGAGATCCTTAATTCAGTATTATGATTAATGATTATTTGCATAGTTAGGAGTTCTAAACTAACAATTGTTGGTTGATGGATACCTGGCAGTACTCTTGTCATGTCTCAGAAGTTCCCTGTTTAAACTCTTTCTCAGTCTCTCTCTCTACCTCCCTCTCAATCTCTCTCTCTCACACATACACCCACCCACACAGACACACACAGACACACAGACACACACACACACGTATTATACTTAGGAGCACAGGCTCTATGTATACTTTAGGAGCACAGGCATTATAAAGTCTAAAGTTATAGTTCCAGTTCTGTTGTTTCTGGGCCTTTCATTTTAGGTGAGTAACCTAATCTGTGAGCCTTTTTATTGTCATCTGTAAAATGGAGATTTCAATGATAACAATCTTCAGAACATCCCTAATCATTTTAGAGCTCCTTTTACAGAGTCAGATACAAAGCAGGCATTTTATATGCCTGATTTTTATTACTTTTTTATTATTTAGGTCTTGCTTTTCCCTGAGTTTCTGAGTCTCCATAATGAAATGCAATTTCCAGTAAATTGAGTAACTCTTGTTATCAGCAAAGATTTTACTGAGTTGATTACTTTTCAGCGCAATCCAGATTAGTTTTCTATATTTTTTATTTTTATTGTTTTTGCCTTATGTAGGTGTTCAATAAAGATTCATTTAATAAATAATTGAATAGATGACTGCATGGATGAATGATTAAATGCTACTTCTTGAGAAGGTAGAACACATGACACAGTGGAACAGATGAGAAAAGGATCTATGGGGGAAAACATGGC
This sequence comes from Mustela lutreola, assembly GCF_030435805.1. NCBI lineage: Eukaryota > Metazoa > Chordata > Mammalia > Carnivora > Mustelidae > Mustela > Mustela lutreola. Next base: position 55,802,083 of record NC_081292.1, on the reverse strand, counting down.
CAACTCACTTTTGTGTCCAGGGTCAGACTAAAAGAACTGCTTTGTTTTGAAAAATGCAAAGGAGAGGGGCACCTGGGTGGCTTAGTTGGTTGAGAGTCCACCTCTTGATTTCAGCTCCAGTCATGACCTCACGGTCCTGGGATCAAGTCCTGTCTAAAGGCTCCTGTACTTTAGACATTGCCTACAGCATTTAAAGGAGAGTCTGCTTGAGGATGCTCTCCCTCTGCCCCTTCCCCCACTTGTACTCACTCTCTCTCTCTAAAGTAAATAAATAAACCTTAAAAAGAAAAAAAAGCCCACACAAAGGAGAACTTGTTAAATAACGTACTTTAGGGGTGCCTGGGTAACTCAATTGGCTAAGCATCTGCCTTTGGCTCAGGTCACGATCCCAAGGGTCCTGGGACTGAGCCCCACATGGGACTCCCTGCTCAGTGGGAAGCCTCCTTCTCACTGTCCCTCTAACTGCTCCCCTTGCTCATGCTCACTTTCTCTGTCAAATAAATAAATAAAATCTTTTAAAAATTAAAAAATAACTTACTTTAACTACTTTTAAAAGTTAAGCATTAAATTCCCTGATGATTTTTTATTTGGCACCAATGAAAATAATGTGGGATTAGCCATATTAGAGATAAGAGTGCTGAGGTACAATCACATTAAATGAGATTATATACTCTAAATAAATTTATGGGACATTTCTGATGGTCTTTTCTACATGCTATTTTGCCCCAAATTAAAATGTTTGGTAATCTAGCTATAAAGCTATATGTCATATGACATTAAGTATCTACCGTGTCAAAGATTTCCCTTGTGAAGGTCATATTTTGTCATGGAATGGATTTAGAAAAGTAACATGCCACTATCACTGGTAGCTACAAGTGCCAACAAACATTAGTTTAAATTGATGAACATACAATTAAATGATAGTAACATTTTCTTATTTTTTTAAAGATTATATTTACTTATCTATAGAGAGAGAAAAACAGAGAGAGGGCAAACACAAGCAGGGGGAGTGGGAGAGGGAGAAGCAGGCTTCTTGATGAGCGGGGAGCCCAATGTGGGCTTGATCCCAGTACCATGGGATCATGACCTGAGCCAAAGGCAGATGCTTAATGACTAAAGCACTCAGGCACCCATTTACTTATGTTTAATGGGAAAAAGTGGGTAGGGAATGTATAACAGCAAAGACTTCATAGACTGAAATACTAATACATCATTTTGAAAACATAATATATGTTAACCAAAATTGTTATGTCTTCCATTAATATTTCACTGTACTTTAGACATTGCCTACAATCATCTCTGCCCTCTGAAGTGGGATCATGGCCTTGGTACACATTAGTCATATAAAAGATGAAGCACTGAAAAGAATTCAGCATTTAAAGACAATTTGTGCTTCTTCCAAAAGATGATACCAAGAAGCATTGCTTATTGAATTGGAATTACAAATCCTTTCTTTCAGAGTTAGTTTTTTCTTTAACACCAATATCAATGAAAGTAAAGCGAATTTACATCCTCATTAAAAATACAGGCACATAATGATAAAACAAGAAAACAACTTTTTTTCATAGACATTATTTTTTAGAACAGTTCTAATTTTACAGAAAATTTGAGAGGATAGTATAAAGTGTTTCCATATACACTACACTCGTTCTCCTCTGTTATTAACAACTTATTTTAGTGTGTTACATTTGTTAACACTTAAGTAACAAATATTGATACATTATCATTTACTAAAGTATGTACTTCAGTCAGATTCCTTCAGCTTTTACATAATGTCCTTTTTCTGTTCCAGGATTCTATCCAAGGTAATACATTACATTTAGTTGCCATATATCCTTAGGCTCCTCTTGATTTTCTTAGTTTCTTAGACTTTCCTGGTTTTGATGATCTCAAGAATTTTGAGTAGTATAAATCAGGTTTTTGTACAATACCACTGGTGGAATTTGTGTGATGCATTTCTCATGATAAGATTAGGATTATGTGTCTAGGGGGAAAGACTGCAGTGTAGAAGGGCCATTTTGTCAGATCACATCAAGCATACATACTCTCAACATGATTTATGTATGACTGCTGAGGGTGACCTTGATCATCTGGCTGAGGTAGGGTTTTTCAGGTTTCTCTATTATAAAGTTACTTTTTTCCCCACTTCCATACTGTACACTTTGGAAGAAAGTCATAATGCTTAGCCCACAACTAAGGAATGGGGATCTTTTTTCTTTAAGATAGTCTAGGCTCATCTTTTATATTTACCACCCCAGCTCTAGCATCAGTCATTTTTCCTAGATCCTTTTATTGGGAAGGTAGAAGACTCTAAGACCAGGATAGAAGGTATGCTCATTGCTGCTAGGGTGTCATTGTTTCTAAGTCTTTTTAGCTGACTGAGCAAAGAAATATATGTGTTATACTAACCATGTATATATGCATATTTATAAACATTTCTATATATAACCATGTGTGCCTATATTAAGCTAATTATAAAGGTATACTGAAGTTTCCAACTCTGATCTATTACCATTATTATTATCATTCTTGCCTCATTCCTTGCTTATTTTTAAATTTCAAGTCCAACAAAACACTTGACTTTTAAAGGTGTAAAAATCAGCACTTAAAAATATATATATATTTATTTATTTATTTTTAGAGATAGAGAGGCAAGTGGGAGTGAGGGGGCAGAGGGAGAGGGAGAGAGAATCTTAAGCAGACTCCTGTTGAGCATGGCACCTGATGCAGGGCTCAATCCTATGACCCTGAGATCATGACCTGAGTCAAAATCAAGAGTTGAACACTTAAGCAATTGAGCCATCCAGGCTCCATTAAAAGTGTGAAAATTTGCCCTTCTTACACGTGTAGACTACCAGACATTTGCTCCCTACAAGATAGAGTAGTTCATTTCTCCCTTCTCCTTATACTTAAAACTGGTTTAAAACTTAAAACCTTGAACATAACATAACAAACAAGAATAGGAAGACACTGAAAGATGGAAATAAGAAGGTGGACTTACTAAGGACCTTGTGACTTGAGGAATAATATGGTGATGACTTCCTGTTTCCTACTGCTTCCCATTTATCCTGCACAGTGCACTGCAGGAACCTCCTCCAATTCATAACCACCAACAAAACAAGAGACAAAAAAAGCTTCAAGGAAATCTGGTTTCCTCAGCCAAAGTATGAAGAAAAGGGTTGCTAACAAAAGAAAACCATTTTGGCAGTACATATTGTGCTCAAGCCAAAATGCAATGGAAAAATTGCACCTACCACCTATACCCCCCGGTTTCAGTAGGACCAAGTGAAGAACTGATCTTCCACACCATCTCACTCTTGGCCCTTCAAAAGCAGGCAGCACTCTGATTCTTCTATGAAGGTTATTTCAGTGTGGTCCATCAGTGAGCTGAGCCTCCACACCTATCCCTCAGCAAAGAAACATAAGATAGGGCTAATTAACACTAAACTGCCCTCACATAGTCTTAGGGTCCAAATTGGGAGCTTAGCCTCCGCTTCTACTTGAAATCAATAATAACAGAATGTTGCAAACTGGAGATAGTAGGCACTCTGCTTTCCCCGATGCCTGGTGTCAGTGAGACCCAGTAGGGTGCTGAATACCTATATCTATCCTAAAGCAACAAAATAAAATGAGGTAGCACAAAGCAGGGCTAGCTGGCAGTTCTCTTCTTCCCACCCTGGCATCAGTAGAGAGCTGAGCCTCTACCCACAACCAGCATCAACAAAATGGAAAGAGATGGTGTGAAGAAGGACAGTTAAGACTTCACTTCCACCTCCCCTAATGTCAGGGAACCTGTTGGGGAGATGAACATCCAGTCCCACTTAATGGCAGCAAGATGGTATGAATAGTCCCACTTTGGGGGACAGGTATTAGCAGGGCAAGAGGAAACCTGAATTTCTATTCCATCTGTCTGCAATTAAACAATGTGAGTGCCCACTTTTGCTGGGATATTGTCAGTAGGGCCCAGTGGAAAGCTGTATATACTTACTTCCATCTCCAATCCTCATGCCACATCTCAATACAGGGGTCTTCTTGCTTAAAATAATAATAAGATTAAATAGCATTCAGAGCCATGTAATACTCAAAATATTAAGATATAATTGAAAATTATTCATCATCGCAAGAACCAGGAAATCACAAAATGAATGAGAAAAGATCAACAACATGCACCAACACCAAGATAAATCAGATGTTAAGATCATCTAACGAGGATTTTAAGCTATCCTGTAAATGCTTAAATAAGCAATTACACACTCCTTGAAATAAATGGGGGGAAAATAGAATATGTAAGCAAAGAACTAGAAGTTACAACAATAAAAATAAATGAAAATAGATATGGGGTGCCTAGGTGGGTGGGTTAAAGCCCACCAGTGGGTTAAAGTGGGTTAAAGCCTCTGCTTTCGGCTCAGGTCATGATCTTAGGATCCTGGGATCTAGCCCCACATCGGGCTTTCGGCTCCGCAGGGAACCTCCTTCCTCCCCTCTCTGCCTGCCTCTCTGACTACTTGTGATCTTGTCTGTCGAATAAATAAATAAAATCTTAAAAAAAAAAAAAAGAAAGAAAATAGATAGAATGGAAAAAAACAACAACCACAGTAAAAATCTCCTTAGATTGGCTCAAGAGTAGAGAGGAGATGACAAAGCATAGAATCATGAACTTGAGAATAGATCAATAGAATTCATCAAATATGAAAAATAGACTGGAAGATGGAGGTGATGAAGGAAAAGGATTTCAAGATTCTGTGGAACAATAACAAAGGAACTAACATTCATATTACCAAAGTCCCAGAATGAAAAGAAACAAGACTGAAAGAGTATTCAAAAAGAGTGACTAAAAAGTCCCCAAATTTTTAAAAAACATAAATTTGCAGATTTAAGAACCTAAGAAATTCCAAAGAGGGTAAGCACTAAGATATCCATGCCAAAACACATCATAATTAAACTTATAAAAAATAAAGACAAAAAAAAATCTTGAAAGCAGACAAGGAGAAGCAATATATTACTTATAGAGAAACACCAGTTCCAATGGCAACATATTTCTAAACTGAAACTTGGAGCCTGGACATTGGCATAACATTTTTCAAGTACTGAAAGAAGTGTCAGTCACAAATCCACAAATTTTATATTTACTTAATTGTTTGACTTATATTAATGTGCTGCTAATTAATCTCTCTATATCCAGAATTGCCATCATCCTTCCCCAGCGTTCCAGTCACAGTGTTTCCAGAGTGATCTTTCTAAAACTGAAACAAACAAGCAAATTTTTCTTATAAAAACAACTGCTCATGTTATTTGAATCAACTTTTCTCTTTCTTCTAACTTTAACTTTCCAGTTAAAATCCTTGGGCAGGGGTTGGGGGGGTGGCTGACTCAGGTGATAAAGCATTTAGACTCTTATCTCAGGATTGCGAGTTGGAACCCCATGATGGCTGTAGAGATTACTTAAACTCTTGAAAAAAAAAAAATCTTTCAGTAGATTCCCATCTAAAGCATGGGGACAGCACCCGCGGACAAAAAGTGTTGCACTGGGGTCATGAGGAGTGCCCCATTATGTACTTTCAAGTTGGGAGGGGCTAGGCATAAGTCTCTAAGAAATTTTGGAAGCAAGGTTTCCAGCACCTTGAGGGAGCTAGCTATTGTTGGGAAGAGGTCATTTATTCATGTCTAATAAAACCTGAGTAATGAGACCCTTTCAGATGTGTATCGATAGGCCATATGCTTGGGGGATGATTGCCAACATGTATCTTGAATGGGGGAGGGTAGAGTTAAAGGAAGTCTCCAAAAGAATTTATATATGTTAAAGTAAGCTTATAGGATCTAGGGGGCAGGCTGGGAGTCGGGCCAGTATTGCCTTTTGCCCTTAGCAAAGTCTCAAAAATTAGGCAGTTGAGTCCCTAGAAGAATGTCACTCTGCCTTTTTCAAGGACTTGTCAATGGCTGTAGGTAGTAAGGAAATTTAATAATTTTTCTTCTGCCTTTATTTCCCACATCATTAGTATCTTAGACTTAATAAAGATTTAGTAAAGGAAATTGTTATTGATACATCAGTGTTTAAATTCCCCAAAGTCAAACCATTAACCCAAGGACTTTTTTTTTTCCACTTGAACTTGCGAGCTAGTCATTAATACCTACCCACCCCCCTTATCAGATGCTGTCAGTGCTCCTGTCCTCTCTCCCTCAGCACCCATCATTATGTATATACTGATAAAATCATGCTGTTACCTGTAATTATCTAGCTTAGAGCTGGCCAGAAGTGTCCAAGAGTTAATGTATCTGGGTGTGGCTTTCAACCATGATAGAGGGGGTTTGGAAGAGAAGTACTTCAAGTCTCTTACCCATTACTGGGATAACTCTGAGTCATGCTCTATATCTCACAGAACTCCCTTGAAGGACAGTAGTCCCCCCATTACTCTTCAGTAATGCACCACTGTTAGCCTCCTTCTATGCCTGTATTCTCAGTTTCTACTCCACTTCAGAGTTTCCTGGGACTACCTCCCAGATAAACAGTTTGCATTCAAATTCTTTTCTCAGGTTCTGATTTAAGAGGACTCAACCTAAAACAATTTCAACAATGTATAGCCTCTTAATAATCCAGTGCTCCTTACAGAGCCATCACTGTAAATGTACCAAGGCATGGCACATTATGTCACTCTTCCAAGATCCTAATGTAAACATACAGGAAAGAACATGACTTTGAAGAGAAAAATAATTTATATGAGAATGGACAATGGATAAAGGAAAGATAATATAGTGCCATTTGTTTTCCATTAATGATGCTGTGGATTCTTTTTTTTCTTATTTTCACATAAGATTTTTTTTTTTTTTCAGCGTAACAGTATTCATTGTTTTTTGTGCCACACCCAGTGCTCCATGCAATCCGTGCCCTCTCTAATACCCACCACCTGGTTCCCCCAACCTCCCACCCCCCGCCCCTTCAAAACCCTCAGATTGTTTTTCAGAGTCCATAGTCTCTCATGGTTCACCTCCTCTTCCAATTTCCCTCAACTCCCTTCTCCTCTCCATCTCCCCTTGTCCTGTGGAATTTATGGGCAGATGGTCTGTAACAGGTGTGACTATAATTTGAGGAGACTGGTTTCTCAGCTACTCAGAAAACTGCTAATATTATTTTAGAAGCACAGCTTTCTTTACTTGCAGTTTTTCCTTTTACCTTAATGTCTATTTTTCTAAATCACTGACCAGCAGTCAACAGATTTATTCTTTCCCTACCACCCCAGCACAAAAGAAACGTGTGTGTGCCTCCCCTGAGACACAGACACTTCTGTGTGCATCAGTGCTTGAAAAGACAAGTTTATGGTGCATGTGTGCAATGGATATTACATATTAAAGGTCTCTGAAATATATTTCTGTTAAATGTGTATGTTTATTTTATGAATAATTAAATTTAGTCAAATTAATAATTTACTAAAGATCTAGATGAAGACTGAAGAAAGGAATAAATTTTTTTTAAATTTATAATCTTTTAATAAACATATAATGTATTACTAGCCCCAGGAGTACAGGTCTGTGAAGGAAAGGAAGTAAATTATAAAGAAAAAGAAAATTTGCCCTTTTTGCCTTTTGTGTTTAATAGACAAAGGATAATGGCTTTTTTGTTTTTGGATTTTTTTGCTTGGATTGAAAGCCCAGAATGCAGCCTGTACTCTTGTCATAATATGTTCACTTGTGAGTATTCAAACCTATAAACTGTAGATTTCCCTTAAGTTATTATATTGTTTAGGAGATCTATGTTTGGACATTTACTTAAATTTTAAAATTGAAATCTCTAATAACAGATAATGTCCCTTTTTTCGCTGTCTCTATTTCAGGTTATTGAGTTTCTGGAAGGCCTGGTTTTCCAGAGGAGCAGTTTCTGGTAGAAGTCTGAAGGTGTGATCCACAAAAAAAAAAAAAAAAAAAAAAAATCAAGTATAGCCAATGAATTAAGGACAAGAAGGTTTCCAATCAGGTAGGAACACTAATCTCACACATTCAACCACCTTAAATAAAGTGTGCTGATGGTTGGATAGAACTACTTGGAAAAAGATAGATATATAACCTACAAGAAAGCTGTTTGCAATTCCCTTGGCAGTTGTGGTGTTTATCAGAGAGTACCTTGGAGGAAAATGAATACAATAACAGTATGATGTTTTTTTCCATTTTTAGCTCCTTGTTGCCTAGTACATGTAGTGATCTTGGTGACTGGCTTAATCCTAGGAGGTTAGACATGTGGAGCAGCAGATAAATCTCTTTGTTACTTTCTCCTAAGTCAAGTCATTTTCTAGGTTGTCTTCATGATCTTCTAGTTGCTAATTTAAAAAATGGCCATGATGACATCAAGTAGTCTTTTAAGTGAGGAGCTGCTCCAGTTAGTTTTGTGAGGAAATCAGCTTGGTTCTTGTTGGGATACATCTATTTTTGTTCTTGGCAAAATGTGACTGCACATAGGAGTTAAAAGGGAAGAAAATGGGGCATGGGAAAGAGGACCTTATTTATTTATGCATGTCAAAATCCCACTAACAATTTTATAATTTCATTAGCAAAATTTGAGATAAAAACTTAAGGCAAAAGGAATAATAAAGATGTCTCATTCTATGGCAAGACAGAAGGCACTAGTGACATCAAAATCAGGGTCTATCCATTTCATTCGCAGTTACATACTCAGTATTTAGCATATCACATGATCCCTACTCAGTACTCAATATAAGACTCCTGGGGAATAACTTACTGATGAATGAATGAAAAAAGTTAACATGTTAGAAAATATTTTTTATCCTGTATTTCCTTGTGTGTTGACTTCTGTATTCTCAGGACCTAGCACTGTAACTGACACATGGAATGTAAGCAATAAAATTTGTTGAAAGAATGGATAAGTCCCCAGGATTCTAAGTTTAATTGTAAGACCAACACAGACCCCATATTTGTGAGGATCTATGGCAAAAGTATCCATGAGATGAAAGCCTATCACACTGGTGATATAGCTGAAGAATTTATCTAGTTTAAAATTTTTTTAGTACAGTTGACACACAATGTTACATTATGTACAACATAGTGATTGACATCTCTATAAGTTACCCTATGCATCTCTATAAGTTACCTTATTACAAGTGTAGCTACCATCTGTCATCATACAATACTGTTACAATATCATTGTTTATATTCCTCATACTGGGCTTTTAATTCCTGTGATTTACTCATTTCATAACTGGAATCCTGTGTCTCCTACTCCCTTTCACTCATTTTACCCACGCCTTCACTCTCCTTTCCTAGGGCAATCATCATTTGTTCTATGTAATTATAGTTCTGATTCTGCTTTTTGTTTACTTGTTTAGTTTTGTTTTTTTAGATTCTACTTATGAGTGAAATCATATGGTATTTGTCTTTCTCAGTCTGATTTATTTCACTTAACATAATACCCTCTAGATCCACCCATTTTTTTCTCAAGTGGCATGATCTCAACCTTTTTGATAATTGCGTAATATTCCTTTGTGTGTGTGTGTTGCATCTTTCTTATTCATTCCTCTATTGATCGATACTTAGGTTGCTTCCATAATTGGTTACTGGAAAAAATGATGCAATAAACATAGGCTGCATATCTTTTCAAATTAGTGTTTTTGTTTTCTTTAAGTAAATACTCAGTAGTGAAATTATTGGATTATATGGTATACCTATTTTTAATTTTTTGAGTAACCTTCATACTGTTTTCCACAGTGGCTGTACCAATTTACATCTCCACCAATGCACTAGGGTTCCTTTTTCTCCACATCCTCATGAAAAACTTGTGATTTCTTGTTTTTGATTTTAGATATTCTGACAGGTATAAGCTGACAGCTCATTGTGGTTTTGATTTACATTTCCCTGGTGATTATTATGATGTCTAACATCTTTTCATGTGTCTGTTTGTCATCTGTATGTCTTCTTTGGAAAAATGTCTATCTAGTCCTCTGCCCGTTTTTTGATTGGATTGTTGTTTTGTTTTGTTTTTTAATATTTTAAAAAAGATTTTATTTATCTATTTGTCAGAGAGAGAAAGAGCATGAGGAAGAGCATGAGGGACAGCACAAGCAGGGGAGAGGCAGAGGGAGAAGCAGACTCCCTGCTGAGCAAGGAGCCCGATATGGGACTCAATCCCAGGACCTTGGCATCATGACCTGAGCCAAAGGCAGTTGCTCAACTGACTGAGCCATTCAGGCGCCACGGATTCTTGTCTTTTTGGTATTGAGTTGTATAAGTTCTTCATATATTTTGGATATTAACCCTTTGTTGGATATATCATTTGCAAATATCTTCTCCCATTCAGTGGTTGCCTATTTGTTTTGAAAAGCTTTTTATTTTGATGTAGTTCCAATAGTTTATTTTTGCTTTTGTTCCCTTGCCTCAAGAGACATATCTAGAAAACTGTTGCTGCAGCTGTTGAAGAAATTACTGCCTGTTTTCTCTTCTAGGATTCTTATGGTTTCAGGCTCACATTTAGGTCTGTAATCCATTTTGAGTTTATTTTGGTATATGGTATAAGAAAGTGGTCCAGTTTCATTCTTTTACATGTAGCTGTCCAATTCCCAGCACCATTTATGGAAAAGACAGTCTTTTTCCTATTGCTATTCTTGCTCTGTCATGTTAATTAACCAAATAAATGTGGGTTTATTTCTGGGCTCTCTGTTCTGTTCCATTGATCTATGTGTCTGTTTTTGTGCCAGTACCATACTGTTTTGATTACTACAGCTTTGTAGAGAATCTCTCTAGTTTTCATCATTTATGTATCATCCCATTACATTTAGGCATAGTACCTACATTAGACATACGACTAAATGACTCATATATAGACAGAAAATCCCCTCATAAACTTCTGTGCCATTTTGTTTGCAAAACATGATTTTTGGAGCATTTTTATAATGACAAAGTAAGGACAATTTCAAAATCATTAAATTCTAAAGTTGTTTATACTTTTCCACAGGTATAGCCATAGTACTGCCTTAGCTATTTCTCTGTAATCTGCTTTTGCTGTCTTTTGCATTCCTAAGGGACAATAAAAGCCATTTAATTAAAAAAAAAAAAAGTAAATTTTCACATAATGCAGCTTCCACAAAACCAAACACACACACACACACACACACACATCTCTCTTTCTGTCTCTCAGACATGAACATAAAGTAACAATCTAAAATAGCACCCAGAATGGCTCAGTGGGTTAAAACCTCTGCCTTTGGCTTGGGTCATGATCCCAGGGTCCTGGGATAGAGCCCCGCATCAGGCTCTCTGCTCAGCAGGAGCCTGCTTTCGCCTCTCTCTCTGCCTACTTGTGACCTCTCTTTATCAAATAAATAAGTAAAATCTTTAAAAAATAAAATAAAATAAAATAAAATAGTCCAGGAACTCACTGCAAAATAAGAGGAAATCTACTCATATTTGATTTTTTTGTTCTTTTAATAATGTATTATATTCCAATATACTTATTAATAAAACTAAGTTCCTAGTTAGGGAAATAGCTATTTAACATTTTTATCTTTGTATGTATTTATCAATAATGTATGAGAATACCTCCACCACTCCACCTTTTTTTTGTATTCTCTTGGGGCAGGAGATTCCAGTTATCAGTTGTTTTTAAAATTCCCAGTAGCCACAGGACTAGTTATCACTTAAATAAAGACAGCAAATTGTACCAAAGTAGTAGGTCTCTTTATGGAAAATAAAGTACTCATATGAAGAGGGAAAACTTTCATAGTTGAATGATTTCAACTTTAAAAGATTAATGAGTAAATAGTTATGTGTGTCAAAGCAGACTCCTTCTCTATAATTAATGACTAGGGGTTATCTTTTGGTGCGTAGGGGATTTTAACTTTTTTTTTTTTAAAGATTTTATTTACTTATTTCAGACAGAGAGAGAGAGAGCATGAGCTGCGGAGGGAGGGGCAGAAAGAGAACCAGACTCCCTGCTGAGCAGAGAGATCAACGTGGGGCTCAATCCCAGAACCCTGGGATCATGACCTGAGCCAAAGGCACTTTACCGACTGAGCCACACAAGGCACCCTGGGGATTTTAACTTTAAAGATACTATTATATGATACTTAATGCGCACAAAAGAATATATTCAAATATATTAAGTCATGAGATATAATAATAAAATAAACTACAAACACACCACTAAAACTAAGAACTAGAATCTAAACTGCTGAATCATTGTGCTCTACTCTGATCCCTCCTTCCTGCTTTCATCAAATAACTGACCTTGGTTTTATGTTCAACATGCACTTAGTTTTTATGTTTTTTTTAAACTATATATGTGATTTTGCTTATTATTGAGCTCTATAAAATTGATCTCATATTTTATGTAGCCTTCTGTGTTTGTTTTGTTTTTTTCGCTCAACATTATGTTTCTAAGGTTCATCCATGTTGTTTAGTGTTCATTAATTTTTACTACCATATAATATTTCATTGTGTTTATTACTCTGTTGATATTTGGGCTGTTTTGGATATATTATGAACAGCACCTATATGAATATTTATTTTAATGTTTCTTGGAACACATGTGCAAGATGTGTTTTAACCATATATACCAAAATGTAGAACTGCTGAATTCAGGTAATCCTCCTCCTGGAGACTAGCATAGTTAAAATTTTACAATGGTAGTCCTCTTCTCAGTCTATTTATGCAGATATCTCTTACTAACATCATAAACTTCTGCCAATTAGATCATTTTCCATTTGAGGTTTTTGGGGTTTTTTCCTAATGCTATTTTTATTTTCTTTTGTTTTTTTATTCTATCAAATGTGTGTGAATCTGATAAAGTCTTCTTTGTATGAAAATAAAATCATTAAGATTCGTAAGAATGAAAATATGTTCTTGAAAAATTTATAAATCCTACCTGCATTCAAATTGGAATAAATCAGCCTGAAATTCATAAATATAAACAAAACAACAAAACAAAAAAATGTAAGGAACATTGACAGTCAGGAACTCAAAACGGTTGCACATGTTTATCCTATAAGGGGTCTACAATGAAACAAAAGGTTAAAGACTGCATGTCCAAACCAAAATGCAACCCCGTAAATCACATTTCAGGTCAGGCCATGTAACAGTGGGGCGATTCAGTAAATAAATTAAAACAATTCTTGTTTTCAATAATTTCCTAAGTCAACATTTGGAATAATGAAAAACTTATCTTTTAACTCCAAGAAATCTGGGAAGTTATTAGTTAAAGCAAATGTGCTGTACTACTGTTCTACACCTGGCTAAAAATAGTATTAAGTCTTGAGGACACCCATGAACACTGAACAGACTCTCTAAATATAGCTTTTTCTTTCTCTAAAAGCATTTAAAAATATGCTATCTTTTGTGGAACTTGGCCCATTGTAAAGGGCACAAGGACATTAAGATCAGTGACTTTTAGGCCTCATAAAGCTTTGAAATATTTTCTTAGTTCGGCAACCCACATTTTGAAGACATGAAAACTGAAGCCCAAGAAATTCAGTATTTTGCCCAGCATAATATGGTAAAACAAGTAATAATGATGCACTCAAACCTCTCTGTCTTCTAAATCCATTGAATGTGGATGGCATGTAGTAGCTTTTAATACCTTCTTATTTTCATCTCCCTGAACAACACATTTCTTCTATGGCTTATCCTTTTTGCTTAAGAGGGATGATAACTCACTATAAAATTTAGCTATAACTAAATTTTAAAAATTTTGCTGTTTTATAACTCATTTTGAGCTGCTTTTTTGTTGTTGTTGTTAAAAATATGCAAGAACATTTTCTTTCCTTCTTGAAATGCCTCTGCCTGCATTTATAATTTTTTACTGTTGAATTATTGAATAGTAATAAGTACAGAAGTACAGAAACACATTCTAGTAGAGAAAGTAAGTGTTAGGGGCAACATGGTGAACAGTACAGTTGACATAACTTAAAGGGAGATGAAGACAGAAGGAAGAGAACAAAAATGTCATTTGTTCATAAAAATACATGGCAAGTTAATGTTTGGCTGTTGGCTACACTCAATACAACATAGCCTAACTTAATTTAAATTCCAGATTAACTTCTGTTGTTTGCATTGCCATAGACTAGGGATTAAACAAAACAACAGAATTTTTAATGTTCCACCATTTTGTATTCATTTCCTAAAGATTTCTACAGGACTTTAAAAAAAAATAGAAACCAAAAGACTTGTCTTTGAATTATTTTCCCTGCTTCTTTGCACTTTAATAAACTGATAAATGGAATTTATCTGAATATTTATAACTACTTCTATCCCGTAATTTTCAAAGCACTAGGGATTGTGTGTGTGTGCAAATACACATATAAACACATTTTGTATTAAATGCTGTGCTACCTTTGCAAACATGAAATAAAGTTTTCAATCAAAAAATTATTATTGTCATCTAGATGAAAATCAGATATGATAGTGGGGCCAACCACTGGTAAGTTTAAAAGCCATCCTAGATGATTTATATGTGCAGCAGGATTGAAGGTCTTGCTTTAGCTGAAGTACTTAGAAGTATAAGCAAGCATGGCTCTAATCTCATATCTGAGATCTGTTTTTTTTTTAATTTGATTATAGCTGATAACAATATTACATTAGTTTAAGGAGTACAACATTGTGATTAAATACTGTACACATTATGCTCTGCTCACTACAAGTATAGCTACCATCTGTCACCATGCAATGCTATTAAATTATCATTGACTATATTCCTGTGCCTTTTATTCCTGTGATTTACTCATACTATAACTGGAAGCCTGTATCTCCCACTCCCCTTCACCCATTTTGCCTATCCACCCCTGCAATCATCAGTTTGTTCACTGTATTTATAGGTCTGATTCTGCTTTTTGTTTGCCTGTTTGTTTTGTTTTTCAGATTCCACATTTGAGTGAAATCATACGATATTTGTCTTCTGAGACCTGTTTTATTTAGAGTTCTTTGGCAAATGCTTCTATGTATTTTAATACTCTTTAGCTATGCTATAAAAATACCAAAAGCTGGTGTGAATTAATGAAGTGATATGCAAAAACGAAAGCCTACAAGATAGGATAAGCATGGGGTCTTCTAATTATCACTCAAATAAGTTTTGTTGATACAAACATTGTGGAAATTAAAGACATTAATAATTCATTGTGCTGGAATCAAAATTTTCTGGTTATGTCAGTACAAAAGAAATCCTAATTTGTACCACAAAGGTAATGAACTAAAAAAAATGTTATTTGTTAAATACTTACTTAGTACCCTGCACTGTACTTATAACACTTTTCCGAAATTTGGGGGACAAACAAGAGAAATAGAAATTCTCCATGCTCAAGTAGTTTATACGTTGGTTGATGAAATATCTCTATTTTGAGATCTTTGAAATTCTCATTTTATTGTAACTTCATCATATAAGTTGTTTTTCTATTTATTAAAATCAATATTTACCACCTTAGATGTTTCTTAAATGTTCCTAATAATGAAATTGTGCCATAATGATAATTTCCAGTACTGATAATAGAGTTGATAATAGAGATGCTTGATATTGATAGCAAGGTGATTTTGATAATCTACAAAATGTCACGAGGTTTTTCATAATAACAACTTGTTTCTTAGACAAAAAGGCACTTACTATTTGTCTTCTCATTTTATAAAAAACTTTATTAATATTGATTTTACCACATCATAAAATTCATATTTTAAAATAGTTTGCTTTGTGATTATCTCATTTTAAAACTATTCTTTATATAACTACTATATATGATGTAAATATTCATATATATTTTTCAATGGCTAATACATTTTTAATTTCTTAAGTATTTATTTAATTTATGTTGCTGTTCTTCAGCATTCCCTTTTCTCTCTGGAGCCTATCCTACTAATTTCAAAAAGCCTGAAAATTCTGAAAATCCCACATGAAGTGATGTATGAAAAATCTTAAAATATAATGGTGGTAGAGAAAGAGAGTATTAAACATTGTGCTGAAGATTATTCCATTAATAAAGAGATTAATCAGAGATTAATCAGAAAAATCTTAAAATATAATGGTGGTAGAGAAAGAGAGTATTAAACATTGTGCTGAAGATTATTCCATTAATAAAGAGATTAATCAGTGCTTCTAACATTTGGACATAAAATAAACATAAAAAACATTATAATACTGAACAATGACATTTTCTCCTTTTTTTCATTTTTTTAAAAAGATTTTATTTATTTGAAAGAGAGAGGGAGAGAGCACAAGTGGGCGGCAGAGGCAGAAGGAAAGGGAAATGCAGACTCCCCGCTGAGCAGGGAGCCTGACAATGGGCTCAATCCCAGGACCCCAGGATCAGGACCTGAGCCAATGGCAGACACTTAACCAACTGAGCCACCAAATACAATGGTATTTTCAATAAGAGGTTATTAAATACTATATAGAAAACTCATATCTGCAAAGCAGATAATTGGCAATGATGATACATATATTAAAATATGTGATAACATAATCATATATATCATAATCATATGTGATAACCTATATTAAAATATGTGATAACATAATCATAGCAACTTTTTTTTTTTTGGCTGAAAAGAGGCATATTGGAGTGCTTAAGCACTGTTTCAATTGGAATAGATAGTTAAACATTTTGCAAAAAATACTTGATTGCAGAAGAGGAGATAATAGCATGTGTGTGAATGTGTGTTTTCAATTAATGCATTTTCATTCATTGAGAAAAGAAAAGAATGTCAGATTTTTTAAAATGTGACATTGTGAAATGTTAAAGTACCATTTTTAGACTTATTTCTGCTGCTGCCTTTCCGTTAGCATTTACCAAAAAATGCCATCTTATCCAAGTTAGAGATCTAGGAGCAATCCCAGGATTCTCACTGAGGGGCACTCTACTTACATGTTCCCCATTCAATAAGTCACAAATTCCTGGCCCTCCTATTTCAGACAGCTCTCTACAACATACACCAGCTCTTTCCCTGTCTAGTCCGAACATCTCTGCCTTAGCCTCCTACTGAAGTCACTTCTAGTTCATTGTGAACAGGATCATTTTTAAACCTTCCTCAGTCCTAGACAGCTGAGCTGCACTTTTGGAAGCTTTACACAATGTCTTATTAGATGTATTAAAATGTATCCACATCACCTACTCAGTGTAATTTATAGATAACTCTATGAGACTTGAGCAATGTAGCAGTTGATGAGTTGTACAAATATTAATGTTTGAAAAAATTACTTAAAATTTTCATCTCAGTTTTGCAGATTTTTTTTGTATTTTGAAACAATTTTTTTTAAGGTGTAAATTTAGTAAGTCCTTCTCAAACACCTGTTCCCTGGTGAGTGTGCTTTTACTGTCAGAGGCTGGACAGTCCTGAAAGAGGCATCTAAAGGACCATCACCTGGATGAGTACCAGATCTGTGGGAATTGGAATGTAAAATGTTTCTTGAACAAATCTAGAAATCAAGGAAAAGATAGTGGTCTCAGTTATGCTGTATATCAGATGATAATATTAAAAAGTCAGGTACTGGGCGCCTGGGTGGCTCAGTGGGTTAAAGCCTCTGCCTTCAGCTCAGGTCATGATCCCAGGGTCCTGGGATCGAGCCCCGCATCGGGCTCTCTGCTCGGCAGAGAGCCTGCTTCTTCCTCTCTCTCTCTGCCTGCCTCTCTGCCTACTTGTAATCTCTGCTTGTCAAATAAATAAATAAAAAATCTTTAAAAAAAAAAAAAAAGTCAGGTACTATAGGGATGTTAATAAAATATCATACGGGTATGTCTTAAAACAGTATGTGAACTTCTTACATACTTAAAAAGAAATACTGCTAACCAAAAAAAAAAAAAGACGTTTAGCATGCTCCAAAACGAATGTTGGAAAATGACAGATGACAGGTGGGTTTGTAAGTGGTTAAATCACCTACTAGTTTCATTACCTAATGTTTCTAAATCCTTGTTATTTCATCTTTAAAAGTGAGATAGTGAGGGACGCCTGGGTGGCTCAGTGGGTTAAGCCGCTGCCTTCGGCTCAGGTCATGATCTCAGAGTCCTGGGATCGAGTCCCGCATCGGGCTCTCTGCTCAGCAGGGAGCCTGCTTCCCTCTCTCTCTCTCTGCCTGCCTCTCTGCCTACTTGTGATCTCTCTCTGTCAAATAAATAAATAAATAATCTTTAAAAAAAAAAAAGTGAGATAATGAGAGTACCTATTTGACAGAATTGTTGAGAAATTTAAATTATATAATTCTCATGAACTGTTTAATGTGGAATCTGGCATATACTCAATATTTTGTTATTATTGATAAAGCACTAGCAAGCAATAACTGTTTCATTATTTTTATGGCCATTGTTGCAACTTGGAGCAGACTAGACAATACTACTGAGCTTAATTTGACCATTCATTGTTATTTTAAAGATGGGAGAGTTAATAATGAATTATTTTGAAAGGTGTCAGTGTTCTAACATCCTTTCAAAAGCTAAATATTTATTTAATATAGAAAAAAATATTCTTAGTTCAATGAGAAAGAGTAGATGTTAAAAGTATCTTTCCTCCTTAGAATCCTACAGACCCAGAAAAAAAGGTAAGACAAAGGATATAGAAAGCATGATATAATAAAGAATAGCACCAGCCCTAGGCTTTTGATGCTTTTGTAATTTTGATGTGAATAACCCCAGGCTCCTATTCTAACATCAGTACTACCACAGACTGTGTAAGACATGGTCAAGTCGATTAACCTCTCTCTGCTTTAGTTTCTTCATCTGTAAAGTGCAAGTAATATTACTTATCACTTGCCAGCCAGCAGTACTTCTTCAGCTAATTGACTGTCTCAGCAGGGATGTTGCAAAGATTAGCTGATAAATGATTTATAAACCCTTTGAAATATTAAATAAGTGATGTAAAAAGCTCTAACAAGAGGACAGAACAAATTATTCCATGCATTAATTTGCTACTTAATCATATATATTTTTTTTATTTTAAAAAACACCCCTAAAAAAGAGGTAGCCCTCAGTACAGTGAAAATAGGATAGATTACTAGGGATTCTAGAGTGCTTTTTATTGCTGTTATTAAAAAAAAAAAACCCGGGCGCCTGGGTGGCTCAGTGGGTTGGGCCGCTGCCTTTGGCTCAGGTCATGATCTCAGGGTCCTGGGATCGAGTCCCGCATTGGGCTCTCTGCTCAGCAGGGAGCCTGCTTCCCTCTCTCTCTCTCTGCCTGCCTCTCTGCCTACTTGTGATCTCTGTCTGTCAAATAAACAAATAAAATCTTTAAAAAAAAAAAAAAAACCCTGTTATAATTAAGAATATATAGAAGAAAAAGTGTATTAGAGGAAATGATTATAGTTCACCTCCCTAAATTGCGGGAAAGTCTTCGAGAAAGGAAAACAACTGAATAAAAACAAGGGAACACACTTTCTTAGATGACCTTTACCATTAACAATGGTATAACCTTGACAAATTTATTTAACCAATAAGGAGTTTGAGTAAGATAATTAAAAACACATCTACAAAATGTTTTTATATATGTATGGACAACAAAGAAAATCCTGTGCTAATCTCTGTAAGGGACTAAAAAATTAAAGACCCAAATCTCAAGGAAAATGTAAGAGAAGAGCAACAGGAAAGTAATTAATTCTTGCACAGTGCCAAATTAAACAAACACTATAATAAAGTTATTCATTATACCTGGAGATGGAAAGAGGGTTTAGTTTATAAATTCAGGTTGAGAGATGAGTAGAATTTTGTTGTCATTGGGAGAGAAGGGCATTCTAAGTTGAGAAAACAGCATTAGAAAACCAACAGAAGACAAGATACATGGCAAGTGGTAGCTATGGATGAACATTAGTATGCACAAGAGAGATAGTTTAGGGAAATATATTAGTAAAGTAAGTTGGTTTCAAATTCTAGAAGGCAATGCAAAAAAAACAAAAAAACAAAACAAAACAAAAAACTGAACTATGTTTGGAGTGGGTTCCCAGGAGCAACTGAAGATTTTTGAGTGCTTTATGTTTTATAAAGTTTATTTTGGTAATAGTGTGAATGGTTAAGTTGGAGAATACATTTAGTTAAGTAATTAGCATATAATTGCAGTAGTCAAGAAAGAGATGATGAAGCCAGTGACCAGAGAAAAAATAGAAATGAAGAATATAAAATAGACATTGAATAGGTAGAATTAAAACAATGAGGTTTGAGAAATTATTAGATGTAAAGATGAAATGTGAATAATTATTGGGATGGAGTAATTGAAGACAATCATAAGATTTCTATCATAGGTGCCTGAGAAAATAGTGGTAATGTACACTAAAATAATGAGAATAATGAATAATTTGGGGGTGGAGTTGGAGAATACAGCAAAGAAAATCCATTTTGAACTTACCAAATTTGAGTTTTTGAGGACAATCATGTTGGAATATTTAGTACACAATAAAAATTCTCAAGCTAGGGCCACCTGGGTGGTTCAGTGGGTTAAGCATCTGACTCTTGCATCCAGCTCAGGCCATGATCTCCTGGTGGTAAGATCCAACCCTATGTTGGGCTCAGTGCTCAGTGGGGAGTCTGCTTCAGATTCTCTCCCTCTGTCCCCATCCCTGCTCCCCTGTGTGTGAAATAAATAAACAAATAAATAATAAAATCTTAAGAAAAAAAATTTAGGGGCATCTGGGTGGCTCAGTTGGTTGGGATTAACCCCAGGGTCCTGGGATTGAGCCCCATACTGGGCTCTCTGCTGAGCAGGGAGCCTGCTTCTCCCTTACCCTATGCTCTCTCTCTCTGTCAAATAAATAAATAAAATCTTAGAAAAAAGAAAAGAAAGAATTTATCAGTCTATACTTCAGAAAATTATCAGGCCCCTCAAATGATAGATTTGATAGTCATCTATGATACAGGTGCAGTTAAGACTATGGGGGTAAAAGAGATTATCAAACAGAACATAAAGAATAACAAAAAGAGTAAATATTATTTAAGAGGTAAGCGGAGGGAAGAACAAGAATAAATACAAGAAAAGATTACAGGGAAATCAAGAGCAGTAACTTTGGTAGCTAAAGGAGAAAAACATATCAAGAAAAGAGAAATAGCAATGTAAAATGCTGTATACAATTTTATATATGTGGTTATTGTAAAAAACCTTGAATTTTATGATTAATCTGTAATGGTTTTTCTTTGAGAAAGCAATTCTGGTAAATTAATAAATATTTAAGTCAAATTGCAAAGAAAATAAAAATAGAGGGAAATAGGAAAAATTAGTACCTACCTCTTTTCCTCTAAGTTTTGGGGGTAAATGAAAGTAAAACAGATGTCTTTAAGAACATACAGAGTTAAAAGATGAAATATATCTTTAAAAGGGAAAATGTAAGCAATTTTATAGGCATTTGAGAAATAGGGAGAAGCAGCAGAGGGCAGAAATGAAGGAACAATAATGGGACAGAAGATAGAATCAAAAGCACCAATCAGGTATTAATGTTGTGCAAAAGAACTCTTTAATAAAGAAACAGACAATTTCAATGTGAGGCTAAAGAAAGAGGAATTGAAAATTATGTAGGATGACCTTGGTCTTCTTCATAAATTCATTAGGCAAGATTTTCTGTGGAGAATAAAAATTTGAAAGAATTTGAAATATAAATAAGACTGAAGAAGCACAGAAAAATAAAGAAATTGGTGTTGTTAGAGATGGTAAAGAGGTCAGCTAGAAAGGAACAAAGGGATTTATAAGTAGCTTTGAGGTCATTTTGAGGTCACCTAATTAGACAGTGAAATTATTTTCTAAAGGAATATAGCCTGTACTTCTGACTTTGTAACATTTTTAGGCTTAGATTAGGCTTAGATTTCTCATTACAAAGTTTTGATTTGTTAAGCATTCTGGAAAGGAGAAAAAAAGATTTGAATCTGAGCTAAAAGAAGTTTCAGAGAATTTAAGTAATGATAAAAATAAGTAGATTATGAGTTTATAAAACCAGTGCGAAAATGTTCCCATTTCAAAAAAAAAGAAATGTGTATCTATGTATATCCAGATAGATAGATATTATATATCTTGATGCATATCTGTATATAAACCCTTGAATGAAGACATAAGGGTCAAAACTATCACATCACTGGGATCAGAGATGAATTGATAAATAGAGAAAAGATTGAGAAGAATAATCATTAGTATCAAATATTGAAACTTTTCTGAACCTGAGAATTTTTAATATACACTGAGAATCAGGGAGAAAGTGATGAACTTCCTTCAACTAAGGCCAATGGGACACCATGTCTAATAATATTAGTCAAAATTTATTGTGAAAACCATCAAAGACATTCTATTTTTTTTCTCATATTCGGCAGGATTCATTCTAGCAATATTTTTGTGATAGAAATGTCAATGACTTGGATTCAGAATAAAAAAGGATTTGACTTCACCTAGTTAATAAAAATTGCCATCTCTCTGTGTGATATAACTCAGTGTATGAGATTGCTTTTTGAAAGAATGCTTTTGATGGGACACTACCCAAACTCTTCAGAAGTGCAATACCTGTTCTTGTTATACTATGTTATACTGAGCATATTGTGCAGGAATTGTAATTATGCCTTAACAGAGGAAGATTTATAGAATTTTTTTAAAGTTGTGGCTGTTAATAGGATTACGGTTTTTATTTCTTCCTTGTCTTTCACTCCAAAGTGTCACTAGAATACAGCTCAATTCAAGGAAAAAGGGAATTGAGGTAGCTTTGAGTTCTAGAACTTTGTTCTAATCTCCACATTTAGTGTGAAGCCCTCTGATCTGTGAGATTAAGGGGTTGTTTTTCGGAAACAAGTTACTAGATTCTTAAGCCTGAATTACATAAACAAGAAGAAATTATAACAGGAAAAGGAAAGAGAAAAAGATGGATAGTACTTAGCCTGGAAATAGAGGAGCTGATATTTCCAGATTATTTTAGGAATCAAAAATTTGCTTAGTTAGGTGTGCCAGGGTGGCTCAGTGGGTTGGGTCTCTGCCTTTGGCTCAGGTTATGATCTCAGGTTCCTGGGACTGAGCCCCAAACCGGGCTCTCTGCTTGGCGGGGAGCCTGCTTCCCCCTTTCTTTCTGCCTGCCTCTCTGCCTACTTGAGATCTCTCTCTGTCAAATAAATAAAATCTTCTTAAAAATTTTACTTAGTTAAATTCTTTACCAAAGAGTTTTCTTCTATAATCTATAGTGTTGATCAGACAGTTTCCTACTACTATGAATATCAACTATTTTCAAAATTTTGTCCCTGGACTCCTGCAGGTCACCCAAACCCTCTCAGTCAGTTCTCTGAGATACTCTCATTGGATTCACAAATTCAAAATAATTTTCATAATAATACTGATGATATTTGCCTTTTTACTTGGTTGACACTGCATGAATGGTGCAGAAGCATGGTGGGAAAAACTGCTGGCACCTCAGCGCTAATCAAGTCAGCAACTCAAAACTCTACTGTAACCCTGGTATTTTTCACCATCACACACTCACAGTTAATATTTTTAAAATGCTAGATTTACCTACAGATACACTTGATGAAGCAGTAAAAAATGTTATGTCAAGTCTTGTCCCCTGAGTACACATCTGTTTAACACCTTTGTGATGGGAAGTCACAAGAAGCATCTCTGCCAGATACCAAAGTGGATGGTTGTCTCAAGTAAAGTACTTTGGTGACTACTGGGGTTGAGAGCTGAACTAGCCACTTTTTCTTAAGTCATCATTTTTACTTGAAAGAACAACTGACAGGCAAACTGTAGTTTTTCAAACTTGGATATTAGGCAGAGATTTTCATTGAAAATGAACAAAATGAGCTTGTCAGTTCAAGGGAAGCAAAATCCAACTGTAATCTGCTGGAAATGATGAAATCTGAGCTTTCAAACAAAAATTACAATTTTGGAAAATTTACTATCTGCCCCTGTGAACTTGTCAGTTTCCCAATCCATAAAGACTTTCCTGCTGAGATAGGTGGTGTTACTAACAAATGTGATATTTCTAATATCACATTAATATAAATTATAATATTAAAAGTATATATTATATGTATGTATATATATACACATATATATATGCATAAGCATAAGATCCATTTAAAGTGCAAGGTAGACAACACATTTTAATGAAACAGTATGGAAAGCATATTGATATGGTTGTATGATTCCACATTGTTAAAAAAAAAATCCACGATCATCTGAAAAGGCTATTAAAACTCTCCTCACATTTCCAACTAAAAAAAAAAAACTGTGTAAGTCCAGATTTTCCTCATATACTTCAACTAAAACAACATATTGAGACAGATTGAATGCAGAAGCAGATACGAGAAACCAGATGTCCTTTATAAAGCCAGACATTTACAGAAGTAAGCCAGAGAATTGCAAAATGTAAAACAATGCTATTCTTGTCACTATTTTTTTTCTTTGGAAAACATATTTCATTTCATTAAAAATATATTATTTATGGAAATGTGTAATGGGTTTATTATTTATATTTTAAGTAGATTAATAAATATTTAAACATTTTTTAGTTTTAATTTCTCATATGATAAATATTAGCAGCTCTAACTATAGAAACAAAAACTCACTAGTGTTTTCAATAATTTTTAAGAATGTAATGGATATTTGAGACCAAAATGCTCCAGAAATACTAATGTAGATCAAGCCCTAAGCACATAGTAAACTACTCAGAAGCTTTTAACACACTTCACAAGATCTCATAAAGTAACAATTGAGAAGTTATATAATTGCATTTGTAATATGGGACAGGAAGAATTTTCCTTGTCTTTTAAACTAAAAGAAACCATACCATTCATACTAGAGAGAAGACTTCAGTGCCTGCTGATGGCATTCTCTCCATTCTTTCTTCCAAGTCTGTGAGTCTCATTTCATGTGTCCCCATTTACAGGAGTAAAATTAGCATGTTATCTAGTCACCATTTGGCTCATGACTCAATGTCACTATAAAAATCATTTTAGCAGCTTCATAGGCCCAACTTCTTTTAAGATACACATCTATGTGGAATGCTTCAATTTATTTGATATAGGAGACGTAAGTACATACTTTTCCTAGTCTCTTGCAATCTATCTAAATCTGTGAAAACTACAAGGGTAAAATCTTTTGGTTTAGTCTCTCAAATAATTTGTATATGATATTTTAAAAGGTAAAGAGCATAAACAAGGGAAAGACCAACATGAATCTCAGTTTAGAAATCCATTATACAAATGGAGAATTTTTAGAATACCAATATACTGTTTCTTTTGTTAAAGAGTGAGAAAGTGAGATTTTTTTTAAGAAGGGAGAAAAGAAAGAGCAAGTTTGTTCCTTAATCAAGAATTTTGATTGGCTTTTTAGATATCAATATTTGGAGATTTATGCTTTAAAATTTAATATAACTTTAAATGGTATAGTACTTAAATAATAAAATGTGTTTCTTTCTCTCTAATCAGACTATGAATATCAGTATAATTTAGTTGTTTTCTATAACTGGATACAAAAAAAATACCGTTTTATTTTGTTGATATACAGTACTACCATTTTGCTTTATCTACAAAATTCTAATTATAGCAACATAAACAAGAAACTTTAATGGAGTCCACTTTTGGTAAATTTTGCAGGTTTTATTCTGATTATTTTTATAAGGCCAGAATTCATGCTAATTGCTATTCTATTAAATCTCTACCAGCTGCTTACATTAGATTTTTAACTTTTATCATTTTTTGTTATCTATTAGACATAATCATTTAGCAGTAGTGTCCCCAGAATATCTTAGCAAAATTATGAAGTCATTATACAGCAGTGTATTTGGTGTAAAAGATATTTCCGGTCTCTGGCAGTTGTTTCACTAAAGACCTAGGTCTAAATGTTTAACTGAAAGAAAAAATAACAGCTGCCATACATGTAAAAATAACAGTTTTTCAGCACCTAATGAGAATTTGCTAAAAGAACTATAATCTTGGAAATAGAGGGGGGAAAAAGAGAGCTCAAAGCATCTATACATTTTGTTTAAAAATATAATTGTATTCTTCCTCATTCATGTATTTACATGTGTGCTATTTGTCAGGTATTTTTCTTTTTTACTGAAAAATAAGTCTATTGTCCAGAGGGAAAAATGTAATAAAAATGAAATACTACTTTTATGATTATTATAATAATTATAATGGACCATAATTGAATGCTCCAAACTCAGCACATCAATCTAGTAACTGTGTTTTATAAGTACTTAAAAAGAGAAGTTTATAGGGATAAGCTCTTTTCACAAATGCCATTAGTGTCTTTCAAGCCAATTGAAAACCATATATATACATTTTAAAGGTGAACACAATATACGTTTACATCTGTCAAAACCTTGTTTCTTATGCCGTGTCCTTGTTACTTAAGAGAACACTAAGTGAAAATTCAAGTTAAGTTGTTGGCTCCCCTGTTTAAAAGTAGAATTACTGCCAGGATCCTTTAACATTCCCAGAGACACAAATCATAACACAGCACACATTCTTTTAATTCACATCTTCTCATGGGAAATGTCACTACTTTTATCTCTCATTCTTGATATTTCAAATCTCCTTAAAACTATTAAAAGCACAGTAAAATCCCCATAGTCACATGTATTATTATGACAGTCTATGTAGAAAAATGATAATGGCAAAAAAAAGAACTTCTATTGCAAAATAACAATGTTTTTCTATGCAAAACTTACAGAACCTGGGTTAAGTCATAGTTCTGTGTATTATTTAGCAGTCACTTAGTATCTCTGAGACTTATTTTCTTCATCTGAAAATAAGGATATTTTTGCCTACTCCATAGCATTGCTATCAGATGAGAAATGATAGCAGTTGTGCTTTAAAAAAAAAAAAAAAAAAAAAAAAAAGCCTGTGATTTAAAAAGCCATAAAGGGACTGAGAGTGAGAAACAGTAACAGTGATTGCAAGACAAACTCATTCCTGTAACTCCACCTTTCCTTAAACTTTTATGAGATAATATTAGGTTTATATGCATGTCCAATTCTAAATCGCCAAATAGCATAGAAATTAGATTTTCTAATTTCTAGAAAATTAGAAATTTTTAAATTTCTAATTAGAAATTAGAAATTATTTCTCATTTTTCTAATTCTTAATTGGTTAATGGTGGTAGAATAGATAATGAAAAACACTAAATTACTCCAAGGTCAAAACCTTTATTCAGACTTGTAACTCCCTCGCAGACAGGCAACCTGGTAAAGTAGAAAAATGAAGTGAGACTTTGTAGACCTTCATTCCAGACAATTAACTTTCTGGATTTTTAGGATTTGGTAATTGAGTATAATCAGGGAAGAGGGAACTTCTCTGTGGCTACTGATGAAGGACGTCTATTTTTTCTTCATTGTTTAGTGTTATTCAACATACTTTTATTTTGCACTGACTGTATGCAAAGGACTCTATTAGGGATTGTATGTAACTAAAACATTGAAATGTAGTTCCTATCTTGTCAGAGCTTATGTTCAGTCTAGAAGGAGAGGTCACTATAATGCTAGTTAGAATTTAAGTGGCCTCTATGACAGGCACAAATCAAGGCCCATATGGGATTGCCAGCTGAAAAGACAGGGAAAAGAAGACAAAGACAAGGTGGCATTTGGCTGAATTCTGAGGGCTAAATCCATTTCAACAAGCAAGTTTGTCAGAGGAAGGCATTCCAGGTAGAATCACAGACTTGAGCAGTAGTGCCGCAGAGCATCTCTGGAAAAATATTTTACTTTATTCTGCAACATACCAATTATGAGAGCTAGTGATTGAAGTTAAAGCAACAAAAGAGGGTTCTTTCCAGATTATGGAAAAACTCAGTAATAATCCTGGGAAGAGCTTTTCTGTGCTTTACAGGCAGTAAATATGAGGGACATCCAATACAAATCAACATACCTGGCAAGTGATTAGACATGGCTATCAAGTAAGAGAAATAGGCAAAAGTATGCTCCAACATAGTGTATTAGTAAGGCCAGTTTGTTCAGTGTTCTGTTGTCATTTTGTTTTGTTTTATTGAATTTGAAATGCTTAAGCAAAAGCAGGTGAAAATATCTATTTAGCAGGCAGTTGCCCTTGTGTGTGAGGGGCCGGGGGAAACAGTCTCAAGAGGAGATGCATACTTTTGCATTATCCATTGTGAGGAATTAGAAGCCGTGGATTAGATGAGCTTTTCAAGTTAGAAAGGAGAGAAAGAAAAAGGGTCAAGGACTGATCTTAAATTCCTATAAAATGTCCCCAGGAAGAGAAATCTGTGAAGAATACAAAAGTCAAATAGGATAGAACCAGGATAGTAAAGTGACAGTTGTTGTGTTTTGTTGTTGTTGTTGTTGTTGTTACTGTTGTTGCTGTTATTGTTGTTGCTGTTTTTTATCAGCACCCACCATATGCTTAATATATTAGGCTTTTTGGATACATAATCCAAATGAATTCTCATAGCTACCTTAAGAGCTAAGTATATTTATCACAATTTATAGATGAAACAGTGAGTATAGAAATATTAGATATAGCATAACAACTAAATGGAAAGTCTAGATTTGAATACAGATAGCTATAATAATACCTATAACACTACCTGTAATATTCTTGCCTCTATAGCTTGCAATATGTGCTAGGAGAGATTTTCGAGGAGAATGTAACTGTAATGTCATGTATCGTAGAGAGACCAAACCAGGATGGGCACTTAAAAGAAATGTAATAATTAAGCAGTCACTTAATGTTAATACAAATCATTTTCGTGATCTCTAAGAAAGTAATCTCCATAAAACATACTACGTAAAAGCCAATGGAATACAGACTTTTTAAAGGGTTGTTCAAAGAAAGTGAGATAATAAAAGTAGCTGAACCTTTCTGAGAAATTTAATAAAGGAAAAAGATGGTTGTGTAAAGATGTATGAAAATTGAATAAAGAATATTTGGTTAAATGATTGGTTTTTTGTTGTTTTCTGGTTTTGCTTTTATAGTAAGAGGACTTGAACATGCTTACAGGCTTACAGGAGAAATGCAGAGGAGAAAGAAGACTCAAATTATTGAGGAAAGCAAATAAGGGAAGGGGAGCAAGGAGCTACAGGAGGCAGCAGGAAATAGATCAATAGCATGCCTTAGAAAGAAAGAAGCTAGTTCATCTAGGAAAGAAAGAATAGTGTTTTACAGAGAAATGTGTTTGAGAGAGGAAGAAATTTAAGAGAATATGCAGCAGATGTCCTGTATCTTCTCAGAGAAGGAAGATGTAAAGTCATCTCTTAAGGCAGTGGTATCTGGTTGTGTGGCCTGGAAAGCATTTGGAATTCTTCCCACAGAGAAAAGCATAAGGAAGAGTCAAGGAGAGGTGAAAAAAAGAATTTCTGAACAACTCAGAGTGTATACTAATAATAGAGTCAAAAATTTCTAGTTGAGCCAATTGGCACAATTTTGTGACTTTTTCTGGTAACACTCAGCTACCCAGTTAATGAGATCAGAGAAAGTGCACGATGTTGTTTTCCTAGATTTAGGAAGATCAAGGTGACAGTAAGTCAAAGGGACTTCTTGATGCCAAAAAAAAAGTTACATGAAATTGGTTGGCAGTTGATCCAGACTGAACCTGGAGGAAGCTAAAAAAGGGTTAAAAGAACTAAAAACATAACCAGTGCGAAGAACAGAGTCATTAAGAAGAAGAGATAGGTGGTTATGGCCACGAAAGGAATCTCCAAATTCAGAATTTCAGAAATGAGGTAGTTTTAAGTGATGATTGTTTTTACATCTTCACTTTAAGTAGCATTACTCATCATGCCTTTCAGCTGTCCCCTTACTTATTAGAAAATGGAAGTCTAGGAGGTTCAAGTGATTTTCCAAAAGTCACCCTATGACTAAACCCAGGATCTTCTGAAGAGCATTTTGAAGTTTTAAATAAAATAATAGCCATTACCATATTCCCTTAAAAATAATGGTAAATATACTGAATGAATGAAAACCAATGTTATCGATAATATAGTCACAGTAAGCATATAGTATAGATATATTTTCTATTTCAAAAGTGTATTATGGTATTACCCCCTCATTCCTTTTCATCTTCCTCTTAAAGAAGAGAAAATATAAAAGTTTCCTCTAGATTGAATTAATAGCTCCCTCATCAGTATGCATTAGGGGAAATCAGCCTAAAAGAATGTGCTACTGACAGCCATCCTAAATTGCAGTGTAAATCAAGTTATCAAGTTATTTCAGAGTGCAAATGTGCATGCCCATGATGATGTATGGGTTCCACCATTTTTGCTTCCCCCATATTTCTTATATTTTGAAAATA
The DNA here is from genome assembly GCF_030435805.1 of Mustela lutreola. Taxonomy (NCBI): domain Eukaryota; kingdom Metazoa; phylum Chordata; class Mammalia; order Carnivora; family Mustelidae; genus Mustela; species Mustela lutreola. The sequence goes on along the minus strand of NC_081292.1, from coordinate 55,771,924 downwards.
TACCTTCTCTTGATTATTGATCTGCTTTTAATCTTTTTTTTTTTAGATTTTTATTTATTTATTTGACAGAGAGAGATTACAAGTAGGCAGAGAGAGAGAGGAGGAAGCAGGCTCCCTGCTGAGCAGAGAGCCCGATGCGGGACTCGATCCCAGGACCCTGAGATCATGACCCGAGCCGAAGGCAGCGGCTTAACCCACTGAGCCACCCAGGCGCCCCTGATCTGTTTTTAATCTTAAAGTACAATAAAATGTGATTGGAATATTTAGGAATAGGAGGAAATTATTTTAAAGTTCTGTTCAAATAAATTAATGCAACAATAAATGTATTTTTTTCTTATCTTGCTATACATCCTTCTTTTGACTTTTAGGGAAGGGCATAAATTTAAATATAGAAAAAAACGAAGATTTGTATTTGGTGTTTTTTTTAATACATATATCCTATTTTACCTTGAAAATATTTTTTTGGAAGATTCATTTTCATGGGCTCCTTTTTTGGAGGGGAAGCAGAGAGGGAGGGAGAAAGAAAATCTAAAGCATACTCCATGCCCAGCATGGACCCCAATGGAGGACATGATCTCACAACCCGGACATCATGACCTGAGCTGAAATCAAGAGTCTGACTTAACCAACTGTGCCACACAGGCACCCATCATTGAGTCTTTTTTAAACTTGAATATTTTATTTCAAAGATTCAGTCAAGAAAGATTGTTATTCCCTCAAGCAATCACTTAATAAAGGGGACTACAGGGAACCATCACCCTGGATTCGAAGTAGCTCTTTGGTCACTGACATTGCTTAGAATTGCTGGGGGGTGCCTGGGTGGCTCGGTTGGTTAAACATCTGCCTTTGGCTCAGGTTATAATCTCAGGGTCCTGGGATCGGCCCCTGTGTCAGAGTCCAGGGTCAGCGGGGGTGTGCTTCTCCCCCTCCCTCTCCCTCGGCCCCGAACACCTGCTTGCATACTCTCTCAAATAAATAAATAAAATAAAATAAGAATTGCTGGTATATGGTGATAATAAAAAGCAAACTAAATTTTGGTAAACTTCATTATTGTTCTTAGACTCTGCAGACAAAGTACTTGCATTCAGCTTATCTCTAGGATGGACCACTCCATTCCACCCTCAACCTTGGTATGCTACCAATCTCAAGTTCTCTCTGCAATTGAAGACTGACTAAAATGGTATTAGAGAAGGAGAATTTTATGATCTAAACTAGGTGCCCACAAGTTACGGTATTCAGGCCAAATCTGGTCCTATTACTATTTTTCCAAACACCGTTTATTACATTTATTTAACATATTTTACTTGGACTATTTTTGCACTACAGCCACAAAATTGAGTAGTTGGATTAGAGACCATATACCCCTCAAAGCCTAATTTATTTATTTTCAGGCCTTTACAGAAAAAATTCCCTGACCTTGGATCAAGGATTAAAGTATTACTTGCTTTGTAGACATGTAAGCAAGACAATCATTTCACATGCATATTGTAGGCCAGTAATTTAACAAGTGTCTTTGTGAAATGTTATCATTGACCAACATTATATTTACCTATAAGTTTTTCTTTGTTTTGTAGTCCCTGCTATGTGGATATTTGTTAGCAATGACTGATGTGGAAACTACATATGCAGATTTCATTGCTTCAGGAAGAACAGGTAGAAGAAATGCAATACATGATATCCTGGTTTCCTCTGCAAGTGGCAACAGCAATGAATTAGCCTTGAAATTAGCAGGTCTTGATATCAACAAGACAGGTGAGTTGTTTGACACACATCTTTCTTCCAAGGTGGGATTATTTGTAGCATTTCACCGAAGAGGATTAAAACATGAAAAACCACCTTTGAAAGTAATCTAATAGCGTTACAAACAGTCTAAGGCAAGAAAAAAGTCAGTGACTAATCTCTTAATCACTCCTACTCCATGTTCAGTGACTTTTCTGTATAGGGTTTCCCACTCAAATGCAGAATTCTTAATCTTCTATTACTAATGCAATCAATAAAGCACATGGGTTTTAAAAAAATTCTAATCTATAAAAGCTCTGAAATTTCTACATAGAATATTTAACAAAGTAGGAACTCCCACCTTCAGTAACATTGGCCATTTCAAAGGAAAAGTTCTCTGGGACCAATTTTATTGAAAATGGAAGTAAAATTGTTTGTTACATCAATGTCTTCAGTAAAAAGGTCACTCAGTTTTCTTTTCATGATAGAATGGGTTTGTGGAAAATTTGTCTTATTACCTGACTTTGCACTCTTCTTACCCAAGTACCAATGAAAAAAGTAAAACAAGACTGTAATATCAAAGTACTTTTGAGTATTTAAAAGAATGCCATTGCTTTTGCAGGATTTAAAAGTGGATGTATTTTCCTAACAAATCTTGTAAAAAAAAAAAATAAATAACCTTTAAAAGTAAAAAAAGGAGTTCACGATTAAGGAACCACAGTGTTGGATACATGAAAAGCACTTATCAGTTTCTGGCTCATGGTAACCACTCAGTACTAATTTGCTATTAGAATTTTTATGGCAAAGCTTTCCAGTTATTGGAAAACTGAGTCCGAGTATATGTTAATGAAACAGTTTAACAATGTTACCCTAACATACCTAGGGACAGTACTTTATTCAGTGGCTAAAGGTCAGCAAGTCACATATTGGTCTTTTCAAATTCAAACTGAAAATAAACCTTTAACATTGACACCTTGGAATATACAGACTTATGTATATTTTAGATTTTGTTGTTTCCCTACTATTTATTACCAGAAGTTACTTATCAAAGTAACTCTCAGAAGGGGTTAAGGAAATTATTGCAATTTGGTGGGATGAGGCAAGTAAAATTTTTTCTGTGGTCTTTGAGAGTTTGCTAATTTTCTTTTATAAGATTTTTATATATATATATATATATATTTTTTTTTTTAAAAGATTTTATTTATTTATTTGACAGAGATCACAAGTAGGCAGAGAAGCAGGCAGAGAAAGAGCGGGAAGCAGGCTCCCTGCGGAGCAGAGAGCCCGATGTGGGGCTCGATCTCAGGACTCTGGGATCATGACCCGAGCCGAAGGCAGAGACTTTAACCCACTGAGCCACCCTGTCACCCCAAGATTTATATTTTTCTTTATATATTAATATTCTATTTAATCTGCATTAATTTTAGACACCCCTAATATTATTAACAGAGCAGTTCCATTTCTTCTTTTTTTGTCTTCCCTGAAATTGAGACTCATCAGCATCAAGACCTGTCTTATACAAGAGAATATATTAAATTATTATATAACAATGGAAGAAATTTATTTTTATTAATAAATATAATAAAATTATTTTATATTTTATATTAATGGTATTATTAAACAATTTAGAATAATTAAAATATCTTTATGCTATCAAATGTCTTTTTATCTAAACATTTCTAGATTTTAATTGCAATTCTCCAGGCTCCTAGAAATTTTTGTTTGTCTTCTAATCCTAAAGTCCAGGGCCAGGCAAAATATAAATAGTAAGAACTTTTTTATTATTCTAAGTACAAAGAACTAAAAATAATAACTGCAATACTGACAAATATATAAATGACAAATGAAATATCAATAGCTGAGTTGTGGGAGAGACTTCCTCTGTAACTCATGAATGTTTCAACTTCTTTTTAGTTTATACTCCACAATATTGCTGTCCCATGTTTACCTTAATTTGTTAACAAGCATGTATTTAGCAACGGCTTTGCAATTGCAGCTTTATGCTAAGGGCTGAGAAGTGTTCCGAGACACCTAGAAAGCCCCAAAACTCATGAGAGTCAAAGTCCTCATCTTGTATTTATGCAGTCAGTTTCATCCTTAAATATTCTACTGTCTTGTACCTGCCCTAATTTGACTTCATTCTTTTGATTACCAAAAGCTGTTCCTGTTCTTCAAATTTTTGTTGAATGCGAATCTACACATCTCAGATTCAGGCCATCTATACATCTACACATCTTGGGAGGCTGTTTATTGCTGTGAAAGTAGTTTATGAACTGTATATATATATACATATATATATACACATATGTATATATATGTACACACACACACACACATATATACATATATATATGCCTGGTCATACCCAGAGAACTCCTTTAGAAACAGAAAATATATGTATTGGGGTACCTGGGTGGCTCAGTGGGTTAACCCTCTGCCTTCAGCTCAGGTCATGATCTCAGGGTCGGCTCTCTGCTGGGCAGGGAGCCTGCTTCCCCCCCTCTCTCTGCCTGCCTTCTGCCTACTTGTGATCTCTCTCTGTCAAATGAGTAAATAAAATCTTAAAAAAAAAAAAAAAGAAAATATATGTATTTATGTAGAACTGCTTTTAATTTCCCTAAAGTATGGTGTCTGGTGAAATGTTTTGTGTATACTTGTTAAGAGCAAAGGAGAAATTGCCTTTCAACATTTCCATTCAAAGAATGGAACAGCCCACTCACCTCTGTTCATTTGAATTATGGTAACAAACACTCAACAAACATTGATATAGTTTACATATTGAACACCCAAAAATATTTTGCTAAAACTCTAAAAAATCAGATGGGTTATCAACAAGTACTATAAATAATGTAAAATGCAATTTTTAATTATTTCTTAAAATAAGAAAGAAGTGAAAAGGTAAACGCTTCCCACTTTCGATTTCTGTCTAAAATCACTTCTGATTTCTGCAACCCGTAAAACTAGAAGTGTCATGATCTGGCTTTGAGATTTCCTAGCATAAATCATCACTGACCATTGTAAAAATTGTTATTCTTTTGTTTTGTGCCATGCTGTCCCAAGTTCATAGAACCAGAATTAGCCAACCTTAAAAAACACTAATTGAGGAACTGATTACCAATCAAATATACCTGTCTCTATGAGAATTTCAGACTTTTTGAGTATTTCTGAAATTTCTAATATGATATATTAAGAGTCAGTAAATATAGGCAATAGTTTTTCTTTTGCCTTTATCCTTTTTTTAATTGTCTCTTACAGAAGGTGAAGAAGATGCACAACGAAATTCCACAGAACAAAGTGGGGAAGCCCAGGGGGAAGCAGCAAAATCTGAAAGCTAACATCCCACTTTGATAACTTCAGCAACACCTGACAATGTCTCAAATCTCCAGGCCTGGCTGGAATGCATTTGTTTCCAAGAATGAAAGAGGGGGGAAAAAAGTAGCCGTGCTGCATTATAGGAATCTGCTCATTATCATGTCAAAAATGGGGGCAGAGGCTGTGGCTGCAGACAGACTTTTCTCTACCTCTGTCATTAGCAATGGTTGAAATCATGTGGCTTGTGTTTGGATGTCACTTTGTATGGATCCTTTCACTTGACCATATGATAAAATGCTTGTAGAGAGTAGCACTGACCTAGATGATGATTCTTCCTGCAGCATCTGGCCCCTCAAAATGTCAGAGGATTTAATTGTGTCTAATTGCAAAGGGTTGGTTGAACCCCAGAGTTTAAATATCTCTGGTCCAAGTATTCACCCAGTAAAAGAACCATCCAGAAAGCACTGTTTTTAGCATTATGTATCTGTGTGTTCCTGCTGTGTTATTTACACTGTTTTGTATTGTATAGTATACACACTCAGCACTGCCCCCTTCTTTGATTGCTCATGAGAAACAAAAATAATGTATGTTACTGTGAATTTTTATACCACTCATTTTTAAAAGGGCTGCCTTTTTCCTTCTCCACAGTGTGGTGGTGTACACAGGATAGATCATACTTTTTTTTAACTTAATCTTTCCCCTTGATCCACTGTTGATGAATTAAATCTAACCAATTCATCAAGACTTTTTTGCTTTATTATAGAGGCATTTGAAAATATCCGCTAATGTGAATTTTACTTGAATTCAGTCTGTTTGATGTCTGTATAGACCAGAATCCAATATGCATATTTTGTTTTATTTTCAATTGGAGAACTTTTCCCAACTAATATATTTTTTAAAATTTTTAATTATGAGAATTTTAGAGAATCAGGATGGTGGGAAAGATAAGATAATATTAAGAACAGGAAACTTTTTGTTCTAATGGAATCAAATTACTCAATGCTGTATGCTACTATTTAAATTGAGAGGACAACTTATCAGCATGGAGCTAGAACAGATGGAAAAAATTATCTTGCAATCATGTGGACACCAATCACAAAAGTAAAGCCCTTGCATTGTGTTTTTCATGTCTTTTTTCAGCCCTATCAGATACAAATGTTATTATGCACTTTTTAATGTTTGTAAACTTTTACTAATAATTAGTGTGAATTGCATTCTGATACAATAATAATTATCATTAGAAGCTAACAAAATCCTCATTAATACTGTTGATAGCCTCTGCTGTGTTTTGACATCATGGTTCTTATATGGGAAGTTTCTGTGAGCTGTGTAATCCCATTGGTCAGTATTATAAAATCATTTATCAGTAGTAATAAATAAGGAACCGATAATATGCCCATGGCTCATGGATTACTGGACAAATAACAGATAACAGGAAGACCCTTTACAATAAAGAGCCCACTTAAATTATCCTTGAGGTCTTAGATACAGTCCCATTTGTGGTAGGTTAAACAGCATTTCCACAGATAATCTCCATAGATGTATCAGGAACTAAGCCCTCCTCCATAGCTGCCTATAGGATGAAAGGTCAGTCTACCCTCATCTCTCCTTACAGTACTTCCCAAATGAGTAGGATAAGGGCATGGGTATCATTTGGTCCTCATCATGTATTACTAGAAAAAGTGTTATAGGGTGAGTCTCTTAGAAAATAGAAGAGTAAATATTAGAGTACTTCATTCTAACCAGTTGGGGTCCAAAATGCCCAGTTAAAATTCAAATAATTCCACCTATTAATAGGCTCACAAGTGGGAAGAAAGGTTCCTGAGACATTTTTAGACAATCTCTGGTAGTTCATTTAAAATATCCAACCCATAAAATCACTTTTTCAATATCCTCATTTACTATCTGCATAGCTTTCTTGTGAATCTAGGTAAAGTTCTCTCCATCCTTAAAGTTGTGGAATTCCAAATTGATTACATGTGATTTTGTAAAGTTTAGGACTAATGCTGAGTGTATGTGGAGACTTTATATTCCTATGTGATATACTATTATTAATGCATGTGGTGTCATGCTTGTCTTTGAATATATAATAGTGATAAGTTGCAAAGTCATATGGAGCTTTTGAATTATTTTGACCTCATACTGCTACTTTGTCTGCTATATTAAAACCCAGAGAGAGTCCCAAGCTAGAAGATAAAAATCTACTTTCCAAAATATCCATATCCTACAAATGTTGCTCAGCAAAAGTTCACAGTGTCTTCCAAATTGTATTGTAATCTCTTACTTGCAAATCAATAATATACATAGAATTGAATTTTTAAGGAGAAAATGAAAAGATAGAAAACCAAGACATTAGGTTTGAGAATATGTATTGAATGCCCTCTAACCAACTAACATTATGCTAATTACTTTCCAGCACATTTTCTCCAATTTAATTGTTTCTCAGAGAGTTTAATTAAAGAGGTAGTGTTATCCCATTTCACAGATTAAGAAATTAAGGCTCAATAAGTTATAACTTTCCCATGTTTAAAAAGCTAATAAGTGATGAAATTAAGATTTGAACCTATCTTTGTCGGTTTCCAAGGAGCTTTCTACTGCACAGGCCATAAAATTAAAGCCAATTATAGGGCATCTTTATTTGTAAGGGAACATTTAGAGATGAACTGGTTCATCCTCCATATATTATAGAGGGAAGCAGAGTCTCAGAAGGGGGAATTGTCTTTCTCAAGGTTACTTAGATGCGTAAAAACACAGATGTGGCCAGATCATAGAAAGTGTTATTTCAAAAAAAAAAGAACGAAAGAACTTCAATTAGAGTTTATTTTTTTTGTGTGTGTTATACTTCAGAATACCTTTCTGGCATATAGTCTATAAATTTAGCATGGTTCAGATTTTTTTTTTTTATGTTCCATGCTACTTGTTTTGTTTAATTAACTAAAAGTATGAAAATTTCAGTTTTACTCATTTGTAGTAAGCATGAATTGTCAAATTTACCTTTATCAATTGTAAACATCCTATGCCAACATACTGTTCTCATAATTTATAGAAATTTTTTCCAATATATAACAAGCAGTCTTCAGGTTTTAGGTGATGTCCCAAGAACTGCTCACTGTAAATGCCCTAAACTTGCAGTAAAAGTGCACCATTTAATAAGATGAATGATATTGCTCTTTCTCTTCAGAGAAGCAATAATGGGTAAACAAATGTCATTGCCAGGTAGCTTAGCTTCTGAGTAAAGCTTGTTATAATAGGAAGACAATGTGTAGTTATCAGGTAAAAACAGGAAGCCATCTATAATTTATGATGTCTTAATAGGCCCCAAATTGTTCTTTAATCAAAGAGTGGCAGTCTCTGAAGTCATTTGTGAGCTTGTATGACTTTTGTATTTAGTAATGTTGCATGCTCACATAATTGATATTAAAAGTAATACATTTTTTCTGAAATGTGCACAGTCTATTAAGAGTATTTATTGAACATACACTATGTATTTGGTGCTTGAGAAAGTGCTTCGAGTGAGAAGGAGAAATTCAAGCCTCAGCCATCCTGTGGTGGACATACAGGACATTCTGGCCTCACATTTTCTGGCCCTTTACTCCAAAAATTTTTACCTCCATTCCACTCTGGTAGCCCACTTCCTGGACTTCATCATCTACCAGAGTCAAATCTTAAATTGTAAGCACCGCTGTCTTCCTGTGGTTCTTACTTGCTCATCTGCAGGGCATTGATTTTCAATCAGAAGAAAGACCAGTGTTTATCAGAATCCCCTGAAAATTTTACAACACTCCTTCCTCCACCTATATACATTCTGTTTCTCTCTCGCGCGCATGCGTGCTCCAACACACACACGCACACTCTTCCACCTTGAAAACACTCCCTATGTAACTTTGGCATCTTTTTCCTAACCCACCCTCACCCTCACAACCTGAGAACCACTGATTAAGAAAAATTCAGTTTCCAGATGCACCAGCTCTGTTTATGCCACTAAAAAGGTTTAAAATGAGTCAGTAACAAAAATGGAGTGCTCACAGACACCCCTGCTTTTACCCTATTAAGAATAACATCTTGGGGTAGAAAAAGCAGAGGGTTTAACTTCTTTTATTTTGCTGTTGCTCTCTCTTAAATCACATAAAGGGAGGGAAAGACCAAGCAGAATCCAAGGTGGGACCAGGAGAAAGTAAGCATCAAATAACATCCTGAGTTCAGACAAGGTTTTAAGCAGACAGGGTAAAAGACGGTGCAGATCTTTAGGTTCATGTTATTTAGGTCACAAGGATAAAATACTACACAGGGATTTGGCACAAAATGCTAGCCACGCAAAACAAGTTCTTACTGTCTTTGGTGTTTCTTCTCTTTGTATACTTGTTGCCTCTATCTAGGCCAGAATGTGGGGATTTGGGATCCTGGCCATCTCTCACTATAAAGTCAAAATTAATAAAACGTTCTAACTATAACTGGTTAACTTTCTAGTTTGTACCACATCTACTTTCTGATTATATCAAGATGAATTTTTCCATAGCAGCTCTCCTCCCACTCTGAAATCCACTGTTAACCTCCTCAGTGCTCCTGATTATCTTAGTTTCTTGTCTTTCTGTCATCTCTGCCCAATCAGAACCCATCAAACCATCTGCTTTCACTTTACTTGCCTTCAGAATGACTAAAAAGTTTCTAATAATGTTTATTCATTGTTTCTAACTGCATTTTAGACATGAGTGCTATGAAGCTCTCTTTTTTCATCCTATTCCTGGGGATAGAGGAAGTTTCCCCACTACTGTCTAAAATGTAGATTTTCATCTGACTTTTTTTGTTTTGTTTTGTTTAGATTTTATTTATTTATTTGAGTGGGAGAGAGAGTGACAGCACATGAGCAGGGGAGAGGGTCAGAGGGAGAGGTAGAAACAGGCGCCTGAAGCAGGGCTCCAACCAGGACCCTGGGATATGACCTGAACCAAAGGCAGACACTTAACTAACTGAGCTACCCCGGTCTCCCAAGTCATCTGACATTTTTAAACCATTTTCTTTCAGGAGGTCTGTTAATTATCCTTTTTTTCTTCACTGACTTCACCCTTTTCTTTCTTTCTTTTTTTTTTTTTTTAAAGATTTTATTTATTTATTTGGCAGAGAGAAATCACAAGTAGATGGAGAGGCAGGCAGAGAGAGAGAGAGGGAAGCAGGCTCCCCACCGAGCAGAGAGCCCGACGCGGGACTCGATCCCAGGACCCTGAGATCATGACCTGAGCCGAAGGCAGCGGCTTAACCCACTGAGCCACCCAGGCGCCCTGACTTCACCCTTTTCTACAAATGAGCTCAAGTCCTTAGTTTCGCTCTTAACTTCACTACTTGTATTTCTCAGAATAGTAATCTTTGGGGTGCCTGGGTGGCTCAGTGGGTTAAAGCCTCTGCCTTCGGCTCAGGTCATGATCCCGGAGTCCTGGAATCAAGCCATGCATGGGGCTCTCTGCTCAGTGGGGGGCCTGCTTCCCCCTCTCTCTGTTTCTGCCTGCCTCTCTGCCTGCTTGTGATCTCTGTCAAATAAATAAATAAAATCTTTTTTTAAAAAATGAAATAAAGAATAGTAATCTTTGCTCTTGTTTTCTTGTTTCTCCTCCTTATTTCTTATCCTTTTGCAATTTGACTTACAATTACATTTTATTACCAATAACATCTTAAGTAGTTCCTGGACTTTTAGAATTGTCACGAAAACCCCAGTCAACGTGGAAATTAAAAAATGATGATGTTCCAGAGGACTCAAGCTTCTCCCAAAGTAAAATTTAATGGTTCTATAATTCTAATTGATAGTTTGGCAGGGTTTAGCTGTATCATTAAGGATGGAATCTATGTATCCCAAGAAAAAAGTTCTTCAGGTTCACATCTTCCATCATATATGGTTGTGTCTTTTCTCTTCCACCACATTCTCCCCTTAATATTTGCTACATGTCCAGGTCCTATAATCCTCATTTCTTCATAGGGGTGGTTGCACATATGTAGGCATTAGCCTGGAGCCTGGACATCCAGAGATGGGCAAGATTAGCTTGTGATGTTTTAGAGTTCTGTATTCCATTATACTCCAGGATGACTGCCAACAGTATCACTAGTTTCTCTCAAAGTAGCCATGTATAAGCAAAACCACTCAACTTCTTTGTACCCAGTCCCACTCTAGTTCTCTGAATTAGAACTAAGTGAATATATCAATTCCAGTGGTCAAATATAATGGACAGTTTGTGTATGTTTTACAAGCCTATCTTATGGCATTTAATCCTGTTCACCATGGGATTTTTTTTGAGATGTCTCCTTTACTTTCCTACTCCATTCCCCCACCCCCTGGTGTATGTATGAATGTATTTAATCCTTTGTTCCTTTTTTCTGGCAACTCCTCACTTTCTTTGACAAATCCCTCCTTCTCTACCTCCCCACTAAATACCGTGGTTCCTTGGGATTCTATCTTTACCCCTCTCTAATCCCAGTGTTCCCATGACCTCTTCTAGACTAACATCAATCACCAGTTTCACTGTGATGAATCCCAAAGGTCATTCCTGATCACCCAACTTACTGGAAAGCTAAATATGGACTTCCCAGAAGCATCTTAAAATTCAACATTCCAACACTAAATCCAGTGTATGGCTCCAATCCCAAAACTACTTTTCTTCATATGCTGCAGATCTCATATAATGGAAGCACTGATTTCTCAGCAATCTTATAATTCTTACAGTTCTCTTAACTCTTGTTCCTCCCATTTGTTTTTCACTTCATCAATTCTAATTCTTCTTGAAACGTCCCATTTCTTTTTGTCTGCATTATAACCCTTTAAATCATCACTTATCTAATATAATGCAATAACCTGCTGATCAGGACCTGCCTTGTCTGGCATTCTCACATCCAAATGAATCCTTCTAATACCTAAGTCTGATCGTTTCACTCCCCTAAACTTAAAAAAAAAAAAAAAAAATCCTTAAATTTAGCCAGACAAAAAACTTTTTGGTATAAGTGCCACATATTATTTTTATATAATTCCTTGTTCTGTGTTTACTGTTTTCCTGTTCCTAAGATGTTCTTCATGCTTGACAGCAAGTTCTCATTTGTCCTTTCAGATTGTGTCCCACTTTACCCAAAAAGAGCCTTTTTGACTTGCATCCTCATTCCCAAGCCCCACCCTAGGAAATAGCTATTCTATATTCCTTGATCCCCTAACACTTGATCTGCAAATGTATCTGGTTAGATAATAGCTATTTGTTTACATGTATATCTCTCCAACTACAATATGAGCCCTTTCAGGGAAAAGCCCTGTTTTGTTCATCTCTGTCTCCTCTGTCTATTAATACTCAGTAAATTTGTAAATGAATGTCTGCCCTGCTGAAGTTCACAAGGTAGTTAAGAAACAAAAGTACACACAGATTGATTAGGGAAAATGCAATACAGAGATAAAGTTGAGAGTTGAAAATAGTAAAGCCTGTATAATATTGCCTTACAGAATGTAAAAGCTTAATTTTTTTCTAGTTTATGAAATAGTGTAAATATTTTTATTTATTTTTTAATTTAATTTAATTTATTTTTAAAAGAGGAAATGGGGAGGGGCAGAAGGAGAGAGAGAATCTCAAGCAGTTACCACACCTGGCAGGGAGCCTAAGCTGGCTCCATCTCACCACCCTGAGATCATGACCTGAGCCAAAATCAAGAGTCAGATGCTTAACCAACTGAGCCTTCCAGGTGGCCCATTAATGTAACTATTTTTAAATTTGACTTTCAAACTGTATGCTGCACATTTACACAACACACAAGATTTGATATGGCATACAGAAATGAAATGTCCAATAGGATAATGTATAAATAAATGAGCAAATTAGAGTAAGTCATTCAGCTAAATAGTGACCTGGTAAAGGTATTTGGCATTCTATAGTACAAATTCCCTTCAGTTTGTTAGAATTGGGAATAGGCTAAAAAAAGAAAAAAGGAAATTATATCATAGATTCCCAGCCTAAGCAACATACTAGTCAGAGAGCAAGATCTCTAGGGAGACTTGGTCTTTAAACAAGGGGAATTGAAATTTCTAAGAATATGCTTTGCAGAAATAACAACTAATGTACTCTTATAGGCTAAAGAAATGAGAGTTCTGAAAGAATATAATGAACTTCAAACTGGCAGAAATGGAAAAAAAGAAAATAATACAAAGGGACCAAGAGACATGTCTTTATACAATCAAGAAGGAAAGGACACTGATGTAGATGTATAAAAACTTAAGGTACTTTTCCTGAATATTATCTTTTCGAAAACACAGAAAAATAGTAGTGATCAAATTAACACAGGAAAACTGGCAGAACTAAAGAAGCATTGTGTACTTTTTGACTATGAAACTAAAAAGTAAGAACAGCCAAGGAAATGATGTAGGTTACTCCTAACAGAACACAAGTTTGCACTCTGGCTACCATGATTAACTTTACACATTTCCCTTGAGTAGGATGGTGTTACTATTATGACTGGCTTGTTGAATTTTTGTTTTCTTTTATCCCATATGTTTAAAATCCATAAAACAATATATAGTCATGAATTTTAAGAGCAAAAAATTTTGTAAAAATAGCTATAGCTAGGGAGCGACAACTTAAACAGAACCTGCCTTCCTGGATGGTCCTAAATAAAATCCAGTAAATAATCACTTTTATTTAGGAAATATTTGTTGAGCATTTAGAAAGTTTAAGTCACTGTGTTAGGTAAGTAAGTAGTAAAATTTAAAAAAAAAATACCACAAAATCTTTGACTAATAGAAACTGGAATATGTGACAGTGAACATATGATATGTGATGATATGTGTCATCTTCCCAGCCTTTTCCCATTGCCACTCCATCCCTTTATTATAAGGAATTTTCCTTCAATCTCACCATGTAATGAGAATTTACTTTTTGCTCAATGGATTCCCAGGACTTTGTCACACAGAATTGGAAAACAGGTTAGAGTGGTAAGAGGAAAAGGTTTTTTTTTTTTTTTTTTAAATGAAGAATTAATATAAGGGTTGTTTGCTGAAAATAAATCAAGTAATGGTTGAAGTAGACCAAAAAAAAAAAAAATTAAGTTAACATGTTTAAGTCAATTTGCACAATAAAAAGCTAAGAATTAGGGGGAAAATTAGAAAATCTATGAAATTGGGGATTCTAAAAGTTTGGGAGGGTTCACAAGAGATTACAATGAAGAACCAGTCAAAAATAATTAGGTAAAAAGAGCATTTTTATAGGCTATGAACTAGATCTTCTAAGAGATACATGTAAAGATTGAGAATACTTTTCAATTATTTCTGGTTTTTAGGTGAGACTCTTTTTTTAATGTGGCTCCATGCAAAGACAGGGCCACAGGAGACTCTAAGGTGTATTAAAGTATATTCATTTAATAGCAATGGCAAGACAAGTACATACATATAATAAATGTCTGAATATGATGAGCAATAACAGATGCACATGGAACATCCCATATGCTGGGGGAGAAATGCCACTCAACAGGAAAGATCATAGAGAAGAATGTGATGGAATGATAACCTGAAATATTCATTTCATTGAAGAAAAAGAGATTATACATTCTACATAGAAAAAATGACATAAATTGAGGTACATAGGTAGGAAAGCATAGGGTCATATATTTTTAAAATAATCCCAGTTTCCTAGAGCACAGTATATATGCTAAGTCTGAGGTAAGACACTGGGGTGTGGCTGACAAACCAGCTCTATGAGATCACACAGAGGGAAGAGTGTGGGCATCAGGGCACATCTCAGGCACAAAGATCCTGAGAAAGAGGGCATCCGTGCCAAGGAGTCTAACACAGAATCGAAAGAATTCTAAAAGTGGGAATTACGTTTTTGAAGATAGGTTAAGGGCTTGGAGATGAAAGTAGGATGTATTCCAAGGTTAAGAATCCAGTGCCTGCAAAAAGCAGACGTCAGAGGAAAAGCAAGAAGCAGAGGTGCATATGAGAGACACAGACAGGATCCTGCCTGGCAAAGCAGCTGCTGCTGTCCTTCATCCATTCTTTCCACTTGGCCCCTGACACACTCCTCCGTTTTTAAAGGCACCCTACCCTACTTCTCTGCTGACATGTGGTTTAAGTACAACAGAAAGAGGTCTTTTTATATTGCACCATAGAAAGGTGACCTTTTCTCAGGGAAATAATAACTATCAGGTTCTGACTATGTATTGGACACTTGATTAAATTGACTCTATTTCTCACAATTACTCCCAAATATGAATATACTTCTATCCTTATAAATGACCACCCTAAGGTGCAGAGAAGTTAAGTGGTTTGTCCAAGGCCATAGCAGTTTCTGTGTTGCTAAGCCAGGACTGAAACCTATGTTCAACTTCTCTGATGACAATTTCCCATGCTTTGTCAACTACGTATTCTTTCGGACACCAGAGCTGTCCAATAGAACACGCCAAACATGCATTTTTACATTTTCTAGTAGCCATGTCAAAATAAGAAAGCAGTAAATAACCCAATATATCAAAAAGATTGACATTAATATATCATCAATATAAAAATTAACAACACATTCTCTTTATTTTAGTACCAATTCTTCAAAATCCAATGTCTGTTTAATTTTTTTAAAGATTTATTTATTTATTTGACAGAAACAGAGACAGTGAGAGAGGGAACACAAGCAGGGAGAGTGCGAGTGGGGGAGGCAGGCTTCCTGCTGAGCAGGGAGCCCAATGTAGGGCTTGATTTCAGGACCCTGGGATCATGACCTGAACTAAAGGCAGACGCTTAATGACTGACCCAGGCACCCCCCAGTGTCTGTTTTATACTGATATCTCAAATCAGACTACCTACATTTCAAATGGTCTGGTTACCATATGGCATATCCGTACCAAAGAGCACATATCATAGGGCACAAACTATAAGCCCGATTCTGTTTTCCAACAATTAAGTAGAGAAGGGATTCACTTTTGGGACAAAGGGGTGTAGAGTGTGCATGTTTGTGTTTAGTCCTTTCTCAATGATTCTCAACTTTGGCTTCCTGTCAGAATCACTGGGAACTTTAAAACGTATTAAGAACTTGACCTCCTTTCTATGGATTTTGGTTTTATTGCAGGGTAGGGCATCAACTTTTTTTTTTTCACTTTGTTGAAGTATAATAAATATTAAAAAGTGCTCATGAGTACGCAGTTTTATGTATTCCCATAAAATGAACACATGCCGATAACTATCATCCAGATCAAAAAGAGTATTCCAATACCCTAGAAGTCCTCATCAGGTTCTCTTCTAGTTGCCACCCCCTGCAAAGGGCTATATCCGCTGAGACTGAATCTGTTCTTACAGAGCAGACCCTGGAGTTCAGCCCCAAACTATCACCTAATATGTTAATGCTCACTGCAGGTTGCTCTTCTGCAGGGTCCTATGCTTGGGTTTCTCAGGTCAATCTGTAGTCCCAGAAATAATGAATCCTATGCCAACCCATCCACTTTCTAGAGGATTTCTACCCAAGGAAACAGGTCATTGAAACTACTATATCCCCTGGTCCATGCAGGTCCAGTCTCCACTCGTCTAGAACCACTGGCTCTGTCTTCATTCAGCCCATCTTAGTTGCATAATCCCAAAGATTTGGACTTCCCTCCTTCCTGCACAATCCACCTATTTTCTCACCTGAGTTTTACCTCCCTCATTAGCAACAGATCATATGGACAACAGTTTTGTGAAACCAGTAATACTTCAATGTCCTGCTGAACAGGCTTTAATATAAGTCCTAAGTTAATGCCCTTTACCTTGGTACTTAATTGCCCAACTTTCTGCTCCAGGTCTTCTCATTACCACACAGAGCCTCTAGTCTTATAAATTCAATTCTTTGGAAAGAGCATTTTTTTCCCCCTCTCTACTGATCTTTTACCTTCCCCAGATCCAAGTGATTTAAAGTGCATTTCTAAGAAAAGTTAAACTATGTCTGCAACAGGTGTTCCCTCATTGGTTTAATCAGGACAAAAAAAAAAAAAAAATTAAAATATTTCCTAACTCAGGCCAGCCTGAGAAAATATAGAAGTTAATTGAATCTGTGAGTTCCATGCTACAATTAAGTCCTAAATAAACAACTTTTCAAAGTATTAAATATCCAGCAATATTCAGCCTGTCGTTTGTCAGAATTACAATTGCTTCACAGTATTGGTTTTTTCCTTGCTCTCAGAACAGTGTCTTGTGTACTTCCAGCCTATACAAGAATATTTTGAATGAGTGTGACTTTGCAAAGACAGCATTTGCAGCTGAAAATAGCAAAACATGACCATCTGTTCTCTTCCGTTCATGGTTCAATCTGACAACATCCTAACATAGTTGTCTTCCTCCATGACACCATTCTTCTCTGCCCACTTGCCTCGTTCCACAAGCTTCCCATTTGAACTTCTTCACTTACACTATGTCTTTCCATATTCCTCTCCTCCTGCTCACAACTTTCCTCCATTTTATTGCTTCATAATTCCTACAACCCTCAAGAATACTCAATTAATTCCTTTCCAATCTCCATCCTCCCAAATCCAGCTTTTTCCCTTAAGCCCTCTGCCTCACACTTTCTACAGTCTACTCAGCCCTACCTAACTTTAGTGGGGAAAAAGAGAAAAAGGAAGAAGTTCTATAACGAGGCTTCTAAGATCAATCTGAAGTATGCTGGAAATATGGAAATAAATCTGAGGTATTGGGGAGGAGGAGCATAGGAAAAAATGAAGGGGGAAAAGGCACAAGTAACATGGTGGCAAGAGCAATTTTCACCTCTAATACTATAGATTTCCACTAAGCCATTTATCAACTATAGGAGAAGGGGTAGAGGATACCCCGTACCACCAACTGCCACCACTACAAGTTTTATACAAATCTGCCAAATATCAGAGAGACACCTTAATTTTTCATCTGTCCATTCACTGAGACTCCAAATCATTGATAATTTTAGGAAACACTTGGAAAATATATGTAGGAGAGACTGAATTTAATAAAATGGGCTCCAAATCCAGATTCCTTACTAATTCAATGTATGATCGTTCCCAATTTACTCAACTACTCTGGGTATAAGTTTCTTATCTGTACAAGGAAATAATAATAGCATCTCTTAGGAATGTTGAATAATATTAAGAAGAATGTTAAAAAGTTGAGATTAGTTAGTACATATAAAGCACTGAGAACAGTGCTGGGCACATAGTATAGATGTTAGCTATTAATATTATTGTTGTGTTGTTATATGAGATATGCAGTCTAAGATCACTCAGAGAGCAGAGTCAAATGGCTTTTACCTCTTTTTTAAAAGATTTTATTTATTTATTTAGAGAGAGAGAAAGAGGGGGTGAGAGTACACTTGAGCTAGGGTCGGAGAAGAACAAGCAGACTCTGCACTGAGTATGGAGCCTGATGAGTGGCTCCATCTCATGACCCCAAGATCATGACCTGAGACAAAATCAAGAGTTGGATGATTAACCAACTGAGCCACCCATGCACCCCCTTTCACCTCTAAATGGCACAGAGGTTTAACTTACTCATTTATTGAACAAATATGAATGAGTTCCTTCTATGTGACAGGTACTTTCAGGATGGTAACTAAACAATAATTTAACCATAAGAATGATCTCCAGCCATGTAAAGCTCACAGACTGGTAAAGCCTGGCTTAGCTGGATCCTAGCAAATGAAATACTTAGAATATTTCCTCTAGTCTATTGTAGGAAAGCCAAATTGTGAAGAGCAAAATTCCAATCAAGATGAAAGAGAGCAGGGAGGGGCGCCTGGGTGGCTCAGTGTGTTAAGCCTCTGTCTTCAGCTCAGGTCATGATCTCAGCGTCCTGGGATCCAGCCCCACATCAGGCTCACTGCTCAGTGGGGAGCCTGCTTCCCTCTCTCTCTGCCTGCCCCTCTGCCTACTTGTGATCTCTCTGTCAAATAAATAAATAAAATCTTAAAAAAAAAAAAAAAGGATGAAAGAGACAGGGAAACAACTTCAAGACTCTCTAGGGGACAATTCAAGTTCATCTCTGATTTTTTTCTTAGAACTGTTACCTTTGAAGTTTCACAATGTCAATAAATAGTAGGAGACATAAGTTCTCAATAAAACAAAATGCAAAGCCATGAGAGACTGGCAGTAGGACAGAGGGGACCACTGGACAGGCTTAGTCATTTGATGATACTGATTTCCTCTGTTATCTCTTACTGGTACTTCTGGGAAGCTGTTTTATTTTTAGTCTTCTGATTCAAGCACAGACAAAAGCCGATTCTCTTGGTTCCCCTTGATAACACTGAGATTAGGCAGAGTCTGGTAAGCACCAAAGAGACCAAAGAGAGGAAAAATAATTTAGTTGATTGGCTTACTAAAGGAAGTTTTCTCATTTCTCATTTTCCATTTCTCATTTCTCATTTCTCAGTCTAGTTAACTATATTCCAGGATATTTCAAGGTCTTCCCATTACTCATGAGATCCTTTAAAAGGTAATGAGACACTGTCCAGAAAATTCTCCCTTTTCATCTATAGATGCTTTCTCCTATCCCACTTCCTGCACTAAGAGATTCCTCTTTTACTAGTTTGACAGCTCATGAAAGCTATCTTTAAATAAGTATCTCTGTTCACCATACAGACATACTTACATTATTGATTTAGCACTCACATATAAGTATTTTCTTGTTGATTAATAAAGAAAAAAAGGTTCTAAAACTCCTCATAATCTCAACCAGCATACACAGGGGTTATGAAGCTTATCAGTCTATTTACCTGATCAGAAAAGTAGTCTTTTAAAATTTTATTGCTATTAATAATAATTTCAAAATAAAAAGCATTTTCCTCTTAAACCTAAGAAAATTCTATATAATAGATAATCTGGTTAATCAAATATTTATTATAATTGTCCTTGAATAAATATTTTTGTTGCTAAAGTACATTTCTCAGTCAGATAGGAAAATCAAGTTATTTAGCAATAGTTAAACCAATCTTTCCTTGCACATATCTCAAGTGAAGAATAAAAATATACATTTATATTTTCCTATGTTTCTACATTTTTCTATATTTCTATTTTCTACTTTGTATTTCTGTAAATATTAATAAATAGTAAGTTATAGATATCTGCCTCCTGGTGGCCATATGTGGTTCTAAAAGCAAAAAATACCCTATGTCTCTTAAAACACAACAGCGATTTTGTTTCAGAATTTTTTTAGAAAGCTGTGCACTCTGGAAAGCAATGGTGGGTCAGCTTAGTACCAAGAAGGGGAAAAGCAGCAATGGCATTCAACATCAGTGCCTTCCAGGACACTGTGGAACACAATAGTTCCCTTTTAGACTCAACTGGCTTATAAGGCATAAATATATGTACATAAACTCCAAAAAGTCCTCATTAAAACCAGTTGTGATAAAATTTAAAAGTTTAGCTGGTAATTCTAATATGTTTATTACAAATATCTTCCCTTAAGTCTCAAAGTCCTAAGGTTACAGTGCAATATGCCTTTATTACCTCTAGCCGAACAGAATTTTCTTCATACTATTTATTACCCCCTGATACACCTCCTGATGTAAGGTCCCTTGTGTCAATCTGATATGGCCACAGAAATGTATGCTTCTTTGTTTAAGTACCTTTGCTTGGCAATAGAATAAAATCTTTTGGTAAGTATCAAACATGATTTGACAGGAACATAGCATTGCTTACTAAAACTGAAATGCAGGAGGTTTTGTCAAAATAATTTTTAAAACTATGACTTATCAAAATCTGATTCAATTTCTTAAGAGTTGCCTCAGTAGCAATAATAGTAAAATATGTTATATGTCATGTCACTAATAAATATTTAACATAAGTACTTATAAGCTTATGATACAGAATAATTTTTTAATAGAAGTCTCATGTTTCAAAAGACGATCTTAGTGCTATGATTAATTTTCCAAAATCTGTAATTTTGAGATTGTTAGATGAATTAACTTAAGACTAAGTGCTTAGTACATTTTTGATTGCAAAATGAGGATTTAGGTAGGAAAGTGATATAGAAAATATTTAGGAGTTATTTCACATACCTCACAATGTTCCTTTCATTAGTGGACTGAATATATATTATTTTAATACAACTAATAAATATAATAAAGCTAACCGAACCCAAATCACTGAACTTTTTTACTATTATTTTGAGAATATGAGTTGTATTATCATAGAAAAATGTCCTCTTAAATAATTGAAGGAAATAATAAATTCATTAAAAGAAATATTTAACTATCAAGGACTAACATTCATTTATTCATGATCTAGAGAGGGGAAAGGAATAAGTTTACCAAGGAGAAGTCTGACAAAAATAACTGAAATTATCTTTCAAAGAAGAAGGAGAAATAAAGACTTTCTCACACAAACAAAAATGGGGTAATTTGTTGCCAGTAGATAGATATGTCTTGCAAGAAATGTTTTAAAAAGTTCTTTAGAGAGAAGGAAAATGGTAACAATCAGAAACTGGGATTTATGAAATGAAAGAAAGAGCATCAAAGAAGGAATAAGTGAAGGTAAAATAAAAACTATTATTTTTCTTATTCTTTTTTTTAAAGACTTATTTATTTATTTGAGAGAAAGCGGGAAACAGAGAGAGAATGAGCATCTGAGTGGGAGGAGCGGCAGAGGGAGAGAAAGAATCCTCAAGCAGATTCCCACCAAAAATGGAGCCTGAGGCAGAGTTTGATTCCAGGAACTGAGCCACATAGGTGCCCCTATTTTTCTTATTCTTAATCAATTTAACAGGTAACAGCTTGTTTACAATAAAAAGAGCAATAATGAAAAAAAAAAGCAATAATGTATTTGATTTGGCAACAATGATACAAGGAACAAGAAAGAAGAGTTGGAATTATTTGTTTTTAAAATGTACTCACACTACCCAGGAAGTGACATAGTGTTATTTTAAAGTGGACTTGGATTAGTTGTAAATGAACTCTAGGCCAACCACTAAAAAAGGTAAAAAGAGGGAAAAAAGTGAAGAAACTGATATGCTAAGAGAGAAGAGTAAATGGAATCAGATGAAAAGGTCAATTAAAAACCACGAAAGGCAGAAAAAGTGTGTAACACAAAAACAGAAAAAGAGATTAGGGCAAGAAATAGAAAACAGTAATAATAATTATTAATTGAATTAAAGCAATTAATTTGGATGTTAATGCTCTAAATGGACCAAATAATAGATTTTCAGAGTGAAACAAGAATTAAGACCCAAATATATGCTGTTTACAAGAAACCCACACTTTGTACAAAGACATACATAGCTTAAAAGTAAATGGATGGAGAAAAATAAACCATGCTAACGCTAATCAAAAGAAAGCAAAGGGGCGCCTGTGTGGCTCAGTGGCTAAGCTTCTGCCTTCGGCTGAGGTCATAATCTCGGAGTCTTGGGATCAAGCCCCACATCAGGCTCTCTGCTCAGCAGGGAGCCTGCTTCCCTCTCTCTCTCTGCCTGCCTTTCTGCCTACTTGTGATCCCTCTCTCTCTCTCTCTCTGTCAAGTAAATAAATAAATAGAAAGCAAAAATACAGTTGACCCTTGAACAATGTGGAGGTTAAGAGCACCAGCTGCCCACAAAGTCAAATATCCACATGTAACTTTTGATTCC
This sequence comes from Mustela lutreola, assembly GCF_030435805.1. Taxonomy (NCBI): domain Eukaryota; kingdom Metazoa; phylum Chordata; class Mammalia; order Carnivora; family Mustelidae; genus Mustela; species Mustela lutreola. The sequence continues at coordinate 55,749,345 of NC_081292.1, read as the reverse complement.
CACAAAATTTAACAGCTAAGAGCCTAGTGTTGACTAGAAGCCTTACCAATAACATATACAGTCAATTAAAACATATTCTGTATGCTATGTATTATATACATATATATTACATGTATATATTATATGCATTGTATACACATATAATTTACAATATATATTAATAATATACAACATACATAATATACAACATATATTATATACATATATAATAGACAACATATTTAAATATATAATTAATATAACATATAACATTTATTTATATATGTATATTTTAAAAATTCTTACAATAAAGTAAGCTAAACAAAATGTTATTAAGAAAGCCACAATAATTTATAATTATGTACTGTTAAAAAATCTGTATAATACTGTACTGTAAAAATATCTGCTCAAATTTGTGTTGTTCAAGAGTCAACTATAGTTCTATTAATTTGGGAGAGAGCAGGTTTCAAATCAAAGAAAGTTATCCAGAGATAAAGAAGGGCATTACATAATCATAATGAGATCAATTTTCCAAAAAGACCTAAAATTCTTAGTATGTAGGAGCCTAACAACGGATCGTCAAACTATGAAAGGTAAAAGCTAATGGAACTCAAAGGTGAAATAGATGAATCCACTATCATTGTCTGAGACTTCTCTCCTCTACCAGAAACGAACAGATCCAGTAGTCAGAAATCAGTAAGGACATAGTTGAACTCAACAATATCATCAATCAACTGGATGTAATTGACATCTATAGACTACTTCATCCAACAACAGAATACATATTCTTCTCAAAATCAAAAAGTGATTTTGACTTTGACTAAGACAGACTACACTTCAAACAATTCTGCCTCATTTTTACAAAGGGACATCAGATTTAACTGAGAGTATTTCAAATGAATTATGTTGGCTGGTCTCCCATGTATAAGTGGCCAGGAAATTTTTCTTTTCTATACCATTTTATATTTAAATGACATTATAAATATATAAGTATTGGAATATTTAATGCGTCTTCACACGGCACATTTCTTATTCTTCCTTACTGGCTTCAGAGTTCTTTTTGCCAAGACTTCTGCAGTCTGTTAAATTTTTGTTTTCCATTGACAAGATGTTGCAGGCTTCCCCTTTTATGCTATAGATCTTGAATTAGCTATTTCTCTATTTAAAGAGCACAATCTGCATGCTAAATGGCTAGGGATGCTCACTGCTCCTGGGTTAGGAAACATTTCATAGGGGTTTCAGCGAAAAGAGGCAAGAAATAACTACACAAAGATAGTGTATCATAAGTTCATATTTGTATTCACATTTCAAATTTAGAATTATAGTGTTTACTTTCTCTTGGACTGTTATTTTTTTCTTTTTTTGAAGATTTTATTTATTTATTTGAGAAAGAGCAAAAGTGAGAGAGATCACACTGAGAGAGGGAGAAGAGACTTGCCTCTGGGTGGATAGCCTGATGTGGGGCTTGATCTCAACACCTTGGGATCACGATTTGAGCTGAAGGCAGATGCCTAACTGGCCGAGCCACCCAGGTGCACCCCAATTTTTCTTTCTTTCTTTTTTTTTTTTTAAGATTTTATTTATTTATCAGAGAGAGAGGGGGAGAGAGCGATCACAGGCAGACAGAATGGCAGGCAGAGGCAGAGGGAGAAGCAGGCTCCCTGCCGAGCAAGGAGCCAGATGTGGGACTCGATCCCAGGATGCTGGGATCATGACCTGAGCCGAAGGCAGCTGCTTAACCAACTGAGCCACCCAGGCGTCCCCCAATTTTTCTTTCTTAATGACGTTTTATATACAGTATGTCAAAGCAAATAATTTGTTATTCATATATTTAGAATATATACAATCATACAGGCACAATATGATTACTGAAAACAATGTAGGCTTATACAAATCTTTTTATCCTTTGTGTATAGCTTACTATGGATGTACAGTTAAATTCGTGTCTTATAAAGTAACTTGAAATTATTTCTCTCTCTGTGTAGTTATGTCATCAACTATATACACAATTAGATTCATATATTTATGTTACTTTAATTTTGATTTCATTTGTTTCTTTCTTTTAAGATTTTATTTATTTATTTGACAGAGAGAGACACAGCAAGAGAGGGAGGAGTAGGGGGAGTAGGAGAGAGAAAACTGGGGCAGTAGGAGAGAGAAAAACAGGCTTCCTGCAGAGCAAGGAGCCAGACACAGGGCTTGATCCCAGGACCCTGGGATCATGACCTGAGCCGAAGGCAGAAGCGTAACGACTGAGTCACCCAGTGCCCCTGTTTATATGTTTCTAAAACAAAATACACTTAAAGAAATCAAGCCTCTAATTTTGTGCCCTTCATTCAATTTTCTGTCTTTCCCTTAGGTAACTTATAGATAGATAGATAGATCATAGAGAGACAAATTTTTTTTTTAGTATTTTTAAAATTTTACTCTAAATAAATTCATATTTTTATTCAGTCACTTAAAATAAACACCTTTTTTTTCACCTTGCTTTTTCCACTTCCCGGTACTTGTTGAAACTTCATATAAAAATATTCTTATAAAATATTTATATTTTATTAAAATATAAATACTTTTATATAAAATATTCTTCATAGAAAATAAAATATTCTTCATTAAAATATAAAATATTTTAATATTATATTATATATTATATAAATATAAAAATATTCTTTATTATAGCCTATAAAATATTCTTCATTCTTTTTTATATCTGCAGAGTTCCTTTTATTTCGATAAATCATCCAATTTATGAACCTGTCTTTCATTGATGGACATCTGCATTGTTTACTATATTTTGTTCTTACCAATAGTACAACAACAAATATCACCGTGGATACATCTTTCTGTATTTTTTTTTCCAATGCATTTTAGGAATAGATTCCTATAAACCGGATTTCTGGATCTGAATGTAAGTGCATATGTAATGTTGCCTGATAATGACAAATTCTCATTAGGAGTGAAATATTTTGCATTTCCACCAGCAATGTTTGAGTGCCTATTTTCCCACAGACTGCCAACAGAGTATTTTAGATGAGAAATGGTATGACAGTACAGCTTTAATTTGTGTTTCATTAGGTGATATGCCATTTATAATTTTCTTCTTAGAAGTATTTAGATTCCTTGCCCATTTTTCTATAATACTGTTGGTCTTTTATTTTACTCTTTTGAGAATCTTTCTATATATTAGATGTGTTAATATTTAGTTTATGGTTTAAGTTAAACATATTTAATGTATAATATTTTTCCGAGTGTCATTTAAAACATTTTTATTTTGGTGTTTTTACAAAAAATATTTTCCACTTTATGTAGTAATGTATCAGTCTTTTTCACTATTACTTCTGGATGTTGAGACATAGGAGAGTTTTTCCTATTCCCAATTTGTAGATGAATGAATGCTTTCTCTGGTTCTTTTGTGATTTCACTTTTTTAATATTTAAAATATCTAGCACATTTGGAATGTATCATGATAGAACAAATCAAATTTTATCTTTTTTTAAAATATTTTATTTACTTGGCACAGGGGTGGGTGATGGAGGGAGAGAGAGAGAGCACAAGCAAGGGGAGCAGCAGAGGGAGAGGGAGAATCAGGTTCCCAGCTGAGCAGGTAGCCTGATGTGGAACTCAATTCCAGAACCCTGGGACAATGACCCTAGCTGAAAGCAGATGCTTAACAAACTGAGCCACACAAGTGCCCTGCAAATTTCTTTTTTTTTTTTTAAATATTATATTCATTTATTTGAGAGAGAATGAGTGTGAGAGAGCATGAGAGAGGAGAAGGTCAGAGGGAGAAGCAGATTCCCCAAGGAGCTGGAAGCCTGGTGCAGGACTCGATCTTGGAATTCTGGGATTATGACCTGAGTTGAAGGCAGTCGCTCAACCAACTGAGCCACCCAGGCACCCCAAATTTTATCTTCTTTCATATGTCTTCTCAGGTATACTAACACTACTTTTTAAAAGGTCTGTCTTTTTAATACTACATACGTACATTTGGAATACCACCATTATCATATATTAAATAGTCAAATACAGTTGAGTCTATTTCTGTAATTTGTATTTTCTTCTATTTTAAATATGACTATACAAGGAAGAATCCTATACCTTTTAATTTTTTTTACTTGTCTTATGCAAGCTTTATTTTTTATTTTACTTATTTATAAATTTAAATTCAATTAATTAACATTAAATGTATTATTGTTTTCAGAGATAGAGGTCAGTGATTCATCAGTCTTATATAATGCCCAGTGCTCATTACATCACATGCCCTCCTTAACCCCATCCCCCAACCCTCTCCCTTCCAGCAACTCTGAGTTTATTTCCTTTGATTAAGAGTCTCTGATGGCTCATCTCCCTCTCTGATTTCATCTTGTTTTATTTTTCCTCTCTTCCCCTATGATCCTGTCTTGTTTCTTTTTTTTTTTCCTGTCTTGTTTCTTAAATTCCACATATGAGTGAGATCACATGGTAACTGTCTTTCTGTGACTGACTTATCTTGCTTAGCAAAATACCCTCTAGTTCCATTCCATGTCATTGCATATGGCATGATTTCTTTCTTCTTCTTTTTTTTTTTTTTCCTGGATGGTTGAGTAGTATTCTATTTTGTGTGTGTGTGTGTGTGTGTGTACACCACATCTTATATTCACATCCTATTATATTTACATCTACACCCTTTTAATTATAGTGATCTTATAATATGCTTTAACATCTGCTAAGCCCAGGAGACATCATTTACACCACTGCACCTGTTCCCCCTTTTCTTCCTGAGTAGTTGTTGCTTATTTGTTTTTCCAAGTTAACTTTATAATAAAAATTTAAGTTCCAGAAAAAAATTCTGATATTTTCATTGGAATCATGTAAAATTAATACATTAACTTGTCGACATTATTTTTTTTTAATTATTAAAAACAAACTATGCTTTATTCCCACTTCATGAGCAATAATGGTGGTGGGTATTAGTTGTCGACATTATTTTGATACTCAGTTTTTCTTTTCAAGAACACGATTTGTTTTCTATTCACTTAATCCTACTTTTGTATCTCGGAAGTAATTTATAGTTTTTGCTAAATAGGTTTGGGCATTTCTTTTCAAGTTCATGCCAAGTTTTGAGGGGTTTTGGTGGGGAATGGTTTGTTGATTTTTGTTTTTACTATAGTGTACAGGATCTTTTCTTCCATTAAATTTTGTTTATATGTATTAAGTTCATTGATTATTACATTTTGAATTAATCACTGTACTTTCTCCATGGTACTTCTTGGTTTTTAATCATATGATGGTTTTAACTTGTTAAAAAGAAAATTACAGGTCCAAAATTGCATCTCTTAGGTTAAGATCCCAAGTCAGTAAATCAAGACTTAATGCCTAACTGGAGTATAATTTCAATACCCCAGAAATGTAAACTTCAACTGGTCAACATGAGAATATTCTGGTCAGCACCAGGAAATTTGCTGATAGACCCTCTATATTCCCATTAGAAGGGTAACTTTGCCTAAAGCAATGGTTTCTTTGCTAATAATCTTCTTTTTTCTATTCCTTCTCCACCTTTAAAAACCTTTCCTTTTTTGTAGCTCTCTGCGGCCCCTATTTGCCAAAGAAGATGCTGATGGTTCATGAATTAATAACACCAATTAGATCTTTAAAGTTTACTCAATTGAATTTTTTGTTATTTATCAGATTTTGTGGCAGTGACAGGATCTGAAGTGGATATCCAGTAGCATTTGGGGACAACAAGGAACACAGGCATGGTACCCTGAATACCTGAGTTCACTATCTTTCATGCCATTTCTCAGGGCTGTGAGTAAACTCCTTTGCATTCTCAGTTCCACTCTCTGTGCATTTGAGCTCCTTATCTAATTGGCTTTCCTTTAAAGGCAGGTAAGCTTGAGTTGGCAGGTGGTTCTCTCCAGGGCAAACAGAGCTGGTAGTTTTGCCTGGAGCTCAATTGAGCTGACAGAAGGATATGCCCAAGCCAAGCCCTTAGCCTTTCAGACCACAATTCCCTAGATAGAAAAACCTCAGCAAGTTTCCACAGGAATTGGTGATGGTGCACACAAGGCCTTCTCATGGCTGGAACTCAGTAACATGTCTTGATTACTGCCGATACACTAAGTTGCACATGTTTCTTTGTTCTGTTTTATGCAGATAAAGACTATTGCTGGGGCAGGGGATCTTGGAGGCCAAAAGCCTCAAAAATTGGTGGGCCTGGGGTGCCTGGGTGGCTCAGTGGGTTAAGCCTCTGCCTTCGGCTCAGGTCATGATCTCAGGGTCCTGGGATCACGCCCCGCATCGGGCTCTCTGCGCAGTAGGGAGCCTGCTTCCTCCTCTCTCTCTGCCTGCCTCTCTGCCTACTTGTAATCTCTCTGTCAAATAAATAAATAAAATCTTTAAAAAAAAAAAAACTGGTGGGCATGGGTAGAGCATTTAAAGGCTGTTAGAGCACTCACCACCTCCAGAGAACTCCTATGGTAGAATGATAGACTTAGAACAGGTTATACTGACACGAGGTTACCCGCCAACCCCAAGAAAACGTCCATGAAATGAGGTACACTATAAAACACACACAATCCCCAACCCAGCAGCATATCCCTTTTAGCTATTATTTTGGCTCTGGAAAGCCCAAAGTCCTAGAAAATGGGATCCTTAAATTCTACAGAGTCAAATATACTACATTTCAGCACCCCAGCTTATTTTCTGTCCAGAAAGTTGCTGATATCTAGCAAAAACAGCAAAATCTGGGGCACCTGGGTGGCTCAGTGGGTTAAGCCTCTGCCTTCAGTTCAGGTCATGATCTCAGGGTCTTGGGATTGAGCCCCATATCGGGCTCTCTGCTTAGTGGGGAGCCTGCTTCCCTCTCTCCATGTGCCTGACTCTCTGCTTACTTGTGATCTCTCTCTCTGTCAAATAAATAAATAAAATATTTAAAAAAAAGGTTTTTTAAATAAAAAAAAAAACAGCAAAATTTTTCTAAGCTTCTTTTGTGTTTTAAGGATGCTGGGCTTGGTAACTGTCAGGTTGGGGGTCCCAAAATAAGGCCAGACAGAAATGTGAGTTGCACCCCATTTGTGGATAGATATGGCTGGACGAAATTGTGGGTTAACTCCATTTGTAGCCAGGATCCTACCAAACCTTAAGCCAGCTTGAGGGGAATTACAGCCGAGAAGTAGAGTGACCTTTATGAAAAATACTTCAATTTGATAAAATTTAAGAAGTGCTTTTAAAAACAGGAGTTCCCTGGGGTGCCTGGTGGCTCAATAAGTTGAGCGTCCAACCCTTGATTTCAGCTCAGGTCATGATCTCGGGGTCGTGAGATTCAGCACCACATCAGACTCCACACTGGGCAAAGGGCCTGCTTGGGTTTCTCTCTCTTTCTCTCCCTGTGCCCTGCCCCCCCCCCCCCCCACAAAACAAAACAAAACAAAACAAAGGAACAAACAAAAACCCCCAGGAGTTGCCAAATTAAATAGAATGGGATACCTGTTTTAATGGGCAAGCAGAAATCTCCAAAAGGCTTTTAAAATGCCAAAATGTTCTCATTAAAAGAATCATTAAAAAGGCTAATGAAAAATTAAAAATGTAAGAGGTACCTAAAACAAGACTGTAAAATTGATGTAACTTCTACTGCTTCCCGTCTTCCTCCATTAAGTACTCATTCTCTAAGTTGTCTTTCCACTCTAAAAAGACTACAACCACAAACAGAAGTCTGTCAAGTTAATGACCTTAGAGAAATCCCCACATCTACCTTCAAAGAAGGGCCTCCATATGGGTCCCTTTCAAAGTTATCAAAATGAGGGATTTTCTGGTAAACTGTTGTTATTCCCTTAAAGACCCAAGGGAAAATTCTGGTAAACACTAAGGCCAGCAGAGGGCGAAAATTCTTACCAGAATCAGCTCTGCCAAATCTGTTGGTAGGGGCATGTTGAAAGAGGAAAATAAAATTTCATGTTGTCCTTTCCTTTCCAATCCATTGATCTTTTCTCTCCCAGAGGCAGTTACTGTCTTCTTGCTTTTCCCATTTGCATAACTGGGTTTGGCTCTCTGCCTGCCCGCAATGTGCAGGTTGTTGGTTCTTTCTTTTGGCTATCTCTGGGAGTGACTCTGATTATAGGATATACAATTCTTAGTGACTACTACCTACCCTAACACTAACTTGACTAAACATAAACCCACTCCCTGCTTCTCAGTAAATTTTTTTCTTATTGTAACTGCCAATTATACCTCCATTTTCCACTTGATTTTTTATTGGGTAGCATTTGTGCTCATGGCAGCCAACACAAATAGAACCCATAAGCACTTGAAAACCAAACCACATACATAGTGACATGGAAAGGTTTATATTTGCAGAGTACTAGTAAAATTTATGAAAATTTTTAATCTAAGATTCATAAGTTTTTTACATTCTAGAATTTTAGTAAAAGGGATTGTATTTCAATGATTGTTCTTGTCTACTACTGTCAAGTTTATGAAATGTAACAGCTAACCAAGACTTCTCATTTCTTCACCTGCTATACTGTACTTCCATTACCCAAGGCACATAATCAGCAAATCTTACATTTCTGAATATTATTATATACATGTTCTGCTAACAACAACAACAATAAACGGACACTGCTATACTATTGAAATAGTTTCTCCTTTTCAAGTGCCAGGGTAAACTCTGGCTCATTCCAATAAATGATCTGAATTTTCAAGCACTGCACATGTCAGCATTCCAGTAAAGAACAAGGACAGAAGGGACTTGTTCCATTCACCCAAAAAATTCACAGGCTTGAGCTGACTTGTCTTGTGTACTCAAGGAAACCACAAGTGGTGCTTTACTGTTGAGAACCAAAATACTGCCTGCTATTCTTAACAGAATTTAAATTTGTCTCCTGGCTGTCCTGCAGTTGCCTTTGTCTGTTAAGCAAACCACCAAATGGCCTCTTTATGTCCCAGTTTGCCTTTTAGGTTAGGCTATTTGTTTAGAAAGCAGTTTAATTTAAAGAATAACATAATTATTATTCTTTCCTAACTCTGGCTGAGAACAACCACATTTGTTTTTTGAAAAAATAACAAAAAATGTGACTGAGAATAACACTAGAGTTTAGTAACAAAACTTCTGTTACAAATCCACAAAGAATATTTTCCCCAGGAAATAAACTTCTATCTACAGTTGCCTCAAAAGATTTACTACCCTGAGGATATGGGATAAAGTAATATTAAAGGCCTCAGGCAATTATTTTGATTTCAATTGTGGTTGAACATACCCTGTCACATTGCTCTGGAACTGTCACAGATTAAATATTTTGCGAGTTTTGTTGACTATAAAATTTGGCTATAAAAAAAGCCATCCAGTGAGTGTCACTAGGCAAATTATGGGGTATGCTCTCCAACTCCTAAAATTATACAGATAGAATTAGAGTAAAATGAAATATCAAGGACAACTTGAAGAGAATAAGTGTGTTACAAATGGATAATTAGAGTCAGGAAGCAGGGGAGGGACAAATATGGATTAAAGGTCTCTGCACCTGGCCCTTGAATGTTGAATGCTTTTACCCCCTATCATCTAGGATGAGATTAAGATGCATAGAATTAGCTCACACACACACATATACGTATGTAAGTATGTATGTATATTTCTAAAAGAATGAACTGAATATGAACATGCAATAGACCATTCATAGTTGATAGCTTTGGAAAAAGGAGCTAATTCTATGCATCTTAAATGTTAAATTTAACATGAACAAGAAATGGATATGGCTTACATTTTCCTGCATATTCTGATTAAGCCTTGAATTTGTAGCATTATCAATGAAACACAGCAGCAAACTTTGAGAGACATTATAGCAAGCAAATATTCATTCACATGAGGCAAGATGAGTGATACAGCATCATGAGTAATGATGTAATGGTTTTAAAATTATATTTGGGAAACATAGGCAAGAAGATCTGTTATATTTTCAATACAATTTTCAAACAGCCAAAACACTGTCATAACAATTATTGTGATGGGAGACATGACATTAACCAAGAATGGCACATTTCACAATAAACATGAAATAGAAACATGACAAAATGATTCTGTAACATAAACAGGAAAAGATGGGATCTGGATACTGCAAAGGATATGCATGTGCACTGCCTGTATATTAAACAAATAATAAGGGCCTCTTTACTACCTATTATTCTAAATTTAGATCAATAAATCTCCATTTATCACATTATTTCATAAAATTTGTTACACATTTTTAAAATGAAATTGTTAATACAGCCTTCACTGTTCACCAAGAAAGAGCAAGCAGGACCAAATATACCTTCACATCTTGGACATAATGACAAAAAAAAATAGTAGCATTTTTATCTAAAAATATAATGGATAAGCAAAATATTTTTAAATGCATCTGAATACAATTTAACATTATCCTCCTTATCATAATCTTCTATAAGGTATACTGTGTGCCCTTTTACCTTTGTATAGCTTTTAGCAACACAGCCCTTGCTTTTTTCTGTTTCTTTCTCTTCCTTAGGCTTTTCAGTATTGAACCTTCCCAGATCCACTCAATTTTTCTGATAAGTTTTTTAATTAAAGTTCTTGAAGCTATCCTCAAAACCATGCTTATGGCATGTATGATTAAGAAAGGGAAAACTTCAGTACGGCAGAAAAGCTCTAAGTCTGTCATATTATTCTAAAAGATTCTTCCCTCTAGTTTTCTTCCATGTATTAGGAGAAAGGGATTATGGAACTACGATTAGATTTATTTTTTAATTTAAAACATAACTTTTGACTGTGTATAAAAGCCAACTTTCCTTTCCTGGTATGAATTTTAGTGCTAGTTACAGTGTTTTTTAGTACTTCCAACTGATTTACTTAGAAATCAGAATTATCCCTAAAAACCATTTGATATAATGGTTATATAAACCATCTGATATATTCTCAGCTATATATGTTTTCTGAATCAAATGGCCTTTTTGTTACGGATGCAAGTTTATGTTAAGTGGGGCTTCTAAAATACATAGTCAAAACCCTTCACATATATGAAATTTATTTTCAAATTAATTTTACCACAAGAGGAAAAAAAAAAGAATAGATTGAAGTTGATCATGGCCTCTAGCCCTGAAGAATGGTACTAATCACTGGGGAATCAACTGGGGAAGCTCTGAAGAAAGAAAGACTTTTAGGGAATGTTGATAGATTTAAGTACTATATATTTTATTTAGGATCATGATGGTATATTCAAGAGGAAACATCTTATTTTTTATTTTTTATTATGTTCAGTTAGCCAATACAAGAGAAAATATTTTATAGGCCATCCTAAATGGGAATTTCTAGAGCTCTGTCAGCAACTATGTTATTAGCATTATGATTACTTGTCACAACACCATGAGAACTGGGCACATGTTTCTTTCTTTCTCTCTTTCTTTCTTTCTTTTTTTTTTTTTTAACATTTTATTCATTTATTTGTCAGAGAGAGAGAGAGAGTGAGCACAGGCAGGCAAAGTGGCAGCAAAGGCAGAGGGAGAAGCAGGCTCCCTGCTGAGCAAGGAGCCTGATGTGAGACTCCATCCCAGTACGCTGGGACCATAACCTGAGCTGAAGGCAGCCACTTAACCAACTGAGCCACCCAGGCGTCCCCGAGCACATGTTTCTTCAATACCTTTTTGCCACCAGTGGATTCCTATACTAAAAATATAGTACAGAAATATTCTTCTAAGATCTATCTATATTCTTGTTAACTCCATGCTCCAATTTTCTTGCTCTAATGAGTAATGAATAGAATACTTAACTATACCATCTAACTTCCCCACCTTCTGTCTTTTATTATAAATATTGGCAAAGATTATATGTCTACTACTCTATCCTAGTATCTACAATCCTCCATTCTTCCTTCAAACTCTTTCTTTCCCTTCCTTCCTTCCGCCCTCCCTCTCTCCTCTCCTTTCCTTCCCTCCTTCTCTCCCTTCCTTTCTTCCTACCTTCCTTCCTTCCTTCTTTCTTTCTTTCACCAAATCTCCATTTCACAGAAAGTTCTCAGATTTTGAAATAAAAGAATATTTTTATAGACCATGGAAATTCAAAATCATAGCAGAACACAAATTGTCAACTTTGTATGTAATCTTGCATAGTTCTTTCTGTGCATAGGCTAAACAATACTAATTCCCAATGAAAAACCACTAGGGGGTGACCAAGCATCATTTCCTTTTCTTCTCTTGCTCTGGTTATTAATATTATTTAGGTAATACTAACATTTATAAATGTTTTACTCTCAATTAATTCATTAGTATTCCTGAAGATTTTCCAAGTTACTAGAAATGTCTGAACAAAACTGAATTCAGTAAAAATTATTCACAAGAAGCTTAAGTACTTCAAAACACCACATGTTGTTCAGTCTTAAACAAATCTTTGATTAAGCAATTGCAGTCCTCTTAAAATCTGAATAAAGGTCAAATGTAAACTGGATTGTTTACTCCACCAGGAGTGAATTTTGTTTTCCGAGATTATGTATTACATTAATTAACCATAAGCCTGAAAATTTAATATGTACTTTGAAAACAGTGATTTTTGAGAGATTTATATAATATATATCAAATGCTAGATTTCCTAGCATTTGATATATATTATATGCTAACATAAAGAAAATGAACTATAATAAATGGTAAGTCTGTTTTGAAAGAAGTAATCAATTGGTTTGCACACAGTTAAATTTGTTTTATTCAATACTTTCCTGGTTTACCTTGAGAAACCTTAACAGAATACAAACTAGTAATCATAAATAGAAAAATTCTAGTATCTTTAATTAAAAAGAAATAGTTTTAGTAGTTTTAGCTCTCAAAGGTCTGAACTTAACAAGATATTAGGGAAAATACAAATAAAATTATCTATTGACATTTTTGAAAGAATGAGCAAGTATACGATAAAGAGGTCTTTTATTTACAAAAATGGAATAAATATTTATTTGAATCAATGACAACAGAAAGAGAAGTGGTTAAAAAAAGTACTTACCTATCAATTCTCTCAGCCTTTGGGCCAGGAAGCAGGCTACTATAAATAAGCAAGTCAAAAAACACTGCTGGAGTCAAACTACTGAGCCTTGAAATCAATAAAATCAGGTTCTGTCATTTGCTAATAGTGTGAACTAGTTAACCTCTCTAAGCTGCAGTTGGGAAAATTAATAGTTCCTATCTCATGGGACTGCTCAGTGGATTAGCTGAGATGCTATATATAATATATTAAGCAGCATGTCTGGCACAAAGCTCCTGCTCAATAAATATAGAATTATTATTATATGGGAAGCTCTACATCTTGATGATTAAGATGGACAGAATGCCTCATCTTCATAGAACTCCTAACATTGTCCCTTGGACAGATTAATTATTGTTATATACCATTCCCTCCTCTCTTAGCTTCCAAATTCTCCCTCACAGGTTCCTCAAAATATCCCATTTCAAGGATTTAGATGTTTAATTCAATTCAACAAAATTTTCTGGAACTATAAAATAGAACTGTAGTGATTATAAATTTGTGCTTAGGGCCTGGCACTATGCTGGATTTAATGAAGGATTGAAATAAAATATAATACACTTAAAGATAAGAATGAGCTAGTGTATTTATGGGAGTGGAAGGGAAGGGAAGATAAAGGGAGGTGGGGAAGAAAATAAAATTTCTGTTGTTTCAAGCCACCCAGTTTGTGGGAATTTTTTACAGCAGCTCTAGGAAAGAGGAAACTCTTTTTAAACCATCACAGTTATTAAGAAAGAATACATAAATAATTATAGCTAGGAAACTGAAAGATTTATGCAAGAAATGTGTGTTCTGAGCAATGCAAAATTTTGCAATTGGATAGAGATGTTCTAATTGAAATATTAGTGACAGTTGAGTTTTCCAAAGTACTCCTGGATTTTTATTGTTATGTTCACTGTTGGTGCCACAGAACAAGTGAGTAGTTTCCTATTTAAGGGACTGATTTGTTCACCTGGTTTTCTCACTGTTCTAGATTTCTGACAGACACATTCCTCTTGGCCTCCTCCTCCTACAAATGTAGAGGCAGTTGTACATGTGTTTCCTGATGAGTCTTTGATGTTGTGCTTTCCACTCTTGAGTAGTGAAAATACAGAGTACTGTTCTGAGTTTTCATTCTATTTAATTTCAAGAAAAAAATACTCAATTTCAAGGGAAAAAATAGAAATTGGAGCTTACATGAGTCTTTTTTTTTTTTTAAGGTTTTATTTATCCATAAGAGAGAGAGAGAGACAGTGTACACAAGCAAGGCGAGTAGCAGGCAAAGGGAGAAGCAGGTTCCCTACTGAGCAAGGAGACCAATGCAGAGACTTGATCCCAGGACCCTGAGATCACAACCAGAGCCAAAGGTAGACACTTAACCAACTGAGCCACCCAGGCATCCCTACATGAGTCTAGTAGTAGTAAATTCTGATATGACAGATATTCTCTTAGGTATGTTCATGTATTATTTGATTTAGTCTTTACAAAACCTTTTGAGGAGCTACTATTACCTTTAATGGAGTTTGTAAAAGTTGTCAAAAGTCACTGGTGATAGGCAATAGGATCATGATTCTAAAAAAAATCTGTCCTTGTCTAGAGACTTAGCATTTAATCAAAAGTCTTTTTTAAATAGATAATTTGCCCTACCCTTAACAATTTGACTAAGTCAAGGTATTACTAATAATACTTAAGGTCGGCTTTATATTGTCTAATGTAGCTATGGCTCAAGCAATGCAAAGATAAGCTTTTAACAAGATATTTTTGGTGAAGCAGGCCAACCCAGAGCCATTCCTTCCATAAACGGCTAGACAATACTAAAAGAATCACGAAATGTTGATGTTTTCAGATGAAATGTGTCCTACAGTTAGTATAAAGTACTTGTGGAATGAAAGAAGAAACTGAAGGTGGAGATGTTCATTGATTTGCTCAAGGACTGCATGGCTAGTTAGTGAAAGAACTGGGACAAAAGTATAGGAATTCAAAAAGATTAAGAAACTAATGTCAAACTTCCTTGAATACATTTTTAAAAAGTAAAATCTAAACTACTGTGAAAGGAACCTCCCATTTATAAACAGATTTGTACTAAAATTATTATAAAATAACATCTGTATTAGATGAATAGAGATCCCAAATAGAACCATGAAAGAGAGAAATTTTATCAGGAAGGTATTCATGTTCATTTTTCATCTTTGGATTCATTACAACCATTTAAAAAAAATGCATTCTTTGTTCCAATATGTTGCCATGGCCAAACAACTAGTTGTGTTAATCTGTTTGAATAAACAATAAGTTCATCTTTGACCTAATTTCTGCCTGCTGCCTAGTTATTTCTATTTTTTTTAAAAAGATTTTATTCGGGACACCTGGGTGGCTCAGTTGGTTGGGCGGCTGCCTTCAGCTCAGGTCATGATCCCAGCATCCTGGGATCGAGTCCCGCATCGGGCTCCTTGCTCGGCAGGGAGCCTGCTTCTCCCTCTGCCTCTGTCTGCCTGTGCTCGCTCTCTCTCTCTGATAAATAAATAAAATCTTTAAAAAAAAAAAAGATTTTATTCATTTATTTGACAGACAGAGATCACAAGTAGGCAGAGAGGCAGGCAGAGAGAGCGGAGGAAGCAGGCTCCCTGCTGAGCAGAGAGCCCGATGCGGGGCTCGATCCCAGGACCCTGAGATCATGACCTGAGCCGAAGGCAGAGGCTTTAGCCCACTGAGCCACCCAAGAGCCCCTAGTTATTTCTATTTTAATTAAAGAAGTAAATAAATCCCAAACTGTCATTTTGCTTTACTGTAACAATTTTTAAAAACTTAAATGCAAACTGTTTGTTTGGTATAGTTTTTCAGGTTTCAACAGATGTACAGACTCATGTAACCACCGTAACAATCAGGATACAGAATATTCTGTATTTCTATCACCATAAAATACTCCCTTGTGCCATCCATTTTTAGTCATACATTCTCCCTCTTCTATCCTTACTCCCTACCAACCACTAATCCATTTTCTGTCCCTGTAAACTTGACTTTTCTATGTCAAATACATGAAATAATATAGAATATAATATTTTGAGACTGGTTTCTTTCACTCAGTATAACACATTTGAGATTCACTTATATTGTTGAGTGTATCAATCATTGCTCTTTTATATTCCTAAGTAGTATTCCATTGCATGGACAGGCCATTAACTTTATCTATTAAGCTGTTGAAGGACTTATGAGTTGTTTCCAGTTCTGGTAATTATGAATAAAACTACAAAACTTGTGTACAGGGTTTGTGTGAACATAACATAAGTATTTATCCATATTTATCTAGGATAAATACTTAGGAGTGACTAGGTCAAGTGGTTAAATCTGTATTTAACATTATAAGAGACTGTCAAACTGTTTTTCAGAGTGGCTGTAGCCTTTTGCATTCACATCAACAAAATATGAGATTTCAAGTTGCTTTATATCCATGCTAGTCCTTAGAATTGTCTATTTGTTTTTATTTTAGCCATTCCAAAAAATGTATAATATTGTACAGTGGTATCTTGTTGTTTTATTTGCATTTGCCCTGTGAGCTATTTGGAAATGTATTGTTTAATTTCTAACTACAGGGAGATTTTCCATGTATCATGTTCATTGATTTCTACTTTAATCTCACTATGATCAAAGATATACTTTGGTGATTACAATTCTTCCAAACTCTTAATGTTATCCTTTATCTCGGTAAATGCTCCAACCGCCTTTGGAAGAATTTGTATTTCCACTCTTGTTGAGTGGAGTGTCTACAAATGTCAATGAATTCAATGACTGTTCTGTTTTTTAAACATTTTTGATTACTGTTTTGTCTACTTTTCCTATTAACTAACAGAAGACTTGGAATCTCCAGCGTTTCTTTAGTTCTAAGAGCATTTGCTTTGTGCATTTTGAAACTCCCTCATTAGTTATACAATCTAAACGTTATATCCCCTTGGTTGCACTAACCCTTCCAATAATTATATAATGTCACTCAAATCCTTCTAATTTTTCTTGTTGCAAAGTATTCTCTGCCTGTTGTTAACAACAGTCAGGCTTTCTTGTGATTAATGTTTGTATGGTTATCTTTTCTCAATTTTTAATTTTTAAACCACCAATCATATTTAAAGCAGATTTCTTATAAGCAGCATATAGTTGGTTCTCTTTTTTGTTGATTCTAAGTTACTCTCATAAGTGGTATATTGAAACCACTTGCATTTAATGTAATTATGATATGTTTGGATTTATGTCTATTGTTTTATTTATGCTTCTCTCCTCTGTTCTTTGTTAAGTTATTCTATTTTCCATTTCCTGGTGGTTTTTTTTTTTTTTTTTTTTGATTATTTGAGTATTTTTTAGTAATCCATTTTAATTTATTTTGGGGTTTGACTATATTTGTAGAGCTACTTTAGTAGTCATTCTATGGATAATAATGTAAATACTTGCTTTTCACATTATAATTAAAATTAATATTTTAGCACTTTTAAGCGGAATGTAGAAATCTTCTCACTATACAGATCCCTTAACTCCCCCCAAATATTGTGATTGTTGTATTATTTCACCTATGAACACTGAAAACCCTGTCATAATTTTTTGTTCTTAATCATCATACATATTTTAACGACATTAAAAGAAAAAACTGCTCTATTATTATATTTACCAGAGATTTATCATATCTGTTGCTTTTCCTGCAATTCTGAGCTTCCAACTTTCCTTCTAATATCTTTTCCTTCCACCTGAAAAACTTCTTTTATCATTTCTTTTAGAGCAGGTCTGTTGACAACAGATTCTTCTAGTTTTTGCTCACATATGAATGTTTTAATTTTTCTTTTGCTCCTGAAGAAGAGTATTTTCACTGATATGGAATTTTAGGTTGACTGTTTGTTGAGGAATGTCACTGAAAAGATGCGACCACCAATTGACCTGTAAGCTGGACAAGGGCACTTGGAGGCTCTTCACTCCTACTCCCTGTCCTTGGAATGCAGATTCCACTTGCCTTTCTTGCTCTCAGAGGCTGTTCCAAGGATATAGCTTTGAGATAGTGATGTGGTGTTGAGAACACCTATACAGCACATGTGACTGAACCTAGTTAAGGCCTCTTCATAAATGTTTAAGATTTGGTGGACAGGTATGGGGATCCACTTACCTTGCTATCACCCAAGACAAGCCTTATATATAAGGTTTCTTTGCTTATCAAAACTGCCACCTACCAACCTGGAGTGGCCTGCCTCTTTCTATGGTCTCTCCCTGCCCTCTACTCTTGGAGGTTTCAGATGATATCCAAGTTTCAGATGATAACCAAGAAGATCCTAGAGAATTTCAAACCACCCTATGTCATTTCTTGCAGCATTTTAAAATTGTTTTTCTACTGCTTTATGACCTCCTGTGGTTTTGAAAGAAAAAAATCCAGCTATTCAAATCATGATTTCCCTGTAGTAGTTCATATTTTTCTCTGGCTGCTTTTAAATATTCTTTCTTTGCTTGATTTTCAGCAGTTTGATTGTGATTTATTTCTTTCCCTTCTAAAATACCTAGTTGATATTTTTGTACAGATTATCTATCTCTACTGAGACTTTCCATGTTTCTATTCAATAGAAATTTTCCTTATTGCTTAGAGCATAGTCATAGTAGTTGCTTTAAAGTCTTTGATGATCTTCAACATCTAGGTTATCTCAGAGTTGATCTGTTAGACTATTCCCTTGAAGATTCTTGAAATTTCCTTGTTTTTTTCCTTTTGTTTCTTTTCTTTTCTTTTCTTTTAGTGTTGAGTAATCTTGGCTTCAGTCTCCCTACTCTACCACATTCACCCTGTGACTTGAGCTGAACTCCAAGGCCAGTGGCAAGAGGATAGAGAGAAAAAACAAAAGCAATCCACAGTCTTCAACCATAATTCCTCTAGTCAGAGACAAGGATTGACCTCTTTAGGAGATTTAGGGTTTTTTGGGCCTCTGCAACTGCCCTGCTACCATGAGACTGTAGTTTTAAGACTGGAGTTTGCCTGATGGCAGGGCCAGAAGAGAAAGCATCCAGTGGATTCCCCTTATCTCTCTATTCCATGGATACGCCCCTTCTCACTCAAACCAGACAGATTGCACTTCTATTGAAGCTCTTTTTTTGTTTGTTTGTTCATGCTGGTGCACAATTCTGAGATTTGGACTGCCTTTCAGTTTGGGCTCTGAGGTTAAAAACAATAACAGGAAACTCACTGACAAATTGTACATACTCCGAGTACTGCCTTTCTTCTCCAGTCTCACTGCTACCATATATTTTTCAGAGTCTTCAGATAGCTGCTCTATACCTCTGTACAAGGATTCTAGTTGCATTAGGTGGGAGAGACAGGGGACAAAGTCCTTAACCAGTCCTGGAGGTGCTTCACAATATTTTAAGTTAGAATAAAACTACTTGTATTAAGAAGCATAATTATGTATTACACATTAAATTTTATGAATAAATATGGCATATATTTGGTGTTTCAAAAATTTATTTAGGCTAACAGTTTATCCATTATAACATTAGTAAAGATTATGAATTATGTTGACTAATAATTACAGTATCTGTAAATAGATTTGTGAGACAATACAGAACAAAACATGGCCTAACACATGCATAATTCCAGCTAATATTTGTTAACTTCATACTATGTACTAAGTGTTTCACCTGAACTTCCACATTTAATCTTCATAGTAACCTTGTAAATTAGCTACTGTTATCCACATCTCATAAGTGTGGAATGAGTGACTCAGAGAAGCTCAATCCATTTTTCAGGGAAAGGAAGGCTACAAATCCAGGATTTTTATGCAGGGGTGGATTGACAAACTTTTCCTTAAAGGGCTAGATAGCAAATATTTTAGGCTTTGCAGGCCATGCAGTTTCTTATAAATACTCATTTCTGCCATTATAGTGGGAAAAAAGGCTATTTGTAAATAAATGTGGATGGCCATATTCCAATAAAACTTTATTTATAAAATCAGGCAACTGACCCATGTACTGTAGTTTGCCAACTCCCACTCTAGAGACCAAAGGTCTAATCACTATTCTGCTCTATTTCTTTTTCCTACACAATCATCTTTCTACCACCCAGCTCTATGAACTTGTCCTCATTTTATTTTATGACCAAAAAAAACTAGAATCAGTTGTGACTACATTATTATGTTATTAGAAATATGTGTACTTTTTGAAGTAAGATTGAGTTTTTGAAATTTGAGATTTCTGTCACTATTTTGTTGTTTTTCACTATTTTTGTTAAATCAATCCCTATAATTGACTGAACAAAATGAATTTATAATCCATCAAGTACCTCTGTAGAAAAACACAGCCAGCCAGAAAATATTATGCAAAAAAGGTCACTGACTCTGTTACCTTCTGAGGTAACAATGTTTCTTAACATCAATACAAAATTACATTGGAAGCTGCTGTTGGACAAGCAGCCAAATAGAATTTCTGCCTTGAGAAATTGAGAAATGGCAAAGGGAATTGAGGGATTAAGAAATGGCAAAAATAACTTGTGGAAGAGGAAAAAAGTGAATTCAACATTTCTTTCCCTGGAGAAAATAGCATGAAACATTTTCTGACTTAACCTTATTTTAAGTTTTTCTAAATTCTTTCATTTTCAAAACGCATTCAATCTAATTCTATCAATTTATAGATTTTTAGAGTCCTAGCATTCACAAAATATATTAAACTTTAACATATTAGTCTGTCTTCCTCATGTTCACCTTTTTACTTGGAAAACACAATATTACATTTTACTCAATTTTATAGCCCATATTACTAAAAGTAAGGATAAATGTTCTAGATAGAAGGTACGCTGTTTAAGAGTGAAACATTGGACTGAGATATGAAAATATATGAAAAAATCATTTGGATATTTTGAAAGTTCTATCTGGAAATACATATAAAATAATAAAAAGATATCTTATTTTCAATCTTAAAATTTTTTTTTAAAAATTGAAATTTAAATTCAATTATTTAACATATAGTGTATTAGTTTCAGATGTATAGTTCAGTAATTAATCAGTCTTATATAACACCTAGTGCTCATTACATCATGTGCCCACCTTAATGTCCATCACCCAGTTACCTCATCACCCCCATCCCCTCCAGCAACCCTCAGTTTGTTTCCTTTGATTAAGAGTCATTTATCATTTGTCTGATTTCTCTCTGATTTCATCTTTTTTATTTTAATTTTTCCCTCCCTTTACCTATGATCTTCTGTTTTGTTTCCTAATTCCATAAATGAGAGAAATCATATGATAATTTTCTTTCTCTGATTGACTTATCTTGTTTAGCAGAATACCATCTAGTTCCATCCAGGTTGTTGCAAATGGCAAGGTGCCATTTTTTTGATGGCTGAGTAATATTTCATCATATATATATATATATATACGCACCACATCTTCTTTATGCATTCACCTGTTGATAGACATCTGGGCTCTTTCCATAGTTTGGCTATTGTGGACATGGCTGCTATAAATGCTAGGGTTCAGGTGCCCCTTTGGATCACTACATTTGTATCTTTGGGGTAAATCTCTAGTAGTGCGATTGCTGGGTCAGAGGGTAGCTCTATTTTCAACTTTTTAAGGAACCTCCATACTGTTTCCAGAGTGGCTGTATCTGCTTGCCTTCTCACCAACAGTGTGAGAGGGTTCCCCTTTCTCTGCATCTGCACCAACATCTGTCATTTCCTAACTTGTTAATTTTAGCCATTCTGACTGGTGTGAAGTGGTATCTCATTGTGGTTTTGATTTGTATTTCTCTGATGCTGAGTGATGTTGAGCATTTTTATGCTGTTGGCCATCTGTATGTCTTTTTTTGAGAAATGTCTGTTCATGTCTTCTGCCCATTACTTGATTAGATCATTAGTTTTTTTGAGTGTTGAGCTTGATAAGTTCTTTACCTCATTTTCAAAATTTGAAGAAGTGATTTAACTTTCCATTTTAGGAAATTTCTAATGATATAAAAAGTGCTATTAATTCATGATGTGGCTCAGTTATCTGTTTTATTTCACCTAGTAGTAAGTTCACCTGTGTAGTAATTTTGTTAAAAATTGGTATTTAGAACCAAAATTTAATAGCTGTGTTACGTATAAACTGGAGAAGCTTATATAAAAGAGTTTAACTATATCTTTGTAATATCTTTAATATTATAGCTTCTAAGTATCATACTCAAACCTGTATTTTCAATGTATTGTTCTTAATACTAAGTTTTCACAAATCTACTATACATGTAGATGTTTATGGGAATGGGATTGAGGGAATAAAAAAGAATTGTGTCTGACTTCCACATTGGAATTATCATGGATTGTGGGGAATGAGGACCAAGCAGCAGGGATAAAGTTGATAATTCAGTAAAACTATGTCCTTAGAATCAGATACGACCAACAGAATATAAAATCTATAAATTGGCAAAATTCTTCGGGAAAAAAGTTCAATTTAAATAAACTTCCAAAGGACAAACTGACCTCAAATAGGTCAATTCTGTTCTGGAGTTGTGCTAACACTGTAATGCTGCTGAAATTTTTAGCCAGACTTTAAAATTTTTTTAAAAATTGAATTTAAATTTCAATTATTGGGCAAGGTGCTCATCAGTTGGGAGCACAAAAAGTAATTTTGTAATTTCTCTCCGTTGTTGTCTCTACGGAAGAACTATAAAGTGTTTGTTATAAAGACACTTCACTTGGTAAAACCCCAAAAATTCCAACATAGAATATTCTTTTCCATTTTTGCATTTCTAAGGTCTATTTGTAAAGGATATATAATGAAAACCACATTTTTAATTTCAAAATAAATTTACTTTAAATTTCTTGGCTAAACTGCTACTACTAGGAAATCTCAGTAAATAGAAATAGTAAAAAAAAAGTATTTGAAACCTCAAATTGTTAGACTTCATATTTACATAACACATACCTCAATAAAGACCCAGTCATGTTTATTTATTTTTTTTTACTATGTGGAAGTAGAAAGCATAAACCCTATACTAATTATTTCAACTTTGGTTGTGAAAATATATCTGAAGCTAGAATCTAGAAGCTTCAGTTAGGAATTTAATGACAAATCTTGAAAGAATGAAAGACAATTGCCATATTTGTTTTTGAAAAAAAGAGTCATTATAATTGCTAGATAGATAAAGAAAAGTTTATGGTTATTTATAATTCCAAACCAAAAAAATTTATGTTATATCTATCTTATTCTGTATCTTTTTTTCCATAGTTGTTTTTTAAAATTTACCATTATTTACCACTTAATTTTTATCTATTTGCTAAGAGAGTCAAAGTGCTTTAATAAAACAGTGAAAATACTATTATTTATAGTTTTAAGAATTTTCACTTTTAACTTTGAGGCAATGATAGTTTGTTATAGGGAACTTCATTTGGTTTGGAAATGTATGTTGGTTCATTCAACGTTGAATCTTATATTGGAGATGATTAAATTTACCTCCTGAACTTGTGATAGTTAACTCATTATCTTTATTCTGTAATTTCCCATATACAAATGATTTGACTTGTTAGTAACCCCCCCCAAATTTTAGTTCTTCATATCTTGCTACAGAAATATCTGTAAAAAATGCAAGAACTTTAACAATTTCTAAAAACAATCACAAATCTAAGTCTTTCTTTGACAAAATATATCTTATGCATTATTGAAGATACAATACTTAGCATTATATTTTATCTTGAAGTTTCCTATTATTATAAATTATCAAATGCATATTTTTGTTTCAAATGAACTTCTTTGTCAATTTCCTATTTCTTCCATTAGCATTTCCATTCTTCCAATCACCCAGACTAATCACCTTAATTTTCTAATTTGCCTTCAATTTGAGGTCTCACCATAAATTGCTTTTACAATTCAGTTTCAGGAGAAGTAATTTCTGAGGAATCACTTACTAATATCCGATAAAAAAGATCCTGTGACTCAGTTTGTTTATTTTTAATTTGGGTAAACTTAATTGCCAAAATGGCATCGAGTTATGGTTAATTCTCAATTATAATAGTCATTTTATCTAGTTTGGGTAAAACTGACATACAAATTATTATTCAAAAAATACCTAATGAACATGTATTATATGTAATAAGTTAAAACTAGTTTTTATTATAATTTTATTTTGATGTCCATGATTTTTAAGGGTAAGATTATATTTTAATGATGTTATTAGAAGTTGTTTTAATATTCCTGGAAGTAGATAACTGCATGCAGATGACATAAAAAAATGCATCTAACCCATCCACAAGGCCTGTGAATTCTCTTTGAAATATTTATTGTATCCTTTTTGATTTCCACACTAATATTAAAGAAAGACACACTCTGCCTCATTATATCAACTTCTGCACACACAAACTCTTTTTGGGTGTGTATGTGTGCACAGAACATTTCACAGTAAGTCACTAAATTACACTGCTATACACACTGTATATCACTTTTTAATTTTCCTATACTGTGTTTATATGAATGCCGCATGGACTGAATTCTATTCTTCTAAAATTCATATGTTGAAGCCCTAACCCCCAATGTGACTGTATGTTTAGAAGGTAGTAAAGGTTAAATGAAGTTATAAGGGTGGGAGTCCTACTTCAATAGATTGGTGACCTTATAAAAGGAAGAGAGAGAGAGAGAGAGATCTTTCTCTCTCTCTCTCTTTCTTTTTAAGATTTTTGTTATTTATTTGACAGAGAGATAGAGAGCCAGAGAGCACAAGGTTGGAGGGAATAGCAAAGGAAGAGGAAGAAGTAGGCTTCTCACTGAGCAGGGAACTCCATGCAGGGCTAGATTTCAGGACTATAGGATCATGACCTGAGCTGAAGGCAGACACTTAACCATCTGAGCCACCCAGGTGCCCTGGTCTTTTGCTTTCTACCAGTGGAAGAACACAGCAATAAATTTATTCTTTTTAGGCCACGAAGACAGCTTTACCAGAACCCAACCATGCTAGCACACTGATCTTAGACTTCAGCCTCCAGAATTGTAAGAAAATAAGATTCTGTCTTTTAAGCCCAATCTATAGTATTTTGTT
Organism: Mustela lutreola; assembly: GCF_030435805.1. Classification (NCBI taxonomy): domain Eukaryota; kingdom Metazoa; phylum Chordata; class Mammalia; order Carnivora; family Mustelidae; genus Mustela; species Mustela lutreola. The sequence goes on along the minus strand of NC_081292.1, from coordinate 55,724,402 downwards.
ATGGCAGCCCAAGCTGATTAGTATAACTTATGTTATATAGTTCAACTAAGCTTTATTGTAGTTCTAACAATGGAACTATTGGCTATTAGCCCAACCAATAATAAAAAAAATATCATTTTTTTTTCACATTTTGCTACTATTTTTTTGTGGGTGATTTACTTAAAAGGCACCCTTTGGTGGTTAGTATAATTAGCAAGAGAAGATATGTATACTTGTACCCTGGAGATGAGTACTATTAAATATTATAAACTATACTCCTGAATCTACCAACTCGGTTACCTCAATAGGCCAGAAAATCATCCTTTTAGGTTTGGGTAGTTTCCAGGTTCTTCCAAGAGATTATCCTATTCACTGTCTCTACCAGACATATTAATCTCAAATTACACTTTAAAAAAAATATTTTACTCTGTATAAAAATCATCAAAGCTGAAGATCTTTCACTGTTTATGAAATAAATTTTAATTTGAAAGCCTCACACTCATGATCTCTATAATCTGGGCCTAATTTACATTTCCCACATATAGTAAGTACTCAGTACATAGTTATCTAATGACATTATCACTCTTGTCTTTTCCCGTAGTTTATCCTGTGATCGACTCGCTACCCAAACTGCCACATCTTCCAAGAATGAATACAAAATGTATTTCTTACAAGAAACTTTTACAATTCCAAACCACATGGACATTTTCCCCTATAATTACTCTGCCTCTTTTGACTGAAACATTTCATTCTAGCAGTGTATGCATTGGGGTATGTGAATATGTATTCATAGCATTTTTTAAATATCTATCAACTCACCTAGATTGTAAACATCTGTAGAGCTTCCACTCTCTATGCTCAGTATTCTTCATCAGTCCTTTCCTGGAAACTCAGTCCCAGATAATCTCTCTACTTTGAATATTTAGTACAAGTTTTCTATATATTTCTATTCATTTGGTCATTAATTATATCCAATATGCTATTAATTTGCTATGTGTTATTATATTCTCCACATGCTCTTGCTCTATTAACTACATTCTAAATTCCTTGAGGTCACGGGCTTTTATTCATTTAATGTCTAAAACTGAACTATGTAAAATTTTATGTATGTGAGACATAAAATTATAGCCTGGAGGGCAAAGGGCTAGAAGACAGAAGACCTCAGTTCTACTCCTTGGTTTAGCTAACCAACCATTCATGTTAGAAGTCTTTTAATAAATTTTTCTGAGTCTTTCTAAAATAAAGTTGTAGTGAGAGGAGATTGTTAAGATTGTTAAAAATTTATTTTTTTATATTGGGCCATGGTCTGCCTCTTCTACAGTGGCCAAACTGATACACTAAGAGATGAAGTATGTCTCTCTTTAAAAAGAGGATGGGAACAAAGAAGACCTCTAACAACTAGAAGCAGCCAGTGGAATATTTGAATATGGCAAAGGTTATATAAAGATTATGAATTCTTCCAGAGAATATTCTTGGCTTTACTTTGTTGTTTTTTAGGTGTTGGTTACCCACCTATGTGGGTAAGCATGGATCATTAATCAGGGTTCTCCAGAGAAACAGAACCGATAGGATGTATGCATGAACACATATATGCACACATGTGTACACATATATATTGATGTACATATGCACATATATGCATAAAACATGTCTATATGGAGTGTGTATACACATATATATGGAGAGAGAATTATTTCAAACAACTGGCTCACATGATTGTGGAACCTTTCAAGTTCAAAATCTGCAGGGCTATGCCATAAGGTTGGAAATCCAGGGTAGAGTTACAGTTTGAGTCCAAAGGCAGAATTCCTTCCTGCTCAGGGAAAGACAGTCTTTGTTCAACTGACTGGATGAGGCTCACCCACAATATGGAAGACAATCTGCCTTATTTAAAGATGACCAATTTATATGTTAATTTCATCCAGAAAACACCTTCACGGAAACATCCAGAATAATTTCTGACCAATTATCCAGAAACTGTGGCCAAGCCTAGTTGACATATAAAACTAACCAATACAATAGATTCTGTCCTTAATAGAAACAAAGAGTAATTCACATAATTTTCTTTTATTTCATTCATGGACAGTTTATCAGTCCTCTCTTTCCTGATCTAAAACTTGAGAGAGTAGAAACCCAATGCCTTCCCTTGTCATACTCAACAGGCTAACTATTCTTCTTAAGAAAAAGCAGTTGTGCTATGGTATATGGATCTCAAGTCAGATAATCTATTTACATATCCCAACCCAGTACCTATTCACTGTAACTTTGAAAAAGTCACTTAGTATTATGGAATCTCTATATCTTCAACATGGAAATGGTAAGAATAACATTTACCTCATGGATAGGTTATGAGGACAACATAAGACTATATGGAAAATGGTATGCATAGTAACATATTAACCCTAACCATTATATATTAAATAAAACCTCTCTGCCTACTCAAAAGAACTATTTTGAAAACCACACCATTCACTCATATCCTATTCAGTCATTTAGAAAATATTTATTGAATACTAATGACTGAAGTATTACACTAAGCTTCTGAAAAACAACAATGCCCTATGAAAATGTAGATTATCAAAAGCACTGAATAGTTAATATCCCATATAGTTATTATCAATTCAAGTACAGCTGGGCATGGGATGGAATAATTTTTAGTAATAACACTAGGTCATTAAACTGGCACTACTTATACTTATAAAGGGATCTTAGGTTAGGTTCCCCAGAAGCAGGGACTGAGAAGGGGATTCTTGCAAAAGTGATTTGTTAGAGATGACTCCTCTTGAGTGAGAGAAACAGGTTAGGGCAGTAAGAGGATAAATAAGCAAGGATGTGGTCTTATATGAAGACTGGCTTCAGCTCACCTTGAATCAGAGGCTAGCTTGTTGTACCCAAGAGTCTGTCTTTGGCTGTAAGATGCCCTTCTGATGATGAAGGCCATAATCTCTTAGGTACGGCAGTACTCTTCATAAGGAAGGCAATTCTTTAGAGAAGGAAGTAGCTAGCTTTGCGTTATCAGCTAGCATTCTCAACAGCTGGGCTGGATACACCTTCCAGTAAAGGGGATTTGAAACTGGCAATAGCAACCTCTGCTACAAAAGGACACTGATGTTCAGAATAACAGAGGCACTGCAAAGATGTTAAGAGCTCTCCAAATTCTTGAAAAAAAAAGAAAAGAAAGAAAAGAAAAAGACTGACATTCACTGTCATCTTTTACAGTTTTGAAAACTGGTCCTTCTTTCAATTATATATAAATTAAGTTCCTATGAATACTATTATTTTATTATCTGGAATTTCTCTTTCTTATGAAAATACAAACTTTATTTTGTTTTGAAAACAGAGCCAGAGGAAATTTTTATTTCTGTTTTCTTGATTATCTGTTAGCTGCTAAGAGACACAAGTGTACATAAGGCTTAAGCAATGCTATGTTACTTAGAAACAGTAAGCAAACAATTGTTGGATTCATACTACAGAATTAGATAGACAATATAGTAAATTTATTCTAAATAAGAAGTATGTTCTAAGTAAGAAGTGAATAGAATAGTGTACTTTCTATGTAAAACTGTAAAGAAGCAATTTTTCTGGAAAGATAGGTTTGCAAATGTAGACATTTGAAATAGTTTATGGCAGAAAACTTTAATAATATGCATAGCCACAATGAAAATTAAAGCTTTAGTTTTTCCCTTTTACCCGTTTGTTCTTAAAACCAAGTAATCAATTATATTAGTAATTGCATATATTCATAGGGTGAATTCTCATACAGCTGTTTCCATTAAAAGGAAGCTGGAGAAAGTATAGTATCTAATAATTGCTTTAAGTAACAGACCCATAAGGCTTTTAAAATCATAAAGAAGTACCAAGATGTTCACTTAGGTGATTTATACTGGGAGACTTTTCCTTTTTGTGCTTAGTATAAATATCTTAACATCATCATTGACATTACATAACATTTATTTATAATACATTAGAGCATTTTTAAGAAAACTTTTTAAAGAGCCCCTGGAAACTGCTATGATTCATAAGGCCAGGGCGAAAGAACTCATTATTTTTTTTTTCTCTTTTTTTTCTGTTTCTCCTTCTCTAGGTGGGAAAAAGAGCACCTAAAAACACTTGGCTCTTCTGGCGACAATAGGTAAAAAGTTGAAGTTCACAATGTGTCAAAACAGTTCTAGGCATTGGTTCTAATTTGAATTTTTAGAGCTACCCCATAACATACAGGACACTAGAAAAAAATATGTTTTTACTGTCCTTCCTAGTCTGTATCTAAATTGTCTTTGTTTTCTTAGGATTATATTTGGTTATACTAATAGAAAAATGCATAAGCAAATACTCTTATTATGTAGAGGTGAAGAGAACCCTAATAAAAACTCAGATTAACAGTTCATAAGAAAAATATATTGGGGCGCCTGGGTGGCTCAGTGGGTTAAGCCGCTGCCTTCGGCTCGGGTCGTGATCTCAGGGTCCTGGGATCGAGTCCCGCATCGGGCTCTCTGCTCAGCAGGGGAGCCTGCTTCCCTTCCTCTCTCTCTGCCTGCCTCTCCGCCTACTTGTGATTTCTGTCAAATAAATAAATAAAATCTTTAAAAAAAAAAAAAAAAAAAAAAAGAAAAATATATTGATGCACTTGGCAGAATTAAAGTTAAAAATTTCTGTTAAATGAAAGATGTCATAGACAAAGTTATCAAATATTTCATAAACTGAAAAAATATTATTAAATTAATCAAAATAGTAAGCAGTTAACATCTAAAATATACAAGGAGTTTACAAATCCATAAGAATAAATAAGAACCCCAATATAAAACATAGATAAAAACAGGAAATTCATTGAAAATCAAATCTGAATTAGCAGGTATATAAAGAGATGCCAAAGTCTTGGTTTTCAACAGATTGGCAAAAATTAGGAGTAGGTCAGCTATTAATGAATTATGGGAAGATGAATGCTCTTTCACATTGTGATGGCAGTATATACTAGTACAACCATTGCAGAGAACAATCTGGGCATACTTACTAGAAATGAATATGATCCAATAATCCATTCCAGGAACACATCCCAGAGAAACTTGAGCCCAGGTTCATAAGGGGACAGGCACAAAGATGTTCATTGTAGAGGCATCAGGGTGCCCATCACTACAGAAAAGGGTAAATAAAATGTGGTGTATAAATACAGTAATTCAGCACACAGAAGCAATAAACTAGTGTTATATACAGGAGCCTGGGTGAACCTCTAAATGAATATTTATTTAAAAATTACAAATTTAATGAAGGCTACAGTATAATGTCATATATATAAATTAAGAACAGATGCACATATAAAATAGTACAACATATGTTTCAAGGAACCACATATACCCAAAGATACCTATGAGCTTTGAACTTAAATGCAGTATCATGGTTCTTATAGTAAGAGGTTGGTATAGAGTTAAAATGGTGGATGAAAAGTTTAAGTAATAAAATGGGGGAAGAAAGATAACTTTGTGTAGGTAGTTGATATATGTGCTGTACACTGGTAAGTATTACTAACTCAACACCCTGCATCTGAGATTAAAAATATGTGAAATATATAACTATAATGCCTGTAATTTATAACTTAGAAAAATTTCACATCATGAATAAATATATTTAATTACTCTTCTTGCTTCTTTACCAACTACCCCAGAGCATGCCAGACTTCCATTAATTTAAGTTTTAAGTCATTGTCCCCCTCATCCTCGGTGGTCTTTACATATCCAATGACACCCTTCAAGATTACAATAAATACAGTACTTCTTTGTAAGACCTTTTAAATTGTTCTATTCAGGCAAATGTCTCCTGATATCTTAAGCTATACCAAACCATCTAAGATTTAATAATATGTTGCATATATTGTCTTCTATCTATCACTGTATTATTCCTTGCCCAGGGCTTCCTCTACTAGATGTTAACTGCACAGAAATCCGAAAGACCTCTTTGGAGATGCCAGTGGTGCCAAGAACAGTGCTGTGCATACAAGAGTATTTGGATTAACAGATTTTCAGATAAGATTTGGGATTGTGGTGGCAAGGGATGGATAGATGGGACCATAACTGAAGGTTGAAAAAAATGTGTCCTATTGCTGCTGAGAACTACTTTTGAAAGTGAGGAGAATAGAGATTCCTTTTGGAATTGGAGTTTCTTTTGGAACTAGAGGAGAAAGAGTAGAATAATCAATATCACACCGTGAATGAAGTAGCCTTCCAATCAATGAAGGAGATGAAGCTTGCTTTAACTTCCTCTTTTTTTTCTTTTCTTTTCTCTTCTCAGTGTTTCCTTATTTATGAGGAAATTTATTTATTTATTTATTTATTTCTCTGAACACTTAAAAATTTTCTTTTTATTTTAATCTACAAAATAAAACTATTAAGAGCCAACTCAGATGTGCTTCCTCCATCTTGAAAACTGTTCCATAGTTCTTCTCCCTTTTCAGGGGAAATATGTTTCTTTTGTTTTTGATTAAAGTATCATTTTGTTATGATTACTAAATGTGTAAATTACTAAATTATAGTGGGTCATTCCTCTGGAGGCTGTGGAGATAAGAAACCCCTTATATAATGGGAGTTGATAAACTGGGTCAGATTCTCACTGAGATTCAGAATTGCATTTAGCTATGCTCTGAAAATGATTTCAACAAGAGCCAAATGTTGTCTCAGAAAGGGAAATTGATCTTTGGGTAAGATCCAACAGGAGGTGGGAGCTTTGAAACAAGAAGATACATGTGGCTTGCTCAGCCCTTTGAAAGGTCCCAAAGAGATGTGGATTGGCTCCAGGAAATAATGATGGAAGAGAAAGTAATGGAAGGCATAAAGAATCAGGTAGATGATATGGTAAGGCAGAGTCTTAGCTACTTACTAATTAGCTACTTACTAACTTTGTCACCTGTATTGAGTCAATACAGCTCTGAACCTTTGCTTTCTTTTTTGTATGATAAGAGGTAAGAAAATCTTTATTTTTCATTCATCTATAAATGTTGCCATCACCTAAAAAGAACACTTGGCAGCTATAAAAACATGAACAGATAAGAAACATAAGAGAAGGAACTGAGCTTCATTCATTTAAGTAACTAATAAAGTAATGGGCCTGAAAAATATATAATAGGTACTCAACAAATATTTGTTGAATGGATGGATGAGAAAAATGGAATATATCACGAGGAAGTAAAGTCAGGAGAGAACACCAAGACCAGACTCTTAGGCCACTCATGTAGGAGGCAGAGGATGGAATTTAGGAAGGCAAATAAGAAACTGTCTTTTTTTGCTCAGAGGTCAGGACCAGGAAAAAAGCTTCAGGAGCCAGGATAGCTGTAGCATAAAAGTGCTGAGAGCCTATTATCTGTACAGAAGATTAGCAGGCATGTTTTAAAGAATTAAAATCCACAGCAGTAATGCCTACAAGTATACCTTCAACAATATGTCTGAACATTTAGAATTACATTTAAGGCAACTAGAAGGCAAGGTGAGTAAGGAAAGTGAGGAATGCCATGAAATTGCCATAGGTAAAATCAGACAGACCAGACTTTAAATCGAAGTTACATTCATTAGGAGTATATATATGGCAGAAAATTAATCTGAGACATCTAGAAAATAAAGAATTAATTCCGAAAAATGAAAATCATAGTATCTACTCTGAAGAATTGTTTTGAAGATTAAATAAGTGAACATATGAAAAGGACCTAAAATATGCCTAACATGATTTTTAAAAATTGTATTGTTATCATTATTATTGCCTTATTGTTTTTATGCATAATAGAGAATGTATTAGCCAACTCAATCTTTGGCTTGAGTTCAGTTCAAGATCTTGTAGTTTGTAAACTAAATTGCTTCTTTATTTTTGGGTTTTTCTTCCAAGTGTGTTTTTTTCCTATATTGTGCTCTTTTAAAAGTCCAACCCATCCACTCCCCCATAATTCTAGCTTTGTTTTAGCAGCATCAAGGAAAAAAAGACATTTCTACTTAGGCCAGGGAGGCTAAGTGGCAGATGGCTGTGGTCTGGCCAATAAGGCCTCAGATCTCAGATGTTAGAGGAACAGAAAAAAGTCAGAGCAGAACTATGGGAAGAAACAGGAACGGTGGAAGTTTTCTTTCACGTGACTGTAAGAGATGAACCATACCAGATTCAACTACTTAGATAACCTTCCCAAATAAGAGGTGATGTCCCCCTCTAGTGTTTGTTTCTAGTTTATATAATTGACCCTTGAAAAGCACAGGTTTGAACTGTGAGAGTAAACTTACATGGGTTTGTTTTTGTTTTTGTTTTTTAAATAAATACAGTACTGTAAATGAAAAAAAATAAATACAGTACTGTAAATGTATTTTCTCTTTCTTATGATTTTCCCAATCATTTTCTTTTCTCTAGCTTACTTTATTGTAAGAATAGTATATAATATATATAATATACAATATAGGTGTTAACTGATTGTTTATGTTATTGGTAAGGCTTCCAGTCAACAGCAGGCTATTAGTTAAGTTTTTGGGGAGTCAAGAGTGATATGTGGACTTTCCACGGTGCAGGTGTCAGCACCCCTAGCCCCCCATAATATTCAAGGGTCAACTGTAATAACTTCATTTGAGTGGGGAGTAAGAGGAAGATTGTTTCCTAAAGGCTACTGCTTTGTAAGATACATATTTTTAACAGTAAACAAAGTTAGCTACGATGTGAAAACTCTGCAACTGAACAGATTAATAAGAAAATTAATAGAAGACCTGTTACAGAAGTTACATTAATACTGATAACTTGCCAGTAGCTACACTAGAGTTAACAAATATGGTTTATCATTGCTAAATCAGATTTTTAAAGAAACTGTATTTATTTATTTTTTTTCATTTACAGTACTGTATTTATTTAAAGCTAAAGAAACGTGTTAAGACTGTTAAACAAAAGTTTTAGCTAGCTTTGAAGCTACCTTCATCCTCAATAGGTTGACTCTGACAGAAATAGGCCTCCTTAGGTTTTGGACTCTGACAGAAATAGGCCTCATTCTGTAGTTAGTTCCACCCTTAAACCCCCGGCTCAAACATAGTTTTGGTGTTAGTTCATAAATTACAAAGCCAACAGACCATTTTAGTTAAAGGATGATCAAGTATAGGGCCTGGGTAGGTCGGGAGTAGATGAAGATGAAGGGTGGGCTGGGTTTCACCTCTAATTGTCGGCTCAAGCTTTCAGGCTGAGAGAATTGTTCCCAAGTGTTCAGAGCAATCTCAGTTCTACAACCCCAGACACAAAGTAGGATTTCAGGGGGCGGGGAGGGGGGGAGTGCCTTAACTCCTTAATCTGTGTGTGACTATCAGGTCTCGGGAATACACTCCAGTAACGTCAGGTGACCAGCTAGCGGAAAATGGAGAGTGAACTGCACAAACGTGTGTAAGGGCGCGTTTGGTTTGCTTGTGAGCTTAGAGCCCTCAGGGAGAGAGAAGACAGAACTGTAATGACTCACTGAGGGACTGGTGAAGGGCGGCCCATGAGGCGCTGAGACATTCTAAGTGGAAGGATAGTGTGTGAGGAAAACAAGTCTGCGGTCAGGAGAACAAAGACGTCGTTTAGCTACGGCACACAACCTGAAGCGGTTTAGGCTTACCGGGAGGGCGACCGGGAAAGCTCACAGTCGGGAAGCAGCGGTGCAATTGCAGCGAGAGGCGCGCCTCTCCTGAGCCCCGCCTCTCCTGAGCCCCGCCCCTCCTTAGCCCCGCCCCTCAAGCGTCGAGCCAATGGGAGACCGGGATATTAGCTGGTGGGAGGTGCGGCCGGGTTGCTACAGCCGGAGCTGGGCGGTGGCGGCGGCGGCGGCGGTAGCGGCGGTAGCGGCGGTGGCGGCGGGTGTTGGGGGAGAAATCTCGGGGATCCGAAGGTGGTGGCGCAATGGAGGGACTGGAAGGTGAGGAGGTGGAGAGGTGCGGGCCAGGCGGTGAGAGCGGGCCCGAAGCAACCCGCGGTGCCCAGGACGGTGGTGCCGGTGGCCAGGGGCTGGACCGGAGCGGTGGACCCTGCCGCTCCTTCGGAGGCCCTAGCGGCCGGTAGCTTTTCAGCCCCCAACACCGTGGAGCTCCGGATCCTCAGGCTGCCCCGCCTCAGACGGTCTTCAGCTGGGGTTCCCGACCGGGAGCCTGATACTCCTTTGGCATGTGCCTGCTGGTCTCTTTTACCGTCTTTTGGTCTTGCCTGACTCCTGAGTGCCCTTTTGATAATCACAGTCTCCAGCCAGATTTTATTTTTCTTGCAAAGTGGACTCTCCATTAATGACCATGGCCTCTCTACTGCCAGCCTTAGCTGGAGCCCCTGGGTGTGTTTGCAGCCTCTAGCTCCAGACACTTTCCTGGCCAGTGTCCCTAGGTAACCGTTTTTCTCTTTCTGCCGCATCTTCTATCGGAGGGATGCCAAGAGCATCTACCGAGGAAGAGTCACTGGCAGCCTCAAAGCCGGGACAATAGATGAACAGAAGGATTTAAGAGCTTGTTAATGACGACTCTGTAAGGAAGAGCCGGCATTGATTCCTTATCTTTGAGTTAATCCTTGTGCTGTAACCATGACTCCAGATTTTGCTTTGTTCTCAATTCTTTCACTTCTCTATTATTTTTGTCCGTCTTATCCTCTGTAATATAACATTTGCCTAAAAACAACAATGGGAAAAAAAAAAAACTAGTTAACATTGGCAACAACAGTTTCAAGGTTGTATTTCAAATTGTGGTTAATCCTTCTGATGAACGATCCTGTTGCCTTGGTTTAGCTCTTTCCCCCCCTCCTATTTTACATAGATTCAGGTGGAATTAAAAATAAACAGAGGTGTTGAGCTCTGTATTGTTGCATGCCAGAAAACAAATTATTTCAGGTTGTGTTATAAAGTGAAAAGTAGTAACTGGTAACTTTTTGCAGTTACCTAAGCATGCCAAAAAACAAACGTAATGATGAATATGATAGGTTTTAATGCTTTTACTCTCACAGTAAATAGCTTGAGAATGGTAAATGAGAATTCTAATAAATTTTCCTTTTGTGGGCAGCTACAGTGTACTGTGACAAGTGAAGTTCCTGTTCTCTGGTCGTGTAATTTATTTCAGGGAGATCATTAAGTTTCCATGAAATAAGAATTGTAATGATCACACTTCTTACTTTCAAGATACTGTTTTTTAGAGGACATATGGAGGAACCTAATTTTTAAAATAAATTTTAATATATGTGCTGGTCTTGTAACACAGTGGATAGGATCATGGGTTTTGGAATTCTTGTGAAGTTGTCATAACATACATTAAGTGCTTTAAAACAACTTTTCTGAAGATTTTTATTATTTCATTTAACATTTGTAATTAAGGCAAAGATTTTCATCTGTTTTTTCACTTATATATGCTAAGCGCCTAAAGCAGTGTCTGACCCAAAGTGGGTACTTAATAAATATTTGTCGCTAGATAAATGACTTTGTCTATCATAGGCACCATTCTAGGTCCCAGGGTTGTAGCAAAAAAGAAAAAGTCAAAAACCCTGTTCTCTTTGAATCTATGTTTTAGTGAACCTTATATTCTAGCAATACCAAGACATTACGATTGAAATCTTACTAAGAATGCTTTTAAAATATAATGAAAATCCAGTGTAGTATTCAATACATTTGTGGAAAAATATATGTATTCTGATGTGATATGTTATGAGGGGTATGTTTTATGGGCCCAGCTTATGATGTATCACGGTAAACAGTACTTGCTCCTTACTTTTGGGGGTATTTTGTTTTTGTTTATTGTTTAACAAAATGAGTTACTATCATTATGATGTGTTTAGTTCTAATAGGTTAAGTTAAAATATATGAAATAGGTTTTTTTTTTTTTTTTTTTTTTTTTTGTAGAACAAAACAGTTGAAAAATCAGTCCCTGTTAGGTCCTATTTTGCAAAGACCAGAATTTGGAATCTTAAGGTTCCATCCATTAATTCATTCATCCATGCCTTCATTTAATAAATATTGATACAGTGATAAATAAGATAAAGTTTTGCCCCTAATGGAAGTTAAAGTCTAGCACTTGGGGTTTTTTGTTTTGTTTTTTTTAAGATTTTATGTATATATTAGAGAGAAAGCATAAGGAGTGAGGAGGGAGAGAGAAAAGCAGACTCCCCTCTGAGCAGAGAGCTAGATGCAGGGACTCCATCCCAGGATGTCAGGATCATGACTTGAGCCAAAGGCAGATCTTTTAACAAGCTTTCCCCCTAAAGTCTAGCACTTTGAGATCTAATAAATGTTATATTGCAGTCCTATAGAAAATCTTCAGGAATTTGCTTACCATGTCATAGTAATTGAGTAAATATTGTACTGTTTGGTGTCAGACTCATGTTTCTAGTTGAAGCTAGTTACTGGACTAATCTTGATTGTAAAACCAGAAAATATATGGCCCCTTAAAAAATTCTATTGAAGATTATCATACTCTTTTAAAAATTATTTACATATAAAGCATGTGCCACTTTTATTATTTTTGGTCTTCTGGGACTTCTCATGTTCCCTGATCGTTAAGAGATGAGGTAGTAGTCTGAACACTCTATTTCAAAACTAAATATAAATTATCGCTCATGATTCTGTATCATCTATATTTGAGAATTTCTGTGTTCTGTGTGTAATTGGAGCAAAACCTTTAATTTCTTTTCACCTAACTCTTGTGCCCTGTAGGTATACCTAAGGCCTATAGAATTAGGTCTAGACTTGGGAGAGTTTTAGTCTCTCCTAAGCTTTGTATCTATAAAATGGAGAGATGATAAACTTTAAGCAGATTTAATAAATACACTATTGTCATTTCTTTCATAACATCTTGATAAGTGGTTATTAACAGTTGTAATAGAGATCAGGCTCCCCATTCCTTTTCGGCTTACTAAATTAGCAGATCTTAGTGTACTGCCCTCTAAAACCTCATTAGAAGTCTAATTGCTCTTCTCTGGTGTACCCTAGATTTAGTTGAAGGAAGCATTCCTGTCCCATTAGGGTTTCCTTTTGGTTTTGTTTTCTCTAGTCCAAACACATGCTAGTTTACTGAATAATTCTTCATCTTTATTGATTTATCTAGCATTCATTGTTTTTTAGTCTTGAGTTAGATGCTAGGTTATTTTAAAAGCCAGTGTGTTAGAGAGGCCTGTGTTTGGATCATTGTTTTGTTTCTTTTTAGTTCTGTGGTTTAGTAAATCTCCACTTCAGTTTCCTCAGCTATAAAAAATGGAGGCTTTAAATACTAATCTACCTGAACTATATTAATATTAAATGATGTCACATACATAAAGCATTTAGTGAGGTGCCTAGTACATAGGAGTTCCCCTCAGTCCTTGTTTATTGGATGGGGAAACTCATATAAGTGTGTTGGGAGCTTAGGAGTGTTTCAGTAGAAGTAAAAAGCATGCTTGGAAGGGATTGTGTGCAGTCTTACTCTATATAGATGGCTATGGTACAGGATGGGCTGGAGAAAGAAGAGACTGGAAATATGTATATGGGATGGGGATTTGAACTAAGGCACAGATTGTGGGAATTAGAAAGGGAGGAGAGGTGAGATATGACTTGGATATGAGAGAGAAAAAGAAGCAAAAGTGTTGTCTAGCTTTGATGAAGAGTAAATATTAATATCTGAAGGTCTCTGCTTTAAAAGTCTCCTCATTAAAGAAGCTCTCCCCGATCATACCCACTTTCCAAATACGCTTACATATAACACTATGACTGTCTTTTCTCTTCTTACTCTGCTCTCTTTTTCTGCATTATCACTGCTTATCACTACCTGATATTTTATGTATTTGTTTTTATTTTTTCCATGTTAGAAGAGTAGAAGCTCTGTAAGATCATCACTGTTTGCTTACCTCATCGAACAGTTCCTGTCTCAGGGCACCTGGATGGCTCAGTTGGTTAAGCTGCTGCCTTCAGCTCAGGTCATGATCCCAGAGTCCTGGGATCGAGCCCCACATTAGACTCCCTGCCAAGCAGGGAGTCTCCTTCTCCCTCTCCCTCTGCCTGCCATTCCTTTTGCTTGTGCTCTCTTCAATATGTCAAATAAATAAATTAAATCTTTAAAAAAAAAAAAAAAAAGAACAGTTCCTGTCTCATGCTAGGTGCTCAACAAATACTTGGGGGAATCAACAAATTGATCTATTTTAATGTAGTGTTTGGGCCTGATAAAGTTTTCCTGCAGTTTAGGTAGAAGAGAAAGGGAGGAGGTAAAGAGGAGTTAGTAAATGTAAGCCAGTGTTTCAAAAGATGTGCTACTCAGAACATTGGTCCTAAATGTCTCCTGGGGTCAAGATTTCTGTTAGGAAAATAATAATATACTAAATCCCTTTTTCAATACTGAGGAAGTTCTGCCCTAAGAAAACCCATTCCTTTAATATAGCATTTGCCAAACATGTGACCATGGATCAAAGGATTTGAGGGTGATTGGTGAAAGTAGAAATGACTAGTCAGGTTCAGACTGAGTAGGAAGAAAAGTGCAATGAGGAATGGGTTATCAAGAAGATGCAAATCATTCTGAGATCAAGAAAGTGATTTAAAGAGAGGTAGAAGGTAGGAGTACATGGCCAGAGAAGGTGCTTGGGTATTTTAAGAGTCCAGAGGTGGACCATTACTAAACTATTTTAACAGTTGTTATTTTTGTTGAACTGGAGTGGTGGACTAAAGAGGAGTAGACTGTGAAGGCTCTCTGTTGAGTAGGTTAAGTGTGAATGTTTAACTGTGAAGGCTCTGTGTTGAGTAGGTTAAGTGTGAATGTTTAACTGTTGAAATCTAGGATGAACTCAAAGAGGAAAGTCTTTTGAGATTATTAGGGATTGTTGACCTGAAAATAATTAGATTTTGAAAAGGATTGTTGGAAAAAGACTGTATAACAGATGCTGTATGCTTCAAAACGAAGGTTTGTTTTAAAGGTTGGATTCAGATGAGCAGTGACCCATGGTGAAGAAAGAGACATGCTACACAGAAGCCAGAACTGTTCTTAATTTCCAAGATTTCATTTCTTTTGAAAATGTTCTTTCCTATTTCTTAAATAGATACATTTTAGAATGTCATAACTATTTAGATAACAGCATATTATTTCACATCTATATATATGTAATATATATCATAGTATTATATAAAGATACCATTTCAAGCCTTATGGTGCAGGTTTTGAAGTTGCCAAATACAGTAATGCATAACAGAATCAACACTGTGTGTGAGATAAATTTTATAAAGAAAAGTTATGGAGAGTTTTAGAATATTAAGGTACTTTAGTTACTTGGTTTTATCCATTAATTTGAGTGCTTCTTTTGACAGTGCTTGCTCTCTGCTACAATAGTCACCCCTCTGCATATCATCTCTACTATGTTTTTATAAGCCTCACAGTTTGCTTGCTTTTGCCACACAAGAGAGATTAGTGTTTGCCTTCAAGTGCTGGAGAAGAGTATTTTCTTATTTTATTGGTTGTAAAGCATTTTCATGTATAACATCTCAGATGACCCCTTAAGTTTTAAGGTAGACAGAGCAGATAAAATTCTCATTTAACAAATGTTAAACTGAGGCTATTTATATGATTAGTCATACATTTTTCTTCTAATTCATGTAATGAAGACTTTTCCAACAAGGAGAGAAACATCTTGTTCTTTGCTATAGTTCCTTGCAGATTCTTAGTTCCATATATAGACAAGTGGAATTGATTTTCTCAGCATTCTGCATGCTACCTGAAGCATTCATTCCTCCATCTGCAGTTGGTCAGCTGGTTTAGTCATCCTTATATCTGACCAAATTTTTGTTTAATTTAATGCCAGTAAGAGGGTATGTTATCATCCATGTACCTTTCTTGCTAATGTGGTCTTAGGGTAGGTTTTATTAAATACATATAGTATATTTGTTATGGTGTATTAGATAGAAGGGGGCCATGTATGTCATTCAACCTAACTTCCTTCCGAATTTTATACAAGAGGAGGCTGAACCTTAGTGAGGTTAAATATCTTCCCCAGGGAGTTATAGTTCTGGGACTTATTAGACAAATTTCAGTGCCTTTTTTGCTAAGCTGTCATGTCTTTTAATTAATACCATTACAACAAAATGTAGCTTTGTGACTCAGAACCTAAGCTGCTTATGACGTGTTGGTAGAAGAGGGTGTTCACACTAACATACATTTGCATGTTATACTTTGTGAATTATAGGGCTATGCTGTATGACTACCTAATATAAGAGGGAGAAAATTAAAAATTTATATCTATTTATTTTGAATGAAGTAATGACTTCAAAATTTTTGTAAAATTTTTGTTATTTATTTAACTGAAGTATACTTTAAAGCAGGTAAAATAAGTGATACTCTAACATTTTGTATTGATGAATTTTTAAATCATTGCTTAGAATTTAAAAGGTTATATGAAAATTATAAGTAAACAATAGATTATGTATCATGTGGCATCACTTTGAGCATCATTATGAAGACATTCTTAGTGTATGTTACAGATACATAGTGAAATTAAGTCCCTGTTCTCCCTAGATAACCTAACCTCTGGTATTAGAGAAGAACAATTCAGGCAAATCTTTGCTTTTGTAGTGCCCACAGCTTTACTGCCACCGTAGAGACATTGCCTCCATTTGAGATGATAGTCACTATCTACCATTAAAATTGGGCAGTGGAGTATTGAGAGAATGAGAGAACAAAACAGTTTTTCTATTATGGTTTGATTATATTCCCACCCATGTCTATTTTGATTCTTCTATTAGTTTTCTTGAACTTACTAAATGCTTTGGAACAAATTACATGAAGTCATAATTGTACTTTTCTCATGAGTTTCTTTAGGTTACTTCTAAAACAAAGTGGCTATTTGTCTTTCATGTGATAAGGAATTTTAACAGTAAAATATTCAGCAGAAAATATATTTAAGAAATATATTTAAATGTATCTAATTATGAATTATATTCAATTATTATTTTATATTATATATTAATTATATATTGTTAATATATTTAATGATTAAATAAATAAAATATATTTAATATAGTTAAGATACAGATTCAAGTACCATTTTTAGAAAATCACAGGTATGGCAATAAATTTAGTTTTGATAATTGGCTAGACAGTAAAATGACAAATAGACTCAGCTATGTAGAATTCCAAAGAATGTAGTTGTTTCTTTTAAATAAATTCAGCAACAAAATCTGTTGTATGAAAATGTGTGATAGATGCAGTAAGTTTTGATTGAGTAAAAGTTTCAGCTACTTGCCAGTTATTTGATGAATTGTGCCATAGGATGGAATATCTCAGTTTGCTGGTCCATTGAATTCTTATATAATATTATATGTATAAAATAATGAACAATTTATATAATAAAGGTAAGCATAGTAACTAGGGATTCTTTAAGGCATTATAGTTCCTATTGTCTGCTGTTACACAGACAAATTATTATTATTTTTCTTAAGATTTTATTTATTTGTGAGAGAGAGAGGGAGCAAAGCAGGGGGAGCTGCAGGCAGAGTAGAAGGAGAACCAGGCTCCCCACTGAGCAAGGAGCCTGATGTGAGACTTGATCCCAGGATCAGGATCATGACCTCAGCCAAAGGCAGATGCCCAATGGACTGAGCTAGTCCCAGAACAAGATTCTTTTTATCTTAGAATCCTTAGATCATCTCAGGAAGCCATCTCACTGATCACCAATGTTATATCTTAATCCTTTGAAGATTAATAATATATAATATTAACCTCAAGGTAAACAATGTTTAAAGTTTGGTAATTTACAGTAGAGACAGGCTATAAATTCAGAAAATGTAACAAATTGGTTTGTTTAAAATTAAAACAAGATATTTCCAACAATATCAGTTTGGTGATACTTAAATCATGACATCAGTATTTGACATGTCCTTTTTGACCACTGATAACTCTAAGTCTTGTGCCTCTTTTAATAATATTACTTATTCCAAAATGAAACAAGACATTTTCCACAAGAACTGACAGCTTATATATGAGGACATTAAAATTTGGAAGTTTCACAATTTGAACAAAGAATTTATTGATTAAATTCTTTTCTCTTTTAGAAAATGGAAGTGTCCAAGTAGGAGAATTGTTACCTTGCAAGATTTGTGGAAGAACGTTCTTTCCAGTGGCATTAGTGAGTACCTTTTTCCTTTGGATTATGATAGATCTGTAATTATTCGATAATTTAGGACAACTATCTTGGGAAGAACCTCTGTGGAATAATTTAAAGAGATACTAGTCAGTGTTCTTTGTTCAAGTGTATCAGTTCCACCTATGTCTTTCTTCTAGAGAGGTCTCTCCTTCATAGTTTGGTCTTCAGAACTACTCTGTTAAGTGTTTCTGTGTGGGAATATTAACAAAAACAGAACAAAAACTCAGAAGTGCGTAATTATGTATTTAAAGATAAAGAATGCTATGTGTCTGGGATCTGCTTTAAAGTACCTTAGGAAAAAGAGCTGGGATAGATGACAAGATTGCTAAATTGCTGATAAGTGTTGATGAGTAAGTGGGAGTTCATGACACTATGCTCTTAATTCTTATGTATATTTGAAATATTTGAAGAAAAGTTGTTTTCAATTAAAAGTGTACCTAAATTATATACCTATATTATGCATTCTTTTTAAATTTTTATTATTTTTTATATTATACATTCTTTAGCTACTTTTATTAGTAACACAAATAGGAGTACTTTTAATTGATTTTAATGTTAAATAACCAACTAGAGAATAATGAAAAAATACCTATGTACCTAAAATATTTTATTTTTACCTTAAATATAAAAATACATTTGTTAATATTTTGATGCAGAATAAAGACTTTTCTTTGAATATGCATCTGCTGATTAAAGTTCTGCCACAATCCAGAATGCGTGTTACTATTTCCAGTTTGTTTCTTTAAAGTAAAACAAGGATTTAATGATCCAAAATATCTGTTGGAATATCGACTCTTTTTAAATAATAACAGCTTTTTTCCTTTGTTCTTTAAAAACATCTTGCCCACACTTAACTCAATGATTTTGTTGTTTTTGTATCATCTCGCTGTTTTTCAAACCATTTTCAAAGCATTCAGCTCAGTTTACATAGGAAAGAAAATGCCTTCGTTTGCCCTTATTTAATATTTAATTAAATAATGTAATCACTATACAACTACAGCTTATATAACACATCATATTTGGAAATAAGTACTACATACTTTTGACACAACTCAATGTAAGAACAGGCATCTATCAGAAAATTGCTTGCTAGCCACACTTTTATTTTTTTCATATTTAAGAGATTTTTATTCTAATAGCTATAATTATAGTACTTGCTTGAAAACTAAAAACAAGTATGTATTAATTTCTAAGTATATATTGAAAATTTAAGAGGTTGCATGATATCAAACGAACCAGTTTGGAGGTTTCCTCTTTTCTCAGATAAAGTTTAACAGTTCTAGCTTGTTCAGTGTTTATCAAAATACAAAAGAAAAAAAGTGCATATAGTGCACTTCAATTAACATATTTTATTTGGAAGAGGAAAAATGATTATTTATCCAGTAGGTTAACTGAACGTCATTTATAAGAGCAATCATTGTAATGTCCTTAAAATGAATACATGAATGATTGAATGAATGAGTTGGCAGCCATATTTAAAAAACCTATAGAAGTGGAATGCTAGATAGCTCAAAAATCATGGGTAAAGAAAGATAAACTTGTTCCTTGTAATATGTAAATGTAATATGGTAACATGCTACTGTTGTATTAAGAACTTTAGTAAGCCAGGTTACTACTATTGTTTTAATTTTTGTAATCCTCACACTAATGCAGTCTCTGTTTACATTCTTTTTCCAGTATCTATTTTCATGTATTTAATAATGAAGATAACTTTTTTTTCCCACTTAAATAACTTTGGCTTTGTTACATTATTTTCCTTATTCTTAGCAGTGTGGAAACTGGAATAGTCAATAACTCTCAATAAAATTTTGGAAGACTATTTATCTATACTTTCTTGTTGTATATAGTATTCATATTTTCTTGAGAAATAACTTAGAGCATGCATTATATATACTTTTTAATGGTTTTAGTTAAAGCAAAATATCGTATTTATATATTATTTCATCTTCTAGTTTTGAAATTGGTCTCAAATGACAATTTGAAGTTTATAGATTTCCTTTCTATAGAAAAGAAAATGATGCATTGTATTTCTTTATCTTAATAGAAAAAACATGGACCTATTTGCCAGAAAACTGCCACTAAGAAGCGGAAGACTTTTGATTCAAGCAGACAAAGAGCTGAAGGAACTGATATTCCAACAGTAAAGCCTCTTAAACCTAGGGTAATTATATAGCTTTTTGGATAGTATGAATTCTGCTTTGTGTTTTCAGTTTAAAAATGATCTGAAACTTGTTTATTTTAAACTTCTGCTAAGGGGAAACCAAACTACTATCTCCAGATCTATTACAGTGAGGTTTTTGTAGCATCAGATCTCTAGTTGCTTAGCTATAGGCTGGAAACAATTAAAAATTCCTCACATGTTCTTTTTAAGTCATTGTTAATTATTGCAGCCTATTTAAGCACTCTAGTTTAAGCCTCTTATCAAGTATAGTCTCTATATACAAAAGCAAAGTCATAATTTACAGATACCTTGGCATTATAGATATTTATTATCTTGATTAATTGTCTGTAATTGTGATCTTATGCTTTCTGGGGAAGTTTGATCAGTTACTCAACTGTCCATGTATAGCTGTTGTCAGTTTATTTTCTTTGAAAGCAATGAATCTCCTTTAATAATATCTCTTTAATTCTACCTGTGATATGTTATATTGCCAACAATAAAGCACATACATACTTTGTTCGGAATAGTTTTAAAGAGTTAGTTCAATGAAAAGTCAAAATTTGAGTACCTCATTGAATAGATTTTTGAAATAAACCCTTCTTCATTGATAATAACCTCTCCCAGTGCTACAGGAGAACATTTCCCTGTGGGGCAACTAATCTTACTAATAAAATTATTTGATAATAGAAAAGTTGAATGTTCATCTTTTTTTTCAGTCTATGTATAAGTGAAGGTGAAATTTGAATAGTGTACATAAACCATTATTTGATATTTTTCTTAGTATATCTGCTGGATATATGATTATATTGGCTTTAATTGGCTAAGAGGTAAACTGTTGAAATTTTTAGACAGTGTAATATACTGGGTGTGAAAATGAAAGCTGGCTCAAGAGTCATACTGCCTGGATTTAACCCTTGCTCTATTACTTACCATGCTGTGTTGGGAAGTTACTTTATCTGTGCATCTCTTTATCTGTAAAATGGTGATAGTAATGCTAGTATCTGTCTTGTAGGGTTCTTACTGAATTTATCCATAGTGATCTCTCAGTAAATATTAATTATCCTATTTTTTTTTTTAAGATTTTATTTATTTATTTGTCAGAGAGAGAGAGAGACAGAGAGAGTGAGCACAGGCAGACAGAGTGGCAGAGGGAGAAGCAGGCTTCCTACGGAACAAGAAGCCCGATGTGGGACTCGATCCCAGGACACTGGGATCCTGACCTGAGCCGAAGGCAGCCGCTTAATGAACTGAGCTACCTAGGCGTCCCAGTTATCCTATTTTTTAAAAAAATGATTTATTTATTTATGTATTTACTTATTAGAGAGAGAGTGTGTGCGAGAGTGAGTAGGGGCAGAGGGAGAGGGAGAGAAAAACCCAAACAGTCTCTGTGCTGAGTGTAGACCCTGAGGCAGGCAGTGGGGTGGGGGGTTGGAATTGCTCAATCCCACAACCCTGAGATCATGACCTGGGCTGAAATCAAGACTTGGACACTTAACCGACTAAGGGAGAAGGGTTCTAATAGTGAAAAAAATTAACCTTCAGATTAAAAATAAAGTAAAAACCATGGCTTTACATGAAGTAGTATAATTTCTTGGTACTTAAAAATGTGGTTTATAGAGCAATCATACCAGCACTATTTGAGAACTTGTTAGAAATGCAGAATCTCAGGTCCCACCCAGAAATACTGAGTTAAGAATCTGCATTTTAACAAAATCCTTGGGCAAGTCATAGGCGCCTTAAAGTTTGAAATGCTGTGTATTAGAAGATTTTTTTCAAGATTTTATTTATTTATTTGTTAGAGAGAGAGCATGAGTGGGGGGATGGGGCAAGCAGAGGGAGAAGCAGACTCCCCATTGAGCAAGGAGCCTGAAGAGGGACTTGATCCCAGGACCCTGGGATCATAACCTGAGCCAAAGCCAGATGCTTAACCGACTGAGGCACCCAGGTGTCCCAAACACTATTTTTATTTTTAGATTTTATTTATTTATTGGAGAGAAAGAGAGTGAAAAGATTTTATTTATTTATTGGAGAGAAAGAGAGTGAATGAGAGAGAGAGAGAGAGAGCACGCGCGCTTGCGCACTGCTGGGGAAGGAGCGGAGGGAGAGGGAAAAGCAGACTCCCCACTGAGTAGGGAGCCTTACACAGGGCTCCATCCCAGGACACTAGGGATCATGACCCCAGCCAAAGGCAGATGCTTAACCGACTGAGCCACCCAGGTGCTCCTTTGTTAGAAGATTTTAATATCATAGTGCAGTTCTGTCTTTATCTGTATCAAAGAAGTCCTATAAAATCACAAGCAGAGTGGAGGAAAGCAGATATAAATTCCATTTTGGGAATAACTAAAGGTAGGCGTAATCCACAGAGTACAAAATATATTAAGGGCTGCCCAAAGCTTCTGGTCTTCCAGAAGAACCTGCCCATAGAAGAAGTGTAGAAAGTGGCTAAAGGACCCATGGCCCGGAATGGGAACCTGTCACCTTAGAGATGAAGGGTCTCCTTGTCTTAAATGTGACTCCTTAACTGTGAGGGGTCTAAACAGGAAGTATAGACCCCTTTTTTGCTGCAGCCAAAGCAGGAATTGGGGTATCGGAACTTGGGTAGCCAGGAATTGGAATTAGCTTGGCTGAAATTGGACAAAAACCAGGAGCGAGGAAGTAGGGACATAAGGCACAGAGAGTTTAAGGGGGCCCAATGGCAGAAACTCTCAAAAAAATCACTAATGAAAAAAAAAATACACTTTCTGAACATAAGGAGCCTATCTAAAGGGCTAGGTCTTTTAGTTTGGTTTTGTTTTGTTAGTTTAAGTGATTAATATGGTTACTGAGGGAAGCATGGTTGGCAACAGGAGCCTTCCTGGACCCAAGTTGTTTTAGAGAAGCATGAGAGGTATGGCTGTGTGATCAGAGAGGCCTTATTTGCATCCATATCTGGTATAACGGAGAAGATAGCTGGCTTTCAGTTTGTGTACCTTGGAAGCAAACTGTGCACCTTTCCTCCCTAGAACCTCTTGTAAATAGCTGTAACAAGAAAACCTAATTCATTCAGTGATGAGTAATAAAAAGCATTAATTTAGCACTGACATAGGATGCTGTGAAAAGAAAGGTAGATGAGAGCTGCAAAACTTATCAGTAGGTGAGTTATACTTACAGAGTAGATGAATGTTGTGATCACACCTTTCACCATAAAAATTAACTTTAAAGAATCAGTCACATTCAATAACTGAGTTTGCTTGTATTTAGTTAAGATTTTGTATCTATATTTGTGAGAGAGGTATATTTGTAATTTTTCTTTTTATCAAATGTTTATTTGATAAACTTTTTATCAAATGTTATTGCTCTCAACAGACTAGTTAGAAAGTTGTTCTCAGGGTGCCTGGGTGGCTTAGGCAGTTAAGCACCTGCCTCCCGCTCAGGTCATAATCCTGGTGTGCTGGGATGGAGCCCTGCATCAGGCTCCCAGCTCAGCGGTGAGCCTGCTTCATCCTCTCCCTCTGCTGCTCTCTCTGCAGTGCTCTCTCTCTCAAATAAATAAATAAAATCCTTTAAAAAAAAGGTTGTTTTCTTGGTTTATGTTGAAAGAGTTTTTAAAAGATTGATGCTATTTCTTCCTTAAATGTCTACAAGAATTCAATTCTAAAGGCATCTGGGCCAATTTTCTTTAGGTTTTTAAATAATAGATTCACACACACACAAAAATAAATGTGAGACTGTTAGGATTTTGTTTCTTTTAGTATCTGTTTTGTGGTGTTTGTCAAGGATATTGTCCACTTAATGTTGTCAGATTTATTAGCACAAAGGTCCATTTTGGTGTCTTCTCTTTTCCTTATGTTTGTAAGATCTATATCATGTACTATTTTCCATCCCTTGGTATTGTGTGATTTCCTTTTTTCCCTTATTAGTCCTGCCTCATTAGTATTTTTTAAAAATCATCATTTGACTTTGCTGATTCAATGTATATTCTTGATTTAAAAAATAAAGACCTAATAAGGATAGTTGGGTATTTGAATAATGTGACAAAATAAATGTATGATAGCACAGGAGCCAGCATTATGCATAGTAGAAAGATGCTTAGAGATAGCCATTAAAGACAGGAACAAGATTAAGCTCCAAGCAATATAGTAATTGCTATAACTGATAGAGTTAGATATTAGATGCATAGGGATTAGAAAAGAGGAGGTAAATGCATCATTATTAGGAGATGATATACCTGGAAAACCCAAGAGAATCAGCTGCTAAAATATTACAAACAATAAGAGAAGCCTGTGAAATAATGAGATATAATGCTAATATACAGAAATTACTAGGTTTCATATTTCAACAAACCCTTGAAACATAAAAAAGTAGAAAAGACTCTATAAAAGAACAACACAAAATAAAAAATGTATAGGGATAAACCTTTTAAAGGTATAAGACTTTCACATAGACTACTTATAAAAACAAAGCACAAATACTTCTTCAAATGCAAATATTATATAATGTTTTTGGATAAGTAGATTCAACAAAATAAAGATATTAAGTTTCTTAAGTTGTTTATGAATGTAATGTTTAAGTTTTCCAGTTAAAATACAGTTTAAAAAATTAGACAAGCTGATTCTGAGGTTCATATGGAAAAATGTACATACAAGAATAATCCGAAAAGATTGCGAAAGCAGAATGAAGTAGGGTTATCCTATCAGATATGAAAATATTATTATAAAGTCTCAGTATTTAAAACACTGGTACTAACACAAGCATAGTCAGAACACTGGAACAGAAGAGAAAGTTCAGAAATAGGCCCAAATATAAAAGAGAATATGATAAAAGTGTTAATAGTTCAGTGGGGAGCAAAGTCAATAAAGGATGCTGAGACAGCTACATAGCCATGTTAAAACCAACAAATAAAGTTGAATCTATATGTCACAATATAACTCATGATAAATTCTGAATGAATAAAAGATTTAAAATTTTACAATGAAGTCATGAAAATTCTAGGAGGAAAACATGGGAAAATTCCACTTGTTCCAACTTTACACATTGAATAAATAGTGACTTGCTAATAGTGACTATAAATCTGGAGACCCATAAAAAAACAAGTAAATTAAACTATATTTTAAAAATTAATTCCTCATATCAGGAGATCCTTAGACAAGGTCATAAGACAGCCATATTGTAGGGGAGGGCTGAGGCTAATCTATAAAGAGTTAACTAAAAATTGCTAAAATTAAGACCAGTAATCAACAGGTAAGTTGACCAGGCATATAAACAGTACACAAAAAAGGCAATGCAATTATTCTTGATATAAAAAGATGCTCAACACACTTCTTATAAGAGAAAAGCCAGTTAAAACCCAACAGAGAAAACTATTCTTTACCTCTCCAGTCAGTTAAAAAAAACAGAAGTTTAACATACTCTGTTGGAGGAAATCTAGTAAAATAGGGAAATTACACTGTTAGTGGGAGCCTAAGTGGATGCAACACATACAGAAGTTAATTTAGCAGTGTTTATCACAATTATTATTGCATTTTTAAAATTGCATATAATAAAATTACATGAAGTTTCTTTTTAAAATCACAAATTTTAAGGAAAGTAATTTAAGGACCTCCTAATAAGAGAACATTTAAAACAATATAGCATTTCCTCAAGTTTTATTTCAATTAATTTTTTAAAAAGATTCTTTTTATTTATTTGAGATAGAGCACAAGCACGAGGGAGAGGGAAAGGGAGAAACAAGCTATCTGCTGAGCAGGGAGCCAGGACCTTGGGATCGTGACCTGAGCCAAAGGCTGATGCTTACCAACAGCCACCAAGGCACCCTATTTCAATTAATTATTTTAAAAATGTTTTGAAATGGGCTTTTCTTTATTTGTTTGTAGCCTGAACCACCAAAGAAACCATCTAATTGGAGAAGAAAACATGAAGAATTCATTGCCACCATAAGAGCAGCTAAAGGCCTTGATCAGGCACTTAAAGAGGGTGGAAAACTTCCTCCTCCTCCTCCACCTTCTTACGATCCTGGTATGTAGAATATTGTTGATGGAAATCTTCATATGGAGGGAAAATATTGATAGAATTATTAATTTTAAGTTGTTGATAAAATTAATTTATAATAATGGAACCTGATGAACCATAATCTTTTAAATTTTAATTATAAAATAATGATGCTAGTGCAGGCATTTAGGCTTATCAAGACACACTGATGTTGAACATAGAAATATTTTATCTTTTTATCTCAGTACTATTTAAACATGAAACGTTATAATGTCATATGAAAAATTATTGTAGTATATCCCAGGAAATATTTGAAGAAACTCACTGTCATTCGAAATGTAGTCGTTTGGTAAGATTCAGATTGTATGTTGCCTAGTTCTTTGGTATCTTCTCATCTGGGAAGAAAAGAAATCATTGTTTCCAAGAGGTATGTGTTCATGTGAGGAGACCACCATATAGCTTGATTTACCTAAATTATGCTTTAAATTCATGTGTTAATATAGTTTCTTCATTAGATGGATAAAAGTAGCTTATTTGTTACCAGAAGCAAGGCAAGATGCTGGAAACCCAATATGAGATACTGAGATACTGGAACATTCAAAATATCCACAATAGAATTTGACATAGACTAGTAGAATAGTTTAAAGAGGTAGTTATTTAAATGTATGAAGTTAGCTGCATTAAAATTGTGTTAGTATTCTTGATTGAGATTTATTTCTTAGTAAAGGGAAGTTCTTACCAAATAAGTCAGGGAGATGAAAAGCATAGCATATGGACTATAGTCAATAATATAATTACTTTGTATGGTGACAGATGGGTGGTGTGGATTGAATATCATAATAGAATTGGCAAATGACCATGTTGTACACCTGAAACTAATGTAACATTGTATGTCAGCTATACTTCAGTAATAAATTAAAAAAAAGTCATTTAGAAAATCTACATATGATCATTTTTAATATTTTATTGTAGTGGAGAGGTTGACAACCTATTTCTATAGAGGACCAGATAGTAAATATCTTAGTTAATGAAGTATATTTTTATTTCTTCTTTCATCTAAGAGAAAATACAGCTGTATAAAGCTGATTAAACTATTAATTAAAATATTTTAACAGATCAGCCCAAATTTTAAGATTTATTTTTAATATATTATGTTATTACTGCTTAACTTCATCTCTAGTATAAAATATGTAGATATGGTGAAAACATATGGTATATTATGAAGGCAAAGAAGAAATCCTGTTTGTCTTCTACGTATTCATTCTTTTGTACTAAGGATTTTTATCTTTTGGAGTTTTCTTTCCCCCCTCAAATTTGATCCTAGGCTGGCAGAAGATTAGAATTTATCATATACTAGTAAATTTCTTTCTTAAATGTCTTCACTGAGTTTAGTAGTCAGGTTGGGGGGTTTTAAGTAAATGACAAGTTTTGCTTATCAAATATAATACTTTGTCAGACATCTTGAATTACTCTTCGTTAAAATTTATAATTCTTTATGTTTCCCTTCAAGAATTACTTTATTAATCTGTTTCTTTTTTTGTTTTAGATTATATTCAGTGTCCATATTGCCAGAGGAGATTTAATGAAAATGCAGCTGATAGACATATTAATTTCTGTAAAGAACAGGCAGCACGTATTAGTAATAAAGGCAAGTTTTCTACTGATACCAAAGGAAAGGCGACTTCTCGGACACAGGTGAAATGCTCAATTATTTCTACAAATAAAGGAGAAAAATGACTCTTTCAGATTCACAGCTTTTTGCTTGTGCTTTACAGAACATTTAGCTACAGCTTTCTTACCTGCTTAAAGTTTAATATTACTGTTCAGGGACTGAGTAAGAAATTTGAATGTTTAATAGAGAACAAATAATTGAATGGCCTTGAGTTAATAGAGTCTTGAAAATAATGCAGGTTGAAAAGGTATTAGGAAAGGGTAAGACAACTAGTTAAAAAGTAAGTGAAGCAGATTCAGAGGAAATCAGAGGGTTTAGAAAGTGAAAAAGTGGCAATAAAAATCCACATTTGAAAATCATGTATATACTGAAAGTTTCCATGCTATTTGTGACCATACACCCAAGGGAATGAAATCTTGGGCTCTAGTCCAACTGTTAATTCTGAGCTTTAGGCAAGTAACATTTCATGTATGATAGACTTTATTTCTTCATCTGTAAAGTAGTCTATATGATCTTTGTGAAAAGCAAATGAGATGGAGAGCCATAAACCCTATATGGATTTTGTTATATGAAATTTTTACAGTACTGTTTTCTTTTCTTTTTTTATTTTTTTTTTCAAATTTTTAAAGATTTTATTTATTTATTTGACAGACAGAGACCACAAGTAGGCAGAGAGGCAGGCAGAGAGAGAGGAGGAAGCAGGCTCCCTGCTGAGCAGAGAGCCTGACATGGGGCTTGATCCCAGGACTCTGAGATCATGACCTGAGCTGAAGGAAGAAGTTTTACTCACTGAGCCACCCAGGCACCCCAGTACTGTTGTTTTTCATTAAGCATATTGTGACACAGAAACTTTGATAATGTCATACTCTTTTTTGAGATTTATTTATTTTATAAAAACGTTGATAATGTCATACTTTTTAAAAAAGATTATTTATTTTAGAGAGAAAAGAGAACATGAGTGGGAGGGGCAGAAGGAGAAGGAGAGAGACTCTTTTTTTTTTTTTTAATTTATTTGACAGAGAGAGAGATCACAAGTAGGCAGAGAGAGGCAGAGAGAGGAAGGGAAGCAGGCGCCCTGCCTAGCAGAGAGCCCGATGTGGGGCTCGATCCCAGGACCCTGGGATCATGACCTGAGCTGAAGGCAAAGGCTTTAACCTACTGAGCCACCCAGGTGCCCCCGAAAAGGAGAGAGACTCTTAAGCAGATTCCCTCCTGACTGAGGAATCCAACACAGGGCTCCCATTTCAGAACCTTGAGATCATGACCTGATCCAAAACCAAGAGTCAGACATTTAACTGACTGTTGCCACCCAGGTGCCCTGATAATGTAATACTTTTCAGCAAACTTCATTTTTCAGAAAACTTTCATTTACAGTTTTTTTAGTACTATAAAATCTAGCAGTCAATAAATAATCAAATCCATTTCACTTATTACTTATGAATCAAGTATTGGACTAAAAGACTTCATTACAACTGGAGCCTTCTTGAGAGGATCCATATTTAATTTTGGTTAATATTATTGGAAGTAGAACTCCCCTCTTATTTTTTACAACACTTTTATTCCGGTGTTTTCCTCATTATTTTCCTCAGTTATTTTAATGTAAATTATACATGTAGAAAAAAACAAACAAACAGGGGTGCCTGGGTGGCTCAGTCTTTCAGCATCTGCCTTCAGCTCAGTTCATGATACCAGGGTTCTGGAATTGAGCCCTGCAGCGGGCTCTCTGCTCGGCAGGAAGCCTGCTGCACCCTCTCCCACTCTTGCTGTGTTCCCTCTCTTGCTATGTCTCTCTCTAAATAAATTTCTAAATAAAATTAAACAAAAAAACAATATACATACATGCGTAACCACAAGAAGGTTAAGAAATAGAGTATTATTAATCTCACAAAACCTCTACTATACCATTTCTCTCCCAGAATTGTAATGTTCTCTCCCTCTTAGACCCTCACCCCATAAACTAGTCGCTATTCTGATTTTACATATAAATCAGTCTTTGCTTTTTTATATAGTCTTCAGACCACGATTGTCCTTTTATTTACTATGGCTTTATAAATCTTGACGTCATGATGGATTTGTAATTATTTTCTCCTCCAGTTTCTCTTCACTTGAAAATAGACAGTGGAAAATATTTTCTAATTTGTGATTGTGCCTTCATTTTTTTGTTATTATTGTCGGTTGTTTCTATTTTTGTATTTTTTGTTATTTGTTTTGTTTCATTTTTATTTTTTAACTGGAGATCTCCACCTGATCTTCCCCACCCTCCATAATCCATACCTTCATCCTTCCCAACTGACTTAGTTCCCTCCATGTTCTAAAATACACCTCTGATCCTGGTAAATTGGTCTCCTTCACATTCACATCTATAAAATGGGGTTAATATGTACCTACCTCAACAGTTATCAGTAGCATTCAGCGAAATAATGCCTATAGGTGTGATTTCTTCTTTCACTTATAGTTTGTTCAAATGTGAATCATTTACTTCCAGATATTTGGTGCTCCTCTAGATGTTTATTGCTGTAATTTATTTATTTATTTTTTTGCTTCATTCTCTTATAGTGTGAGAACATTCTTGGTAAGATTTCATTTTTGAGATTTGTTTTATTGCCTAGCATATGGTCTTTTATGGTGAATGTTCCTGCAGTCTTCTACTATGATTGTGACTTTTTTTCAAGATCATTAATTTCACCAGCTTTTCATTTAAGTATTTTTAATTTCTCTTATTAATTGTATTTATATTTATAATTTATTGTATCTTTCCTATCTATTGAACTTTATATCATATGGAGTGTGCCTTTTTGTCTATGGTAGCATTCTTTGTGTTGAAGTATGTGTCATCTGATAGTGTATTACTGTTTTGTTTGATCATGCTAATTTCCTTTCAGTTTTTTAACTTGAATTTTTGTTGTTGAAATGTGTTTCATCTGATAATGAATAACCATTTCAGCTTAATTATGATACATTTCTTTCTAATTCTTTCACTTAGATTTGTGTTTTTGCATCTCCTGTAGACAGCCTGTAATTAGTTCATCTTTTTTAAAATCCAGTCTGACAACCTCAAACTGTTGGTTGGAGTGTTTAGGCATTTACACTCAATATAATATTGTTATGTTTGTGGTTAATTCTGATGTGTTGCTATTTTCTATTTTTGTCTCTTTTTTTTATTCCTCTGATACTTTTTCCTTGCTTCTTTTGTCTTAATAAAAGATATTTTATTTGCTCTTGGTTTTCAGTCATCGGATTTTTTTAAATGGTTACTCTAGGAATAACACAATACATTTTTTAACTTACCCCATCTGTGGCTATTTCCACATACCTCTCACCGATCTTAGTGTTACTGTTATATATATGTATCTCTATAAACCCATCAGTATTCCTGTGTGTTGCTATATGTGTTATACCTACACCTTTAAAAGTCATCCGTTCTGGGGCACTTGGGTGGTGCAGTGGGTTAAGCCTCTGCCTTCAGCTCAGGTCATGATCTCAGGGTCCTGGATCAAGCCCCGCATCGGGCTCTCTGCTCAGCAGTGAGCCTGCTTCCTCCTCTTTCTGCCTACTTGTGATCTCTCTCTCTCTCTGTCAAATAAATAAATAAAATCTTAAAAAAAAAAAGTCATCCGTTCTTTTTTTTTTTTAAGATTTTATTTATTTATTTGACAGAGATTACAAGTAGGAAGAGAGTCAGACAGAGAGAGAGGAAGGGAAGCAGGCTCCCTGCTGAGCAGAGAGCCCGATGTGGGGCTTGATGCCAAGACTTTGGGATCATGACCTGAGCCAAAGGCAGAGGCTTTAACCCACTGAGCCACCCAGGCACCCCAAAAGTCATCTGTTTTTTAAAGAAATTAGAAAATAAATATATAATCATTTACATACATATGCACATTTATATGTTTATGCACATCCACGTTTACTTTTTTTTTCTTCTGCCTCTGTCTTCTCCTCACACACATTTTGCATTTTACTTTCATGTTATATACTCCCATATTACCATTTTCAGATATCTTCATTTCTTGTAAATCTCAGTCACCATATTTTGTCATTTGCCTTCAATCAGAAGAAGCTTTAGCCTTCTAAGAATACAGATCTGTTGGCAAGGAATTTTGTGCTTTTGGTTATCTGGAAAAAAAAAAAAAAAAACGGCCTGTATTTTGCCTTTATTTCTCTGTTGAGATTTTCTATGTGGTTATTTACTGTTATTATATTTTTCTTTAATTCTTGTGTGTGTATCCCTTTATCTTTTGAACATGTATATCCTAACTATTTTGACGGTCTTAACTGCTAAATCTAATATACCTGTGCCCATCTAGCTTATAGCGTTGGCTGTGTTTTGCCACGTATAGGTCATGTTTTTCTCTTTCTTTTTCCTTTTCTTTTCTTACCTCTCCCTTCCCCTTCCTTGCTCCTTTCCCTTTCTTACAGTTGAACCCAGAATACATACTTACCAGTTTTCCAGAACTGCTTTTGGATGGTTTCCAGTCTCTTAAAATCTTTTTTTTTTTTAAGATCCTTTTTTATTGTCTGTAAGAGAGTTAAGCAGCTATTTCACCCCCACCGAGTTTGTAGTCAGTTATTGCATTTTTTAATTTCTTGAAGTTGGCTGTTTTTCTAATTTCCTATTTTACCTTTTATAGTTTCTAATTCCCTATTAATATTTCCAGAGTTGTCTTTTATTTCTGTAACTATAGTAAGCATAATTGTTTTATCCTCTGTAGCTGATAATTGTAGTTACCACGTGATCTTTGTAGATATGTTCTTGTTTCTTTTCCGTCAATCATAGTTTCTTATATCATTATGTACATAATTACTGATCACTTGGTACTTGTTGGCCTCAAAAATTATTCATGAGAATTGTTCATGTGAAGACCCTTTTTGTTTCTTCCAGGTTATCTAAGAGTACCACCAATCTGGAGGCACTTTAAATTTTGGCTTACTTTGCCTGGCCACCTAGTAATGTAGATTTATATAGCAAATCCATGTGATGGCCAGTCTGTTGTTATAATCTTAACTGTTGTTGGCCTAATGGTTTATTTTTTTCTTCTTATCTGACATTCATAGCGTATAAAATGTTTTTTTTATACTTTCCAGAGCATTTTTACTTTTTAGTTGAAAGGTCAGTCCAAATAGTGCCTTTTTACTATTTTATTGAAAATGAATGCCCTCCTTGTTCTTTTAGCTTTTTCTAATTTCAAGATCAAGTCTTTATAAACAAAAATATTTGACTAAGAAAATTTATTAGATTTGTGATCTGTATAAAAGCACATGAAATAATAAACATCTAAAAAAATACATATTTAATGAAAGAAATATGGATTGAATATAACTGTATAAAAGTATAGTGGTTTTGTTTTTCTAATCACTAAAATGGATTTAATTTATATAAAATTGTTGATTACTGAAGTCATCCTGAAAGCCTAAAGGTTTGACCTCTGCATATGTAATATACTATACCAGCACCCTTTGTTTATACTAATCATTTTTCTCTTTTTTTGGTAGTTTTAGCACAGTATGAGTGGCTCACCTATCCTATTTCTTAATTCAGTTAAGCCTATTTTTAGTAGGCATTCCTGTGATATTTTAAGGGGTCTTCGGCAGGGCTTGTTTTCCATATTATTCTTAGTTTTAAAATCTTTCCTAATATCTTCATTGGTATTTTAGTGGGAGACACTGGTATTAACTGATGTTAATTAAATTTAAATTAATTAAATTTAAAGATTTATTCCTTTTAGAGAGAGAGAGAGAGCTCACAGATGTGTGAGTGGGGAAGGGGCAGAGGGAGAAAATCCCTAAGCATACTCTCTGCTCAGCCTGGAGCCCGACCCTGGTGATCTCACATTCCCAAGTTCATGACCTGAGCTAAAACCAAGAGTCTGAGTCACTCAACTGATTCAGCGGCCCCCAGATGCCCTCTTTTCCCCCTTTTAAAAAATTTATTTGTTTTTATTTTATTTAAAATTAATTAGTTAACATATAGTGTGTTATTAGTTTCAGTAGTAGAGTTCAGTGATTTATCAGTTGCCAGTTGCCTTTTTAAACCAGAAACACCCCTTAGGTTTTCAAGGAAACAGTGACTTAATATGGCTTATCTCCAAAGGATCCCAGTCATGTGTCCATTTGACAGATATTGAAGGTTGCCAAGTGCTTAAGAAATTTCCGCTTCTGGTGCAATAGTGCCAAATGTGCATGGGATGTGTGTGTGTGTGTGTGTGTGTGTGTGAGAGAGAGAGAGAGAGAGAGAGAGAAGCTTTTTTATCAAGATTTATTTTCCTTATAAGGGCACATACTAAATTTTGAAGGTTGTAATATTTGACTTTAAAATTTGTGTTTAGCTAGCAGTTTTTAGTTGTAGTGCATCTAAAATTTTATACTGATTATTGGTTATAAAATATGATTTGATTTTTGAATATTGTGTTTAAAACCAGCTTTTCACATAAAGTCCTAAGGAGTCTAACT
Organism: Mustela lutreola; assembly: GCF_030435805.1. Classification (NCBI taxonomy): domain Eukaryota; kingdom Metazoa; phylum Chordata; class Mammalia; order Carnivora; family Mustelidae; genus Mustela; species Mustela lutreola. Next base: position 55,690,095 of record NC_081292.1, on the reverse strand, counting down.
GTGGTATTGGGCTAAATCTCATGTACAGTCATCACTTTCTAGTTGAAGCATAGGGCAAGAACTAAAGTGGCATGAGTCTTAATTTCTTTTCTGTTTGTTAGTTGGGGTATACCTTTGGGCAAATTCAGTTTTTTATATTGGAGCAGGTGACCAATAAGACACTTTAATACTCAGTAACAGCAAAATTTGACTCAGGTAAGAGATAGTAAAATAAAATTGATAATGCTGTCTTTCTAGAAAGTAGAGAAAAAAAATAGCCTATCTTTCCTCAACGCATGTTCTATTCATTTAATATGATCTGGTGAGAACAGTGAAGCCAGAATTCTTTCCCTTCATGTTCCGGAGATCCATAAGGCAACCCTTGTAAAACTTGCAAACTTATTTGTAATCTTATGAATTATTGTCAGTAGGAAATATGACTGAATTATATAAATGAAACATAAAACCATACCCAGGAACATGTAAAAATTTGGACCTTTAAAGCTGCATTGCTAAGTGATCATCATTGGGTGTTTGTAAGTTTTTCTATTAATATTTGTTTGGCATTTAAAATCTTAACATTGAAGAAATTTTTTCCATTTGACTTTTTTTTTTTTCTATGGACTGGGCAAAGCTGCTCTTAGTTTATTTTAGCAATGGAATATCTGAGTCAAACTTTCAGTACACTAGTTTTGAGATGGAGCATATTTTGGGAAACCTCTCTCTGAGGTGATATATTTTAATCTATCCTTTCTCAATTTCTGTAATTCAGTAGCTAATAAGGAAAATTGCTCATTTAAGAGTATGTGAGCTTTTGGGGCGCCTGGGTGGCTCAGTGGGTTAAGCCGCTGCCTTCGGCTCAGGTCATGATCTCAGGGTCCTGGGATCGAGTCCCGCATCGGGCTCTCTGCTCAGCGGGGAGCTTGCTTCCTCCTCTCTCTCTGCCTGCCTCTCTGCCTACTTGTGATCTCTCTCTGTCAAATAAATAAATAAAATCTTTAAAAAAAAAAAAAAAAAAGCTTTAAAAAAAAAATAGTATGTGAGCTTTTGAAATGCAGTTTACAACCTGTATTCAAAAAGTAATGTTGATAAAATATTTTATTTTCATTATTTTAGTATAAGCCGCCTGCACTTAAAAAGTCAAATTCTCCTGGAACTGTACCATCAGGATCTTCACGGTTACCACAACCAAGTGGCACTAGCAAAACTGTTGTAGGTAATGAGCTCCATTAATAACGTGGGTTTTTTTTATTGTTATTATTGTTGTTTTTTGTTTGTTTGTAGAGACAGAAATGAAGATAGTGTTCTGCTTGGGATTATTAAAATAGATTTATAATTGGAAAGAGATGTGGAGGATATGTAATTCTTTCTGGGTAAAAATAAAGTAACTTTCAAAAACTTTCTACTTAGGATATTTTATAGCCTTTTTTTCCCACCTTAAATGTCTATTCTTGATGTTGTTACTGATACATCACCTATTCAGAGTGTTGACCAAGTTCTTTTCTTGATTTCTTTGACCGCAGTATTTCCCCTTCATTTCTATATATACTGCTCTGAACTTGACAATTGTCCTAATAGACACATGATTAATGACTTGAAGGAGATATTGACTAACTAATGTATACCTTTATTTATATGTAAATTATGATAAATAAATATAAAAATTAGAAATGAAGGGTGCTATATGTTCTCTGGAAATTTAATTTTTAAAAAACCTTTTCTTAGTTCATAACTTGTTTGGATCTATTGCTGCAAAGATTTATTGCCACTAAAGCATTGTTTTCCTTGTCAGGTGCTCTGTGTTATGTGATTTTTCCTTTTCAGAATGTCATTAAAACCAATAACCTTTTTTATTATAAGGTGTGCCTTCAGGTAAAGTGTCTTCAGTTAACAGCTCTTTGGGAAACAAACTTCAGACCTTATCTCCTTCCCATAAAGGGATAGCAGCCCCTCATGTAGGGTAAGTCTATTTGAATTTAATTGATTAGTGATACACACACACACACACACATATACACACTCCATACGCAAATGATACTAAGGTTTTATTTTATTTAGGTAATTGACTTTTATTAACCTTGATTTTCTTTCAAAAATTCATTTCCCTTTTAACATATTGCTGGTCAGGGGCACATACAGTACTGTTGAAGTTCTATTAGGATAACCATTTTGGAAAAAATCTGGTGGCATGTATCCAGAGCTCAAAAAACATTCGTACTTTTTGAATAATTTTACTTCTGGAAATCTAGTCTAAGGAAATCATTTGAAATACAGAAGATTTTTGTGTAACCATTACTTATGAAACATTATGTATCAGGCACTGTGTTAGACATTTTTTCATATATTTTTTATTAAAACTACCCTACCACCATAGGATGAGGGTCAGAGAAGCAAAAACAATTTGCCCAAAACCATACAGCTATTAAGAGTTAGAAGCAGGTTACAAATTGGAGTCTCTTTGGCTCAAAACATTGGTTTTTTTCATATGGTTTGATTACAATGTTAAAAAAAATAAAACCACCTAAATTTCTACCTTTGTTTGAATAGCAAATTATAACAATCTATACAGGGATACCATGCAACTATAAAACATATAATTCTACTATAACAAGGTAAGAATGTAGGATACAAACTCCTATGTATACTGAGATAGAAACTATAAAAATGTGTGTAGACAAAAAAGACAAAATATGCTGAAATATTAACAGTGGATGATTATTTTCCACTTATTTAATACTTTTAATATACTTTTTATCTTTCTACAGTTTTATATATGTGACTTTTAAGAAAGTAGCATTATTAAGCTTTCCACAGTTATTTTAATGTGGGAAAAATGGTTGGTAACACTTGAGATTTTAGAAATCCTCTTATCTCAGTAGAAACTCCCTTTCTCTTCCATTTTGGTAAATGAGAAAATTTAAGGGTTACCATGTGATCTTTAGACTGAAGGCTTAGTATATACTTCACAGATACTGTTAAAGTTGGTTTAGGAAATACAATGCTCATTATTTTCAGATATGGGTTATCACTTTTTTTTAGTGTAGGAAATGTGTATAGGGTTATTTATCAAGTGAGAGCAACTGTCTTTTGTTTCCTAATTTGGACTACACAGAAAGTACAAAATCTAAAAGGAGTTTAATATAATTATCATTGCAGAAAAAGGAAAAAATCAACTAATAAGATTCAATTAGTTTAAATGTTTTTCTTTTTGTTGTGCTTCAAAAAGAAAACATAGGCTATCCTTAGGAAAGAGACAGGTTAGCAGTAGAACAGGTGGCTGAAAAGTAAAATGTTCTCATCTTTCAGTGGTAAAAAAAAAAAACTGATTTTGTTTTATTTTTTAGTTTCTCTACTGAGTTAACTAATCATTTTTAGTTAAGGTGTAGATGGCAATATGTATTTTAACTTTTACAAATCCTTTTTACCATATCACAGAATTGCCTTCCATGTTGTGTTGTAGTTTGATTTATGAATTATGAATTAAAAGCTGATATTTTTTAGTGCCTTTCCCCTCATACTGGTAATTTTGTCAGATGGCCATATTAAGTTGTACTCACACTCTCCCTTATATTCTTAATAGGGCTTGTTAAGCTGGCTGGTATAATGAAAAGTAGCACTAACTTTGGATTAGAAATCTAGGCTTCAAGATCCTGCTTTGCCAATGAATACCTATATGACTTTGTGCATATCTCTTTTGTCTCACTCACAACATTCTCTGACTTTGGTTAGATGTTGGCAGCATCATGACCTAACATAATTTGAGCAACATTTATATAATCCCTAGGAGAAAATTTGTCTTTACTAAAAAGCAAAGACTTTGAGCACAGTAATTTTATAAATTATGCACTGCTTACAATGCCATAAAGATTTTAAATTTCTTGTGGTCTCACATTGTATTAAACTGTCAAACATATCTCTGTAGATTCCCAATTGTACATTTTATATATAGTCCTTATATGTTAGAAGAATGTTTCTAACTGCTATGAAGAGGCTTGGTGTTTGCTTATGGCCTATATATTACCATATTATCTGGAACATTACTATATTACTATATTAAATAGAACCGTTCATAGCTATCTATTTAGTGTCAGAGTTCATTTTTTTCTTTTCCTTTTAAGAATTATTGAGTGTATTGACTTGGTATTTATTATGTTGTTTTTTTCCCTCGCTAGATTGTAAGCTCTGGTAGCAAAGCTCTGTGTGTCTGCCTTGCTTACAGATATAACTATAAAATGTAGTATAATGTCTGGCATATAGACACACAATAAATTTTTGGTGAATAAATGAGACAAACAATGAATTAACAAATTAAATCCTTCATTTGTCAACCTGTTGGCACATCAAAGAACCATGGTCCTGGTACTGGTGGGATAATTGAGAATTCTATGGCAATCATTATTTCTATGACTACAGATCCTTCAGGACTGAGTAAAGGTGGAATTAAGACATCTGGTTAGCTGTAGAAAGAAATGAAGATCCTTCTGAGATTAGTGAAATAGAGCCATTTCAGTAACTCGTGATTGTTTAAAGCCTTGTGTATATAATTTTTATTGTGGCCAGCTTTACTCATGCATACCAGTGATCTGTAATATTTAGCATATATTGAAATCACCCTGCAGAAAAATTTATCTTGGAAAAATTCTTGTTTGTTAGTTAACTTCTAGATAACCTGTGGGTCAACCACTTTTATCACATTTTTTTAAAAGCAAAAAATTCCCTCAATGGAAAAATGTTCTCTTATTGTAAAAGATGACTATCTTTAATCCTAGGGAATTTGAGAAGTATGGTGAAACACAAAGATTTTAAATAAACATTACCATATTTGAATTGTGTCAGCGAATTTATACAGTCATACCTTGAGATTTGTGTTTTCTTAGTGGTTAATTACCAACCAAAATGGACATTTTAGCTGATAATTTTCAGTAGTTAAAATATCAAATATCAAAGATTTACTTCTGTTCAGTTGCTATGAAAAACAAAAAAAAAAAAGCGGGTTTTTTGTTGTCTTTCCCCAAACAGACATGAAAAAGTAGAGCAACAGAATGCATTCAAGAAGCATTTCTTAATAAATTGAATTTGATTTCTCATATTTTAATTATATTGACAACAGTAAGAAACAAATATCTGGTTTTTAAGTACATTTTTGTATAAGTAGAAACAGGCTTTTCTCATAAGCCAGTCTTTTGATTTTGTGTGAATTGAATTTGTGTGGAACATTGTTTAGATTTTTATAATCTTCTCTATCATTTATTATTGATCTAGAAATGCCTAAAACAACCTAGAATTGTAGTGTGGCTTCTTATATGGATACCAGTGATTAAGGTTATTGGCTTTGCCATATGTATAAGATTTGATAAGTTTAGGATCAAAAGTGTGACACATTTCAAAACTTTAAATGCCCCAGAACATCATAACTATGTGTGTCTGTGAAGATACAAAATGCAAAATGGTAGATTTTTTTTTCAATATTCTTTCAGAAGTCATCTTTTTATTATATCAGGGTTGTCACAGTCTTGTAAGACTGAGTGGTTTGCATGCTTCTGAGTAATTCACTCTTATGGTATCAACAATAAACAAGGACCTTCCCAAGGTCAGTGTTTATTTCAAAGTAAAACCTATTCCTGTAGGTTGATTTCATTGCCAAGTATTTCTTAAAATGTGAATTCATTCTCAGCTATAAATATTATGAAAGCTTGCTAAAGTATTATTTCTTTTTAGATACACTATTATATTGGGGCAGTTATACTCAACTACATATAGTCATTTTATATTAAAAAGTCTTGGTCAAAATTACAGTTCATCATCTATAAAATATATTAGTTTGACAGTAATATATATTTGTCTGGGATTACAAGATAACGTTATTATCTATCAAGTTCTTTAATATATGGAAAACCTTTATTTTTAATTTTTTTAAAAGATTTTATTTATTTATTTGACAGACAGAGATCACAAGTAGGCAGAGAGGCAAACAGAGGCGGTGGGGGGACACGGGCTCCCTGCTGAGCAGAGAGCCGATGCAGGGCTTGATCCCAGGACTCTGGGATCATGACCTGAGTCGAAGGCAGTGGCTTTAACCCACTGAGCCACCCAGGTGCCCCTATGGAAAACCTTTAAAAATCACTGATATATTTTCAAAATCTTAAAGTACTGGCATCCTCTCATATATGGAATTTTATATTCTAGAGCAGTTGATCTTTTTGAACTATGACCTGAGAGCCAAAACTTGCCCAAGAACTGGTTTATTGGAATATGGCCACACCCAATTATTTATGTATTGTCTGTGATTGCTTTCATGCTACAGTGGCACAGATGAGTATTTGACAGAGATAGCATAGCCATTAAAGCTTAAAATATTTACTGTCTGACCCTTCACAAGAAAAGTTGGCATTCTCTATTTTAGAATAAGTAAATTATCATAGGAATTGGACATTTATAATTTGAAGTTATGGATTTTAAGGATTATTTAACAGTAGATATATATGTATATATATATGTATTTAAGTCATGTGAAGTATCTGGGAACTTTGTAGGTTAGTGGTCCATGGAACCAAAGGATTTTTTTTTTTTTTAAAGATTTTATTTCTGGGGTGCTCTGAGCCTGCATGGCTCAGAGGTAACGTTAAGCCTCTGCCTTCAGCTCAGGTCATGGTCCCAGGGTCCTGGGATTGAGCCCCACAACGGGCTCTCTGCTCAGTAAGGAGCCTGCTTCTCCTTCTCTCTGCCTGCTACTCTGCCTATTTGTGATCTATCTCTCTGTAAAATAAAGAAATAAAATCTTTTTTAAGATTTTATTTCTTCATTTGACAGACGAAGATCACAAGCAGGCAGAGAGGCAGGCAGAGAGAGGGGGGAAACAGGCTCCCTGTTTAGCAGAGAGTCCGATGTGGGGCTCAATCCCAGGACCCTGAGTTCCTGACCTGAGCTGAAGACAGAGGCCTAACCCACTGAGCCACCCAGGCACCCCACCAAAGGATTTTTAAACTTTTTTTTATCCAACGCATTTCTGTGCTTGCATTAAAAGAATAGCAAGAAGTTAAAAATATACTTTGATGTTGACTCTAACCAAATCTAGGTACCAATTTAAGGACATATCTTTGAATTTCATATGGGATTGAAATCATATTATGTATATCGAATTGCTTAGTCTGCACCAGATGTGTGCTATGTGGGTGTGCTTAGTTGACTTCACAATACCCTCTTATGTTTTCCTTAGCAGTGGCAAGACTGCATCTACTGCTGAATGGATTTATTTATTTCAGCCTAATTTCTTTCAGCCCTTGGGTATATAATCAACATTACCAAATTGAAACTTTTAAAAGAAAAATAGCATAGAAACACGCTAAAAACATTGGTATCGATAGTTCCATTGTGGATTACTGCCACGTTGAAATTATGTTCTTCAAACTTTGTGAATAATTTAAAAATACATAACAAAGTAGGCTTTTTGTTGTCTTTGCCCAAATTTATTAATTCTCAAAGTAACTCCAGATGTATAAATTCAGTGTTAACATCAGTAAAGGTAATTTTTTTTCCTAATCTGAAACACCCAGTACACCTGAGGTCTGAACACAACATGAAATAGACACAGGTTTCCTGGTTCTTATACTCATTTTATTTCTTTCCTTAAGTCAGTTATTGATGATTTGCAAGACTAAGAAAGGCAAAGAAACTTCAACCAAGGATCAATCTGTTGAAGCCTTCGAACACCTTTTTAAAACACCTTTTTAAAAGTTTACTACTTTTGCAAAGATTTTAATTTCTTCCCAAATAGCCCTTTGTCTTGTTGCTGCTTTGACTTAACTTTAGTCCTATTGGAGATTGAGGAACCAAAATGAAGGGATTTGTTAGAAAAGGAGATGTGAGCAAGGAAGTGTTCATGCTCACTAAAATAAATATGAAGATGGTACTGAGAAATGGTTTGTCATATCTTAAGATGAGGGTTAGTTTAGGGAAAGATTTAAATACTTTCATGAACTAATAACTTTTAAATTTATATAATTACCCCAATGCAGATTATTATTGCATGGCAAAAAATATATATATGTAATCAAGGTTAATATATAAAAATATATTCAAATATATAAAATTTATATATAGATTTGCACAAGAATTATGTGTAGCTTATGAAATAAATACACCATATAAATTTTTACATAGTAAAAATATAATCTTGATTTTATTATTGAGACTTATGAATTTTGTTTTTGTTTGGTTATACCTTGATAACAACATAGAATAACAGTAACAAACTATAGAAGAATGTAAGTGATTTGAACTTAAGAATAATATTTACTGACATTTAGCCTACGTAACATTTGAATTGTGTGTGTGTATATGTATATATAAATCACATATACATATACATAAGTAGATCATCTGAGTTGAATTTATAACACAGCAAATGGACAAGCACCACCATCTGTAAAGTATTAATAACAACTTTCATAATAAAATACCTGCTATGTATAGGATACCAAAAGAATATAAATATTAATAAAGTGTGTTCCTCTGTAGAGCCCTTTATAATCTAGAACAATGAACAGCTTCTTTTAGACACTAAATGCCAAAATGCATTTACCACAGTGTCCCCAGAGTGTAGCATAGTGCCTGATACATAGTAGGTGCTCATGATTTGTAGGGTTAACGAGTAAGTGGAAGAGTGCATTGGAGCAAACAAGCATCCCTTAAAAAGAGTATCCTTTTTAAGTTAACAAGCAGTAATGTGTTATTCAGTAGTTGTTTAAGATAGTTCTCCTACCTTCCTAATTTAATTTTCACTGCTCCCTACAATGAGTGAATATTGGTTGGTAATATTACATAGGATTCAGTTATTTGGTTTATGTAAAACAATGACATCTCTACAAACCTGCAGTTATTCCTATTTTCCTCCAGGTGGAGCTCCTTTATACTTTTGGTTAAAAAAAAGAGAACTTCAGATGGCTAGCAGGTCCACTTAACATTTCTACATGTGATTTTTCAGATTGCCAACCCTGTTTTTTCATACATCATGCTTTATATTCTCTGTACAAATTTCATAATCATTCTTTGTTATAAAATCAGATAGAGTTAAAGATATAAATATTTATTTGATTGCTTTATACTTGGAATTTTAAATGCAAGAAAAATTATAAAATAATCAGAAAAAGGAGAAAAGTACTATGAAATCAGGGAAGGAGAAAAATTAGATTATTTGTGAACTCAAGGAATATCAGCTCAGACTTACTTATCAGGATAGTAATTTCTAGTTCACTTCTATCTAGGTTCACAAATTTTATTTGAAACAATTTTTGTCCTTCTTAAATTTCTTTATTGCTTCCAATGCCCTGCTGTGTATAAATGTGGCGTTTGTTTGGGTGTTCATCACAACTGGCAGGGTGGCCAGGAGCGGCAGAATTGTCATATCTAATAGCGGACATTGTATGACATCCAAGGATTCTTTTTGACAGTCCTTAGCCTGGCAGTCCAGTAATTAAGAGCGTGGGGGGTAGATTTCTGATGAACCAGAATAATGTTTAAAAAAAATTTTTTTTTTAATATAAAGAAACAAACAGCAGTCTCCTTATGGGTACACCTTTATATATTTTAATAGTAAGATGGACAAGTTAGGCCCTCCACTTCGAACTGGAAGACATGTGCAAAGGTTGTATGACAGTGATACAAAATCAGACAGTGCCATCAAAAGACATGAGTTATTACCCATTTACAAGTAAGTATTTGTAACTCAGTTTGGTTAACCTTTTTCAGATATTTCCTTAAAGCCTTTGTATAATTGAATACTATAAACTTATACATTCCTATATTTTAAAAAATCTTATTTTAATCATTTTTAAGCCAAGAAGTGCTAAATAATCTTATAGGATTTAAAACACTATGTGTCAGATGAACATTTCTGTTGTTCTAAATAAAGCTGTTTTTAGCATACATTTATTTCTATTAAATTTTAACTTTTAGAGGGGTTGAAATATTAGTCACCTTCAATGATTGTTATCTTTATGAAGCTTTCTTTCAAGAGTATATATATATTTTTAAAGATTTATTTATTTGAGAGAGAGCACAGGGCACAGGGCACGAGGGGCAGAGGAAGAGGAAAAAAGACTCCCAAGCAGACCCCACCCTTGCATGAAGCCTGATGCAGGTCTTAATTCCATGAACCCAAGATCACCACCTACACTGGAATCAGGAGTCGAATGCTTAACTGACTGTGTCACACAGTCACCCCTTAGGAGTAATATGCTCAAATAGAAGAGTACAGGGGATATTATGCCATACATAATATGTAATATTGCTGTATTATTTTTTAGTTAGGATGATTAATTATAAAAAGGCAGAAAACAAAGAGATTTTAGAGAATATTCAGTCTAGGGATTTTCAGTCTTTTGGTTAAATTGCTACAAATTCCACATAAAATGGGGAAAAAGATATGACACTCTCCTCTGTACTGGCACAGAAAGCTGAAAACAGAGGTGAGTGGCAAGGGCAGTCACCTTGGAACTCTTCCATAGAAGTCTAAAGGGTTTTCTAGATGGGGCTCTAATACCAACTCTGGCTCTCCCATTTTAAAATGATGAAATTTGAATCAGATAAATTACTTATTAAAGTTGAAAAATATATTATTAAACAGAGTTCACTTAGTTAACTTTTATTTTTTTTTTTTTAAGATTTTATTTATTTATTTGACAGATCGCAAGTAGGCAGAGAGGCAGGCAGAGAGAGGGGGAAGCAAGCTCCCTGCTGAGCAGAGAGCTCGATGTGGGGTCAGTCACAGGACTCTGGGATCATGACCCCAGCCAAAGGCAGAGGCTTTAACCCACTGAGCCACCCAGGTGCCCCTCTTAGTTAGCTTTTAAACCAGCTCCTACTACAGCATTGTCTTACCACATACGAAAAGAAGGATTAATTTAATTAAATAGAAAATAAAGTTGGGAGAAACCTTTAAAATATTAGCAGCACCCATGTGTTATTTTTAAGTAGTTCATGATAAATCATACGAGGAAGAATTTGTGCCCTGAGCCATTTTTCTTAGTACTGTTGTTGTTCTCTAGTCTCTCTGAAATGTGTTTCAAAGAAACACTGATTAACAATAAGGTGGAGTAAGTATAATTCCAAAATTAAACCTTCTTTTTGTTATTTTTTGACCTAGAACAAGCAGACTGCAGGTACAGAATAAGGGTAGCATTTTTCAAACTCTGGACAGGAACAAAAAAGTGTTGACCATGTGAGATTATGTCAACATGTTTTAAGTACTGATCAAGACTGTTCTTACCAATCTCTTAAGAATGGTTCCCTATGCTCAGATTCCACCTCTTAGAAACAGTTACTAAAAGTACATAATAGGTAGTTAAGAATGATGGTTACTGATGATAATCTTATTTTCTCTAATTTTTCTCTTCTTTTTTTCTCCCCCTACTTTTTATTTTCTAATTCTTTTTTTTTTTAAGCATTATTTTCTAATTCTTTGAATAACTTCATAGATATGGTGAGGTTATGTGTCTATATCCATAGGTGTATTTGTATTATCTGTGTATCTCATGTACATATTAAATGAAGGTGATAGGATTTCTAACAAGGCTTTGTTCTAGAGCCAAAAAATAAAAAATTTGTCCTTTCTAGTTCTCTTACAACTCTCACTGGAGGAATTGCTATTGTTTGGCAGTGATTTTCTTAGAGATTGAATTCCTGAAAAGGTACTATAGCAGTTCAACTTCCTAGAGGGCTATTTAAGAGTAGAGTATATGTCATGGTTAGACTATCAGCAGGCATTTGAAGAGGGCCAGGGTAACCCAATCATTTACCAAGATGGTTCTAGTCAAAGTTTAGAAAAAATTTGAAGTAACTATTCAAAGCAGCCTCTCTTTGAACAACAGACAGCATTCCATATTGAATATAATAAGATTTGTAATATGACCCACCTAAATTCAGGTTCAAATACTGTAGCCTTGTAATAGCTTTGTAGCTTACATAATTTCTCTAATATGATTTTCTTCAATTTTAAAACGGGAATAATATCTTCTGAGATTGCTATGAAGATTAAACCAAGTAAAGTATTCATAGTACCTGGCATCATATTTGGCATTCAAAAAATAGATGTAGTTATTAACCTGCGTGTATTTTGGAGGTGGCTATGTAGAATTTTCAGACTCTCCAGCTTTGCTTTTATAAAGGGGAAAAATTTCAGCCATAGTTGAAGAACTTACAATCTAAAGGAGTTTTAAAAAGTATTCTGTTTGTTGCTATAACACAATATTGCATATCTCTGAAATGAAAAGATTTGACTAAATCTCTAAAGAGGAACTAGCTCTTTATTTACCATATGACCCCAAGTTCAGCAACATACTGGATGTCACCTTGGTTGTTACTTAACCACTCTTTGCCTCAGTTGCCTCATTTCTAAAATGGAGTTATTAATACTACTTAATCCATTGGATTATTATGAGGAGGAAGTAACTTTATATATGAAAGCAATTAGAAATCTGTACCAAATGTAGTAATAAGCAACATTTTGTCAATGTTGACTAGAAACAGTATCAATATCGATAATAGTAATAATAGTATCATCATCAACTATTCTAAATGTTCATATAAATTGCAGTTGGTATCCACAATTTCTTCTAAGGTAAGTGATGATAGTCATACTTTATAAATAGGGGAACTTGGATACAGGTTGGCCACTACCTCCATATTAGTCAGTAGCAATTGGGATTTGAATCCAGATTCATCTGAATTTCAAATCCTATACTTTTACCATTGTACCATCATTCAACCCTCTGAGCTTTCTTTGTTTCCTGAAATTTCATAAAGGGAATTAAGTGATAATCCAACCAGAAATCCTCTACTAGTAGCAGATAGCCCAGGCTGTATACTTGGCGAGATTAAGTCTTAAAAGGGAAAATTATATTAACCCATTTATTTTAGTTGCTATTTCCAAAAACAGGCTTTCATAAATTGAAAATTATTAAAATGGTTAGCCTATGGTTTTTTCTTGGATTTAACCATATCTCATAATATATAACATTATTTAACAGTTATTCATAGGCATTTAACAAGATACCTCTCTATTTTGAAGGAATTATAGATTTAAATTTTTAAAAACCTAATGCCTGTCAGGATTATTGACTTAAAATTTCATGTAAAGCATATGTGTGTACACACACGTATATATATATATATATATATATATATATATATATATACGGTTTTTAAAATTAATTTTATTTACAATCAAGTTAATGTTAGTAAATGCAAAATGCTTTGGTTTATCCTTTGTTTTAACTACTGTTGTTTTCAGATTTAAAATAATTCAGTTTTACTCTTTTGAATTCACCTTTCTACAGCTTCAAAATTAATCATGTAAATAAGCAATATAAGAAATAAATGCTTGCTATTCAATACCTTTTCATTATGCCATCTCTTTCTCTCTTCTAGAACTAACATCAAACCTCGGAATTCCACACCACCAAGTTTGGCAAAAAATCCTTCCTCAGGTGTGGTTACAAACAAAAGAAAAACATATACTGAGAGCTACATAGCCAGGTATGTTTAGTTCTGAGAGTCTATTAATTAAAATAAAAATGAATATATGTAGTCTTCTAAGGACCAAATACAAAATATGTATCAGGCTTTTAATAGAAAATCTGATTTTTCCTTTGCTGTATGATTTATTTTCACTTTAAGCTGTACACTAAATAGTTTGGGCATAAATGATTTTTTTTCATAAATGATATTTTTCTAGACCTTGTATTATTATTGTCAATGCTTGAGAACAGTTTGTTCAGTTTTACTGCATTCATTTGTGTTCTATATCTTAATTTTAAGTGTAACATGATTATTTTTACCTCTGCAAATTGAGTAATAGACCCTTTAGACTGGCATTATAATTTTCAGCAGTATTTAAATTTACTTAAATTACCTGCTGAGCTTGTGATTATCCATGTACTTCCCTTTCTTATCTGTCACAGTATTTGTACATCTGACATTCGCTCTCTTTAAGTATAAAACAAATCATTCCAGTTATATCTATATATCTATATATCTATATCTCCTTATTATAGAAAGTTTTAAGGCAGTATACAGAGATCCATGACCTACAGTGAGATAAAATATTATACAAAATTGAAAATATGAAAAGGAAAAATGAGAATTAAGAGCTAAAGGAAAAAGAAGGAATAACGTTAGTCCCCAAAATATGTGTCATGAGATGCTGTATACAGGCTAGGTTTTGGCCATAAATTGGATCCAAATTTGTAGTGGCCAGAGTACAGGAATAGTTAGTTACATGATTCATGTTGTATTAAAAAAAAAAAAAATCATTTCTCTGTGAGAGTACACCTAGTTCTGAGACTTCAAAAATCTGCCTATGAATTCTCATGGAGTCACTGGATAATTTATTATGATTTTTAAATTTTTATTTTATTTACTTTCAAGTAATTAACACATAGCATATTATTAGTCTCAGAGGTAGAGTTCATTGATTCATCAGTCTTATATAACACCCAGTACTCATTACATCCCGTGCCCTCCTTACTGTCCCATCACCCAGTTAATTCATCTCCCTGCCCATCTCCCCTCCAGCAGCCCTCAGTTTTTTTTCCTATGTTCAAGAGTCTCTTATTGTTTGTCTCCCTGTCTGATTTCGTCTTGTTTTATTTTCCCCTCTCTTCCTCTATAAACCTTTGTTTTGTTTCTTAAATTCCACATATGAGTTCTTAAATTCCACATGAGTGAGATTATGTAGTTGACTTTCTCTGATTGACATATTTCACTTAGCAGTTCCATCCACGTCATTGCAAGTGGCAAGATTTCATTTTTTGATGGCTGAGTAATATTCCAATTTGTAACACACACACACACACACACACATACCCCACATCTTCTTTACCCATTCATTTGTGGACATCTGGTCTCTTTCCATAGTTTGGCTCTCATGAACATTGTTTCTATAAACATAGGGATGTAGGTGTCTCTTCTGATCACTACTTTTGTGTCTTTGGGGTAAATCTCTGGTAGTGCAATTGCTGGGTCCTAGGGTAGCTTCTCTATTTTCAACTTTTTGAGGAACCTCCACAATATTTTCCAGAGTGGCTATACCAGCTTTGATTCCCACCAGCAGTGTGAGAGGGTTTCCCTTTCTCCTCATCCTCGCCAACATCTGTTTTTCCCTAACTTGTTAATTTTAGCCATCCTGACCAGTGTGAGGTGATATATCATTGTGGTTTTGGTTTGTATTTCTCTGATACTGAGTGATGGTAAGCATTTTTTCATGAGTCTGTTGGCCATCTGTATGTCTTCTTTGGTGAAATGTCTGTTTGTGTCTTCTGCCCATTTCTTGGTTGGATTATTTGTTTTTTGGGTGTTGAGTTTGGTAAGTTCTTTATAGATTTTGTATACTAGACCATTATCTGATAGGACATTTGCAAATATCTTCTCCCATTCTGTTGGCTATCTTTTGGTTTTGTCGACTGTTTCTTTTGTGCAGAAGCTTTTTATCTTCATGAAGTCCCAATAGTTCATTTTGCCTTTGTTTTCCTTGCCTTTGGAGATGTAAGAAGTTGCTGCAGCTGAGGTCAAAGAGGTCACTGCCTGTGTTTTCCTCTAGGATTTTAATGGATTCCTGTCTCACATTTAAGTCTTTCATCCATTTTTGAGTCTGCTTTTGTGTATGGTACAAGGAAATGGTCCAGTTTAATTCTCCTGCATATGGGTGTCCACTTTTCCCAAGAACATTTGTTGAAAAGACTGTCCTTTTTCCATTGGGTATTTTTTTCCTGCTTTGCCCAAGATTGGTTGACCATAGAGTTGAGGGTCCATTTCTGGGTTCTCTATTCTGTTCCATTGACCTATGTGTCTGTTTTTGTGCCAGTACCATACTGTCTCGATGATTACAGCTTTGTAATATAGCTTGAAGTCCGGAATTATGATGCCACCTACTTTGGTTTTCTTTTTCAACATTCCTCTGGCTATTTGGGGTTTTTTCTGGTTCCATACAAATTTGGGGATTATTTGTTCCAGTTCTATGAAAAAAGTTGATGGTATTTTGGTAGGAGTTGTACTGAATGTATAAATTTCTCTAGGTAGCTTAAACATCTTAATATTTGTTTCTCCAACCCATGAACATGGAATGTTTTTCCATTTCTTTGTGTCTTTCTCAGTTTCTTTCATGGTTAGGTTTATTCTTACGGATCTTATGGGTTTTGGTGCAGTTATAAGTGGGATCAATTCCTTAATTTATCTTCCTTCTGTCTTATTGTTGGTGTACAGAAATGCAGCTGATTTCTGTCCATTGTTTTTATATCCTGCCACTTTGTTGAATTATGTATGAGTTCTAGAAATTTTGGGGTGGAATCTTTAGGGTTTTCCACATGGAGTATCATGGCATTGTGAAGAGTAAGAGTTTGAAGAGTCACTGGATAATATAACAGATAACTTTTTTCCTCTGGTTTTATTGAGAAGTAATTATCATACATCAATGTATAAGTTTAAGGCATACAGCATGATGATTTGATTTACATATATTATGAAATGATTACCATAGTAAGTTTGGGTAACACCCATCTTCTCATACAGATATAATAAAAAGAAGGAAAAAGGTAAAAAAAAAATTTCTCCATTGAGAACTTTTAGAATTTACTCTCTTAGCAATGTCCCTATCACACAGCAGCATTAGCTATAGTCATTGTGTTGCATATTACATCCCTTGTACCTGGTTTATCTCCTAATTGGAAGTTTATACCTTTTGACCACCTTCCACCAATTCACCTTCCCCATTCAATGGATAACTTCTTAATTAAAATCTCTACTATAAGTATGACAATGCATTTCATAATATGTTTTTTTAAGATGCCCTCAATACAGGTCTATAACATGATATCCTATGATTCACCAAAATTTGCTGTGATATATATGTGCTATATGTAACTATATATGTTGTCTACTTTCGTTATAAGTATAAAACATATACAGCTATCCATTATTCAGATTTAATCCAGGGATAGATTTTTAAATATTCAGGGTTTTAGCTGTCAGTCTTGGTTGTTGCCCTTTAGAAAGAAGCACCTGTGGAACTTTCTAAAAATGAACATGTCCACGTCCTTCCCAGAGAGATTTTGATTTCTTTGGTTTGGATTTAAAAAATTTTTTTTTAAAGATTTTATTTATTTGACAGAGATCACAAGTAGGCAGAGAGGCAAGCAGAGAGAGAAAGAGGAGGAAGCAGAGAGAGAGAGAGGAGGAAGCAGAGAGAGAGAGAGGAGGAAGCAGAGAGCCCAATGTGGGACTCGATCCCAGAACCCTGAGATCATGACCTGAGCTGAAGGCAGAGGCTTAACCCACTGAGCCACCCAGGCGCCCCTGGATTTTTAAAATTTTAAGAGTAATGATTATGCATAACAAAGGATGAGAACCATAAAGGAATAGGTGAAATGCTACCTTTGCAGATAGATTCTTTCATAAATAGTGTTTGTTTCACCTAAGGCTTTGATACATTTTAAATATTAAAGAAGTGAACTTAATGTTTCTTGGGCTCCCAAAGCTGGCTTGCTGTGTTGTTGTATATCTGGAGCCTTGTGTTTTGAATCCATGCTGAATGTAGGATTAACATCTCTCATAAAATGGGAAACTTAATAAATACATGTGCTTAAATAAAAAATTCATCTTATCTTTCTAAAGAGGTAGACAAATGAAGTGACAACAGGCAGGGGCAAAAATCCCATTAAAAATGAGTTTGAATTCTTTTTTGTTTTCTTTTATTTCTTTCTTTTTAAATGGTTAATATGTGATAGTAAGCCCTGAACCTTGTTCACTTGACTTACTACACTACCCAGATAGAATAATTATAACCACAACAGATGAAGAAATTTCACAGATTTATTTTTCTGGAAGTGTGTTAGGCTACATTTTCTGGATAGTCCTTCCACCAAAAACACCTAGAAATGTTACACAAAATGGGGCAAATATCCTTCTAAATGTGTAGCTTAGCTCTCAGAAAAGTAAGGGAAACTTCCACAGGTAAGTAAATAAAGGAAACCAGAGGTCAGCTTGGTAACTTAACTCTGACATTGCACTTACATTTGAGATTTTGACTGATCTTGCCTACTTAAATTCTTGAATTTTAGTGTCATTTTGGGAGAGAGGACAGTGATTTCTTAGACTTGCACAAAGTGGAGATTTAGAAACTCAGCTTTCCCTTCCCGTCTCCTCATGCCCCTTCCCCTAAAGCAGGGCTCTTGAAATGTCCATTAAGAGGTTGTCTTAGGCTTGGCTAGAGGTAATCACATGGTAAAATATGACATTAGGATTATTTATAGGAAATAGGAAATGCAGTAGGCAGTGTCTAGTGTTACTCTTTCCTGGGAGCCCTTGCCCAAGTCCTGGAGCTGGTTTTCTTTGACTGTCCAAGTGACAGCTTAGGTATGAGAGAACAAGATCTTAACAGATGTGTGTAGGATCAGTTTAATTGGAAATTCTGTGTCCCCAAAGGGAACCAGTTTCTCTTGTAACAGCCCTGTAGACATAGCTTTCAGGTTGCCTTGAGGGATGTCTAATTTCTGTGGATTGCGTGTAAGTACTGTTGCCTAGAAACACAGCTGGCATTCCATCTTTTGAAAGGTTTTCATTAAAGAAAGCTAGGAAGTTATCCCCATGTTAGATATGACCAAAGAACCAGAAAAAGAGTTCTCTTTATGTTGTACTATATATATTAAAATAGAAACGATTATAACTGATATTCTTGTGACATTTCTGCTTTTTAAAGAAAATGCTTCTTAAATGTCACCATTGAACATGAGGACTGATATAGGATTCTATAATCTACATTTTATCAGTGACATTCCTTTTTATTCCTGATTTTCTAAGTGTTTTTTTAAAATAAAAAATAGGTGGTGAATGTTATTGGATATAATATATATATGTATATATATATGTAAAATCAATATTTTTAAATCCCTGAATCTGTTTATGTGATAAATTATATTAATAGACTTCCTAATGTTAAATCAGTATTATTTTCTGGAATAAATCTGAAGTGTCTTGAATTGCATATGTTTGTAGATTGTGCTTGCTAAAATTCTTGGAGATTTACATGCATTTCCAAGTTAATAGTTGTTGATTATAATTTTATATTCTCTTAGTCTGAATATAATAGTTTTACTGACCTTCGAAAAGAAATTGCGGAATGTTGTTTTTCAACCCCCTCTGCTGGAAAAGCTTAGTAGGAAACTTACCATGATTTTTTCTTAGTATTTTATTTATTTATTTAATAGAGTGTGAGAGAGAGAGAAGGCATGAGTGGGGGAGAGGGGCAGAAGGTGAGGGAGAAGCAGACTCCCTGCTGAACAGGGCTCTATTCCAGGGTCCTGGGATCATAACCTGAGCTGAAGGCAGACATTTAACAGACTGAGCCACTCAGGTACCCCTAGAACTTGCCACGTAAAATTACTATGAGTCCACTGTGTGTGTGTGTGTGTGTGTGTGTGTGTGCGCGCACGCACGCGTGCGCGTGCACACACGCCTGCACATGCTCACTGATGAGGTATGTTAATTACTGATTCAGTCACTTTAATAATTCTGTCTATTTAGTGTTATAGTTGGTTTGAAATCAATTTTCATAAGATATTTTTCTACAAAAGTTTTCACTTCATCTCAGTTTTAAATTACTAGCATAGAATTGTTCTTATAATTTTATATTTCTGCTATCTATATCTGTAGTTCTATCCTTTCATTCTGAGTATTGTTTATTCCTTTTTTATTGATCAATCTTGAAAGTTTACTTTATCATTTTAAAAGGACCAAATATTTTACTTTATTTATCTTCTTTACATATTACTCATTCATTCATTTACTCAATAAAAGTATTTACTGAGAGATGAGTTTATGTCAGGTACTTCTCTTGATCCTAGACTTAGAGCAGTAACAAAATAGATAAAGATCCCTGCACTTGGGGTACTCACAGTCTTATGGAGAAGACAAGATGTAACAAAAATGACATATATTGCATGTTGGGTGGAAAACAATAAAGCAAAAGGGGACACAGTTTAGAGTGGCAGTGAGTGTCCAGAGCCATGAGGATTGCAGTACAGGGGATGAAGGATGAAAGAATTTGAGTGTGTATAACCAAATTAGACCAAAGGACCTAACAAGATTCAACCTGAGTAATGATGAGAATTCAAGTGAAAAGACTCCATGGATACAGTGAAAATAACATCACACATTGGGAGAAGTTTTATATATATATATATAGTTTTATAATAGATGTAATAATATATACATATTTATTAAATTATATATTTGGAAGAAAGATGTCCGTCTTTCCTCAGGGCAAGGTTCCAGTTTTCTTTTTAGTGATAGTTTTACAGAAGGGACAGTATAAATTTCCATTCTATTCCCATTGTAGTATATGCCTAATACATTGAACAGATGGAAAGTGTGGTGGTATTTGCTCATGAAAAATTCTCATAAGCAGGGACAAATATAATGCCAAAGAAAATATTTAGTATTTCATTATTAACTAAAAGGGGTTTTAAAATTTGAACTAGAAAAAATATTAAAACTAAGCAAGCTTGTACTTATACTTAGTGTTAAGTACTGTTTTCTAAGGGTTATGAAAACTGCTGACAAGAACTTGTGTTTCCACTTTTCTTCCTGTGCTCCTTCAGGCCAGATGGAGACTATGTATCTTCACTTAATGGCGGAAACAGTAAAGTCATGGAAGGAAATTCAACAGGACACTTACCAAAATTCTGCCATGAGTGTGGGACTAAATACCCTGTAGAATGGGCAAAGTTTTGCTGTGAATGTGGCATTCGAAGAATGGTTCTGTGAATAGAGCCCCAAAAAAGCTAAGTCCAGAATTTTACGACTGTTGCTGCTTGGACAGCTAGAGCACTTCCTTTAGTGATTTTATGCTAAAATTATTCAAAATACTTTTTTCAGCAAGTTTTGGAGCATAATTCTTTGGCTGTGAAATGTGTGTGTATATATATATGAATGTGTACATATACTGTATATAATAAATACCTGATACCCCAAACTGTGCCATTCAAGGAAATAGTCACTCATCTGTCAGAGAATAATTTCAAGTGGAATCATTAACTTAGGTATTACTTTTCTGTTAACAGTTGTTGAAGCACATTAAGCATACCTTCACAAAATCAAATGCTAGTGCTCAGCCCTTCAAGCTTTAGGATGATAGTTACTTTGAGGAAAAGTCAGAACAAACATTTTTATTATTGGTGCCTATTTTCACGTAATATAAGATTGGATGCTTGGAATTTTGCAAACGAAGAGAGTATTTTCAGTTGCAGTTAGTTATGTAAGGTCATTTTCCTGTAGAGCTGTTTTACAGTTAATTTTATAAATATTTTTAAAAGAGAGGAATTCAACCTCTACAGGTCTATGTTGTCCTTTACTCGATATATCATTAATTATATAATTTAGAGATCTTTATTTATTCTTTAAAATGTAATTATGCAATTTCCTTTTCAGAGACAGACTAAAAAATATAAATGTATTTTATTCTAGTTATAACTTAATGACTTTTTTTTACCTCTGTGTGTTAGTTGAATGTATATTCTTTCTATTTCTATTGTGTCTCCATATTTCACTTTTTTCTTTTTCACTGCCTCATGTCTGAGGAGTTTTAGTTTACTACTTCCTTATTTTTGCAAAGTTTGAAAATAATTATTTAATGTAAGAGGCACAAGATTTCTTGCAAAATTCTACATGTTCATTTCTGTGTCTGAATTTAGAAGAAATTATTTTAATGGATTTCAAAGCAAACCACCTGACCCTAATAAATAATTTGGATAATTAATCATTAATGCAGGGCATGCAGGTAAAAAGTATTATTTTTTGATTTCCCTTGAAGTATAGTTAGATGTAGTGATGAGTTGGCTAGGGTCTAATTTTTCCTACTTATATTTTCTGTTTAGTGTTTAATATTGAAATACCATTCACATCACAGTAAAAAAAAAACAAAAACTGAAAATGTACTGCTTTAATGCACAGCTGACTTATGTAATAAACACTCACAAAAACTTAATTATACTTTAACTTTGGCTAAAGTACAGCTTTTAATTGTTATCACTTTCAATGTGACAGTATTTAGTAGTAGATTCTTTGATTGCCTGTGCAGCCCAGGCAATAATTCCTTAGTAATTTCTGTTGAATGGAGAGAAAACAGCTTTGATCTTATAAAGGTGTAAGCAAATCTTCTATAGGCCATTTCTAATTTCTCATTTATTATTATGATCAACTGTGTAAGGGTTAATGTAGAAATTTGTGGCTTTTAATTTTCTCTGAAATTTATTTATGCTTATACTTTATAATAGTATTCATTAGTGTTTTTGGTTTTGGTTGTTGTTGTTATTGTTGTTTTCCATTCAGGCAAGGGATGTAAACTTTGAGGTAATAGGAATTGTCATTTTATGTATCTTATAGTTTCTTTCCTGACTTTTCATTAACTTTTTTAAACTGATTGTCTTTATTTAGTCATTGGTCTAAAAAAAAAGAGTCCATTAACTAGATTAAACTTTAATTAATTTAGGAGAATAATGTACATAAATTAGATTTTCATTTCAATGATATATGTTATTCTGTCCTGTTATAAATCATACAAAGAACTTTCAACTTTGTTTTCCCTGGAACTAAGCATTATTTTTCATTTTCCAAGTTTGTTTTTGTTTTTTTTTAAGACCATATAATTTTTACCCAAGGAAGGAGTAGGTAAATGAGCTCAAAGTGGCACATGTTTGTTTCTCACAAAATTTTGCAGTAGCCAGTAAATGTTATAATGTACTACATGGAAAATGAGTTGGTAAAAAATCATCCAATTCTAGAACCCAGAGATTATTATAAACAGTAAGTAGGTGAAGTACACTTATGAATTATGAAACATGTTGTGACAGTGTATTTAAATGCATTTTTGTATTACTTACATATATTATTCTCACATTGATTTGTTGTACAGTAGTTCTGTTTATAAGAAATTTTCCTAGATCTATGCATCATTTACTTTTTTATTTATTTTCACAAGTATTTGCAGTGTGGTAGAATTAAAAAAAATGATTGTAAGCTTAAATTAAAAATGTAAAAATTGCTTATATATTATTCTGAAAGTCATTAGCTTGAAAAATAAGATTAGTATGGTTGCTGTTGTCTCTTGTCCACTCTGTTTTTTATTACAAATACTGTCTTCATTTTTGAACCAATTCAATAAAGACAGAAAGCAAAAAAAAAAAATTTTCAGTTGGTCTTTATTGACGTCTTAGCTTTTAACCAGACATAGGTAGTAGAAAGATAAAAGTACACTGAAATCTGAAGAAAATATTCTAAGTCAAAATTCAGATTCTTTTAATGAGATAGTAGCTTTTCATTGGCAGGTTTTTTGTGCCATCAGCTTTTGAAGAAATTGCTATTATTTTGTAGAATTGAAGTGTTTTATGGCATCTAAGTATTACAAATAATGTTTCATTACAAGATTTCTAAGACAGAAAAATTTTCTTTATTCTAGTAAAATATAGCAGTTAAAAACATTAGTGAAGTCAAGGTTAATAGGAAACATTGTGGATATTTCTAGTCAGGTAATACACAGTTTAATGGCAAACAGTACTGGTTTGTGATCAATACTTAGTGATTTAGATGATCATATTTAAAATTTTAAACAGTAGTTGTCTCTAGTAAAAATACAATCAAATTAGACATGTTTGGTTTGTATTCAATCTTCCCTGGGCTAGAGGCGAATACTTTTACCATGAATAGAAGCTCAGGGAATGAAAAATAATAGAAGAGGTACTTAATTACAAAGAAATCTTGTTTCTTTATTTGCGTTGCAGGTATATATGTATTTTATATACTGGATGTATTTTTAGTACTAAGGTAGGTTAACTTTTCCTGACTATATTATTGAATAGAGCAGTGGAAAAATCATTAAATCTGATTTAAGGATAGCCACACTTTCATTTAGAAATTTTTGAGATTACTACTGTCAGAATACTCATAGATAATATTGCCTGGTTTATATGTGAACTGCTTTTTGCCACTAGAGGGTGCTTTTAGATAATTTAATATTGCCAGCTTCCAATTCTTATTTTAAAGGCCTCTCAGCAATATAGGTATGAGAATGATACCATGATGTTACAGAGATTTATAAAAGACAGTTTTTATTTTGTTGTGATTTTAGTAATTCATATGTTGATTTTTTTAAAAAAAGATTTTATTGATTTATTTGAACAGAGAGAGAGATCACAAGTAGGCAGAGAGGCAGGCAGAGAGAGAAGGGAAGCAGGCTCCCTGCGGAGCAGAGAGCCCAATGTGGGGGTCTATCCCAGGATCCTGAGATCATGACCTGAGCTGAAGGCAGAGGCTTTAACCCACTGAGCCACCCAGGCGCCCCTCATATGTTGATTTTTAAGAATCTTAGTCTAGGGGTTCCTGGGTGGTTCAGTAGTTAGGCGTCTGCTTTCGGCTCAGGTCATGATACCAGGGTCCTGGGATTAAGCCCTGCATCAGGCTCCCTGCTCATCCGGAAGCCTGTTTTTCCCTCTCCCACTCCCCCTGCTTGTGTTCCCTCTCTTGCTGTCTCTTTCTCTGTGTCAAGTAAATAACAAAGATCTTAAAAAAAAAAAAAAAAACCTTAGCTCATTTTGAGTACCAGGGGGTAGTAATTAATAGAAATGTTTAATATTTCCCCTCACAATATTTTGTTAGCCAATTTGTGCATCTCAAACATATTACTCAAATATTACCAGATACTCCTTGTACTATTACTTTAGTATTTCATCTTAGTTGCACATTTCCTTTTAAGATAATTTTTTCAATCATTTAACCCAACTTAATGATATCAAATATAGGAGAGTGACATCTACTTATTATTTTTTTATTATTTTATTTTAATTCCATTTAGTTAATATGTAATGTTATATTAGTTTCAGGTATACAATATAGGGAGGGATCCAATACTTATATACATCACCCAGTGCTCATCACAAGCGCACTCCTTAATCCCCATCACTTGTTTCATCCATCCCCCATCCCTCACACCTTCCCTATAAAAACTGTCAGTTCTTTATAGTTAAGAGTCTGTTTCTTGATTTGTCTCTCTCTCTTTCTCTTTCTTCCCCTTTGTTCTTTTGTTTAATTTCTTAAATTCCCCATACAAGTGAAATCCTATGGTACTCGTCTTTCTCTGACTGACTTCTTTTGCTGATCATTGTACTTCGTGCATGTTGTTGCAAATGAAAAGATTGAGAGTGACATCTATTTAAATAAGTTAAGTAAGTTGTTAGACCAACTAATATGAGATACACAAAACTAGAACTTTAACTTATACTTACTTGACACTTTAAAACTTTATACTTAAAATATTAAAAAGACTTTACGTGTTCTTTATTCTCTGATATGTTAGGGATCGAGAGCAATAAATAAGATGTGATTAAGTCCTTGCTGTAAAGTTGATGTAACTTATTGGGAGAAGCTGATATATACACAGACAATTACAACTTAGGACAAAAAGGAGGATTCATTTTCATGAAATTTTGTTATAAAGTACCAACAAAATACCGCTGAAATGTTGAAGGTAGATCTTCTTATCACACGTTATACAGCTGCTTTTTTTTTTCCTGCTTTTTTTCTTTTCGTCCCTGTCCCAGTGCTTAGGAGGAAGCCTGGGAGAATGGGAGTGAGAGCTGCGCTTTCTGCACCTTGCTGGGGAAAAGGCAAGGGTAGTAGAAAGGGTGTGTGTGCAATGGGGTCCATTGGAATGTAAAGTGTGAACTACTTGGGACTGTCCTGAGGATTGAGGAAAAATGATGCTGAGTAAAAATTACTAATTCCACCTGTTCATCTCACTTCATATAACTCTCCACTCTCCTTGTCCTTTTTATCTCTGCTCAAATACTTGTTTTACACCTATTTTGAATTTGTATGGATAAGGTTGGAGATTGCCAGTAGTTCTGAGTAGTGGTGCATATGCTTAACAATGAAATGCTGATTTTCATTCAGCAAATCAACAATCTTAAATTATATTAAAACTGAAAACTGTCATAGTGCACCTTATCCACTAATGGTGGAAATAAAAATTGATAATACTTTATGAAAAGTTGACTAATTTTATTTTAAAAGCCTTTAAAATAGTCATGCCTCATAACTTAGTAATTTTGTTTCCAAGGTACATACCGTTTCTTGAGAAAGTAATCTGAAATACAGAAAAATACTTATGCAGACCATGTTTAATAGGACTGTTATTTGTTGTGATAAAAATGAAACCATTTGGCTGACCTATAAACACAGAGAACACACTGAGTAGGGGGATGGGCAAAATGGGGAAAGGGGAGTGGGAGATTTAGGCCTCCAGTTAGGAAATGAGTAAGTCATGGGAATATAAGGTACAGCATATGGAATATAGTCAGTGATGTTGTGTTGCACGGTAACAGACGGTAGCTACACTTGCAGTGAACATAGCATAATGGATAGAGAAGTTGAATCACTATGTTGTAAACCTAAAACTAATGGAATATTGTGTGTCACCATATGTAAATAAAAAATAATCTATTTTAAATCACAAAATTTCATTTAGTAAGTTAATGACTAAACTGCTTATTTTAAAAGTTTTTATTTATTTATTTGACTGAGAGAGAAATTACAAGTAGGCTGAGAGGCAGACAGAGAGAGGAGGAAGCAGACTCCCTGCTAAGCAGAGACCCCGATGCGGGGCTAGATCCCAGGACCCTGAGATCATGACCTGAGCCAAAGGCAGAGGCCCAACCCACTGAGCCACCCAGGTGCATAAAAGGCCCATTGAAATCACAAAAACATTTAGTAAGTTAATAACTAAAGTGCTTTTAAATAATTTTTAATGGTATAACAAGGTTCTGTTTTATCACTAAGACAACTAGTCTAATACATATGTAAAGAATGGCACAGATAAAGTCTCGAAATATATTCCTCAGTATATTATATTTTTTCTACTAGAAGGATATTTTATTTTATATTTTCTTTATATTTTTACACTATCAATTTTTAAATGAATATATAATAATCTTTAAGAAAGTGAGGGTTATGTTTCCAAAATCACTTGCATGTAGTAGTAGTAGTAGTAGTAGTAGTTTGTTTAAAATCACTAACTCATCTTCAGTTACTTTGTAGCTAGGTATAATTTTAATGAGATTATTTTTCCTGAATTTCATGCAAAGGATATTCTAATATAGGTCCTTCCCCCTTCCTAATTGCTTATTACATATATGATTTGAAGAGTCCATGGTATGCAAGTAAATTTTTACTTCCAAAACATAGAAATAAGACCATTTTATTGTTGAGTTGGAGGGGGATACATATGTATATCTGAAATATTTCCATCTGTTTTCACATATTTACCTATTATCCTTATCTTTTAAACTTTAAAAATGTTTAACGTTATCTTCTTATTTTCTTGTAGTTATTTTAGTCGAGGAAAATAATTTTAGAATCAGTAAGTTTTAAAAATTTTTGCTAATATTTCCAAACTTCTGTTCCTTCTGGGGAAAACGCATATGAGCCGCACAAGAAACCTCTGAAATTTTTTATTTTAAACCTTAATTCCTCAAGGGTGATTCTCTTTGGAAACATGCTATCCAATTAACTATTAATTTGAAAATTTAAAACAATAGGCTTGGTTTTTTTTAGCATGTCTCACTACAGATAAAATCCAAACTCCATTTGGATGAGCAGCATGTACGCTAGACCAGCTCTTTATCCTCGGTGAGGCACTATGTTCACATGGTCTCCCCTTGGTCAACACTGGCGTCGTTCTCCCTCTTGTTTCCATAGAACGGTTCTATCTCACTGATGCCATTACCAGAAAACCTGTATGAAGAGGAGGGGCAGTTATTCATGGCCTTAAATACTTTACTATAGTTTACGTAGAAAACATCAAACAATACTAGGAATTAAAACCTGTCCCAAGTCCTACCTAGTAGTGAGCGATTTTGATCTATTTTAAATCTAAATTTTGTTACTGTCGAATGGGCATTTGTTAAACATTTGTGGTTAGCATCTTTTGGAAATTCTCCTCTGTGTGTGGTGAGTTTTTGATTTTGAATCCCACTGCCTCAAGAAGATCATAACCAGAGTTTAGTTTTCCATCCTTTCTTGCAGATGGGGAGTAGTCCTGTCACCTGACGACTGAACAGACTTGGATTCTAAAACAAGCAAAGTGAAGAAGCAGCCATAGAAGCAGCAGCATCTGTTGTTGGGGAGGAGGGGGCAGAGGGAGGAGTGGGGAGTTGGAGGGTTGGCGAAGTTTGCTGGAGAGGCATGAGCTTCAAAGGTGGCAGTGGCAGAGTCCAGGTGTGCTTTGTGCCCTGTGGTAGCACTTGGTCTGACTTTCCTCCTCTGGAGCAGCCTGTCAGTCTAAATTGGGTCTTGTTTCCAGTTATAGAGCCGCCAGCATTGATTATCTGGCTCTCCTAGAGATTCTGTGAATTGCTCAACAAATTTTGATAGATATTTTTTTGCTTAAACTAACTGGACTGAGATTTGTTATTTATACTTAAAAATTCTCCAGTGGTAAAATTTGACCTGACCTCATGCTTCCCTTTTATAATGGCCATGGTAATGGGAAAACTGCTTACAATCATATTCTACAGGAGGGAATCTTGAACATATTGAATCAAGATGCCTTTCCTTATCCCAGTTATGGTAGCAAATAATCACAAACTGAATTTTTTTTTTCAGGAAGATAGAAACCATTTTATTTATTTATTTTTATTTAAATTCAGTTAGCCAACATATAGTATACCATTAGTTTTTGATGTAGTGGTCAACAATTCATTAGTTGCTATAACACCCAGTCCTCATCACATCACGTGCCCTCCTTAATGCCCATCCCCCAGTTGCCCCATCCACCCCCCCACCTCCCTTTCCACAGCCCTCAGTTTGTTTCCTGGAGTCAAGAGTCTCTCATGGCGCAAACCGAATTTTAAGAAATATGCTATAATCATAATTACACCTATTGAGCAGGGCTACTTTGAGGATTATCAGAAATGTGCCTAAAATCTCTGTGCGATGTTTGACACTTAACAGGCTATCAGTAAAATGGCAACAATATTTAGTAGTAGTAATAATTTTGGATATATGTGTATGTTCATGTTCATCAAATTTTTTAATTCCTATGATGTGCCAGGCACTGTTCTACATGCAGTGAATGAGGCAGTTGAAAATCTGCGTCCCTTTAAAGTTCACATTCTAGTGGAGGAATACGAAAACATACTAGATAAATTAGTAAACATTTATTATTAGAATGTGACAATAGCTATCGAGTAAAATAAAGTGGGGAAGAGGTGGTTAGAGACCGTAGGAGAGTGGAAGTGGGTTGCAATTTTAAATACGGTACTTCAGGGATGATTTCATCAAGAAAGTGGTATTTGAGCACAGACCTGAAAGAGGAATGAGGCATGAATGTTCATCTCTGTTGTATAGTGCACTGCTTATTGGATTGTTCCCCCTAATGTTCGGTGTTTTCTGTTAAAAAGAATATTCAGTATGGTTGAAGCAGATGGGTGGAAAAGAGAGTAAAGGGTATTTTATGCAGAGGGTGAAAAGGGCAAAGGCTCTGAGGTGGGAGCGCAGTACCTACCTCTAGAATGGTTTGAGCAAGGAAGAGATTAGAAAATTAAGTCAGGTAATGCAGCAGCCAGACTGTGTTTGCTTTGGAGGCCACTAAAATGATTTTACTCAGTCAGATAGGAATCAGGGAATGACATGATCTGGCTTCAACATACAATCTGTATATGTTCTTTGGCCTCTAAATTAGTGTGAAATAAAAGGCAAGAGGAAATAGCTGTTGCCATTTCACCCCAAAGTGTCTGTGTATATTGATCAAATTAAGTACTCTAAACACAGCGCTCAGAAAAATGTCACATACTAGAGTGTAGATTGATATTTGATTATGTATAATTTAGATTGAAACAAACTGAGACTTTTCAACCCCACCTGAGTGTAACAAAAGGAAAGGTATCCCCATTTCTCCAGATTGCCATCCCATTCCCTAATCTTCCACGCATTAGCAGTAAAACCCTCATTTTTTTTTTTTTTTATTGACAATTACTCTGTCTCATTTAGGGAGGCAGAGGTTAGTGATTAATTCTACTTTCTGAGTTTCATACCTAATATTCATAAACTTGTCTTTCATTCTTATTTCCTTATTCATCATTGTAGAATAAACTGGCTAGAACCTTCAAAAGTAAGGGACAGATATTCTAAATTACATTGAAAAAGAGGTTTAATATAAGATGCATGTGAATTAAAAATGGAAGGCCATTAGGTGCTGAGGCAGCTCCAATAATTAATTGGTTTACCTGCCAGCCTGTATTCTTCTCAGAGCTCATTTGTACATTCTCTCTTGTCTGTCTTCTTCACTCACTGCTGTGTATCTTTTTTGCTCTCCTATTCATTCAACTTGTCAGTATCCAGCTGAATTAAACCTCACAACTTTCTCTTACTCATACTCATTTTGGCCAAATTTATTTAGAATTGTGGTTCAAGTTTCTGACACAGAGCACCTGAATTACTTCATCTTTTCAGGCTACATGACCTACATCACAGATCATTCATTAGTCAGTCTATCAATTAGTTGTACTTAGGGCTGATTCCCTTTACTCCCTTCTCATGAGCTGGGATAGAGGTATGAGTTCACATGCCAAAGAACAGAGCCACTTAGAAGAAATCTTGGATGTTGGAGAACTCCTTACATGAACAATGGACATCACAGAGAATGATTGACTAGAAAACAAGGATTTGTTTATATTTCTAATAACTTCAAATGAGCAAATCTGAAAACTGAAATGAAAGTATTTTATGTAGAAATGTATCAATAACTATTAGTATTAATTTAGGGCATATATTCTCAATGGCAGTGGAGAGATAAAGCCCTGGGAAATATATAGCCAAAATTTAGTGAAGTTGGAGTGTTGGATAGTTTTAAAAGGCTAATTCATTATGCCTGTTACTTTCATAATACAAACATTAGAAAGTAATGCTTAACAAAATTTCTGCTGGTGGGGCTATGCTGAAAGTAAATTAAGAACTTAAAAAAATGAGAGTTTAAGTTCTGCATTCAGGGAAAGACATGACCTCTCTTGCAGATGACATGACAGTCTATGTAGAAAATCTCAAGGAATATATATCCCTTGAGATATATGTGTATGTGTGTATATATATATATATATATATATATATAACTAGAACTGATAAGTTTAGGTTTAAGAAGATCTTAGGATACAAGGAAAATATAAAAAAATAAATCTTTCTTATCTGCCAGTGATGAATAGCAGAATTTGAGCTTTAAATACCATTTACAGTAGCATGTGGGCATGGACACACACACACACACACACACACACACGTAAATAGTTATACATAAAGCTAACAAAATTTATGTATGCTGAAAACTCAAACACTGATGAAAGAATTCAAAAGATTTAAATAGAAAATATAGTGTTATTAATGCAAAGAATAAACATGGTGAAGATGTCAGTTCTCTGCAATTTAATCTATAGGCTCAATGCAAACTGAGTCAAAATTTCAGCAAGCTTTTTTTGGTATTACAGGCTGAATTTAAAATGTATATGGAAAATCAAAAGAACTACAACAGCCAAAACAGTTCTGGAAAAAATTCTGAAGATTTATTCTACCCAATTCCTAGATGTAAAGCTATAGTAAACAAGTCAATGTGGTATTTGGAGAAAAGGTAGATACGGATCATTGGAACAGAACAGAGCATCCTTAGGTTCAGACAAATATGACAAATTGAGTTACAAAGGGGCAAAGACAATTCAATTGACAAAGTACAGTTGACCCTTGAACACCACAGGTTTGAATTGCATGTGTGCACTTATACATGGATTATTTTATTTATAAATATTATAAATGTATTTCCCTTATGATTTTCTTAACATTTTCTTTTCTCTCAATTTATTAGAAGATTACAGGGTATATGAAGAGCTATATTAAAAAATTAAAAAAGATTACAGGATATAATACATATAACATACACAATATATGTTAATCTAACTGTTACTGGTAAGGCTTTCCGTAGCAGTAGGCCATGTTGTTCAAAGGCCAACTGCATAGAGTCTTTTTAACAAATGGTACTAGAAGAACTAAATGTCCATATGCCAAAAAAAAAAAAAAAAAAAAAAAAAAAGCAACTGTGATACACACCTTATATTAAAAAATAACCCTAAATGAGTCATGGACCTAAACTGCAACATGTAAAATTATGAAACTTCTAGAACATTGGTTTCAACTTTTTTCCCGAGACACTTTGGCAATGTCTGCAGACATTTTTGATTATCACTACTTGGGGGAGGATGGTGCTGGCATTTAGTGGGTACAGACCACATTCCACAATGAATAGCCCCCCACCCCCACAACAAGGAGAACTAATTTCTTGGTTTGGATAAATGTACCATGGTTATGTAAGATGTCAGCCTTAGCGGAAACTTGTAAAGGGTATACAAGACCACTCTGTACTATCTTTGCAGGTCTTCCAGATATCTGAAATTATTTCAAATATTTAAGTAATCTGTAAGTAATCTCTAAAAAAAATTGTGATAAGCTTCAAAGGTAGAAATTAGCAAACTCACATCCATCTCTCACATGGTAGCACCTGGTAGGTTATTGAGTTACTTACTGAGATCAGCAATGAAGGCACAAATGAAAGAATCCTCAACTCTACCTGGTAAGTGAGGGAAGGTTTCAGAAAGGAAGAAAGCCTTAGACTAGGTCTTAAGGCAAAGAAATACATCAGCAAGCAAGAGCAGTAAATCCTGAATTGTAAATGTTGCCACTTCTCTTAATTTTCATCATGTAAAATATAGATAGAAAATTGATTCACTTTGGTGGGGCACCTGGGTGGCTCAGTTGATTGGGTATCTAACTCTTCATCTTGGTTCAGGTCTTGAGCTCAGGGTCGTGAGTTCAAGCTCCACTTAAAAAAACTGATTCACTTTGAGAATAAGGTCCTAAAGTGTATCTAACCTCCCTCACTTGGAAAGTTTTTCCTATACAGAAAGAATGCACTTCTTTCTTACCATTTTGTATGGAGAGGATGTAAAACAAGCAAGCGAAAGTAAATCCCAGGTTATTCCCAAACCAAAGTAACTATTTTGCATCTTTCTCAAATACTAAATAATTCATGAATCTAGGTGCATACATATATTTTAATATGGAGATTTTAAAAACTGTTGGAATTGATTATCAATGTACCTACCTATTTTATTTCTCTTGTCCTATAATACTTCTACAGATTCTATTATTCTATTATTCTAGTCTATTATTATTCTAATGTAATTTTTGATATTAATACGCTGGTTTAATGCAATTTGTCTTTACTTATTAACCATGATATATCTGGATTTTCCCATTAAGAGCTGGAGGGAACACAAAAGATCATACACTCTTTCAGGAGAAAACATAAATAGAATTATGTAAATAATAGTTATATTTAAGATAAAATATTAAGATGAATCTGATCAGATAATAATGCATGATACAGATAATTAAGTGCTAGGAAACTAAAGGAAGAAATAGTAACATTATACAGAATTATCATGGAAGCCACAGAAATTGAGGAGAAAGAAACTGAGATGCCCTTGAAGTTTGAGCAGGATCTGGAAAGAATTTGGAAGAACTTTCTAAGCAGTAAGAACATAATAACTAAAGACATGACGATTGCATGGACAGAGTACCATAAAGATTATCTGACTTAGAGATTCTGGAGAAGTGTTTTCAGTAGATTTGATGAAATATCCTTTATAAGCTGGCTATCAATGGAAGTATGAAGTAAGACAAAGAAACTTTTCTAGTTTTAATAGAACTATTTTATCCTGAAAGGAGTATTTCCTTCAACAGATTCCTTGAAAGCCTATTTTAAAAGACCCTTAACTGAGTCCCTTTGTATAATTCAATATTCCCTGAAGTACATTTAGGTAATGGTTTTTACATAAAACTAGCATTCTCTAGTCAAATTTTGAAAATGTTGTGTTAGTGTTAAAACTTAAAAAAAAAAACAAAAACACTGTATGAGCTTACACAGCCTTTAATAATATACTTGTATAAACTATGACTCTCCAAAAGAAATTTATCTGACCTGAGAACATGGAATACTCCCTCTTTTTCTTTTTCCTTTTTTCATTTCTTCTCCTCCTGCCCCCACTTTTTGCTTTATCCTCTTTGTCTCATTGGCTTATTTTTTTGTAGCGTTGTTGAGGATTAGGGTTTCTTGGAACAAACTTTAGAAAATGCTGATTTAAAGCCTCCACATACATATGTGAAAGAAAACATTCACTGAAATAAAACAAGTCTTTAATTGGGGAGTAGAAATAATAAAACTATAATATCCAAGTTCATTATTAATTAGCCTGCCTGTGTCTATTTACCTTGCCTAGTAGGTACGAAACAAAGAAAGCAAATACAAACACGAATGCATGGCTATTTTTTCCCTCAAGTATTTGACACAACCAGATATGCTGAATGCTGTTTTGAGCATAAATTTTCTCTAAAATTCAGATCTATCATAAACAAATGAAAATCAAGGAAGACAATTTTGATAACCTTCAGCAAGCATTTAAAAATATTGTTCCTTATTTTACCATAATCTCAGAATGTTTTTTCAACACTTGTTAGGGATGTTTTAGACTGCCTTTAAGGAAACACTTTCAAGGACAGTTTTAAGAGTTTACCTTTAGAAATGTGAAGTTCCCTCATTTCTATAGCTAATGGTTTACCAACAGTGCTAGTTCATCAGGGTGGAGGTGAATCACACAGCTGACCATGTTTTATGGTAGAGGAAGCACAGTTACTTGGAAAAGTCCCTCTGAAGACAGGGTTTGGTGAGGAATCGTCTGCTCCAAAAAATATTCGTCAGCTCCCTTTTCTGGAGTTAATACAAAAATCAAACAGAAAACATACTTGATTCAAAGCCTTGTGAATGGAGCAACCCGTGAACTCCATACAACTTTCTTTTATTTATTTATTTGTTTGTTTGTTTGTTTTAAATTTATTTATTTTCAGAAAAACAGTATTCATTATTTTTTCACCACACCCAGTGCTCCATGCAATCCGTGCCCTCTATAATACCCACCTGGTACCCCAACCTCCCACACCCCCGCCACTTCAAACCCCTCAGATAGTTTTTCAGAGTCCATAGTCTCTCATGATTCACCTCCCCTTCCAATTTCCCCCAACTCCCTTCTCTCTAACACCCCTTGTCCTCCATGATATTTGTTATGCTCCACAAATAAGTGGAGCATAACATATGATAATTGACTCTCTCTGCTTGACTTATTTCACTCAGCATAATCTCTTCCAGTCCCATCCATGTTGCTACAAAAGTTGGGTATTCATCCTTTCTGATGGAGGCATAATACTCCATAGTGTATATGGACCACATCTTCCTTATCCATTCGTCCGTTGAAGGGCATCTTGGTTCTTTCCACAGTTTGGCGACCATGGCCATTGCAGCTATAAACATTGGGGTACAGATGGCCCTTCTTTTCACGACATCTGTATCTTTGGGGTAAATACCCAGGAGTGCAATTGCAGGGTCATAGGGAAGTTCTATTTTTAATTTCTTGAGGAATCTCCACACTGTTTTCCAAAGAGGCTGCACCAACTTGCATTCCCATCAACAGTGTAAGAGGGTTCCCATTTCTCCACATCCTCTCCAACACATGTTGATTGGAGAAGTCTCTGTTCATATCTTCTGCCCATTTTTTGATATGTTTGCCTGTTTTGTGTGTGTTGAGTTTGAGGAGTTCATTATAGATCCTGGATATCAACCTTTTGTCTGTACTGTCATTTGCAAATACCTTCTCCCATTCCGTGGGTTGCCTCTTTGTTTTGTTGACTGTTTCCTTTGCTGTGCAGAAGCTTTTGATTTTGATGAAGTCCCAAAAGTTTATTTTTGCTTTTGTTTCCTTTGCCTTTGGAGACAAATCTTGAAAGAAGTTGCTGTGGCTGGTATCGAAGAGATTACTGCCTATGTTCTCTTCTAGGATTCTGATGGATTCCTGTCTCATGTTGAGGTCTTTTATCCATTTTGAGTTTATCTTTGTGTATGGTGTAAGAGAATGGTCAAGTTTCATTCTTCTACATATAGCTGTCCAGTTTTCCCAGCACCATTTATTGAAGAGACTGTCTTTTTTCCACTGTATATTTTCTCCTGTTTTGTCGAAGATTAATTGACCATAGAGTTGAGGGTCCATATCTGGGCTCTCTACTCTGTTCCACTGGTCTATGTGTCTGTTTTTATACCAGTACAATGCTGCCTTGGTGATCACAGCTTTGTAATAAAGCTTGAAATCAGGTAACGTGATGCCCCCAGCTTTATTTTTGTTTTCAACATTTCCTTAGCGATTCGGGGTCTCTTCTGATTCCATACAAATTTTTGGATTATTTGCTCCAGCTCTTTGAAGAATACCGGTGAATTTTTATCGGAATGGCATTAAAAGTATAGATTGCTCTAGGCAGTATAGACATTTTAACAATGATTATTCTTCCAATCCAAGAGGATGGAATGGTCTTCCATCTTTTTGTGTCTTCTTCAATTTCTTTCATGAGTGTTCTGTAGTTCCTCGAGTACAGATCCTTTACCTCCTGGTTAGGTTTATTCCCAGGTATCTTATGGTTCTTGGTGCTATAGTAAATGGAATCAATTCTCTAAATTCCCTTTCTGTATTTTCATTGTTAGTGTATAAGAAAGCCACTGATTTCTGTACATTGACTTTGTATCCTGCCACATTGCTGAATTGCTGTATGAGTTCTAGTAGTTTGGGGGTGGAGTCTTTTGGGTTTTCCATATATAAAGAATCATGTCATCTGTGAAGAGAGAGTTTGACTTCTTCATTACCAATTTGGATACCTTTTATTTCTTTTTGTTGTCTGATTGCTGTTGCTAGGACTTCTAATACTATGTTGAACAAGAGTGGTGAAAGTGGGCATCCTTGTCTTGTTCCTGATCTCAACGGGAAGGCTGCAAGCTTTTTCGCATTGAGGATGATATTTGCAGTGGGTCTTTCGTAGATAGATTTGATGAGGTTCAGGAATGTTCCCTCTATCCCTATACTTTGAAGTGTTTTAATCAGGAACGGATGCTGGATTTTGTCAAATGCTTTTTCTGCATCAATTGAGAGGACCACGTGGTTCTTCTCTCTTCTCATATTAATTTGTTGTATCACATTGATTGATTTGCGAATGTTGAACCATCCTTGTAGCCCTGGGATGAATCCCACCTGATCATGGTGGATAATCTTTTTAATGTGCTGTTGGATCCTGTTGGCTAGGATCTTGTTGAGAATCTTAGCATCCATATTCATTAGTGATATTGGTCTAAAATTCTCCTTTTTGGTAGGGTCTTTGCCTGGTTTGGGGCAGGAAGTTTTCCTTCTGCTTCAATTTTTTGAAACAGCTTCAGGAGAATAGGTATTATTTCTTTGAAGGTTTGGTAGAATTCCCCAGGGAATCCATCAGGTCCTGGGCTCTTGCTTTTTGGGAGATTTTTGATCACTGCTTCAATCTCGTTATTAGATATTGGTCTATTCAGGTTGTCGATTTCTTCCTGGTTCAATTTTGGTAGTTCATAGTTTTCCAGGAATGCATCCATTTCATCTAGGTTGCTAAGCTTATTGGCATATAACTGTTGATAATAACTTCTGATGATTGTTTCTACTTCCTTGGTGTTAGTTGTGATCTCTCCCTTTTCATTCATCATTTTATGAATTTGGGCTTTCTCTCTTTTCTTTTGGATTAGTGTGGCCAATGGTTTATTGATCTTATTGATTCTTTCAAAAAACCAGCTTCTAGTTTCATTGATACGTTCTACTGTATCTCTGGTTTCTACCTCATTGATCTCAGCTCTAATCTTGATGATTTCCCTTCTTATGTGGGAGTTGGTTTGGTTTGTTGTTGATTCTCCAGTTCTTTAAGGTGTAGAGACAGCTGGTGTATTTTGGATTTTTCAATTTTTTTGAGGGAGGCTTGGATGGCTATGTATTTCCCCCTTAGGACCGCCTTTGCTGTATCCCATAGGTTTTGGACAGAAGTGTCTTCATTCTCGTTGGTTTCCATGAATTGTTTCAGTTCTTCTTTGATCTCCTGGTTGATCCAAGCATTCTTAAGCAAGGTGTTCTTTAGCTTCCAGGTGTTTGAGTTCCTTCTGAACTTTTCCTTTTGATTGAGCTCCACTTTCAAAGCATTGTGATCTGAAAATATGCAGGGAATAATCTCAGTCTTTTGGTATCGGTTGAGTCCTGATTTGAGACCCAGTATGTGTTCTACGCTTGAGAAGGTTCCATGTGCACTTGAGAAGAATGAGTATTCTGTTGTTTTAGGGTGGAATGTTCTGTATATATCCATGAGGTCCATCTGGTCCTATGTGTCATTCAATGCCCCTGTTTCTTTATTGATTTTCTGCTTCGATGATCTGTCTATTTCTGAGAGAGGCGTGTTAAGATCTTCTATTAATGTATTCATATCAATATGATTATCTTGATTAACAGTTTTCTTATGCTCCCATATTGGGGGAATAGATATTTACAATTGTTAGATCATCTTGGTAGATAGTCCCTTAAAGAATGATGTAGTTTCCTTCTGTATCTTTGACTACGGTCTTCAGTTTAAAATCTAATTTATCTGATATGAGAAGATTACAGGGTATATGAAGAGCTATATTAAAAAATTAAAAAAGATTACAGGATATAATACGTATAACATACAAAATATATGTTAATCAACTGTTACTGGTAAGGCTTTCCGTAACCATACAACCTTCTATAGAATTCTACACAGCTGTCTGCACCCGTGAGGGTGAAGGGCATAGGGGTTAGGGAGAGTGACACGTCCACACAAACTGAGAGGATGGTCTTTACCACCACACAGTGAGGGCGATACCTGGGCATCACCTGAAGCTCATATCAAGCCAGTCAGCACTTTATTAGGGGCTGGTGAAGGTGTGCAAGAGCAGGAAGGATGTGAGTTGAGCCGACTGGTGACTGCGGTAGGACTCTGACCTGTCTCCACTAAAGTTTTGATTTCCCTTTATAAGTAAGTGAGGACCATTGACAGACCTTCTAAAATGGATCTGGTATATACAAAAGTTTCTTTTAAAAGATTAAAATTTAACATAGAAAGTAATGTTCCTGTTCTTATATAGTTTTGGTCTCATGTGCATTCTGAGTAATAAGGTTTAAAGTCACATATTCAATGACAGAGCTCAAATAGTAGTACAGTATTAAAAATCTTGTCTTAAAAATCCTTCAAAATTCATGAAGTGAATCTGACAGTGTTATTACATAGGTCATTTATTATCAAAGGAGAAATGTTATCCAAAGCCAGCAATTTGTTTGTAATATGTATGAAAATATTTTTATATAATACATATAGTGTCAAAATTAAATATACATTCCATTAATTAAAAGGTCAACATATATTATTCTGTTAAAAATATACTTCCCAAATTGCAAACTCATTTAGAAAAACTTTATTACACATAAATGACAAAAGTAACTCAGCATTATGGTTTGGCATCCTTAGAACAGGTGACTTTCTATTTTGTGAAATCATTCTTTATGGTCATCTTAAAACATTTGCTATACCATTAATGAAGGCACTGTCTTATGCATTCAAGTTTAATTACATGTCTTAATCTCACTGAAGTATCTTGGACTCCATACTGCTTCTTTAGCCCTTACTCTCATTGGCATTACCCACATTTGTTAACTCTGAAACATTTCCAGCACAGAAGACAACAATTTCCACTCTTCTTGTAGCATGCTGGTGCACAAAATTATTTGGATAATAAAGCAATGTTAATTTTTAATTCCTGCAACCTTTATATACTTCACAGATTTTACATGTCTTCTTCTGGAATTTTAAGACAGTTTTTAGAAGTATTATTGCCTTTAATACCTTACTTGGATTGTCTTGCAAAAAATCACAGAATTAATACTGATTGCTCTATGTCCAAAAACATATGAAGGTTTATCGATTGCAGCATTTGGTTTACACTGTTTACATCCATCTTCTAGTACTACGGTATGAATTACTCAATTGCTCTAATCCGCTTTTACCAGGATGCATTCTGTAACTTCTAGGGTCCTCTACCCCCCATTATGAGCAGATATATTCTTGAAGGATACAAGTGAAGTTCATATGTCTTTATATTGCCACTCCATATTTTTCAATGTTCTTTAGAGCCCCTCAAAATTTTATTCCAACAAGTTTTTATTTTTTGTAGTAGTATCCCTAGGGAACACAAGCTCTTCTGTTTTCTCTGTTCCTTTACAGATTTATTGTCTTCCTAGAAAAAGATATTAAAACAAATTTTAAAATTATATTGAAAAAAATACACATTTTCAAGTGTTCAAACTTTAATTTCCATCATGTTAGGTTATGCTGAAGGTTTGCTAACTAACCAGGATGGCTACTTTCTTCATACACTTGTTTTCTAGTTTATGTGCTCCTATAGAAGTGGTTTGCTCATGTCTTTTGTTCATTACCTATTGATGTGCTCATTTTGTTGCTTTATTAAAAAAAAAAATGGTGCTCTGATATTTCCCCTCGCCTCTTTCATTTTAAAGTAGTGGCTTTAAGGGTCACCTGGGTGGCTCAGTTGGTTAAGTGTCTGACTCTTGATTTTGGCTCAGGTCATGATCTGAGGGATGTGAGATGGAGCCCTGCATGGAGCTCAGGCACTGCATGTGGTGCCTGCTTAGGATTCTCTCCTCCACCTCCTACCTCCGCACACTGTCTCTCTCTCTCTCAAATAAATAAATAAAACTCTAAAAAAAAAAAAATTAAACAGCGGCTTTAAAAACTGTAGCTTAAAGGAATCCAATTTCTAAGGGGTACATCCCATCTCCTTTTATTAACAATATAATGATTGTTTTCAAAATGAACCATAGAAAAGGAAAAAAAATTCGAAGGGAAACATAAAGGAATTAAGTTGAATAAAAAGCTGATGAAGAAAGAAAATTATACAATTATTCTCACCAAGTTTTTAGTGGGTTGGACTTCACCCTGGGAAGGTAGCTTTATTCCTTCCTTAAAAACAAAGTCACTTTGATAATATTGAATATTAATTGTCTATTGCTCCTTTTATTAATGTCTGCTAAATTTTATTTTGTTTTATTTTCACGGCTAAATTTTAAATTGCTGTCAAATTCATCTAATCTATTAGAGAATCTTCAGTTTTGATAGTATGGAAGAATAATTTCATTTAGAAATAGAATATCAGGAAAAAGGAAAAAGCAAGACAGGTTATTTTTCCTTTTTCTTTTTAACAATTTAGGATGTTTATTTTTAAATTTTTTTATTTCAAGTTTTTATTTAAATTCAAGTTAGTTAACATGTATGGTAAAATTGGTTTCAGGTGTAAAATTTAGAGATTCATCTCTTATGGATTTATAGAAAAGAGAACAATAGAAATTGGTAGGAGAAGAATAAATGAAATAAGATGGAATTGGGAGGGAGACAAACCATAAGTGACTCTTAATCTCACAAAACAAACTGAGGGCTGCTGGGGGGAGGGGTTGAGGAGAAGGGGGGTGGGGTTATGGACATTGGGGAGGGTATGTGCTTTGGTGAGTGCTGTGAAGTGTGTAAATCTGGCGATTCACAGACCTGTACCCCTGGGGATAAAAATATATGTTTATAAAAAATTTAAAAATTAAAAAAAAAAGAAATTTCATATAGAAGACTAACATAAGTAAGGGGTCAAAACTGGAAATAAACTTGGTGAATCCAAAACACCAAGAAGAGACTGGCTTGCATCAAGTAGATAATATAATGATAAATGAAGTGGTTCACATTCTATCATCTTTATTTTCATTGCTCTCAATAAGGCTTAAGGATAATCTTACCATCTTACCGCCTGTGGACAACTATAGGTATTAAAAAATAAGAACACATAGGAACACTTTTATGTCATGAAAATGTTAAAAATTTCTTTTTAAGAAATCATAAGAAACCTTTTGGCTTTTCTGGCCATTGGTAAAAATTTATGAAGAGGAGGATAGTGGTAATAATAATATATCATTTATTGAAACCTTTCTAGTACTAAGCACTTTACATGAATTATGCCAATTAATTAACCCTGTCATCATCCTGTAATGTAGATATTATATTTTTCTCCATTTTGCAGATAAAGAAACTGTGGCCTAGTATCAAGATTGTGTCTTCCAAATTTTGTTTTATTGCTTATATTTCATAACCACTAGAAGATAAGTAGGGAAAATTAGCCCTATACTTAACAAAATGATTGAAGCAAAAAAATTTTAAAAATTGGACATATATGTATTTATATATATATATATATATATATATATATATATATTAACATGTGAAGTTTTAACATACAAAGATATTAAATGCTTTTGATTATCTGTTTTATTGGCTATGAGTTCTTATAAATGTGTACATCTATGGACAAAAATTATTAATGAGTTTTAGAGGTAAAAATTCACCATTCCCACCCAAGTTAATGACATTAACCTCCGCCAACATTATTATAGCAATGATGTATGCACTTCCTTATTTTTACTCCGCTTCTGTAAACTATTTGCCCTAGCAAAGAATAGGTGCTTTCCTAGTTAAGACTTTCCTCTTCTAGAGTTGAGTAAATATATTTCAACTTTAAGTGATGATAAACAGAATTCTATGATACCAGATATGATCACCAGAGAATTATAGTATCCTATCACAGGACTAGTTGATATTTTTGTTCAAAGTAAACAACTTACCTTGGGGGTACAGTTCAACAATTGTAATGTGCCCTGTGAAACTCTTAATAAGTGGAGATTGAAATCCTCACTGTCATTCACTTTCACAAACTGCTTCAACTTGTGAGCAGCACGATATAAAAATATACCTTCCTATTACAGAAAAAAAAATCAGAAGGGTTGTGGTTCAAACAAAATATTAAAAAATGATAAGCTTTTATAAGGAGCCTAAAGCCAGAAAGGTATTGCCAAATAATGCCCCACCTCCGCCCCAGATTTCTATTCCGGTTAATCACATGACTGACAAGTAACTAGACTAAAACTGTTTAGCTCCTAAGTGACAATCTGGAGTGCCTAGAATTTGCCTTAATGATTATTTGTCTTTTTGAAGTCTCCTTTCTTCATAATATAAATTTATGATCTTATCACTTATGGATGAACCTATAACAGCATTATTCCATTTTAAATGAGTCAACCAAAGGAGAGGGCTTCGGGAGGTGACAATAGTGGAAGGTATGTGGTTTCTCTTCTTATTATTTTTGTACCTGTTGAGTTATGGATGAATAGCTGGCAATTAGAAAAAAAAAAAGGTCCATTTTTCACCTCAAACAAGCCTTTCAAATATTTAAAGTAAGAAATTAGAATAAAAAGAATTTATGAATATATAATGTGATACTATGAGGTTAACTCAGCTACTGTGAGTTTAAAAAAGACTGAATATCATACTAGTTTCTGTAGAAGGAACTAATACAAAATTTGGTTGTAAGTTTTGTAAATTGTAGTATTGCACCAACCAGAAGCAGTCGTTGTTTGAAGATAAGCAAATATTGAAGGAAGAAATTTCAAAGGCCTAAAAGTAAATTATTCCCATGACTTATGTTTGTGTGTGTGTGCAAGCAGTCACTCTAACAAGGATTTTCCTGCACAAAAATGTCACAAATAAGGGAAGTGTATCTTTGAATTCAGCAGTTCTAGCATTTTCCAAAGTGAAAACTGAAATGCTAAAATAGAAAAAAAAATTTACTGAATAAACATAGGA
Organism: Mustela lutreola; assembly: GCF_030435805.1. NCBI lineage: Eukaryota > Metazoa > Chordata > Mammalia > Carnivora > Mustelidae > Mustela > Mustela lutreola. The sequence continues at coordinate 55,646,334 of NC_081292.1, read as the reverse complement.
TTTTTTATAAAATCAAGGTATAAAAGAAGACCATAGTATAATTTAATAGGTCAGTGAGAATTATCTGGTTAAAATGAAAAGATTATGTTATTAATATAATCAATATAATTATCTAATACTTAACAAATAATACAAACTTCTATAAAATCAAGTTTAAATGACATATAAATCCCAAAAAATTATTATTACCTTATTATCATCACATGCATGTTTTTTTAAAACTTTAGGTTCATTGCTCGGGCAATTGGTACGATTTTTTATCATGGTGTCCTGTAAAGAGTAATTATATAATAGTATGGTTAAATTGGGGACTTTTCTAATATGTAGCAATTTTAAAAACAACGTTATAATACTTGCTTTTAATATGTGCATTTTAAGGAAAATAACTTCAGCATGGCTCAGCTGACTAGGCATAAAGAATAGTTTTCTACAGTTAAAGAATAAACCAGTATAGACACAAACCCTCACATATTTAGAGCTTCCCCAGACTCCCTAATTTAATCCCAGAAGTCACTGTGAGATTCTGGTTCATTGGGGAAATAGAAGTGCCTATTTTAGAAGTTATACTATGTAGACAAAGCACAATAAATTCTGAAATCATAATGTTGAGATGCATTTAAGAGGTTCTCCAGTCCAATTTCCTGCCACTACAAAACAGCAACAAAAAGAATTTACATAAGAATAAGAGAAAACCTCTTGACAGAGAGAGTGAAGCTGAAATTTATTTTGCAGCATTTTTACTAACCCAATTTGTCTAGGATGCTTGAGATAGAACTTTGCTAATAAACAATGGGATTGACTGTGTGTGTATTGTTATGTAGGAGTAGGAAGGCAGACAAGCCATGTTAATTTTTCATTTCTAAGGAATGTAGTAGTAGAAGGTGGGGATTACCCAAATCAGGAATTTAGTTGAGGTATTAGGAAGAATTTCCTAAGGATTCGGATTCTCTTATACACAGGATTAGACTGGTTTTGTCAAGCAAACTAGCAATTCTATGCTATCAGAGCTTCCAGAAGTACTTGAAGCAATCACAGCCTGTATGTTGTCACTAAAGAAACAGGGTAAGTGGAGTAATGGCAAGCTTTAGTCTTGGGGTTCTAGTCTTCACCTGCCTTTCAGAAAAATGTGCATTACCCTGGTCACCAGTGAAAAGTATGAATGGTCTCTGGGTTTATCCTGACTTTAATTGTATTTACTATCTGCTTTATGTAGGAATGAGTGTGTGAACATTCATTTAACCACTGGACACTTACTATCAGTCAGTGTGCACGGTCCCTACTAAGCCCGAGGAGTAAAAGAAACAGTTTCAGTTTCTTGTGCCATTTGATATAAAGGGAAGATATTGCATCATCCCTTGGACACTTTTCTATCACTTCTTACCTTTGTAAAAGTATGCTTTGTAAACAAAATATTTGTTAGTACCAACCTCCCCAGTCATACTGCAAATATCTTAGGTGCAAATGGATATATTTTCCTGTAACTAACTTCATGTTGCTATTATACACACTCCTGAAGAGGTAGTGAAGAATTAACATTTTCCTATTAAATTATCTTCCTATGGATTTCCATTTAACTTCAAAAAACCCCAATAAATCATATATACATTTCTCTCTGATAAAACATGGAGTATTTCATTTTTGCTGTGCCATTACTAAAAAAAATAAGAGAGACTCTTAACTTTAGAGAACAAATTGAGGGTTGATAGAGGGAGGTGGGCAGGCGATGGGATAAATGGGTGATGGGCATTAAGGCATCATACACTTGTGATAAGTACTGGATGTTTTATTAAGTGATGAATCACTAAATTCCAAGACTGCAACTAATATTACACTGTATGCTAGCTGAAATTTAAATAAAAATATGAAACATTAGGAAAAAAAGAAGATAGACAAATGTGCATGTTTTCCAATTTATCAAAATTATTATACAAAAATACATCACAGAATTAGCACTCATTTCTTGGATCATTTTAACAAATTGCATGGCACACAAATATATGAAAAACCACTTGGTTAAGCCCTTGTTCCAATGAGTTTAAAAACGACTCATTTATATGTAGTCATATGTTGTTATATGTATGTACAACATAAGAAAGATAATATTATGCCAGTTGGTTTGTTTGCTAAATGTATGCTGTTTGCTACAGTGTATATATATATATATATATATACTGTTTGCTACAGTATATAAAGATTTATTCTACACTAAAAGATTGACTCCTATAGAGGTAATAATTATTGGCTTCAGTGTTTTTTATGAATATGTTAACAGGTATATGAGTGCCAATTACAGTTAGTTTCTGAAACTGTTTTTATTCAAGCCTGGTGAGAAGGATGGCTCAGACTAAGGTTAATAGAATCACAGAGTTGAAGAGAACCTTAGATATCCATCTCTTGAGTCACTTTACTTGATTTACTTTACCAATAATAATTTCTTATAAGCATCATGACATGTTTGAAGATTTCATCATATTTAATAAGGATATGGAAAATCAAAAGAGAAAAGCCAGGATCACAATGACTGCGAACTGCAATATTTTCCAGTATAAAACATGGTGTTAAAAAAAAAAACAAAAAACATGGTGTTACATAAATTGCTCTAAAAATACATAACATCCTTTCAATCTGTAGACTTAACATGTCTTTCATTTCAGTATAGATTTCTTCTTTGAATTTTTTCTGTTACACCTTTAACAGTATCTTCTTCAGAAACACTAATTGTGTTTACAATGGATTTTCTATTTCATCTTTTCTTTTTATATGTTTGTCTTTGATTTTTTTAAAATTTCATATTTTGTGGTTTTCTCTACCATGTCTTCCATGTGCCTGTTCTAACAGGGCACTTATTTATGGTTTTCATTTTATTCTCTATTTTTCCCCTAAATCCAAAGAGCTCACCTTCATTTTCTCTGTTATCTCTTCTCCTCACACTGTATTATTTTTTAGATTTTTTTACTTCAGTTTCTTAGGGAGTGTTATGAAGAAAAATTTGACATTTTCTACTGCTTTCATAGGTAATTGATCTTTGATCTGAATTCTTCATTTTCCTTATCTATGTATTCATTTGCTTATTTACATGTTCATTTGCCCATTTCTTTTGGTAGTATCAATGCATAGTTTTTAAAAATTTTCTGGTTTTATATACATATATATATATATATATTTTTGTTTTTTTTAGATTTTATTTATTTATTTGACAGAGAGAGATGACAAGCAGGCAGAGAGGCAGGCAGAGAGAGAGGAGGAAGCAGGTTCCCTGCTGAGCAAAGAGCCTGATGCGGGGCTCGATCCCAGGACCCTGAGATCATGACCTAAGCCGAAGGCAGCGGCTTAACCCACTGAGCCACCCAGGCGCCCCAAGGTTATATATATTTTTAAATTTAAAATCAATTAATTAACATATAGTGTATTATTAGTTTCAGAGAGAGTTCAGTGATTCATCAGTTGTATGTAACACCCAATGCTCAATATACATCATGTGCCCTCCTTAATGCCCATCACCCTGTTACCCCATCCCCCCACCGACCTCCCCTCCAGCAACCCTCAGTTTGTTTCCTATGGTTAAGAGTCTTTTTTGGTTTGTCTCTCTGGTTACATCTTGTTTTATTTTTCCCTCCCTTCCTTTGTGCTCCTTTTTTTTTTAAATTCCACATATGAGTGAAATCATATGATAGTTGTCTTTCTTTGATTGACTTATTTCACTCAGCATAATACCCTCTAGTTCAATCCACATCATTGTAAATGGCAAGATTTCATTATTTTGTACAGCTGAGTAATACTACACACACACACACACACACACACACACACACACACACAGACACCACATACCACATCTTCTTTATCCATTCATTTATCTGTAAATATCTGGGCTCTTTCTATAATTTGGCTATTGTGGACATTGCTGCTATAAACATTGGGGGTATAGATGTTATTTTTTGGTTATCTTTTGAAGGGATGCTAAACTAAATTAGATAATATTTTCAGCCAATATTCAACTCTTCCCTCTACCCCATCAGAGGATATATCTGTTTCCTAGGGCTGCTGTGGCAAATTACCAAAGTTTAAACAGAAGTTTATTTAGTCACAGTTCTGCATGCCAGAAATCTGAAAGGAAGGGATCAGTTGGAGAATCTAGGGGAGAATCCATTTGTTTGCTTCTTCTTTCTTCTGTTGGCTACCATCATTTTTTGGTGTTTCTTGGCTTGTGGCCACATGGTTTCAGTCTCTGTCTGAAATTCTATCACCTTCTTCGCTATGTGTCTGTCATGTCTCCCTCTGCCTTTTTCTCTCTTTTTTTCCTTCCAAGTTTTTATTTAAATTCCAGTTAGTTAACATACAATGTAATATTAGTTTCAGGTGCATAATTTTGTGATTCAACACTTACATGCAATACCTGTTGCTGATCACAAGTGCCCTCCTTTATCTCTGTCACATATTTAACCCATCCCCCCTCCTGCCCACCTCAGTTTGGTAAACATCAGTTTGCTCACTAAACTTAAATGTCTGTTTCCTGGTTTGCCTCTTTTTCCCCTCTATGTTCATTTGTTTTGTTTCTTAAATTCCACATATGAGTGAAATAATATGGTATTTATCTTTCTCTGACTTATTTTGCTTAGCATGATACTCCCTAGCTCCATCCACATCATTGCAAATGGCAAGATCTCGTTTGTTTTCATAGCTGAATAATAATTCTATGTGTGTATGTGTCTTCTTTATCCATTTATCAGTCAATGGACATTGGGGCTCTTTCCATAATTTGGCCATATTTTTTAATTTTTTAAAAGATTTTATTTGTTTATTTGAGAGAGAGAGAATGAGCACGAGAGAGGGGAGAGTCAGAGGGAGAAGCAGATTCCCCACTGAGTAGGAAGTCCAATGGAAGACTTGATCCTGGGACTCCAGGATCATGACCTGAGGTGAAGGCAGTCACCCAACCAACTTAGCCACCCTGGAGCCCTTGGCTATTGTTGATAATGCTGCCGTAAATATCAGGGTGCATGTATCCTTTCGAATCAGTATCTTTATATCCTTTGTGTAAATACCTAGTAGTGCAAAGTGGGACTTTTTTTTGAAGAACCTCCATACTGTTTTCTAGAGTGGCTACACCAGTTTGCATTCCCACCCCTAGCTTTCTTTTACAAAGACACTTGTGATGGCCATTTTGCTCAAGCATAAGACATAATCTTGTGTCAAAATTCTTAATAACATCTGTAAAGACTCCTCTTCCCTATGAATTTCTAAAGATTTGAACCTGATATCTGTTAAGTGACCTATAGCCTCCTTTGGAGAATATTTCCATGACTGTTGGTATTGAGTTTGACCAAAAGACCATGCTTTGGATAGTGGCTATTTGCAAACTGGACAACAGCAGAGGTTTGAGATGTATTTGCCCAACTGAATTTGCCTACTTGTATTCATGTGTTTCAACATGAGGAGAATAAGCCTCTGGTAGCCATTTGTTCATTATTTATTATGACAAAATAAATTATTACAAACTTTAATAGCTTAAAACAAACATTTATTACTCTATAGTTTCTATGGTTTGGGAATTTGGGAGGCGCTTCACTAGGTACTTCTAACTCTGTGTCTTCCATGAGGCTGTGGTTAAGATGTTGGCCACATCTATAATCACTTAAGGCTTGACTGGGACTAGAGGATCCACTTTCAAAAGGCAAGATTGTTGCAAATGGCAAAATTTCATTCTTCTTTTATGGATGAGTAATATTTCATTATATATGTGTGTGTGTGTATGTACACCCTCCCCCCTCATATTCTTTATCCATTTTTCAGTCAATAGATATTTGGGTTCTTTTCATAATTTGGCTATTGCTGATAATGTTTCTATAAGCATTGGGTTGCATGTATCCCTTTGAATTAGTATTTTTGTATTCTTTGGGTAAGTACCTAGTAGGGAAATTGCTGGGTCATAGGATATCTCTATTTTTAACTTTTTGAGGAACCTCCATACTGTTTTCCATAGTGGTTGAACCAGTAAGTATTCACCAAGAATGCAAAAGAGTTCCCATTTCTCTGCATCCTTGCCAACACCTGTTGTTTCTTGTGTTGTTGATTTTAGCCAGTAATATCTCACATTGTGGTTTTGATTTGTATTTCCCTGATGACCAAATGGTGTTGGGAAGACTGGACAGCAACATGGAAACAAATGAAACTGGACCACTTTCTTACAAAATACACAAAAATAAATTTAAAATGGTTGAAAGACCTAAAATTGAGACAGGAAACCATCAGAACCCTAGAGGAGAACACAGGCAGTAACCTCTTTGACATCGGCTGTAATAACTTAATAGATATGTCTCTGGAGGCAAGGGAAACAAAAAGAAGAATAAACTATAGGGACTTCATCAAAATAAAAACCTCTTGCGCAGTGAAGGAAATTATCAACAAAACTAAAAGGCAACTTATAGAATGTGAAAAGATATTTGCAAATGACATACCTGATAAAGGCTTAATACAAAAGTGTATAGAGAACTTACAAACTCAACACCCAAAAAATGAATAATCCAGTTAAAATATGAGAAGACATGAAGAGACATTTTTTCATAGAAGATATACAAATGGCCAATAGACTTATGAAATGATGCTCAACATCAGTGGTAATGACTTTTTAAATAAATAACAAAGGAATGATTCATGAGAGAAATAATTGATAATATGGATTTCATTAAAATAAAAACTTCAAAACACATACATATACATACATATTTTCCCTGATTATAGTAATTATAGTAGCACTATCTATATTAATATATGTACATAATGTAATATATAATGTATGTAATATATAATATAGTAACACTGTATATAGTATAATTACATTTATATTATATTATATTATATTATATTATATTGACACATACATACACCTATCCTTTGAAAACAAAGTTTGCAAAGTAAACTTTTTAGAGACTGGTTTCTTAGGGTTGTTAAGATAGATAGGGAATCAACAGAAGATTAATATGTTATCATCTAATGACTACATCTATGATTAGCCTTGTAGCCATGGTAACTAGTTAAAAATCTAAGTGTTTCTAAATGAGGTCTTTCCACCCAGAGTGATTTTTATTTAGATAAGATGAATACCAACGTAGGAGTACAACATTATTTTGCCACACAAAGTTGCATCAAGTGGCTCAGCATACATTCCAATCCTGCCTTACCCATATGGATGCCCCAGACATTTCTTTTTAGTTGAGATGTAATTGGCATGTAACATTAGTTTCAGGCATACAACAATGATTCAGCATTTGTGTATATTGCAAAATGATCACCCCAATAAGTCTAGATAACATCCATCACTATACAGTTAAAATTTTTTTCTTATGATGAGAAATTATAAGATCTACACTATTAGCAACTTTCAAATATACAATATAGCACTAAATAACTATAGTCACCATGCTTTACATGACATTCTCAGGACTTACTAATTATATAATGGGAATTTTGTACCTTTGACTACACTTACCCGTATCCACCCCCTCTCCCCATTGGAATTTTTAGAGCTTATTTGGCTCTATGGCAAGCACTAGCATGCAAACATGCTATAGATACAATGTTGCACTTTCAGTCACAGTCCGTAGATTGGAGGAGGAAGAAACAATTTTAATTGCACTGAGGCAATACTAAGAAAGTTTATAGAAAAAGTAGAGAAAAATCATATCTTAGTAATAATGATGATATAATTGACTTTTAAAGTTTAACAATATTTTCTAACCAACGTCAAGATTCCGGTGTGGCTCTAGTTACTGAAGATCCACAGATCAACAAGTACTCCTGTGATACTTTGAATCATGGTGTTGAATGTGTGTTTCTGTAAAAGACACAAAGCTTAACTACTTCTCTCTCCTATTCTCAGAAAGAGCCTTTGAATTCACTGCTATTATTACTCCATTATTACACTGGGATATAATACACAATTTCTTTCAAAGGAAAAAATGGAGGCATAAAGAGACAGAGTAATTTGTCCAAAGGCACAGTTAGTGAATGTTAAAAATTATGCCTAGGCCATCTAACTCCAGAGTCCTTTCCATAACTGTAATGCTTTATTTGCTTTCTTTTGGAATAGTTAAGTGAAATGTTTGTTATATAATGGGAATTTTTCAGTGGAGAAGCCAGTGTTTCAAGGAAAAGAATAGATAACTAATTAAATAAAAATTGAGTCTTAAGAGGAGGCCATGTGGAATAAAATCTCAAGTGCATTTTTAAAGTTGTTACTTTTAGGATACAGGAAGATATGTCTTTCTCCAAGGCAGAAGTGAAAGAGAAGATTGCCTTATTTATAAGAATTTTTACATTAATATTGCCATATATTGTATGTGAATATTTCCTTACAATAATTTTTTATTAAAATAAAATATTCTTCTTTGTAGACATACAAATGGCTAACAGACATATGAAAAGATGCTCAACTTTTCAAGCAGAAGATACTCCCTGATAAAGTCAGGGAAATGCATATCAAAACTGCAATAAGATATCACCTCACACCAGTCAGAATAGCTAAAATAAAAAACAGGTAACAACAGATGTTGGTGAGTATGCAAAGAGAGGGGAACCCTCTTACACTGCTGGTAGGAATGCAAGCTGGTGCAACCACTCTGGAAAACAGTATCGAGGTTTCTCAAAAAGCTAAAAAAAGAACTACCCTAAGATCCAGCAATTGTACTACTAGGGTATTTATCCAGAGGATACAAAAATACTGACTCAAAGGGATATATACACCCTGATGTTTATACAACATTATCAATAATAACTAATTTATAGAGAGAGCCTAACTGTCCATTGATTATTGAATGAATAAAGAAGATGTGATTTATATGGATCACACATGTATGCACACACACACAACACACAGAGAAATATTACTCAGCCATGAAAATAATGAAGTCTTGCCATTTACAACAATGTGGATAGAGCTAGAGAGTATTATGCTAAGTGAAATAATTCAGTGAAAGACAAATACCACATGATTTCATTCATATGTGGAATTAAAGAAACAAACAAACAAACATGGGGAAAAACAGAGGCAAACCAGGAAATAGACTCTTACCTATAGAGAATAAACTGATGGTTACTTGATGCAATGGGATGGGTTAAACAGGTGGTGAGTATTAAGGGGGGCACTTGTGATTAGCACCAGGTATTATATGTAAGTGATGAATCACTGAATTCTACAACTAAAACTAATATTACACTGTATGTTAACTGGCTGGAATTTAAATAAAGTCTTAGGAAAGAAAAAAAAAGAAATAAAATATTTTTGTTATCTTTGATAATACTTCTGAAGTTTATTTTATTCATAGTGTGACCACACACCCCAGTTTTCTGGGACCAATCTTGATTGTACCAGAGTGGCAGCCTATTGGTTAGCTTCCTTTTACATTTTTTTTTTTAAGATTTTAATTATTTGTCAGACAGAGAGAGCACAAGCAGGCAGAGTGGCAGGCAAAGGCAGAGGGAGATGCAGGCTCCCCACCAAGCAAGGAGTCCGATGTGGGACTTCATCCCAGGATTCTGGGATCATGACCTGAGCTGAACGCAGATACTCAACCAACTGAGCCACCCAGGTGCCCCCTTCCTCTTACATTCTTAAAAATGTACTAGATTGGGCAATAAATTTTTTGCTCACCCTACTTGTACTATGGTACTTTGATTTTTGGTTTGCATGGTATAGAGTTTTCCTATCTTTTTTTAAAAAAATTACTTTTAACATAACTTAAAAATACTTTTAATGTTAAATATATTACTTGCTTGCCATTATTCAAATAATATTGAGATGTATGATGAAAATCTTTTTAATTTCTCTCCTCTGTCCCCACTATAATCACCCACCTGAGGTGACGGGTATTAGCAGTTTGATGAAAATATCCTTACTCAAGAAAATCGATGTTTATATGTAATGTATGTAATGTACATATAAGCTTTCAAAATTCACTTATATAGGATATGTGAAGGAGATACACACACACACACACACACACACACACACACACACATATATATATATATATATGACATATGAAGGATGTATGAAGGTATTTTCTTTTACCATTTAAAAAAATTTCATAGGGGTGTCTGGGTGGCTCAGTGGGTTAAGGTTCTGTCTTCAGCTCAGGTCATGATCTCAGGGTCCTGGGATTGAGCCCCACATTGGGCTCTCTGCTTGGCAGAGAGCCTGCTTCCCCTCTCTCTCTCTCTGTTTGCCTCTCTGCCTACTTGTGATTTCTGTCAAAAAAATAAATAAAATCTTTTAAAAAAGGGATTCATAGTATATACATTACTTTTTGTTTTGTATTATTTTCACTTTATATAGTATAGTGACTATCATTCTAGGCCAAATATATCTAGAACAATTTTTCATGACTGTATTATATTCCACATCCTGTGTATTCTAGTTTTATTCAACAGTTTTCTTTTATTCAACAGTCAATATTTGCTCCTATAAACAGTGCTATAATAGGCATCTTTGTGTGTGTATACATATATATTTTTATGTGTGTATTATCCCCTTTCAGATAAATACTTACATTTCTGTAGAATTGTTTCCCCTCATTGAAATTTGCTAAAGAAAATGGTATATTTATTTTTAATGAATCTTATTTTATTAATGAATTTGATTAATGAATTTGATGAATTTTAATTCATTCACACTTTGACTAGGAAGTAAGGGAGCCCATTCTGTCACATCTTTGCCAGCAACAGATGTCATCAGCCTTTAACATTTTTACCAGTCTTGATATGTGAAAATCTATGCCTCATTGTAGCTTAAAGTTGCATTTCTATTACTATTAGAAAATGAGCATCATTTCATGTTGACATTTTGCATTTCCTTTTATATAATAGCCAGTTCTTATCCATTCTTAGGTTGCTTTTCTTTTAATAAACAGTTTGTACATTTTATATAAGAAATATTTTAGAACTTTCTATGTTTTATTTCAGTTGTGTCTCTCATATAATGCATATTTTTTATACAATTAGTTTTACTTTCAGACCTTAATTCTTATTTATTGTTAGATATTCATTATTATTTCTTGTGCTCTTTTTCATTTGTTTTGTAATTTTGTCATATTAAAGGTAATTCTTAAAAAGTGTTTTCCAGGGGCGCCTGGGTGGCTCAGTGGGTTAAAGCCTCTGCTTTCAGCTTGGGTCATGATTCCAGGGTCCTGGGATCAAGCCCCACATAGGGGTTTCTGCTCAGCAGGGAGCCTGCTTCCTCCTCTCTCTCTGCCTACTTGTGATCTCTGTCAAATAAATGAATAAAATCTTCAAAAAAAAGTGTTTTCAAAAAAACTGTTAAAATTATATTTTTTCTCAATATAAATGGTAAATATATCTCATATAAATGGTCATTCTGAAACACAAAGAGGGATAAATTATCTATTTTACTTTCAGTTCTCCTGTAACCTCCTGTAACCACTTGATTTGTATATTATTAGTTTTTAGATTAAACATGTTATTATTGTGTTCCCATATTTGTAATAACTATCTAGACACCACAAAACAGTTCAGTATTTGATAGTAGTCATTTTATAGCATCATTTGTTCATTATTGAAATATATTAATATCTTGTTTGATAGGACCAATCTTGCTGTCAGATTTTTGTTGTGTTTCCTGAGTGCTATGTGTTTTTATTTTCTTTGGCACATTGATTAAAATTTGCCTACGTGTAGGATTGTGGACTCATGTTCTTGTTATTACAGATCTTAGTAGAGATTGGTCAGGTGAAAGTAAAAGTGGGTTAAAAATTGGAGGGTGGCCTAAAATTATCTTCCTTTATTGGAAACCCTTTCTCTTTATTCTTCTAGGATGATACTTGTTTGAAAAACTTCTCTTTGAAATATGCTAGATTTGTTTATTATTATTATTGACATAATCAAAGGAATTTTTGATATTTTTTTAATAAAATACAGAAATAGATCTTTCTTCAATTCTGGAATTTTTACTTCTATTTCATTTGTTATTTTTTTCCTACAATAAAAGTCTTTGCCTTTTCTTTTGAGAGGTCTTTACATGTATGTCTATGAAATGATCACAGCATAAAGTAGCTTTTCTTTTTTACGCACACATTATTATAATATAAACCTTTACCTTCCTAGCTTATTGAGATAAACTCATCTCATTTGCTAAGTTCATTTTTTAAAATTTTTTTAATTTTTTATTTTTTAATCTCACAAGTTCATTATTTTTTTAAAGATTTTATTTATCTGAGAGAAAGACAAAGATGGTGAGAGAGAGAGCATGAGTGGGGTGAGGGGCAGAGGGAGAAGCATACTCCTTGTGAGCAGAAGCCCCCATGAGGGGCTCAATCATCTCAGGACTCTGGGATCATGACTTGAGCCGAAAGCAGACACTTAACTGACTGAACCACTCAGGCAGTCTGCCATGTTATTTCTGAAATTCCTCCTGGTATTATCTAATGTATGATCTGTAATAACTCCTCAGTTCTTGCACCTGATCTCTTCAACTTGCTGTCAAGACTTTCTTCTAGAGATGATGGTATTCATGAATTCACCACTTTCTTGGGTAAAGCTAGTGAGAATCGGTCATATGCCATCTCTAGTTGTGGAGAGGAATCACAACATTTTGTGTTGAAGAATTTTTCTGGCTGCTGGAACTCCGAACACTCCTACTGTAATGAACATTGTGTTTTATTTCCATATCTTATCAATTCCTCCCCCTCTTCATGACTTAGCAGACACGTGATTTCTGGGACTTATTCCACTCCCACTTATAGGTTGGAATCTAATTGGTCTAAGACTTAGATACGAAGTTAATAAGGGTTATCTGATCTTCCTTGTTCAAAGTAATTGGTTCAAATAGCCAAGGTCTAAAGCATTCAGGTCCTTGGTGTTCTACTGTCATAACAACTGTTTCATAGGCAATCCAATAAAAATACAGCCAGAGCCTTGATTAAATTGGCTATGTACAAGAGAATGATCATTCTTCTGGATCTGAAGGAAGCAATAAACTCTGTTTGCTACTGACAAGTCACAACATGAAGCCAAATGGCACACAGAGAAATGTAGAGTGAAAAGAAATGAAGCTGATAGATGAGTGGCTGAAAAATATATGGTACACACATACAGGATTATTACTCAGCCATAAAAAGAATAAAATCCTGTCATTTCCCATAACATGGATTGACCTACAGGGTATTTTGCTAAGTGAAATGGACAAAGAAGGACAAATACCACATGATTTTATTTATATATGGAATCTAGAAAACTAAAAGAAATAAACAGAAACAGATACAGAAAACACACTATTGGTTAACAAATTGGAGAGATCTGGGGGGGAGGCAGATGAAACAGAGGTACAAGCTAGATTAAGAGGTACAAACTTTCAATTATAAAATAGTCATAGACCTGTAATATATACCATAGGAAATATAGTTAATAATATTATAATAACTTTGTATGGTAACAGATAGCAACTAGACTTATCATAGGGATCATTTCACAATGTATATCCAGTGATTGGAAATATCCAATCACTATGATGCATATCTGAAACTAACAGAATATTTTATGTCAATTATACTTCATTTAAAAATAGCCAATAAATACTCTTTAATGATGAAGTTCATTTATGTTGTTTTCTACTACTGATAAGTGAAAGTGTACTAACTGATATAACTTCTTCAGCCTGAAGGATTTCATGACTAATATTCTAGACTCTGGCTACTCTAAAAACAGTTCCTCTTCTGATGCAGCTACTTCTACCAATGAGAATCTGTGGCTCACACTTGCCCTACTTCCACACGGTCACCTTCAGCATTAGAAAAGCTCTCTAGTCCTCTTAACTGAGATTTTTAGAGCAACTCATTTCCAGTTCCAAAGAGAAGAGGGAGTTCCTTCTCCTGTATTAAAAAAAGAGAGAGAGAGAGAAAGAAAAAGAAAAAGAAACAAAGAAAAACAACCAGAAAACAGTTACATTTCTTACCCTCCCAGGCATGTCCTTTTCCTAGAATGATTGATGGCAAACAATACTCGATATATCAATGATCACCACCACCACTACACCCCAGAATCCCAGACAAGCAGATTCACAAACAGACTAACTGAAAAAACTAATGATTGGCAGAATTAGCATACAAACAGAGGTTGGCATGGTTATAAAGCTCATGCTTTTTCTACTACACTAAGGTTGCCATCCAAGTAATGTAGATTTGATTAAAAATTTTGATCAACCAAGTTTATTATTTTTTAAGATTTGTATTTATTTATTTGAGAGAGAGTGTGAGAGAGGATGAGAGGGGAGAAGGTCAGAGGGAAAAGCAGACTCTCCCGCAGAGCTGGGAGCCAGATGTAGGACTCGATCCTGGGACCCTGGGATCATGACCTGAGCGGAAGGCAGTAGCTTAACCAAATGAACCACACAGAGGCCCTAATCAACCAAGTTTAACAGAAGAGTTGAGAGTATCTAGCCAAAAACCAAGAAAATATATTATTTTCTCAATCCTGAACCCTATTCACATGTGCTAAAATTCTAAGTTAAATATAGAGTACTATTAATTAACAACTGTAAATTTATTAATCAAATTTCTGAGGTTATTGAAGTATAATAATATTAATTTTCCAGTCCTTCCTATGACCAAGAATAGCCCAAGTAAAACAGCTCTAATTAATGTATTGTCATTTTGTTTCTCATTTAACTTCCGTTCAGAAAATAGTGTGTTTTATATTATGTCTCCATATACATAAATAATAGCAGAAATAAGAAGTTAAATGCTTTAACAAAAAAAAAATAAATGCTTTAACAATTAACATTAATGATAATTCACTATAGAGAGCACACTAGGAATAAAAACAAAGAGGACCAGTCCAAAAATAATATTGAAAATGATTCTTATCAAATATTTCAAAATCGTATCATGAAAGTGCCTCCAAAGTACTTTTTATACAGAAGAGTTAGAAAAGAAAACTTGTGTTTGTGGGTTCCCACTTGTAGAAATACCTCTAAAGAATTTCTCTGATGTGGCTCAAAATAAGAAAAATCAAACAATCAGCAACATTTATTAAAAATACTTATGGTTCCATGAATGCTCAACAAAGGAGGACACTACAAAAGGATGATAAATAAATCTTAGCTATTAAACCCATTCTTTATCTTGTGCAAAATTATATAAGCATTGGATGCCTATTTTGGAGGTGAAGATATATTTTCTACTCATGAGATCCCTCTCCAGCATTACCAGCACACCCTGGATACATAACTTGGTATTTTACTCATTTGTGTTAACCAAAGTGTGGTTACCAGAGATTGATGATAAGAACCTGTGTTCCAGGAATTCTATGATTCAACAGTTGGCAGATTTCCCTAAATCTCAATGTGCAATATTAAGTACATTGAATAACCACTGAAACCTGGTGGCATATCCACCTGTAGTTGGTATAGTGCCACAGACCAAAAAGTTATGCACATGCTCCTCTGGGTGTGTAGGAATATTATTATGAGAGAGAAAGTTTCATACATGGCAACCATTCTATGTTTCTTTTAAATAAACTAAAGTCCTACATCAATGCAATGAAAAGAAGACTGAAACAGAGGTGTGGATAGCTGGATCCTAACGTTCCTCTATTGGCATTAAATAATTTTTCAGTGGTAATGGACCTCAAAAATTACGCAAGTCAAAGTTCTAGTTTTATGAATTATAAAAGTGAGGCCCTATAGCAGTTAATTGACTTGTTCAAAGTCCCAAAGCTAGGACTCTGACGGAAACCTTTTTCTTTCCAGACCAACAATCTCTCTATAACAGTACACTGACATGATCTAGCCTCTCCTTGAATTACCTCATCTGTAAAGTGAGTACACTGAACTTGAGCAGTGGTTTTCCAACACCCTGTTCCTTGTAACCCTGGGGTTTATAGAACGACACAGAAGCCACTGAAAATAGGCACAAGATGATAAAGAACACTCAAGGCTCAAAACCTCACTGGAGTTCTATGTAAGATTTATTTGAAAAAAAAATTCATAGATAAATAAAAATTTGAAAACCACAGTTATTGATGATTCACTTCGAAGTTTTAAATGCAAAGTCATCATTTATACATCTTTTAATAGAATTTCACTCTCATATATCAAGCAATTTATAGCCATTTTAAAATATTCAAGGTTTTTATTTGTTTCTGTTCTTAAGGGCATAAAGTAGAAATTTAGAAGTCATTGTTACAGAAATATTCTAACTTGAATAAGATTATAAGAACCACCACTTGTTGAACGCTTACTAAGTTCCAGGAATTGTTTCATCAGCCGGTCATATACCAATTCATGTTATCCATATAATAGTCCAGTGAAGTGTGGGTACTAATTTTTATCCCAATTTTAGAAATAAGGAAACAAAGGCATAAAAAGGTTAAGTATTTATCCAATGTCACACAGCCAGCAAGTGGCAGATTTAGACTGAACATTCACACAGGGTTCACTGAGTCATGGCATAAATAGGTTCACACTAAAGTATTCACTGATTAAAACCTATCTATGGTCTTCACGGTATGCAGAATCCTTTTATCTCTATAAACTACATTTCTAACCTCATAGTACTCAACACCAATGATGGTCATTGATTTAATAAGCACCATTAATAGAAAACAACTGAGGATCACGTATAGCTTTTACATGATCTACAACATCTGTGACATCTTGGTTGGTTATCTGGCTAAGATTTACCTTTATATGCACATGATAAAGGAACCAGATTTTATAAAGCTTATGATATTGGTAAATCTAATAGTGACATAGGTGTGGGTTCAAAACAAATTTAAAAATTACTAATATAGTAATTCTCACAAAATTGCTATCAAAGCATGGGAGTATTAGAAACCATTGTCCTCAAAGAAAAAAGGCACAGGTTTAGTAGAAACCTGGCCAGATATGAGTAAACCAAAGTTTAACAATAATAAGCACATATAGAAAGAGAACTATGACAAGCCCTTTCTCCTTCACTAGGACAGGCTCTGTAATCATGCTGTGGTGCTAGCATTCATCTCACTGCCCCTACTTAGAAAAGTGTCTTCTTTTTCTAACTGCTGGGAGCTATTTCAGTCCCACTAATCCTATGGAATCTTGCTTTAAGAACAATATGATTCTCTCAAGAGATGCAGAAAAAGCATTTGACAAAGTGCAACATCCATTCATGATTAAAAAAACAAAAACCTCCAACAAAGTAGGGATGGAGGGAACATACCTCAACATCATTAAGATCAGATAAGGAAAACTCACAGCTAATATCATCCTCAAGGGAGAAGAACTGAGAGTTTTCCTCTATGGTCAGAAACAAGACAGGGCTATCCACTCTTACTATTGTTATTAACTAAGTACTGGAAGTCCTAACCTCAGCAATCAGAAAACAAAAAGAAATAAAATCCCAAATCACCCAAATCAGCAAGAAAGAAGTCAAACTTTTACTATTTGTAGATAACATGATACTCTATGTAGACAACCTGAAAGAGTCCACCAAAAAATTGTTAGAACTGATACATGAATTCAGTAAAGTCACAGGATACAAAAATCAAAGTACAGAAATCTGTTACATTTCTATACACCAATAATGAAACAGCAGAAAGAGAAATCAAGGAATCAATCCCATTTACAATTGCACCAAAAACCATATGATATCTAGGAATAAATCTAACCAAAGAGGTAAAAGGTCTGTATTCTGAAAATTATAAAACACTGGTGACCAAAATTGAAAATTACATGAAGAAATGGAAAAACACTCTATGTTCATGGATTAGAATAACAAATATTGTTAAAATATCTATACTACTCAAAGCAATCTACACATTTAATACAATCTGTATCAAAATGCCACTAGCGTTTTTCACAGAGCTAGAACAAACAATCCAATGGAAAAAAGACTGTCTCTTCAACAATGTTCCTGGGAAAACTGGACAGCAACATGCAAATGAATGAAACTGGACCACTTTCTCATAAAATACACAAAAATGAATTTTAAATGGTTGAAAGACCTAAAATTGAGACAGGAAACCATCAGAACCCTAGAGGAGAACACAGGCAGTAACCTCGCTGATATTGGCTGTAGCAACTTCTTATTAGATATGTTTCTGGAGGCAAGCAAAACAAAAACAAGAATGAACTACTGGGACTT
The DNA here is from genome assembly GCF_030435805.1 of Mustela lutreola. Classification (NCBI taxonomy): domain Eukaryota; kingdom Metazoa; phylum Chordata; class Mammalia; order Carnivora; family Mustelidae; genus Mustela; species Mustela lutreola. The sequence continues at coordinate 55,628,203 of NC_081292.1, read as the reverse complement.
CATCAAAATAAAAAGCTATTGCACAGTGAAAGAAAAAATCAACAAAACAGGCAACTTACAGGATGGGAGAAGATAGTTGTAAATGATGTATCTGATTAAGGGTTAGTAAATATGTAAAGAATGTTACATATTTATGTTATAATGTTAGTAAATATGTAAAGAACTTACGAAACTCAACACCCCCAAAAATCAATAATCCAGTTAAAATACAGGCAGAAGACATAAATACACACTTTCCTGAAGAAGACATACGGATGGCCAACAGACACATGAAAAGATGCTCAAGATCACTCATCATTGGGTAAATACAAATCAAAACAACAAATGAGATATCACTTGAAACCTATCAGATTGGCTAAAAGAAACAACACAGAAAATAACAGATACTGGAGAGGATGTAGAAAAAGGGTACTATTGGTGGGAATTCTAACTGGTGCAGCCACTGTGGAAGTCATTATGGAGGTTCATCAAAAAAGTTAAAAATAGTACTGCCTTGGGGTGCCTCAGTGACTCAGTCAGTTGAGCGTCTGACTTGATTTTGGCTCAGGTCATGATCTCAGGTTCCTGGGATGAAACCCCACATCAGGCACATGCTTAGTAGGAAGTCTGCTTGAGTTCTCTCTCTCTCTCTCCCCCTTCCTCTGCCCCTTCCTCTGTTTTCTCGCTCTCTACCTCCATCAAACAAACAAACAAACAAACAAATAAATAAATAAAACTATCTACCCCCCCCAAGATAAATAAATAATAAAACTGCCCTAAAATCCAGCATTGTACTATTTGGTATTTATCCAAAGAATATAAAAATACTAATTCAATGGGATATATGCACCCTGATGTTTACAACGGCATTAACAGCAATAGCCAAATTATGGAAAGAGCCAAATGCTCATGAAATAATGAATTGAGAAAGAAGATGTGCTATATGTGTGTGTGTGTGTGTGTGTGTATACCATATAAATGGAATATTATTCAGCCACAAAAAAGAATAAAATCTTCCCATTTGCAATGACATGGGCAGAGAGTCAGAGAGTCTATCTTTCCTTCAGCTCACTGTGATCTAATGTAGTCAATCTAGTACTTGGCCCCTCGTATTCTCTCATTAATAAAATTAATAAAATTAATAAAATTCTATGAGTCCTATGAGTCCTAAAGTTGGAAGAGATATATAAAGTTCAGTTCAGTAAGGCAGTTAGAAAGTAAAGTATGTAAGCACTGAGATTACAAATTCATATTTGGCACATTTTTAATTGCTGACTGTCATATGTGTAAGATAATATATAATCATTACTGCCTATTAACCTTAAGACTGGTGAGTGATTAACATCTCCTAAAATGATCAATGTGCACACATTGGCAAGTTTACAATCAGCTCTCCAGATCTGTGTAAATCTCAACTTCTGTTCCTTAATGGTTCAGTTAAACATTTATTAAGCATCTGAACCTGCCAACTCAAAGATGGATCATATATTTTCTAAGAACTCTAGCGACTGAAACAAAAATTACAATTTTATAGGGCTTTGAAGAATGGTAGGTCTTAAGTAGGCAAATAAAAGGGAATAGAAGGCTATTTGAGTCAAGGCTGGAGTCCAAGGTTTTCAATGCAATACTGTATGCATTTATGAAATGCTTGTTAGTGGCTATGTGTAAGCTGTTAGGTATCGAACATCAGTATAAAAACACCAGCCTTCCAGACTGGGTCCTAATCCTGTGATGTTCACAGTTTTGAAGAAAAGATAACGACTTCAAAAATTACAACACAAGGGAATAATGCTGATAATAACAGTTAAAAATGTTTAGAGAAAGCAACTAATTCAATGCAGGGAGCTTGGGAATTGCATTAAAAGTCAGTGGCCCTTTGTGGATTAAGTTTAGATGGAGATTTGAGTGTAGAGTGTTTAGAAGTTAGGTTGTGATCAGATCTTAGAAAGCCTTACCTGCCAACTTGAGGAATGTTGACTTGGTTTTTTGTGACTAGATAATAGGGATCCACTGAAGACTTTTAAACTTCAGAATGGCAGAATGAGATCTGAGCTTTTGAAAGGTAACTCGTATAGCTCATATAAAATAAATTAGAAATGGGAAGCACCAGAAAGATGGGTTATTTCAGCACTGAGTTTACATATGGCAGCTGATGTCTTCTGAAAGTTTAGGAGTATGTGACTAGTGATATTGTCATTCAGTAATTTTTGATCATATGAAAACACAATGGAAAACTTTTAGACTGTTAAAATGTAGTTCTTGTAGTAGGAACCAGTAAACACAAAGGCAGTTAACACTGAGCAGTTAAAGGGACAGAGGAACAGAATGTCTTAAGCAGACTTGGTGCTGAGGACAGAGTCCAGCTCAGGGCCAATATCACCACGCTGAGATTATGATCTGAGTCAAAACTAGAAGCTGGATGCTTAAAATGACTGCACCACCCAGGCACCCCATGGTGTGCCCCTTTAATCTGTTAATTCCATTTTCTTTATCCATTTGGGGAACATTTTTCTCTATCATAAGTTATTTTACTTTTCCATTTGATGAGTTTTCTTTTGGAGGAATGGTAATCCATAAACTGACTTATTATTTTCTGGGGTGTTTCTGCATGGTTGCCATGTTGTTTTCATCTTAAGTTTATAGGGGACCACCCTGTGCTATCACCTATCCCAGCACTTCCAGTGAGACCATGTTATTGTCTACCCCATAACAATTTTTTCAAGTTCATTGTGGGGTTTGGTGAACTGCCTTTCTTGGGGATAGAATGGTCACTTGGACTTAAAGGTTCCCTTCCCATTAGGAGTGAAGCATTTCACTTTTGATAGAGACTAGGATATTCAGGAGTGATTTTCCACTTCACTTGCCTTTCCCTAGCAGATATTTCCACTGACTTTCTCCAAAATGGAGTATTAGTGAGCTCTTTTTCAGAATTTTGTCCACTTTAGCCACTATCAATATGAGTTTACATAGCTGCCATAACAAATGTCCACAAACTAGGTGGCTTAAAACAAAAAAATATATATATTCTCTGGAGGCTCAAATCCACAATCAAAGTATTGGCAGATTTCCATGCCTCTTTTCTAGTTTTTGGAGGCTACCAGCAATCCTTGGCATTCCTCGTAGCTCGTAATGCATAACTCCAATGCTCATGGATTTTCCTGTGATTCTTCTCCTGCTCTTCAGTTCCAAGAACGCTTGTTGTTGGAATTTGGACTCAGTTAATCTAGGTTGATCACCTCTTGATATTCTTCATTGTAACCGCAAACATGCTTTTTCCAAATAAGGTAGCAGGTACACACACCCATTGGGGTGCCACATTTGAACCACTGCACTACCTGTATGATTATTTTTAGAGGAGTGTTGTTTTCATGTCAGTTCCTGAAAGGTCTTTCTCATTCGGGAGCTGCCAGTTTTCAATAACTTGTGTGTGTGTGTGTAAAAATGAGTGTCTTTCCATTAGTTTGATTCTCTATACTTTTGTACAGTTTGAGGTACTCAACTTCAGCTCATTTCAATGGGATTTAATCTGTCATCTCACCCCAGCAGTACATTTGAAATCATGAATACCAGTGACACATGTACCTTTAGATTCTATTGGGTGATCTTCTAAAACAGTATGTTTTCAGCCCACTGTGAAGGTTAGAACATATGTTATACCATTTTTTCATTGTAATGAGATCATAGTAGTTTTCAAAACAATGACATGCTTTAACAGATTCAGAGTACTCACAATGTCACATCCTTACAAATTTCCCAATTAAATTAGCTCTATTTCCACTTGTTAGATTTGTATAAATTCTCTTTTCATTTTCAGAATTAGCCAAGAATGTAGAGAGTTTATTCAATGCAAGCAGGCTAAGTTTCCTTCCATATGCCATGTAAGGAAAGCAGAACCATGCAATCCATCCACAGCTCTCTGCTTATGCTTTTTCTTTCTGTTTTAATTTCTGTTGCAGATATAATGTATCAACACAAAAAACCCAGTGAAACATAGTCTAATGTTCTTGTTGGTCCAGATATGTGTATAACTTCAGGCACAGGCCCGAGGGCCCAAATTTATAGTTATTTAATTTATACTTGTTTGCCCAGAACTGTTTCCAAAGACATCTATGATAGCAAGGTAATCAGATCTAAAAGTGATGCCAATCCTTACACTCTTTTCCAGGGTAAACTTTCCCCAACAAATATCTTGAAAAACAACAAGTATATTGGTGGTGGTGAGTCTAGGGAACCAGTCAAAACTCCTTTCTTTCTCAATGAATCCTTCCTATCAGTAGATATCAGACAGGAATAATTCAATCTTTCATAAAGAATCAAATATCATGAGGCTTCAAAAAGTAAGAGTCTGGGTTCTTAAACTCACCCTGCCCAGGAAACTATCTATGGAAGTGAAATTATTTCCTCCCTAGGGACTAGTTGTACATACCAACAGATTTTGGATTTGGAGAATTTATGGAACCATAAAATACTGCTAGCCTTGTTTTATTTTTTAATGAATGAATGAACAAATGAATGAATGACTTTACTGTTTTAATAGACTTTATTTTTAAAAAATTAAAAAATGTTATTTATTTGAGGGAGTGAGACAGAGAGAGCACAAGCAGGGGAGAGAGGCAGAGGAAGAAGGAGGCTCCCCACTGAGCACGGAAACAAACATGGGTGTTGATCCCAGGAATGGAATCATGACCTGACCTGAAGGCAGATGCTTAACCAACTGAGCCATCTAGGTGCCCCAACAGACTTTGTTTTTAAAATCAGTTTTAGGCTTACAGAAAAACTTAAAAAAAGGACACAGTTCAAATATATGCCTTCACCATTGCTTCCCCTTCATTAACGTCTTGCATTAATGTATTTTTGTTACAGTTCATGAATCAATATTGTTACATTATTGTCAACTTAAGTTCTTAGTTTACGTTAAGTTCACTCTTCGTGCTATAAAGTCCTATGTGTTTTGACAAATGTATGTCATGTATCTACCATTACAGTGTCATATAAAATATAGCTTCACTGCTCTAAAATTACTCTGTGCACCACTGATTCATTCCTACCTTCCTTTCTTCCCAGCCCCCAGCAACCACTGATCTTTTTACTTTGTCCATAGTTTTGCTATTTCTAGAATGTCATATAGCTGGAATCCTATGGCAAGTAGTCCCATATACTGAATTCTTTCACACAATACACATTTAAGACACCATCATGTCCTTTTGTGGCTTGACAGCTCATTTCTTTTTATCACTGGTTATATCCCACTGAATGGATGTGCCACATTCTGTTTATTCATTCACCTGTTGAAGAATGATGTGGTTGCCTCCATTTGGGGCAATTATGAATAAATAACACCTTTATAAACATTAGCATGGCATTTTTACTGTGAATGTTAGTCTTGAACTCATTTGGATAAATCCCCAGAATCATGGTTACATGATATGACTATGTTTAACTCTGTAAGAAACTGCCAAACTGTCTTTCAAAATGGCTGTACCATTTTGCATTCCCATTGGCAATGAACAAGAACACTTGTTGCTCTGCATGCCTGTCAGCATTTGATGTATGATTGCTTTTAGTCATTTTAGTTATGACAGATTTTAGTCCATTCATCAGATGTTTAGTGCTACCTCAATTTCAATTTACAATTCCCTAATGATATATGACACTGAGCATCTTTTCATATCTTTCATATATTTATTTCCAATGTGTTTATCTTCTTTGCTGAGGTGTCCATTCATTGTTAAAATTACGTTGTTTTCTTTTGTTGTTGTTGAGTTTAAACTTTTTTTTGGGGGGGGTGGGGATATTTTGAGTACAAATCCTTTATCAGATATGTGTTTTGAAAATGTTTTCTCCCAGTCTGTGGCTTGTTTTTTCATGTTCTTAACAGTGTCTTTCTCAGAGCTAGCGTTTCTGGTTTTGTTTTGGTTTGGTTTTAAGATTTATTTATTTATTCATTTATTTGAGAGAGCGAATGAGCTGGAGGGCAGTGTGGGGAAGGAGAGGAAGAGAGAGAATCTCACGCAGACTGCCTACTTAGAACAAAGTTGGACACAGGGCTCAATCACAGGACCCTGAGATCATGACCGGAGTTGAAACCAAGAATCAGACCTTAACTGACTAAGTCACCCAGACACCCCCTCTCAGAGCACTTTTAATTTTAATGTAGTCCAATCTTTTTTTTATTTCATGTATGGCACTATTGAGTGTCACATCTAAAAGATTATCACCAAATTCAGTGTTACCTAGGTTTTATTCCTATTTTACTTTCTAGGAGTTTTTATAGTTTTGCATTTCACATTTAGATCCATGCTCCATTTTGAGTCAATTTTTGTGAAAGCTATAAGGTCTTTTGTATATTGATGTTCAGGTGTTCCAGCACTATTTGTTGAAAAGACTATCCTTTCTCCAATTGAATTGGCTTTGATCTTCTGTCAGAGATCAGTTCGCTGTATTGATGTCGGTCTCTTTTGGGCTGTCTATTCTGTTCTATTGATTTGTCAGTTATTTCCCCAATATTACACTGCTTTGATTACTCTAGCTTTACTCAAAACTCTAGTTTTGAGTTTGGGCAATGCCGGCACTCTTTGTTTTCTTTTTCAATATTTTGTTGGCTTTTTTGAGTCTTTCGACATTCCTTGTGAATTTAGAATCAGGTTGTTGATATCTACAGAATGACTTCCTGTATTTTGATTGACACTGCTTTGATCAAGTTTGAAGAAGTGACATCTTTACAATATTAAGGCTTCCTATGTATGAACATGAAATATCTCTCCATTTATTTGGTTCTTCTTGACTTCTTTCCCTAAGGTTTTATAGTTTTACTCATATAGATATTGTCCTTTTTAAAATAGATTTATCTATGATTATTTCATTTTTTGAAGCTTATATGAGTGGTATAATTTAAAATACAATTCTTCACTGCTGGAATACAAAAAAGAAACTGTCTTTTGTCTTTTTGTGACCTGAAACCTTGCTATAACTGCTTATTAGTTCCAGGTTACTTTAGATTTCCTATGAAGACAGTCATGTCACCAGGAAAGAAAAACCATTTAAATTCTTCTGAATATATTTTGTTTTCTTTTCTTGTTTTGTTGGATTAGCTAGGACTTCCTGACAATATTGAATAGGAGTGATAAGAGGGTATATTGTTAACTTGTTCTTAATCTCAAGGGAAAGTATTGCTTTGTCACCATTAAATATGTTAACAGTAGGATTTTTATAAATAAATTTTATCAGTGTGTTAAATTATTCCCTATTCATAGTTTGCTGGGAGTGTTTCTAATGAATCACTGTTGGATTTTATCAAATACTTTTTCTGCGATTACTGTAATCATATGATTTATTTTTTTGCCTGTTGACATTATAAATTACATTAACTGATTTTCAACGGTTGACCCAACCTTGCATACTTGAAATAATTGTATTTAGTCATGATTTATAATTTTTAAAAAATACACTATTGGATTTCATTTGCTAATACTCTGTTAAGATTTTTTTCCCCACCTATGTTCATGGAAATATTCACTTGGAGGTTTTCTGTCTTATGTGCCATGGTCAGATTTTGGTACTGGGGTCAGACTGGTTTCACAGAATGAGTTGGTATGTATTCCCTCTGTTTTTGAATGAGTTTTTAGAGAACTGATATGCTTTCCTGCTTAAATGTTTGGTAGAATTCACAAGTGAAACCACCTGGACCTGTATTTTGTATTTTGAAGAGTCATTAATTTTTTATTCAATTTCTTTAATAAATGTAGTCCTATCTCGATCATGTAAATCTTCTTATGTGAGTTTTGATCATTTCAGTCTTTTAAGGAATTGCTGCATTCATCTAAACTATCAACTGTGTGTCCACAGAGTTGTTCATAATTGTATTAGTCAACATTCTCCAGAGAAACAGAACATTCAATAGGAATCTATCTATCTATCTATCTATCTATCTATCTATAGAGAGAGAGAGGAAAAAAACAGGGAAAGAGAGGGAGTGAGAAGTGGGGGTATTTTAAGGAATTGGCTCATTTGATTGTGGGTGTTGGCAAGTTCAAAATCTGTAGGATAGGCCAGTAGGTTGGAACAGCAAGGAGGCTAATGTTGCAATCTTAAATCTGAAGGCAGAATTCCTTCTTCCTTGGGAGAATTTGGTCTTTTCTCTTACAGCTTTCAAGTGATTGAATGATGTCTTAGTCTGCTCAAGTTGCTATAACAAAATATCACAGACTGGGTGGCTTAAACAAGTGATTGAATGATGTCTTAGTCTGCTCAAGTTGCTATAACAAAATATCACAGACTGGGTGGCTTAAACAACAGATGTTTATTTCTCACAGTTCCATAGGCTGGGGAGTCCAAAATCAAGGTGCCTGAATGATGTCAGTCAATTTGGTTCCTGGTGAAAACCCTCCTCCTGGCTTGCAGGGAGGCATCTTCTCATCATGTTCTCATATGATGGAGAGAGAAAGTTCTGGTGTCTCTTCTGCTTCAAGGGCACTAATTCTATGATGGGAGTTCCACCCTCATGATCTCCTCTAAAGCTAATTATCTTCCAAAGTCCCATCTTCTAAGACCATCACATTTGAGGTTAAGGACTTAAATATATAAATTTTTGTAGAACATAGACATTCAGTCCATACAAATGAGGATCACCTGTATCATGAGGGGTAACCTGTTTTCCTCATAGTCTATTGATTTAAATGTTAACATCTAAAAAAATACCTTCACAGCAACATCTACACTGCTGTTTGACCAAATAACCAGGTACCATAGCCTAGCCACGCTGACACATAAAATTAAACATCACAATAATATTCCTTTATTATCCTTCTAATATGCATGGGATTAGTAGTGATGACCTCTCTTTTATTTCTAATATTAGTAATTTGCATCTTTCTTATTTTCTTGGTTAGCCTGGATAGAGAAAAGTTTACCAATTTTATTGATCTTTTTAAAGAACCAGATTTTGGTTTCACTGATTTTTTTTCTATTAATATCTTGCTTTCAATTGCTTTTCTAATTTTCATTATTTCTTTTCTTCTGATTAATTTCATTTTAATTTGTTCTCTCTCTTCCATTTTTCTAATGTGGGAGCTTAAATGATTGATTTACATTTTTCCTCTTTTCTAATATATGCACTTAATGCATATATTTAGCTCTGCCTTCACTGTGTCCCACAAATTTTGTTAACATTTAGTTTATTACTTTTAAATTTTCCCAAGGCTTTTTTTTTTTAATCTGTATTTATCTAAAATGTTGTTTAAACTGCAGATATTCCATCTATTGTTCTAGTATTGATTTCCAGTTTAATTATGTTATCGTTTGGGAGTATATTTCACATGATTTCTATTTGCTAAAAGTTTGTGAAAATGTGCTTTATGACCCAGAATATGTTTAGAACATGGTGATTACTCTATGTGAGCTTGCAAAAAATGTGTATTGTGCTGTTGTTGGATGATGTATTTTATAAATGTCAATTAGGTCCAGTTTTTAGAGTGCTTTTCAGTTGAACTATATACTTACTGATTTTCTCTCTGCTGAATCTGTCAATTACTGACAGAAGAGTGTTGAAGTCTACAACTTTAATAGTGGTTTTATCTATTTCTTGCAGTTTACCAGTTTTTGCTTCACAAATTTTGATGCTATGGTTAGGCATACACATTAAAGTTTGTTGCCTTCCTAAAGAATTTACCCCTTTATTATTATTTAATGCCCTTACTTTACTTACTACTTATCTCTGATAGTCTTCCTTACTGTGTGCTTTGCTTAAAATAAATATAGCTTCTCCAGCTTTCTTTGGATTAGTGCTAATATAGCATACCATCCTTCATCTTTTTTACTTTTAATCTACATGTATCTTTATACTTAAAGTGGGTTTCTTGTGGATAACATATATTTGGGCCTTTTTTTCCTTTTTTTAAAAAATCCACTCAGCAAATCTGTCTTTTAAGTAGTGTATTTTTATTTCATTTTTATAACTAAAATAAAGTCATTGCTAGGACAAAAAGACTCACTTCTTGAAAGGTAGCTTCCCTTGTTAAATTGCAACTGACTCAGTCATACTGCTAAATTATACACACAGGAAATTTGTTTTATCTTCTAGCATAACTTGATAAAAGAAGAACTAATTTAAGACTAATTTTAGCCAATTTAAAACATCTTTCCTCTGTTAATTGGAGTTAAACATATTTAGACATATTTATAAAGTAATGTTTGGCAGGAAGTTGATCATTTATTTGTCAACAAAGCAATGAAATGCAAGATCGAAGTTGATAGGTCCTAGGTCAGAGAGATTTTAAAGCGTTAAAGAGCTTTTGGAAAGGAGAGAGAGTGTATCAGATTTGAATTTTGGAAAGATAACTCCAATGCCAGCAAAGAGGACAGATGCACACAGGGAGATCAACCAGGAACTCCTTGGAGGCTATGGAAGTGGTCTTGTGATGTCAATAACTGCCTGACCTGAAATGATTAGTGGAAGTCAACAGAATGAATGACCTGCACAGGTGTTGAGAAGGTGTACTAATCTGTAGAATTGCTGATGGATGAGCTGAAGGAGTAGGGGTGCCAAGGATGATCCCAGGCTTTCAGCATTGTTACCTAAGATAGAAAATGTAGAAGCAGGAAGCAGTGAAAAGTGCTAATTAGTTCTCCATTATGCATGATGTGTCAGTGCAATTCATCAGGGTAAAGATTTCTAATTGATATTTAAATTATATGGTGCTTAAGTTTATGAAAGGGGTGTAAACCAGAGGACCATCAATGCAAAGACAAACCTTGAATCCCTTAAGGCCCCTCAAATAGAGATGAAGGCAGAATTGAGGACATTGAAAATTGCAAAAGCCAAGTATAACCCATTCACTGGATTTCATAATTTAATAACTTACAATAAAGTAAGCCCTTTGTGTGCCTCTAACTAGACTGAGTCATTCGTAGAAAGTATATGGCCATTCCCAGCAGTCTTTATATTTTTAACCAGCCTTTGTTCTGGTGACTAAGAGTTATGTAATTCAACCATATAAGTTATGTAATTCAACCATATAAGTCATGTTGACAAAATAGTTTTTTATGGAAAAAAACAATATTATATAATATCCCAAACTAGTTCATATTGAATATCAGAATGGCACTTGACATTTGATTCTAACAAATGTCCATAGAAACAGATGTTCAAAAGAAGAGACTTTTAGCCTATTTGAAACAAGTTCTGGCTTCTCATGAACTTGTGGCATTAATTTTAAATTCATCCATTATTTATCATATATTATTACAATTCATAGTTACTGATGAAAAACTACTATGTATATGCAAAGTATTCTGTTGAACATTCTGCGGGACACAAAGATAAATCCAGCATAAACTGTCCTTAAGATACTTATAAGCTAGTATGAAGAAATAAGACACAAACTTAGGTAAGTATACAGGGTCACAGAGAATCACAGACAATTGAGAATCATGGACAATTTAAAAATGAAATTAAACAATCCCATTTACATTAGCATCAAAGGCACATAAAATACTTAGGAATACATTTAACCAAAAAGTTCGAAGTTTATAGTCTGAAAAATACAAAATATTTGTTAGAAGAAATTAAAGGAGATCTACATAAATGGCAAAGCATCCCATGTTTAGGTGTTGGTGGATCAGAAGCATTGTTATGCATTGCTGAAAAGATAATACTCCTCACATTTATCTACAGGTACAAGGAATTCCCTATCAGAGTCTCAGCTGACTTCTTCCTAAAAATGAAAGCTGATTCATATGAAATTGCAAGGGACCTGAAAGAGCCAAAACAATACCAGAGCTTTACCCTGTTTTTTCTCATACTAATGAGCATGTTTCCTGGGGTCTGATTTCCAGGTTCGCCCCTTGCCAGCTATGTTGTCCAGATCTTGGTGTCCTCATTACGTAGAGGTGTTGTAGGAATTATATAAGTTAATACATGGAAAGTGCTCATGGAAGCACTGGCACATTGTACACCTTGATTTTGTCTTAGTTATTATTATTATTATTATCATAACCTCACAGGAGTACTGTGAAGCTCAAAAAAGATAATGTATATGAAACTTTTTTGTAAGGTACTGCTTATCGTTTTGTACTGTAGTGACACATACATCCGTCATCCTTATAGGGTATAGAAGAACACGGACTATTAATTTTTTATAGCCTAATAATAATAATAAATGCTCAGAGATTCATATTTTAGCTTTCTGTAACTTTTATGATCAAATCACTACAGACTTTCAGTTATGCTGAGAATAAAGTCCAAATATCATTGCATCAACACCACTCTCAATCTTGCTATAAAGTATAGATCCACTTATGTCTTCTGCTCTATCACTGGTCTTGAAAGTGGAGTCACAATGGATCATCCACTGCAGTGTGGGAGGAAAAATTTTAGAAATTCTGTCTACATGTAGTTTTGATGACATCCTTTGCAAATTTTCTCCAGTTTTATGTGTATCTTTATTAATGCTTGCAAAAATACTATTAAAGCTCTAATATGTAAATAGATGCTAAATGTCTATGGGAACGGCAAGCTCAAAAAATTTTTACTGGATATCAGTCCACTCTCCCACAACATGGTCTTTCTCCTAGTGCCAAGCAGATCCATTCAACTCCTCCTAGAACACAGCTTCTATCTTTTTATTCCCAAATCTAGCTCACAGCAGTCTGTTGGTTTTGAATGGCCGTGAGGCAGCCACCCCTCTTCAAGCTGCAGCTTGCATCCTTCACACCAAGACTTAGCCATCACCGAAGGAAAGCTTCTTTGAAGAAGGGTCTATACCTCGTCCATCATGGTACCTACCCAGAAGCCCCCACCACTTCACCACATGAAAGGTTTTCCATAATAACAGGTTCCAAATAGATGTTTGCCCCATGCATATGCTAACACCAATATTGTTATCAAGAGGCAAGAGAGCGTGCTGTTTAACAGCAAAGGTTCTTATCCGGGTTCTGCCCCTCACAAACTGGCCGGCCACAAGACTCAGCTTCTTCCTCTGTGAAATTAAAGTAATAAAAGTACCTCTTTTCCAGGTATATTGTGAAAGTGTATTTGGCTAGCACCTGGAATAAAACAAGTGCTTCATAAATATTAGTATTATTATGCTATTCCCGAGACTCAAACACTATAATGTCTGCAAAGCATCTAGGACACGAGTTAGTAAGGAGACTGAATTTCCTCTACCAGTCATGTTGATACAAGTAGTTCTTGGTGACTTCTTTCTCCTTCCTCCTATTTTATCACCTCATATTTACAGATGACTTTCTTGCGATTATCATGGCACTATTCACTTGAATTGATTAGTTCATATACTCTTCCTCATATAGTCTTCCACATCTAATGAATTAATCTCTTAAGAAGAGTTGCCATGTTTTACTTTGGCTTTTGTTGTCGTTGTTCAAGATTTATTTATTTATTTTGCAGAGAGAGAAAGTGGGGAAGGGGGGAAAGGCAGAGGGACAGGGAGAGACAGTTAAGCAGACTCTGCCCTGAGTGCTGAGCTGACAAGGGGCTTGATCCCATCACCCTGAGCTCTTGCCCTGAGTCGAAACCAAGAGTTGGCCACTTAACCAATGGCGCCACCCAGGCACCACCAGGTACTGTTTTAAAAGGATCGTTGCTGCCGTTGTTTTTTTGCTGCTGTGCCTTTTAATCAGATAAACTCCTTTATATTTCCAGAAGAAATGTGCTATGAATATGGTAGACAAAACTCTCCTTTTGGATTGTCAACAGCATTTTTCTTTGCAGTTTTACACACAGAGTTATTTACAAGTGTTGTAGGACTAACACCAGTTGATTCCTTGCCTAGATAATAAAATTAAATGAAAGCATTATCTTGATTTAAAAATTAACTTAGTACTTTAATTAATGCAGAAAATGTCAAGTGTCAAAACTTCATGAAATGCAAAGTGGGGTAACTGCCATTTAGAGTACGTTTTTTTCCTTGTCAACGGGTAAAATCAAGGACCTCTGTGGTCTCTGTTCAATATTATCTTGAGTTCCCCATATCCTTTCAAGAGGTAGAACAATGAATTTCCCAAAATGTCATGCCACTTCGGTGTAAGTATGTAGTGAAGATGATAGTGGGATGGCAGGAGGGAGAAATTAGACCATTTATCCCATCTTAAGAACATTTGAGAGGGTTTTCTTTTGCATTTGGGGCTTTAAGAACTGATTATCTTTTAAATCAACACATCCCATGATGTTGATCAGCTCTTAAATTGTAAAAAAAAAAATATTTTTGTAAGTGCTATAATTGTGTAGAAAATCCCAAAGGATCAACAACAACAACACCTCCTGGAACTAATAAGCAATTACAGAAAGGTTTCAAGATATAAGGTTAATACACAAAAGCCAATTGCTTTCCTATATATCTGCAATGAACAACTGGAATTTGAAATTGAAAACAAGACACTATTTATAATAGCACCCTGGTTTAGATTTAAGAAAATCTTAAACAGGATCTATATGAGGAAAAATATAAACCAAAGAAAGGAATCAAAGAGAGATCTAAATAAATGGAAAGCTATCTCACTAGAAGAAGACTTAGTATTGTTAAGATGTCAGCTTAGATGTGAATTCAGAGACCTCATTGATCAAGATATACAGGTAGTAATAAAGTATATGAAAAGATACTCAACAGGTGCCTGGGTGGCTCAACTGTTTAAGCGACTGCCTTTGGCTCAGGTAATGATCCTGGAGTCTTGGAATTGAGTCCCGCTTGGGTTCCCAGCTCCACAGAGAGTCTGCTTTTCCCTCTCATGCTCCCCTCTCATGCTTTCTCTTACTCTCTCTCTCTCTCAAACGGATAAATAAAATCTTTAAAAAATAATGATAAAAAATAATAAAAAAATACTCAGCATCTTATGATACTAGGGAATTGTTGATGAAAACAATGATATGCCATAACACACATTTTTGAATGGCTAAAATTCAAAACACAGACAACACCAAATACTGGTGAGGATATGAGGCATCAGGAGCTCTCATCCATTGCTGATGAAAATGCAAAATGGTACTGTCATTTTGGAGGACACTTTGACAGTATTATGTAAAATTACACGTAGTCTTACCATGTGATCCAGTAGTCACTCTCCTAGATATTTATGCAAATGAGTTGAAAAAATATGTCCATACAGAACCCTACACATGAATGCTTATAGTTTTATTCATAATTGCCAAAAGTAGGAAGCAACCAAGACATGTCCTTCAATCAGTGAATGGGAAAACAAACTAGTATATCCAGTTAATGGAATTTTATTCAACAATTAAAGAAGTGAACTATTAAGCCACAAAAAGTCATGGAGGAACCTTAAATATACATAGCCAAGAGAAATAATCCAGTCTAAAAAAAAAGCTATATACTGCATGATTCCAAGCATATGACATTCTAGAAAAGCAAAATGATAGAGACCATAAACAGATTGGTGGTTGCCATGCATTCAAAAGGGAGGGAAAGGAAAGGGTGAGTAAGCAGAGCACAAAGGAATTTTAAGGGCAGTGAAATTATTCGGTATGATACTGTTATGGTGGACACATGACACTACAGTTGTTAAAACCCATAGAAAGTACAACACAAAAGCAGAGCCCTAATGATAGCTATGGACCTCAATTATAATAATGTATCAATATTGGTTCATCTGTTTAACAAATAAAAGTACCACACAAATGCAAGATGTTGATAATAGGAGAAATTGTAAGGAGGAAGAGTGTTATGGTAATTCTCTACTTTCTGCTTAACATTTCTGCAAAATTAAAACTAAAATATAAACTATACTGTAAGGAGAAGCACACCATAAACTAAAAAATTAACTTACAGCAAATTACATATAAATGTGTGTGTAAAAATACCTATATAATACCTATGTTTGTACACACATTCAGATAAAATAACTATACGTCTCTTTTTCATGATTGTGGTTTAATGTTGTACTCTTGTTATTTTCCCTGCTCTATTAAAGCGCTTCTACGGGGACTGTCATCACGAAGTGAGGCAATGCAGATAGTTATGCTAAATTATGCTTACAAGAAATGTGGTGGTGGTGTGAACTGAGCTGAAATGCATAGCTGAAGACCTATTAAAGAATTATTTTAAAAGGATATAATGATGTCAACTATAAAAATAGGTAGTGTCCCATTAAATTTTGCTCTTTAGTTATTTCAGTTTCTTTAAGAAATACAGATGGATACTTGAATATGAAACTGTTACCGTGTGAGGAAAACAAACAAGCACATACCAAGTCGTTGATGCTGATCATTAGGACGTGCTGATACTCTCTGCCCTCTTTACCTTCAATGTCACAATCGGATGATGCTACTGGCAACAGAACAAGGATCAGGGGAGGAATTCCAAAGATATACCTAAAAGAAACTAAATTGAACAGTGAGTAAGAATGAGCTAAATGTTGTACGTCAGATTATATACTGATTGTGTTGTTTTGATTGGCCTGACCATTTATTTCTAATAATTTTTTGAAATGCATCATGGCTTTTGGATAGTGTGGGAAGAACCCTAAAATTCAGTATTCTGTAACAACCAAAGTAGGACTGCATTTTAGAGTTTAGATTTCTTTCACTTTTTTATTTAAAAATTACTCTTTGGAAAAGCGATGAACAGGTGTGATGAAAGCAGACTCTCTGTCCCTGAAAAACACTCTAAGGTATAAATCAATTTATTCAATTTTGATTTATATTGAACACTTCTACAAGAAAAAGCATCTCCAGGTAAACAGGGAAACTACAGGTAAACAAATTACACATTTTTTAAATTTTATGATTTGTGGCATGTATATTTATGTAAGCCTTGATGATTATCCAAGTATCCAGCCTCTTCCTGAAAGCCATGCTGCACGTTTATTTCCATGGTACTGTGATTATATTCTTTCTTTTTAATGATGGACCTTAAAGGATTTACCCTTCCCAGAACTGTGACAAAGCTGACATTTACATTTTGATGCTCTATATTTTCAGTATATTCTTTGTTTCTAAGTGCCCAGAGGCCCATATTTTCTACAAACACAGCTCTGTCTAGCTTCTTTTTTTTTTTTTTTTTTTTTTAAAGATTTTATTAATTTATTTGACAGAGAGAAAGATCACAAGTAGGTGGAGAGTCAGGCAGAGAGAGAGGAGGAAGCAGGCTCCCGCTGAGCAAAGAGCCCGATGCGGGGCTCGATCCCAGGACACTGAGATCATGACCTGAGCCGAAGGCAGCGGCTTAATCCACTGAGCCACCCAGGCGCCCCTCTGTCTAGCTTCTTGACAAATTAGAAAAACCCATTAAATAAATTCACACCCTGGTAACTAATGATTTATATCTGTTTTTGATGAGACTTCCTACTTTAGAGGCAATTGTCTAATCAAAAAGAATGAAATTATAAATGGTATCATTTCAGGCAGTAATAATGCACTGATGGAAAGCCAATTATTCCCAGAGACCTTAAAATGTGGCTATATAGAAATGTATTTCTTCATAAGTCTGCCAAAATGTCTTGTTTGTATCTTTCTGCAAACTCTTGAGTTATGTTGACAATATCTCCTTTTAATTTCCCAAATGAAGTTTAGCTATACTTGATGAATGCAAGACATTTCACATGTGTGTCTTTTCTGATTAGGACTACAAACAATACTCCTTGGAACCCAAAGAACTAATATTGTGACATATGTTAAATGCATCATAAAGTTCCCAATAACATTATCCTCTATTGCATCATGTGTCATATAAAAATCAGTAGCACTCCCCAATAAATGATGAGCTATTTGTGACCCATATTTTTATAAATAGAGAAAGTAGGCTACATAGCAGGTATGAGAACAAACACAAATCCTACATCGTATCTTCATGTATCACAGACAACTGACAAGGTAAGAGAAACAAAATGAGACACAGAATTGATTTCATAGCTCTGCCACTAAGAGCCTATACATGTGCCAGCAAAATTCACTGAGGAGATTAATAATGGTCATGATGATGATAGTTATGTTTGGGTACCTATCATGGGCCAAGCACTTTGTTACCTTATACCTATCTGTAAAGATCAGAAGAGTCGTACAATTTAATCTTTTTGTAAAAACCAGACAGTAGGTGCCAAGTCTGAATTCTAACCTGAGTTTACTGTCTCACCAAGATTTTATCAGAAATGGCCATAGTTTTCTGATAACGTGTAATTACATTAGTCCTCTGAATGAAACCACTTCTATGAAATACTACAGAGCTCCACCTCTCTCTTGTACTATTGCTCCTTTGCCCTGAAGATTCTCAGACGATAGTCAATTGCTGTTTCTTTACAAGATGCTGACACTGTAATTGGATCTGTACAGACTGCATAGATCCAAACTTCATTTTTCTGTCTTCTTACAGGTGTCCAAAAAGGTATACTTTGCAAAGAGTAGGTGATAAGTTATATAGCATGTAACTTGAAATGAGTTTTAAGGGGAATATAATAAAATAATTAAATACTGGAGTGAAAAAAGAGACCTTTTTATTATTCTACATAAATGTTATTTTAAAGGTCCATCTTTAATGTTTTGACAAAGGAGTTTGTTTTACGTTCTATGAGCACTAGCTGTTGTGTCCTCTTCACCCCAACTTTCAGTAATTAGTGCTCCCCAAGTTCACACTGATCCATTTATTCACTGAATGACATTTACCAGTGCGTTTAATGATGGCTTGGTTAGAAAACTTAGCCTTTTTTATGTATTTCAACTAGTTTCTCAATCCCGAAGCATAATTTGCCTTGAGGTACCTGAATGGCTCAGTTGGTTAAGCATCTGACTATTGATTTCTGCTCAGGTCATGATCTCAAGGTCAAGAGATTGAGTCAGGCTGTGAGCATGGAGCCTGCTTAAGATTCTTTCTCTCTCTCCCTCTGCCCCTGCCCCCTCCTGCACATGCATTCTCTAAATAAATAAATAAATACATAAGATCTTCTTGAAAAAACCTAATTTGCTTTGTCTATAAAGTCAAAGCCATTTTTGTCGTTGTTGTTAAATAGGTTAGCTTCAGATGGACTAGGCCAAAACAAAACACAGAGGGTTGGAGTATGGAGACTTGGGGTTTTCATCTTGGTATGCCAAGAAGCTGTATTACAACGAGTTGTGTGACTAAGTGAATGACAGTGTCTTTTAAATTTCATTTAAGTGATCTGTAAAGTGAAAACGTTAGACTAAATTATCTAAGATCCCTTTCAACTTTGAAGCACCTTAAGTCTAAGAATCTCCCTGGCCATCCCAATAGAGTATTTCTTTAGACTTGAAATCGCCTCAGGGACAATACTGCAAACACACCCAGGGCTTCGGATCCACATCTCACTGGGTCTGAGATGTGGATCTGAAGTTTCCACCTCTCAGATGAACAACTGCACTTTGGTCTGCAATTGAATGAAGACTTTTCTCCACACCACCCAAAGAATAAACATATTCATACTGCCTAGTTCGAGCATGCTTTTGACATTGTTGTCATGATAGGAAAAAACTCTGCACTTATTCTGTTTTATTTCAGACTATGCATAGACATTCACCCCTTTCGTGACCCTGAACTTTTCTTTAGGTCACAGAGAAGATAAACCATAAGGAATAATGCAAGGCGAGCTTGGGCCTGTGGAATTCTGTCTTTAGATTTCCTGAAGGGATTGAAACTGGAGACCCTGCTTTTCAATAGGGAATTTGGTTACACCAGAATGATGGCTGTCTAAAAATTCTTGTTGGTTTTTAATTTAAGCCAAATAATACATTCAGTCCTCAGCCGCGTAAGTTATGGGGTCAAAGTGAATATAAATAAATTAGTTTCTAAGTCTATTGAATCCAGTCCTTCATCCCTCCTTAAGATAAGTAAATGTTTATTGAATGTCCACTATAAACATTTCATAGAACCGTTTTCACTAGGAATTACAAAAAAAAAAAATACTGAAAAGACATTCAGGATGGAATAGAAAACATTATCTGAGTATATAAGACTTGGTTTTAATATAAGACTTGGCTTGTGCTTGTCACAAGCAAATTGGTGCATAAATAGAAGAAAAAGTTAATAAACAGAAAACAACCATGAGTTGTATGGAAAACAGCTCGTTATAACCTTAACATAGTAAATTTGATTATCCTCATATGAAGAAATCTAATTTCTGCCACAATCAATATTAAGACTACTCTGTAAACTCTATCCACAAATCCCATGATAAAACTTAAAGACAGGGCACCTGGGTGGCTCAGTGGGTTAAAGACTCTGCCTTCGGCTCAGGTCATGATCCCGGGGTCCTGGGATCGAGTCCCCCATCTGGCTCTCTGCTCAGCAGGAAGCCTGCTTCCCCCCCCCCTCTCTCTGCCTGTCTCTCTGCCTACTTGTGATCTCTGTCTGTCAAATAAATAAATAAAATCTAAAAAAAAAAAAAAAAAAAAACCAAAACCCAAAACTTAAAGACATTTCTGTAGCCATCCTATGATATTGCACACAATATTCCATTTACTCTCATAACCAGTTCCGGAGGTAAGTACTACCAGTTTTCACGGTTGTGCAGATGGAAAACCTAAGGAACAAAGAAATTTTTCCTGGTATATAATGTGTATAGTAAGAGACAGGTTAAAGAGTTTAGGAACTCAGCTTTTAGCCACTGAGCTGCACCGCTTCCTACAAAAACAAGCATGTGTGTGCAGTCAAGGGAATATTTAAAAAAAAAAAAATCTTTTTTCCACATGAACCTCACTAAGGTGCTTCCTGATCAAGCTCTGAAACACTGCATCACACACTCTTATTTCAGAAAAACAGACACATGACACCAGGTTATGTGTCAGAGGCAAGACCAGAAAAAATAATCTCATGTGCATGAATGTGAATATGGCATATAAATTGATCCTATAAAATAGCTTTTCCCATTTTTGTTTAAGAGACTCCAACACTGATGTAGTACCATTTGTGACTCTCCTTTGTACCTGTTCAGGCTTTCTCATCTTTCTCGGTTCCCTGTTTTTATTACTATTCCATTTTTGGTCCTCAAATGTGATTAAATTGCCTAAACTAGATAGTACCCTTGAGAACCACATAGTAGGGCATCAACTACTTCAACTCCTCAAAGAAGCAGCAAAGGAAAAGTTTAAAAAGAGTAACCCTATCCTTAAGCTTCTTGTGAAATCTCTTGGAAATGCAAAAGCCACACATTATAATCACTATTAACAAATTTAGAATTCTAATATTTTGTTTGCTAATAACTTTTGGTAGATGAATAATACAGATACACTTCAGGAAATAAAGCTCCTTGTTAATAATGCACTTCCTAGCTTCCTTTTCTTTTTTCTTTCTTTTTTTTTTAACCTCTCCAGTTAAAATTAGAGTTGATGCAGGGATTAGAACTAAGAGCTACAGGAAAGAAATAATTGCAGGAGATCCATGGCGCTGTGAGACAGGGATATACCTAATTTCTAATTCTATACTAAACTTCTGAAGGGCACGCATTACAAATCTTTTTCCATAATCGTCTTCCATACTCTACCCACCTCTCCCCCTAATGTTGTTACTGATCCGGTACTTCTTGGCTATGGATTCTCTAATACCTACGGGAGAGAAAAGATTTTTGATCTAACGGTGTAGCCTGGAAAGCGCACAGACCACGCATGAAGAGCAAAAGCAATTTGCTCCTTATTCCCCTCACCCTCGTCCACCCGCCTTTTTTTTTCTTTTTCATGAGGAAGTGTTTACTATAAAATATTCTAATTTATCTCAGCAGCTCTTTGCCTGTCACATCTCTCTTTATTTTTTTTTCCCCATCCAGTAAACTTTTTGTCTCTTTCCCTTGGCCATATAGCTGCCAAGGGAATCCAACTCATTCGCCTCATCTCTGCCCTTGTCCGTAGTCCGCACGAATAAAAATACATTAGATCTTGGCAAAGGTCTAGAATTTAGACTTAAGCCTATTTCATCCTGCCTCCACCAAGAAGCACCCATATAGGGGAAAGAAAGAAAGAAAAAAGAAAAAAAGAAAGAAACCCAAACCCCGAAGCTCGCCTTTCTCGACGCCAGCCCGAGGACTTGGGTTCCCAGCAAAGGGCTCGAGGTACAGCCCCAGTCGGAAACTCCCAGCCTCGCTGAAGGGGTGAAACGGGGTTTTCCAGAGACCTGTCCCCTTAGGGTTTAAGAGCGAGTCCCGTGGGAGCTTCGCTTTCACTTCTCTAGAGAGTAGGGAACTACACGAGCTCAGGTAACTCGCCCCTTCCCCGGGCGCCTGTGAGTAACTGGGCGCCGCCAGGAGCGCGGGGAGGGCGGGCAGGCGCGGGGTCGCGGGAGGGGAGCGCGGGCTCTGCAGGACTGACGGCGAGCCATTGGCTACCTCGGAGACCCGGCTGCCGGCTGCAGCCGCTGAGCGGCGCGGAGGCTGCAGCGCCGGGCTCGGGACCGCCAGCCGGCGTCGGGGGTGGCTTCTCGCAGCGGGCGAGGCGCAGCAGTCCCGACGGCAAGTGGCTGTGGGCCAGGGTACCGAAGCGCGGCTGACGCCCGCCTGTGGGAGAGCCAGTGCCTTCGGCAGGTCCAAAGTGCAAGGCTGGGCTGTTCCCGGACGCGCCTGGGCGCGGGGCCCGGCGACGCGTCCTGGAGTCCCCCGGCGCGCCGGGCGCGCGGAGTGGTGCGCCTGGGAGAGGAGCGCTTACCATGGAACATGGTCTGCGGGAGGCGGGCGTGGTCATGATGACCGCCACTGCAGCAGGAGCGAGCTCTCACCGCCCATAGTCGCTGCCAGGAGCCTGGTCTTCCGCGGAGTTGCCGGGAGTCCGTGCGGGTTAGGGCGGCCTCTGCCGCTGGTTCCTCTCACCCACTCCGCGCCTGCTGCTTCATCCATCCCAAGGGGGGCGGCACACACCACGGCCCGGCTCTGCGCTTTGCCTTTCCCATAACTT
This sequence comes from Mustela lutreola, assembly GCF_030435805.1. NCBI lineage: Eukaryota > Metazoa > Chordata > Mammalia > Carnivora > Mustelidae > Mustela > Mustela lutreola. The sequence goes on along the minus strand of NC_081292.1, from coordinate 55,605,372 downwards.
CCGTAGGATCAGCCGGCAGTGTACTTTCAGTTTCTACTTTGAGCTGGGTCTGCAGGTTTGATCTTTGGGTTCACCACCGGGGTGCCTTCACCGCCCCACCTCTTTTGAGCACCTGCGTCCTCCCTCCCCTAGCTCTTCTTGTGCACCTGAAGCGGCACCAGAGGAGGGCGCGAATTTCCAAAGCCCCACAGGAGGAACCAGCGGGCCTTCTGAATGAGAACAATTCGAGGCAAAAGACTTTCCAAATGACCTCTAACCGTCTTGGCAAAGCTAGGCGACTGGGATCTAAAAGCATTGGTTGCTCTGTCCACGGAAGCCACAAACGTGTAGTGCGAAAAGCTGGGCAATTACAAGCTACGCCACCAAGGAGGCGTCGTAGCTCTTGCACGGATGTCGTGGACGATGCCAAGTCCTCTTGAAAAAAAGAGAGAGAGAGAGAGAGAGAGAGAGAGAGAAGAAAAAGGAAGTAAAGAAAGATTAAAAGGGTTACGCCCTCAGCCCCTCAAACCTATGTAATCAGTCTCTTTCTGCCCTGTTTTGTAGATGCACCTGCCCGGGTGAGACCTCAAAGAAAAATAATCCTGTGGGCGCATCTAATATGGTAAGTGGTATGTTTGGACCAGAAACAAAGCCCAGAGTAGGTGGAGGAAATGGAGACTGACTGTAATAGTTAATAACTATGACCCCTACCCAAGCATTTATCAGAATTGACCATTTTTACTGTGTTTTACTGAGAAGTTAATATTTTCTAAACCTGAATTATTTTAGTATTTCCTGCTTGAATTTGTTTTCTGATATTCTACAGGAGCCCTGCTTAAAAGGTGAGTGAAGTAATAACAGTGATGATGATCATGGCTATCCTTTATCTAGCATTTGCTCTGTACTATATTGTGCTAAGCATTTTATACATATATACTCTCAAGCATAATTTTCTATGAGTTGAAAATTTTCTTATCTGCACTTCACAGATGTGGGAACTGAGACTTCCTTAAGTAACTTGCCAAAGTTAACAGCTAGTTAGTAATAGAGCTTTTACACAAACCTGGTGTATTCTGGCTCTAGAGTTCATGCTTGCAGCCTCTGTGTTAGCCATCCTTGGGAACAATGTGGAAATTAATGCCAGAGGGAGACAGGGTCAGATATCCCATGGGTGTGTCTTTGCTCCACTGTTGGGGACCTCAGGAAAGCTTTCTAGAGTTTCTGAGTTCTAAATTGAGACTCAAGCAGGCACTAATCTAGGGTGGTGAACATTCCAGATTCAGTTATAGTGTGAACAAAGAAAAGAGGAAAAGAAGGGAGGAAGAAGAGAATTACAGTGAAAGAGTGAGATGGAATTACTCAAGCCTCAAGTTTGGATCTCCCATTTCTCTTTTCGTCTCACTTCTCACATCCAGCCCATAGGCAAGTCTTGTCAACTCTACCTCTAAAATACACTCTCTTCATAGCAGCAGGATATTTGATTTATGCAATGCTACCTTCTGTGACCACACTCTGGCCACTTGCCACTGTGTACCAAGCCTTCGAGGTCGTCTGGTGTGATCTGGGTGCTACTGCCCTCTCTGACCCCCTGTGGTACACAACTCACTCTGCTCCCACTGTTTTCTTCCCTGTGCCCAGCCAAGCATCTGTCCACTTAGAATAGTATCCAGCACACAGGTATTCAGAAAGTATTGCTGAGTGACAGAACGAGAGAGAACAATTGTATGAGAACGCATGGTTGAGAGCATGCATGAACAGAAAATATGTAAAGGCAGAAGGGAAATAGAAGAAAGAGCTGGAGAAGGAGGGAAGCAAATGGGAACAGGAGACAGACTGGGATGGAGAAAAACAAGCATTTTCATTTGACTGGAGCCTAGACCGGGAGGTGGGAGTGGAAAAACAGGAGGATGGAGTGACTTTTAAAAATGAATTCTCAGGGCGCCTGGGTGGCTCAGTGGGTTAAGCTGCTGCCTTTGACTCAGGTCATGATCTTGGGGTCCTGAGATCGAGTCCCACATCGGGCTCTCTGCTCAGCAGGGAGCCTGCTTCCCCCTCTCTCTCTGCCTGCCTCTCTGCCTACTTGTGATCTCTCTATCAAATAAATAAATAAAATTTTTTTATAAAATGAATTCTATAACTAAACACACCCAGATTAGTTACTTATTAGTCTAAAATCCCTGACAGCAGCATTGAGGTATGTAATTGCACAAAGCCTGCACCTTTTCTTCTTTTTTAAAAATACGTTTCAGGGACAGATAAAAGAGCATCCATCAATAACTTCCTCAAGAGGAAATCCATTTCCTTTTTCATGAGGTCAACATAAAACCTGGCAGAATAAAGGCTTGTGCACAAGTAAACTTTTGGGAATCATGAGAGGAAATTATCCAGAGCTCCAGAAGGGGACATGTAAATTCCAACCTAAACTCTGACCCCAAATGTGAAGAATCACACTAAAAAAATTCATAAAACATTTAGAATTTTTATTGGTATATGAAAAAAGGATATGCTCTAACTCTATCAAATTATTATTTCAAATTATTATTTGAAATAACTTTCAAATTATTATTTTTCTAACTCTGTCAAATGAATTATAGCATTTTGAAAGAATTCCAAAATAAAGTCTTAAATTAGTGGTTGATACTTTGATAAGCTGAACATTATTTTGTATAAGACAGATGAACAAAGATTAAACATTCTATAAATGTTTATGTATTAATAGTTAATGATTAGAGAAATGGAGTGGTTTTTATAACGTTCACTCATAGATTCAATGAATTATGCAGAAAAGTCAACACAGAAACAAAATAGTGCATAGCTTGTGAATTACAATTAATATATATTAGAAGGGAAAACATCATCTCAGAATGATTTATATAATGCAATAGAAAACACTGAAATGAAATGATATAAATATCTACTTAAAGGGCAAATTGTTAAAGATTAATCAATGTCATTTTAACTGTTCTACCATCTTCTGTCAAATTAGTCAGTCAGTGGTAAGCCTGAAAATATTTTCTTGATTAAATATCTGAACTATTTTTGCCCAACGTAATATGGCTATTGTTTATATAGATCTGAATGCTAGCTAACTTTCTGTCTATGGATATTTTCTGAGGTTCCTATGGCTTGATTTTCCAGGTCTAATACTTAACGTGTTTCCAATACGCAGATACACACACAGACATATCACATAAAGCCTCGCCGTGTTCTGTGTAGTTGCATGGGGGCCAGTGCATGGAAGGGCTCCCTGCTTGGTTTAATATTCCTCTATCACTGTCTCGGAATTCTTAATTATTTTGGGACAAGGGTACTTTCGTTTTCACTTTGTACAGGGCCCTGCAAATTCGCTAACTGACCATGCACACACATATAGGCGTATCTTCAAGGTATTTTCGGTCTGGTGGGGAAAACATATATTAAATATGTGACTTCAAGGATAAAGAATATTATGAAAAGGATAGGATAAGATATATTTCACACAAGGGTTTAAGGCAATCTAGACCCATTTTAAAAATCAGTGAAACTAGGATCCCAAAAGGGTTAATTTACCTGTCTAATGGAAAAACAGCTATAAGTGGATAATCTATAATTCTAAATCATATCTGTTTGATTTTCAAGCCCGAGATTGAGGATGGGTTTTGATTTTTATCAAATGACTACTGAGGATCTATTTACAAGGTCAAATTTTTTTTTCTTATTGCATTTTTAAAGAAACTGTAAATTTACCATAATGCTAAATTCCAGTGGCTAATACTTAACAGACTTTTGCAATTTTTTTTGTAATTTGTATAGGTCTGTTCTTCATATTATATTTAACTAGGCTTGGGCTATCTTGTCAGATTTTCTTAGTTTCATAAAGGGATTTGGAAATTCTATTGTTTTCTAGAACTGTGTTTAATCATTATCTGAACTATTTGTTTCTGGGTGATTGACTAGAGTTTACCAATAACACATACTTAATTTCATGAGATGCAGCCTAGGAATAGGATGAGATTGTCCATTTAAAGCATTAGAAGAGTAAAAAAATAAAGTTACTTATAAGGCTGAATCAGAATATTAGGAACCCTGCCAAAAATGTGTATGTCCACATATCAGTGACTGCTGGGGCCATGAAAAAGAATGATATCATCCAACTTAGAAGAGATGAGAGAAAGAGACACGAACATTAGGGGGACCATGAGACACAAACATTAGGGGTAGCTGGGGAAATGGGTGCCCACCAACAAACTGACCAAACAGTGGACAGCAGGGTAAGAGAGAGAGAAGTCGGTATCCCAGGATAGAATGTCAAAATAGGCTAACTAGTCAGCATTTCCAAATGTCACAAAAAGATCAAACAAAAGGAAAATTGAAAGGTGTATCCACTGATCTGGCAGAGTAGAGATTGTGGTCAACATGACAACAATTTAGAAGAGCAGTATAGATAGAGGCAATGTTCCAGTTTGTGGGATGCAAGGAAGGATACAAAAAGAAGAGACAACTTTTAAAGATCTGTGGTAAAGATAAAGAAATAGGGTAATGGTTTGAAAGGCATGTAAAGCATGATGGAAGGTTTCATTTTCATGCATGAGAGGTACTAGAGCATATTTATATATTAGTTGGTAAAATTAGGTTATTTGGAAGAAGTAGGAAAGGCTAGAACCAAGAAACTCAAGGTACATGATTTATTTTTTTCCCTATCCTCCCTTCATTTCTCTATCCTCTTTCATTTCATTTCAGTCCATAAATTGTGTAATTCTAAACAGTCAGAATCCATTAGGAATCTTGTGCCTAATTTTGTTTCTTATCAAAATGTCCCCTCTGACCTCACTTGTGTCCTCTGGGGTGAGAATTGGCTAGTGTAAGAGAGAAATATTTCCCAAATTGTCTTTTGGAAGGAAGAGCACTGTCTTATATAGCTTGTATTGTCCAATCCTTTTTACATAGTAATGGATATGTTGTTGGCACTTAGAGATTTCGTTTATATACTAAATTTTGGAGGGACTGGGCTTTTAACCATTGCCTTCATAGATGATTACTTAAAGAAGATTACACTTATGACAGTGTTTTATGGAAATTACTTGAAGAAAATGGAAAAATATTTTCCTTTATTTCTTTAAAATCCCTGACAGAGTCCCTTTAGAGCATCCAGTTACTATGTGAGGCTGTTTAGTTGTTCTTATGAGCTCTTTGAACAACAGCGACAGTGTCTTACTCAACCTGGAGTTCTCGAAAGTCAACAGAATTCCTATCAAGTTACAAATTCTTCCCAAGTATGACTTGTAGAAAAGGGCGATATCAAACTGCACAGGTCTTGACTTGCTGTTCTTACAGAGATTCAGTGCTCTGGGCAAACCTGTATTAATACCCATGAATGTTATAGTAAAAACTATTGACTGACATTGATATGTCTAAAGTTCTGGTAGGCTTGTTAAAATTCTGATTTAATATGAATTTAGACTGCTTTAAAGATTTATTTATTTATTTAGAAAGAGAGCACACTTGGGCAGGGGGAAGGCAAGAGGGAGAAGGAGGGAGAGAATCTCAAGCTGACTCCATGCTGAGCACAGAGCCCACATGGGGCTCTCAATCTCACAGTGCCAAGATCAGGACCTGAGCCAAAACCAAGAGTCAGTTGCTTCACCAATTGAGCCAGGCAGGGCCCCTAAATTTAGACTTCTTTTTCTAAAATGGAGGGCTATGTGTCCTATTTAAATCCTTTTATTGTTAAATTAGAAAATGAGTTCAATCTGCCTCTCCTTCAGGCAAGCCAAGTTGTTCCAGCACATTTGTCATTGTGTTGGACTGTGATTGGACTATCAGAACATCCATTAACTCGTATATGATGTGGAATGATTAAGTGTATTGCAGTAGTAATTAAGTCCATAAAAAGTAATCTAAGAAGAGCTTGTACTTCCCTGAGTTCTCGGGGTATCAGTCATTCCTCTATGCCAATAGTGTGTTGATTAACTGGCATCCCTGAAGCCTGGAACTACATTAACATGCTTGCCTAAAATTTTAATGTACTAGCTGGTAGTGACATTTATACCTCCATGAGAAGAGCACAAAATTGGAAGTTTTGGAGAGGAGCTCTTGAGTTTGGTTTATCAGAAAATGATTTCTTCAAACAATGGAGAAGAGTGTCTTAGGTTTCTTGCGTAATATCCTCTATGAAATGGTGACTATATGTTTTGATTTCTTTATTTCTTTTACAATGTTAATAATTCTCCATGATGTTTAACTAACAGATTTTCTAATCATGTCTTCCTCATTAGATTATTTTTCTAATAAACACTTCTGTTTAATGTGGGTAACACATTGTTTTTTTTTTTTTTTTTTTACTAGTGAAATGTAGTATTTTTCTATTTCTTATTATTTCCTTCTTCTCAAAATGATACTCTTTGTCATTTTCATTCTGAGACTTTTAAACTTTTACTCAGATTAGAAAAATGAGGATCCTTTGTTTCTAATTCCAAACTAACCCATATTAGAACTTTTAAAAAAATCTTTAAATTTAACTTTATGAAATTAGGGCTGTTTACCAAATGCAAATATATACTCATGTATATATTTGAATATATTTGAATTAAGCTATTTGAATTTACTTTTAAACTTTTAGTATATATTTTTTTTCATTTCATGTACATGATCCAAGTGGCCTATGTTGAGATACAACAACAAACAAGACAAAAACAAATATCGTGTATACTGGGTCGTTGATCATTTAAGAATGGTCCTCTGAGACTAGAGATTTTTGCAAGCATTGTTCAATGGCCAGGTATAAATCAGGGAATTTAAAGTAAGACCACCAAACAATCAAAACAAAACAAAACTGGGGCGCCTGGGTGGCTCAGTGGGTTAAAGCCTCTGCCTTTGGCTCAGGTCATGATCCCAGGGTCCTGGGATCGAGCCCCGCATCGGGCTCTCTGCTCAGCAGGGAGTCTGCTTCCTCCTCTTTCTCTGCCTGCCTCTCTGCCTACTTGTGATCTCTGTCTGTCAAATAAATAAATAAAGTCTTTAAAAAAGAAAAAATAACCGAGGACTTTCAAGAGTCACAAGACACTATCAGAAGGTTAAAAAAAAGAGTAAGGGTCCAAAGAAATCTCAGGAGGTTGAACCTAGAAAAGCATTAGGAGATAAGGAAAAGAGCAAGTTCATACTTTTGCTACAGTTATTATTGCAGTTTGTAAGCTCCTGGGAGCCTCTCAGCTGTAATCTGAAACTGGCCCATGTCCTCAGAGAAGAAGGAGAGACAGAAGAGACAAGCCACTCTAAGTGGGAAGGGGTCTTGTGGGTGGCAATAAGACAAGTAGATCTCCACACCTGCTAACCAAATCTTAAAAGTTTATATAGACGTCTTAACTGGGTTCAATCACATCTACACCATCTAGATGGTCTCAACATCACATCATTATTTCAAGGCTGTATCCTTAGAGCAGCCTCTGTTGGGTAGGAGAGGCAAGCAGAACCTACATTCCAAGGGATGGAGGCAAAAAGGGCAATGGGGAATCTCTGATTTGGGGATCCAGTTCAAGCTCAACCAGTAGTCACATCCTCCCAGCGGCCTCCTCCAACATGTTAATATGGTTGCTTTGTGTTAATATTGATTGAAACTACTTATCTTCTTTATTACTTTAGTTTTCTCTAGGTCTTTTGATGCTCTTAAGAAATCTTTTTTTTGTTTGTTTGCTTTTTAAAGATTTTATTTGTTTATCTGACAGAGAGAAATCACAAGTAGGCAGAGAGGCAGGCAGAGAGAGAGAGGAGGAAGCAGGCTCCCCGCTGAGCAGAGAGCCTGATGCGGGACTCGATCCCAGCACCCTGAGATCATGACCTGAGCTGAAGGCAGCGGCTTAACCCACTGAGCCACCCAGGCGCCCCCAAAAATCTTTGTTTTGACTTTAATTTGACTTAATACATTTCCTTTTTCCCTCCCCTTAATCTTTATTGAATATTAAACTGTAAAAGGATATAGACCTCGTGACAAACCTGTTCTTGCAAGCAGATCTTTTTGGCAGTTCTCATTTGGTATCTTATCCTACTGTGTCAGTGCAGCTAATTCAATACAACTTATCATTAAATGGAATTAACTGGACCTTTGCTTTTCCATGGAAGTAAGTACTAGCTCAAACATTGTGTGTTTCTGACATGTATTGTGGCCAAAGTGATGAATATCTTCCACAGAAACTTAACTTTCTTCCTGAGAATATTCAAGATTAATACATAAAGGTGCTCAAGTCTTTCCCAAACCTAAATAACCCTTCTTTTAATCATACACATAGTTATCAAGTAACACTATGTGGCATGCACTATTCTAGGTACTTGGAATATTTCAGTGTAAAAGACAGACAAAAATAATTTCTGGTACATGGAAGTTTACATTCTAGGGGAAGAGATAAAAAAGAAAAAAGTAAAAAGTACATAAATTTTAGAAAATTACTAAGTTCAGTGGTTAAAAAAAAAGTAGGATCAGGACAGGGGATTTGTGCAAGTGGAGGGGAGGAAGTAGGGGAAGAGAGCTGTGATTTTGAACAGGCTTCAGTAAGAAGTTGACATTTGAACAAAGACTAAAATGTGACTGAGTGCATCACATGGATGTCTGTTAGAGGCATCTTCTGGAGAGAAGAAATCCAGTACCAAAGATTTAGGGCAAAGGATGCTTGGAGCCTTCGAGCTCTCTGCTTCCGATTAATCACTCTGCTTTCTCCTTCCTTTCTTTACTGAGTACCAAACTCTGTAGTTTACACTTAGAGTTTCTACTCCTATTCATTTTCACTCCACTGCACCCTGACTTCTGAAGACCACATCCCAGGTCTTCAGTGAACTAGTTGGTTGATTGTTGATGATGTTATTTCTTAAACTGACTTTTAAAAATTATAAAAGCAGACATGTAAAGTATAAACATTTAATAAATGGAGACAAGCAAAATTTGTAAAAATTAACACTCCATCTAGATATCACATTTATTATGGCTGTGCTGTTAATATATATTTTTAACCAAAATGAGCTCATACTATACATATTGCTCTGCAACATGCTTTGTCTTCATTTACTTGCCTCCATCTTTAAATTTCAGGAATTCTTATCTAAAACCTAGATGTGCAGATTTCCAAAATTGACCCCTGAACTTCTATTACATTGGAGCTTTGGTTTCTTCTTTTAGTAGATTATTATTTAGAAACCACAATCTGGGCTTTAGAAGCTCTCACTGCTTTTTTTCAAAAAATCCACTTCCAGTTTCATTGATGTGTTCCACTATATCTCTAGCTTCTATCTCATTGATCTCTGCTCTAATCTTGATTATTTCCCTTCTTGTGCATGTGGTTGGCTTCATTTGTTGTTGATTTTCCAGTTTTTTAAGGTGTAAAGAGAGCTGGTGTAGTCTGGATTTTTCAGTTTTTTTGAGTGAGGCTTGGATGGCTATGTATTTCCTCCTTAGGACTGCCTTCACTGTAGTATCCCATAGGTTTTGGACCAATGTGTCTTCATTTTCATTGGTTTCCATGAATTGTTTAAGTTCTTCTTTGATTTCCCGGTTGATCCAAATAGTCTTAAGCAGGGTGGTCTTTTTAGCTTCCAAGAGTTTGAATTCCTTCCAAACTTTTTCTTGTGGTTGAGTTCCAGTTTCAAAGCACTGTGGTCTGAGGATATGCAGGGAATAATCTCAATCTTTTGGTATCATTTGAGCTATGGTTTGTGACCCAGTATGTGGTGTGTTCTAGAGAAAATTCCATGTGCACTGGAGAAGAATGAATATTCTGTTGTTTTAGGGTGGAATCTTCTGTATGTTCTATGAGGTCCATCTCTTCCAATGTGTCATTCAATGCTCTTGTTTCTTTCTGCTTAAATGATCTATTATTGAGAGTGGAGTATTAATATCCTCTACTGTTAATGTATTTATATCAATGTGACTCTTTATCTTGATTAACAATTGTCTTATGTAGTTGGCTGCTCCCATACTGGGGGCATAAATATTTACAATTGTTAGATCTTCTTGGTGGATAGGCCCTTTAAGAATGATGTAGTTCGGGACGCCTGGGTGGCTCAGTTGGTTAAGCAGCTGCCTTCGGCTCAGGTCATGATCCCAGCGTCCTGGGATCCTGGGATCGAGTCCCACATCGGGCTCCTTGCTCCACGGGGAGTCTGCTTCTCCCTCTGACTCTGCCTTCTACTCTGTCTGCCTGTGCTCACTCTCCCTCTGAAAAATAAATAAATAAAATCTTTAAAAAAAAAAAAAAAAAGAATGATGTAGTTCTAGACCATTTCAGTAGCAGGGGAAATTACAGGTTTGTGTTGTTCTTTCTAATTGCATTTTAATAATTCAGCTTCTTTTTCCTTAATTTCTTTATTTATAATGTTATCATGTTTCTTCTCACTGAAGGATATTGACTTCTGATAGAATTAATTTAATTCCTTATTTTTTAACAACTGATATAAATTGGCTGCAAAACATTGATAATAATATTATATTAAACAATATACCTTCTAACAGAATTTTAAATTGCCTACATAGTTCTTTCTGTTCCTTGAACACATCCCTTTAAGGACATATATAACATCAAAATGCTGTATTCAAAGTCATTGAAACTCAACTTTTAAAATTTATGGCTATTTAACCAATTTAATATATGATAGGTTCAGTTGTTTCCAATGGTATTTTTAAAATTTAGTTGTTTAGAAATGCCTACTGCAGAAGCTCTGTGTGGCAGGTTCTATTTCTCTTTCCTTTTCTGTCCCTTTTTTTCTCCCCCCAGAGGAAAACCTTTTCTCCGTATCAGAGCATAGAGACCATTTTTGTTTTGTAATAGCTGCATTATATGTAAATGGCTCATAATTTTTTCAATCATAGTCTATTGCTGGCCCCTTGTTTTGGATGCAATCTTATAAAAGCACTTTAGGTACATCTTACCACTTAGTCTCCTTGACATCTCAGAAGTATTGGATACTTAATCACTCCTTCTTGGAATATTTTCCCCCTCGTGGTTTCTTTGGACATCCCTAATTCTCATCTTGTTAGACTTAAAATCTTTCCTCCTTCTTTCCTGGATTCTCTTCCTCTGCCTGTCATAACATTTTTATTCTTCAGGGTTCTGCCCTCTCCTCTCCTCATGTTGCACTCACTTCCTAAGTTACTGCATTCACTCTGATGTTTATTTTCATTGCCCACTCCGCGCCCCTCCCCCGCCACTAGTCTTCCATGACCTTAAATTCCAATCCTGTTACTCAACAGGTTTTTGTGCATCTACCTGAGTTTCTCAAAGAGCTCTCCAACTCAACCTATACCAACATAAGCTTATTTTCTACCTCATTTTTTCTCATTGTATATTTTTCCAAAATATGTAGTTTAATTGTATCTTTTATCTCTCAGGCTGGAAACCTAAGAGTGATCAAATAAACCACTAAATCCTGTGTGATACTATTTGCTTACTACTAACTGTCCTCTCTCATCTGTTCCTGCTGCCTTTTTTAGGGAGTAGGAATCTCTCTCTCCTCCACTACATCCTTAAGAGATATTTTTGAAAAACAACTGGACTCTCATTCCCTGCTTTAAGTTTTTCAATGACTTCATGTTTCCTAAGGGCAGTGTCTCTTGGCACTCTGCATGGAATACAAGGCTCTTCATGATTTGGCTCCACCCTCCTGCCATACAATTATTTGCACAGACACTCTACTGGCATCCTGAATCCTCCAGTCATTTGGATTCTCAGGCTTCCCTAGCTCTGTACCTGTTGTGCTTGCAGCCTAGAGTGCCTTTGCCCACCCCATTCTTCAGGTTAAGCTAGGTATTTCCTAAGGGATGTTATCTGTTTAGTGTCAATTGTATGGACTAGGTCCTTTCTTTATCAAATGCTTAGCAGCTATACTGTAAAGATTTTGATTATTTTTTCCCTTCATTGTGAAATCCTTGACGATACAGACTTCTTTTTGATTTATGGTATCTTTTAAAAGATTTTTTTTTTTTTTTTAATTTGACAGACAGAGATTACAAGTAGGCAGAGAGGCAGGCAGAGAGAGAGGAGGAAGCAGGCTCCCTCCTGAGCAGAGAGCCTGATGTGGGGCTCCATCCCAGGACCCTGAGACCATGACCTGAGCTGAAGGCAGAGGTTTAAGCCACTGAGCCACACAGGCACTCCTTATTTAGGTATCCTTTGAGCCCATAACAAGGCTCTCTTGCCTTAGGTATTTGATTTAAATGTGCTGAATGAATGGATGGCTACTTCTGCTGTTGAATGTGTTACACTATTAAAACTTTCACAGTTTCTGGAGGATAGACACCCATCTTGTTTGCGGTTCTCTTCTCAATATTTAGCACAATCCCTGGACATCACTGGCACTTAGTACATGTAAAGCCTCATCTTAGGCAATGGTGGTTGTATTCATGCTGATATATTTTCTCACCAGCTGATAACTAGGTCAGAGCTGGAATATCTCACTCAGATATACTAGATTCAGATAGATTCTACCTTTTACACACATTTAATTGAGTTGTATATTTGAACAGATCTATTACGATTTCATCCTACATAACAGTGACTAGCATATTTCACTATGTTAAAAATGTGGTATAAGAGACATTCCTATTCTGAGAAGTTCAATGCCTTCGAACCTCACATAATCTAAATAAAATAACACTACGAAGATAAAACAAGGCTTTCTTTAAAAAAAAAAAAATGGTCCCCAAATGGATTTTATGTCAACTAATTACGTATTTGTGTGTGTGTATGTGTTCTATAACTGAGAAAGAGATATAAGGAAATCTCAAAGTGAAAGGGAAGAGAACCAAGTTAATTATGAAATAGCTCCTTATGTCAAACATTTCCATTTATAGGTACCTTTAAGTTGAAAATAGAATAGTTTTAGTTGTAAGGTCTACTTTAATTATGTTGTCCTCCTTCTATTCCTTCCCACAAACAAACAATTTGAAATCAAGGAGACTGGTTCTAGAAATTATTTCAGAATCACTTGTTTTTATTTGCAACATTTGGTTTATGAGAATTATTTGGTTATAGCAATATTTATGATGACTAATAGTGGTTTCTAGGCAGCATTGTAAATAGAATTTTATAAATATGTGTCTTGGCAGATGGAAGGTGATGTTGCATAAAGTGAGTCTGTAAAATATGTTTCATAGACTAGTGTAGGTGTTGGTTTTGCTGTTGGGTTTGAAGTTTATTTGGAATTTGGTATTGTGAATTAAAAAATATTCTATCTGGATTGGATGGGCAGCAATTTGATGACCTTCACACTACATTCACTGATGAAAAGATATTTGCATCAATTTTTTAATTAATTTGGTCAGACCTCCTCCATATTGTCCAATATATTTTAAATACTTTCAGAGTATGAAATGCCACTTAAATGTCACTATATTTTAGTAATGCTGATAAGGTAAGGGTGATCACAGGAAGAAACTATGTTTCAAAACTAACAAATTATGCTGAAATAGACACACATTGAAGAATATGAATATTGCTATAATATTCTATATCTTGATTACTAATAAAAAGTATTATGAATATTTTAGCACTCTGGAATTTTTACCTCTTAATGTTTCTTTCCCTTTTCCATTTTGAGTGGCTGTCTTGCGAATTTATACATCTGTTTTATGTTCATGTTAACATTTTTCAAAATGTATTTTGGAAACCCCTTGTAGAGTAAATTGCAGAGCCACTAGTGTATTACTTTTCAGAATTTATGGGTTAAGTTTCAAAGACAAAGAAAAAAAATTCAAAAACAAAAAATTTTTTAAAATATAATTATTAATTTATTTTGACCAGGTCACAAATTCAAATAGGTGCAAGGGTCATGTAGGTAATTTAAGGTGATACAGACAGACAACCTTCTAGGGACTAGAACGCCTGCCTGGAGAGCTCAGCCCTTGTCTAAAGGACACCAGAATGCAGTATCAGCATTGCCTGGTTCCCAGTCTTGCAAGCAAGCCTGAAATTTTGCATATTTACTGGACTTTTCCAAGTTTTAAATGTTAGTTCAATTCTTTTGAACACTTTGTTTGCAATCTCTGTTTTAGAGTAATATCTCTTCATAGTGCTTATACCCTTTGTAAGCTCTTCTTAAAGTTTTCATAAATTCAACTCTCTTCTTTTTCTCTCTAAATTATCAAGAGCTTTATGGCAATGTATGAGAACAAAGAGTAAATGTATCATATGGTCTTTAATCAGTGAAGCCTTCCTCCATATAAAATAGCAACCCCCCACCTTATCCCTATATATTTTTCTCCATATCATTTATTAATATTTTACAGATTATATATTTACTTGTTTGTTCATTGTCTTTTCCTCTTCACTATAACATAAGCTTCACAACGATATTTTTTGTTCATTGATGTATGTTTAGTGCCTAGAACAATTACTGACAAATAGTAGGCCCTAAATAAATACCCATTACAGGAATGAATATTCTACAGATAATCAACTGCATATGGGAAGTAACTAAGAATTAGGGATATTTTACCTTGGCCAGAAAAGACATCGTCAGAAATAACAACCAACAGTGTATTGGCACTGGCTCATACTGGCCTATAAGATCTGATTGAACGTGTCTCTTAGATCTACATTTAGTGACATCCTATTGTTTACTTGAAGCAAGTCACAGTGAGAGTATTTCTGCTACAGAATCTAGCAAACGGTACAAACATGTCATTTACGAGCACACCCCTGGACACAATAGTTATGAGATACTGGCTTAGCAAAAGAAAGTACTTTTAAACATTTAGAGCACTCCAACAAAGGAATGGCCTAACTCATAGGCAGTATTTAAGTCTGTTTTAGAGATGTACTTCTTCAGATTATACATTGTAAAACTTTGGCATGTAGTTTATGGTGTCCTGCTGAAATATTTAAGTTCAATCTTTCATTTTTTATCGACTGAAGTAAGCCCAGGTATTTTATAGTTTTATTTCCACTTACTTATGATAAGTATCTGTGAATATGATATTTCTTGTTATATTCTCTCATAAGGTCTTGTTTCTTTGTGTTGTTCCTGGTTATGGTCATATCATTGTGTGCTAGACATTATTTTAGAAACCTCATTTGTGGGAATAATTAGAGGCTTAGAATGATGGACATCGTTCTCTAGAGAGAACTTTTGTTTTCTTATGCCAGCTAACTAGACATTTCCGGCTATCATTTCCAATCTAGGACCATCTTAATGTGAGTTCAAAGTCTGAGGTTCATTGAACCATCCAGATGATGAAGAACCAGGCTATACATCTGTGCAAGGGCTGTGTTACTTATAGTGCCACTATAATGGGGGTACAACTTTTTGGTGTCTCAGTTTAAAGTAATGAGTGATTAATTAAAGCCCTCGTTTTGAACATTTATTTTTTATTTTTTCCATTTTTTTGGTAGAGAAGCCTCTTCTTGTTTTGTGGCTGCAATATTTTATGTTGAGAGAGAAAAAGAAGGAGATATTTAAATATCCTCCCTTTTTTTAACCTGAATAATCTCCACTTATTTGAGTCTTCTCCCCCCCCCTTTATCTATTTTGTTATCTCTGTCTCTTGCTAAAAGCAGAGAAGATGCTTCCTACCCCTTAGAAATGGGTGGTTGCTATAAATCTGGCTACAAATGCCAAGGTGGGAGGGAATGGTTTGGAGATCTGCTCTTTAGCATGTAGCCTTCTTAACTCCTGTTATAAAGTTCAGTCCCTTGGGTTTTTGTTTTTTGGTTTTTTTCCTCCAGAAAATAATCTTCAGACTCCTATGAGGGGCCAGGTAAACAGAAGTAACTTGTCTTTGTGTGGTAGGATTGTGGAGCTGGAATCATATTAGATTGCACAGACATTTGTTTCTAAACCCCCATTGTCAGCTACACTCCTTACTCCTGCCATCCATAGAATCTGACCAAAAGCTTTCTATTGAGAAGAATCCATTCTCTTCTGATGATGACACTTCTACAAAGAGGTGTGTGTGTGTGTGTGTGTGTGTTTCCTCACTCTGCTAACCTCTTGTTCTCATTGTCTTTTTTGAAATTTTATAGTTTTTTATTCATTTAAACTTTAAGATGTTTCGAGGCATAGAAGAGATAAATGCATATTTCAAGCTGTCAAAATGGGTAGAATTAGGATTTTAAATGCTTTCTCAAGGCTCCCATCTATTCTCGTGTTTTCTGTAGTCACTTTTATGCTCATTCCATATCTGTATTTCTAATCCAGATCCCATTTCTTTGCTACTACTACTACTACAAATAATAATAAAAGCAAACATTTAAGTAATACTTATTAAATTGCAACCATTGTTCTAGGTAAGCACTTGACAAATTCATTTAAGCCTCAGCGCCATTATATAGTGCATCAGTTACCTATTTCCAAGATAGCTGTATAACAAACCACTCTAAAATTTAAAAATGTAAAACAATAACTACTTACAATTTTTCACAAGTCACTGGTTCTACTGATCTGGCCTAAGCCCGAAAGACGTTGGCCTGACTCACTCACCTGTTTACAGTCAGCTGCCTGGTTGGATTGAGTTGTAGATCTAGGATGGACTCAAATAAAACAACTTGGTCCTTCTCTGTGTGGTCTCTCATTTTTCAAAAGACTAGCCTGGGATTTTTCTCATGGCCATAGCAAGATTCCAAGGAAGAGGGCAAGTCTTGAAACCTAAGCTCAGACTGCACACTACCACTTCCTACATACTCTATTGGACAAAGCAAGTCAAAACACTAATCCGGGTTCAAGAGACTAGGAATAGATTCTGCCTCCTTATAAGAAGAGCCACGATGTCAAATGCCAAGTGTCTGGATCTAGTAAAGAACTGGAGTCAACTTTGCCACTTTTTTTCCACAGACGGGTATTATTATCTTCATTTTAGGAGAAAATGAGATATGAAGAGCTAAGTAAGTGGTTGGAGGTCATGGAGTAATTAGATGGTGGCATTAGGACTTGAATTCAGGCAGTCTGGCTTCAATTGGTGCCCTTAACTCCTACAATCTACTCTCTCTCAAGTGGGATATTAAATCAGTTGGTGGAATGATACAGGAGGAAAGGCAAACGATATCAAAGAAGCTTTGAAATAACTCCACACAGAGAAAAAATGAACAAGCCATATAGAAGAAAAATGAGGGTTAATGTAAGAAGATAACACTAAGAACACTTCTTTGTAAAAAAAAAAAAAAATGGTTTGCATGTACTCTGTGGGTTTTGGAAAGAGAGAAGGCATGCCATTGAAGGCACATGGCTTACCTGGGGCTGCAGCTTGTTAGAACCCATCTCATTACAGTAAAACTGGAAGGAAGGCACAGTAAAAAAAAAAAAAAAAAAAAAGAGTTACATGGAAGGATAAGATCTCAGTGGTATGAACAGTCAGGGAAAGGGTTTTGCAACTTCTTGTGCCAAGTGCATTCTTAACTTTAAATCTTATAGTTTGGTTGATTAAATTAGTGTATGATGCTCCATGCTCCATTTTTATATAAAATTGATGTGGCAATGTGATCCTCCTTCCCTAGTTAACATACTAGATATACCCAAATGTGTTACGTTGTAGATTTTCTTAAATTTTTACTTATATTTGTATTACTCCCTACAATAGTGTCTTCCTTGATCTCTCAGTCCCGTTTTTCTACCTCCATTTTTTTTTTTTTTTTGTAGCAGCCAAAGCAATTTTTCAAAGGCACATTTGGCCATAGCACTATTCTGCTTTAAAATTATCTGTAATTGGCTATTCTTCAAATTGGCTGCACCAATTTGGAGAACAGTGTGGAGATTCCTTAAGAAATTAAAAATAGAGATTCCCTACGACCCTGCAATTGCACTACTGGGTATTTACCCCGAAGATACAGATGTAGTGAAAAGAAGGGCCATCTGTACCCCAGTGTTCAGAGCAGCAATGAATGCAGTTGCCAAATTGTGGAATGAACCAAGAAGCCCTTCAACGGACAAATGGATAAGGAAGATGTGGTCCATATACACTATGGAGTATTATGCCTCCATCAGAAAGGATGAATACCCAACTTTTGTAGCAACATGGCTGGGATTGGAAGAGATTATGCTGAGTGAAATAAGTCAAGCAGAGAGAGTCAAGTATCATATGGTTTCACTTATTTGTGGAGCATAAGGAATAATACGAAGGACATGGGGAAATGGAGAGGAGAGGGAGTTGAGGGAAATTGGAAGGGGAGATGAATCATGAGAGACTATGGACTCTGAAAAACAATCTGAGGGTTATGAAGGGGCAGGGGGTGGAAGGTTCGGGGAGTCTGGTGGTGGGTATTAAGGAGGGCATGTATTGCATGGAGCACTGGGTGTGGTGCATAAACAATGAACTCTGTTACACTGAAAAGAAATTAAATTCAAAAAAAAAAAAGAAAAAAAATGAAATCAATAAAAAAAAAATCTGTAATGCCCATTATCTTCAGAGTGAAGCCCAAATTCTTTAAGGACACTTATCAGGTGGACACTGTTTGCCTCCCAACCTATTTCTTACCTTCCTTTCTCTCCCAGCTAAATACTTTGCAGAATTGCAAATGTGTCATACAGTTTCACGTCTCTTTCCCTTTGCTTACATTGTTCTTTTGACAAGAAATATCTTGATGAACACTGGTTTTCTTTCTTTCTTTCTTTCTTTCTTTCTTTCTTTCTTTCTTTCTTTGCAGTTGTGTAAATGAAACTGAGTGATTTACACTCCTGGAAACTTTTACTATGCTTGGAGATTAACATAGTATAAATAGTAAAAAATTACCTCACTTTTTTTTTCAGTTACACATCATGTGTTCTAAGGTTTATACTAGGTTGTAATAATACTTGGTTCTCTAACCAAGTACCTATGAATGCTCCCTTAACACAAAGGTCCAATGAGCACCACAAGATCTATAAGAACCTACAGAACGGAGGTTCCACAAACTGCAATCAGAAATGTGTCTGAGTGATGACTGTGGTATGAAGGCAGTGAGAGAGTGAGAGAGAGAGACAGAGAGACAGAGGGAGAGAAATGGAGATTGAGAGGGAGAGAGAGAGCAGTAAGAGAGCCTAACTGGAGAGAGCCTGGCCAGAGTTAGGTCTGCCATCTTCTGCTTTAGTGGAGCGTCTTTGGTCTTTCATGAGATGGACCACAGTCCCTTCCTGTCTTAGCCTGGCTCACTTTGCAAAGAATGTTAGGTGAGTCTGGGCTACAGTGGTCCCCAGGAAAAAGGAAGACAAACCTTAGTACCATCAACGCAGGGAGCTGGTAAGAGCAGCCTTTGTAGAAACATCAGTTTTCTGCATTTGTGGAAACATCAAGTCCCATGGTGTCAGCTTTAAATACTGCTTCCATTCTGGTTTTCTGGGAAGTTGCAGTTTGAAATATCCATAGATTTGGTCTGTTGGTTTGTTATTAGAGAGAACTAAAAAAATATTGGCAATTGTTTCATCAGTTATTGGTTGTTTGGTGTGTTTTTTCCCCTTTTGAAAGCCATTGTGTTTTAACATCTGGAAGAGGTGGGGGGGGGGGGAACCCACACATGCATCAGTGATCTTTTGTGCTTCAAAGTGCTCCAAAAACTGACAGGGTCACATTTCTAAATTTCTCAAAATACAGAAGAGTTTTTTAAATAATCGGGTTTCATTTTACCAGTTTTCAATATCTTTGAAAGCAGGTTTATATACTCTACAAATCAGAAAGCATTAGCATCCATCCTCACAAATTGATACATTGTTACTATAGAAATATAGTTGCAAAATGTCCACCTACACTCAGCAGATGGTCTAAATCCTTCCAGTGTTGTGTGGGAAATGACCTTGGTTCACTTTACACTTAAAGCCTCAAGGGCACCACCAGGCAAGTTATCTGTACAAGAGGTCACAGAACAGACAGGTTTACAAACTAAATTCTATCTCGAGCTCTAGGCTTTATTAAATAAATTTAAAATAAACTGTGAAAAGCAAGAGGAAAGAGTGGAGTCGTTTAACCATCTGAAGATATGAGGCAAGCAGGGTGGAAAATTCTCTTGAATCCTGGGCTGTCACAAGGCAAGGCTGGGTCTCAACAAAGATTTAACTATTTGGAAATATCTTACTGGCTATCTAAGTTTTAAATTAGATATTTGTTTTTCTAGAAAACTAAGAGTACAAAAACCTACAGAATAGAAACTTTACGTAATGAGTAGGGTGCTAGGCAAATGTAAGACGTTATTATTTTTGACATTATCAGCAAAGTTGCTCTAGAAGCACAACATTCTTGTTGGAAATACCATCGTGGTAATGAGTTACTCAATTAGAATCATTGATTCACTCACTCATGTAATTATTTATTGATTTATTATGTACCAGTATAGTCTTAGACAGTGAGAATGGAAGAGCAAATATTCCTACTCTTACAGAACTTCTGTTCCCGTAAGGAGAAAGAGAGAGACAATAAAAATAAATAAATAATTAAGGTACATGGTATTTAAGATTGTAAGTACAATCAAGAAAAAAATAAAGCAAACAAAGGGTGTTTGAATAAGAGGGTTAGGAGTTGCAGTGAGGGGAGGCTTCACTGGTAAGGCCTCACTGAGCAGAGTAAGCCCTATTCCCTATAGATGTTTGGGGTGGAAATCTGAGAACATTTCATTTCGTGTTAAGAAGAGACAAGAGTCTAGAATTAGTTTGAAGATAGAGCCACCAGGATTTGTTAACAGGTTGAATGTAGGTTGTGACAACAGCCAATGCAAAGACCCTGAGACAAAAGAGTTCCTCATTTCTTTTAGGAGGGGGAAAGCAAGACGGGAGATTGGAGAGGTCATGGCAGGGCCATATGTGTAAGACTTTGTAGACAATTTTAAGAATTTGGCTTTTGCTTAAAGTGGGAACTGTTCATTTTATATGCAGGGTTTTATACGCATACATATTTTACATGCAGATTTTAAGCAAAAGAGTGATTGGCTATATAGGGTTGACATTTGAAAACGGTCACTCTGCCTTGTTGAGAACAGGCTAAAGTGGATTAAGGGTGAAAGCAGGAAAACCAGTTCAAAGAGTGTTGTAATAATCCAGGTGAGAGAAGCTAGTGACAGAGTTCACGGTGATAATAGTGGGGGTGTTAGGGAGAGGTTAGATCTTATATATAATTTGAAGAATGAGTCATCAGAATTTGTTAGCAGAATGGATGTAAGGTCTGAAAAAGAGAGAAATCAAGGCGAGTCCAGTGTTGTCTTTTTTGTTGTTGCTGTTTTTTTTTTTTTTTTTTTTATCTGAGCACCTGAATGGACTATAATAGCGTTAGCAGAAATGGGAAAAGGGTGTAGCATTTGGAAAGCTCTGTTTTGAATATGTCAATCTAAATTCTAAGGGTTACATTAAAACCTTAGATACATGAATATGTAGTTCAGGGGAGAGCTGGTGTTCTGCATGACAAAGTGATATTGAGAGCCATGAATCAGGATAACATCACCAATGCAGTGAAGATACTTAGAACTGAGACTAAAGGACTGAGTAGTGAGATGCTTAGGCATTGAAAGGTCTGGGAGAAGAAGGGCTGAAAAGTAAACAGAGTAAGAATAACCAGAGACAGGGGTAGAAAATTTGAAGCATTGTCTTGAAAGCCATGTAAAGTACCATTTTAAATGCTTCTTTGATCAAATAAGGTGAACACTGAGAATGGCTCATGATTGGATTTGATAATCTGGAGGTTATTGGAGATGTTGATCTGAGAGTGGTTCAATGAGTGGCAAAAGCAGGAGAAGAGAAGGAGCAGGGGATAGCGTGGACAAGGCACAGAGCAACAGGGAGGACTCGAAAGGAAGGGATGGGTCAAGAGAGTTGAATGTGTTCTTTCTTTTTCTTTTTGGAACTTAATATGAACAAAATAACGTACTTGAATACTAATGGAAATGATCCAGTGTAGAGTGGGAAATTGAAGATGTGGGGTCGGGAAGAGGGGAGAGAAGAGAGATTTGAGAATCTGAATCCTTAAATAGGCTATGTTGAATGTGACCAAGTGCCCAACTAAAGGGTTGGCTGAGATAAGGATGCAGGTAGTTCACCTGTAATTACAAGAAAACAGAGTATATGAGGATCTCTACTACCGGCAGATGTGATGGGGAAGCCCCTGAAGGTGTCTTCTGATTTCTTCAGTTTTTGTTTTAGCAAATTGGAAAACGCAGTGACCAGTTGAGAGTGATGGCAGGAGAGGGGTTGAAGGCATGAGGATACATTCACAGGAAGAGTCATGTAAGAGTGGGTTAGATGGTCACAGCATACAAGCATGCTGGAATAGGGCGGAGGACGCAGGTGGGGGGGTAGTGCTCTAACCATGATTTGCTCCGGGCAGTTCGGTGTTCTAAGGCGAGTTAAAATTGCTGGAGTTCTATCCTTAGCTTCTATCCTCTTCGGCCTCTCCTTCTTGAGGCCTAAACCTGTAATTACTCATTCCTTGTCTAAACTACACTGCTTTCACTTCTGTGGTTTACCTACTGTCTTGAGGGCTAATTGTTTGCACTTTGCATTTATTCCATGATTATATTAATAATTAAAATTGACCATGGTGGATATGTTTGGCTAAGCTAGGACTTATGACTAGATTTATTTTTTCCAATCCGTAAGTTTTATCACATACCTCTAAATGATGAGAATACCTTAAATAATATAATACCATAATTATATCTAAAATAATATAATCACATATGTTTTCAATGTTCACTTTTATTTTGTTTATGTTTTAATTTATTTTTTATTTATTTTCAGCATAACAGTATTCATTATTTTTGCACCCCACCCAGTGCTCCATGCAATCCGTGCCCTCTATAGTACCCACCACCTGGTACCCCAAACTCCCAACCCCCGCCCCTTCAAAACCCTCAGATTTTGTTTTTCAGAGCCCATAGTCTCTCATGATTCACCTCCCCTTCCAATTTCTCCCAACTCCCTTCTCCTCAATGCTCACTTTTAGTCAGCTTTCTCATTATAATTATTTTTTCCCATTTGATTTGTTCAAATTAGGAGCTAAATGTGTATCCTATATTGTATTTGATTGAAATATTTCTTAAATATTAAGCATGCTATATTGCTTTAGCTCCTTAAATTCATTTGCTTAGACTGTGGGATCCTTTGTCCTCCAGAGTAGACCTAGAATTAAAAGAAATTTTTTTCGAATCGAGTTTGTGGAATGGGATCATTGGAACATCACTATAAATTAGTATATCATTTAATTAATAAGTGATATCTACATCTGGCCATAAAACCTTTACTTCTGTTTAAAGAGTTTTTTGAACGGGCCAAGAGGACATGTATTTTTGGAAATGTCCCTTTTATCTGTTTCTGTACTTAGACGGGAAAGAAGGAGAGCAGAGGGCAAAGGAGCCCCAGAAAAGGGAATGTTTTCCTATTTTTAGTTTTATCATTTTAGCAGAAAAAACAATATTGTGGCTGCCATACAATGGTCAGTATCAGGTGAGAAAAGATACACCCAAGAATTTTCAGCTAGGCTGTCCTGAACCCCTAAATCTCCACTGATAGATTTTTACTCCAAGCTCAAATTTAGTGACAGAGTTGAATGGAGAGTTGAAAAAAAAGTTTTTTGTCTTTGTTTTTTAAAGATCTTATTTTTTTGGCAGAGAGAGATCAGAAGTAGGCAGACCAGCAGGCAGAGAGAGAAGGGGAAGCAGGCTCCCCGCTGAGCAGAGAGCCTGATGTGGGGCTCAATCCCAAGACCCTGAGATCATGACCTGAGCCAAAGGCAGAGGCTTAACCACTGAGTCACCCAGGTGCCCTGAAAAAAAAGTGTTTTATTAATATTCTAAAATCTAAGTCAGCTTAAACAGAGACCATGAAAAGCTAACACTTATTATGCTTGGTATATTGGAGAGGGAAGTAGAGAAGAGGAATTAGGTCAAAGTAAATGTAATGTGGACTTGAAATCAGAAGTCTGGGTGTTAATTCTGACTTTGCCATTGACTAGAAACCTTAAACAAACTCTTAAAAGTGTGAGGCCCTAAGTCTCACATTTGAAAATGAGGGTTTGAGGTAGACATCTACTGAAGACTGTTCTAGTACTTAAAAAAAAAAAAATTAATAAAGGGGCGCCTGGGTGGCTCAGTGGGTTAAAGCCTCTGCCTTCGGCTCAGGTCATGATCCCAGGGTCCTGGGATCGAGGGGGGTTGGGAGAAGGGGGGTGGGGTTATGGACATTGGGGAGGGTATGTGCTTTGGTGAGTGCTGTGAAGTGTGTAAACCTGGCGACTCACAGACCTGTACCCCTGGGGATAAAAATATATTATATGTTTATGAAGATTTAGTAGAGTTTTTGCAGGTGAAACAAAGGTAAAAATTTTAAGATGAAATGATGTTAAAGAAGCACTAAATTAAGGCACACACACACACAGGTAGAAGATCATGTGAAGGTGAAAGCAGATTTAGGATTTAGCCCCATGCCAGAGAATGCCAAGTGTCTCCTGCTGCCAGCAGAAACTGGAGAGAAGCAGAAAATAGATTGTTGGGGCACCTGGGTGGGTCAGTGGGTTAAAGCCTCTGCCTTCAGCTCAGGTCATGATCCCGGGGTCCTGGGATGGAGCCCAGCATTGGGCTTTCTGCTCAGCGGGGAGCCTGCTCCCCCCACCCCCTCCTGTCTCTCTGCCTACTTGTGATCTCTGTCTGTCAAATAAATAAATAAAATCTTTAAAAAAAACTATATGTTTATAAAAAATAAAAAATTAAAAATTAAAAAAAATAGTAAAATAGAAATAAAAATAAATAAAATAAGAATAACTAAAACAATGCTTCTGTGAAGTGCATATTAAATTCCATCATCTCTTAAAATATAATGGTAAAATTTATTAATGTATTTTATTTATCAATTTTTAAAGAAATAGGTCTTTAGATTTTGATAATAAGATTGTCAGTTTTTTCTTTTTTTAAAAAAGTTGAGGGGTGCCTGGGTGGCTCAGTTGGCTAAGCAACTGCCTTAGGCTCAGGTCATGATCCGAGTCCCAGAATTGAGTCCCACATCAGGCTCCTAGCTCCATAAAGAGTTTGCTTTTCCCTCTAACATTTTTCCCTCTTGTGCTCTTGCTCTCTCTCTCTCTCTCTCTCAAATAAATTAACAAAATATTAAAAAAAAAAAAAGAAGTTGGAAAAAAGCCCATGTAATCCCATCTTCCACTATTTACATTTTGATAGTTTCTAAGCTTATTGCCTGACAATTGTTATTGTGAATGGAATATGTTTAAGTAATTATTAACTGAAAATTAAGATATTAATTTTGAAACTGGATGCCTTTATGGAGTTGTCTTATTTTAAGTTATTTTTAGTCCGTGTTCTTATTTTCTTCATATACAAAACTCCTTTATATGAAAATACAAAATATTTAATTTTGAGCCCCTATTACATAAGGACT
Source organism: Mustela lutreola (assembly GCF_030435805.1). Lineage (NCBI taxonomy): Eukaryota > Metazoa > Chordata > Mammalia > Carnivora > Mustelidae > Mustela > Mustela lutreola. Next base: position 55,580,109 of record NC_081292.1, on the reverse strand, counting down.
CCTTTCAATTATTAGTACTTCATAGTCTTTGAAAATATTTTAAAACAATTCCTTAGTTATTTTAGAATAATATGTCCAGAACAATATGTTATTTCTAGAACAATATTAATATTAGTGTTGGGAGTAAAAAATTTCTGACTGTTACTGATTTTTTTTTTTTTTAGTCACGTCATTTATTAAGAAGTTAAGAAAATGCAGAATAGGTGTTTGATGACTTTTTGGCATCTATGATAATTGCAGAGTATTTCTCCTTCATCTCTTATTTGTTTGTATATTTACTTAATTTTTTTGAGAGAGAGAGAGCATGCATGCACTTAGGTGTGGTTAGCAAATGAAGCGGAGGTGGGAAAACAGACAGAGGGAAAAGGAGAGAGAGAATCCTAAGCAGTCTCCATGACCACCACAAAGCCCTGATCTCACGACTTTGGGATCATGACCTGAGCCGAAATCAAGAGTCAGGGGCTTAACTGACTGAGCCACCCAGGTGTCCCTTCCTTCATCTATTTTTGAAAGAAATGATATTAACAAGCCTTCTAGCATTAAACTATTCTTACATTCTGGAAATGAGCATCAGTGGGTCATATAATAGAATTTTAAAACAACAATGCATTATAAATTTTAACATTTTATTAGCAATTTTAGCTGTTAAGTTTATATCAAGATGAGTCTGTGATTTTATTTTCCTGTATGATGTTTTGGTCAGGTTTTGTTTGAGGGTTATATTAACTTTATGTAAAGTGAAACTTTCCTTCTTTGTGCTCGTGAAAATATTCCTCCTTGAAGTCTGAAAGAATTATCCTATAGCACATGCTTTGTTGTTGTATAAAAGCTTTGTCAGTGCTTTCTTTTGTCATTGATTTGTTTTGAGGGAATGCGGTTCATTTATTCTTTTTCCAGGAAAAAAAAATGTCTTTCAAGCAAATTTTCAAACTTACAGAGTTGACCATATAAACTCAATAACTTCCTTGGGAACTTGAAAAGAATGGGAATTATGTGTAGATAATAGTATATATTATTTAATATATTTAAAATTATCTTGACATTATAGCTCCTCTTTAAAATGTTTTTCTCTTTCTGGGAGTAAATCTTTTTGTAAAGAAAATGCTTAATCTAGACATATGTGCTATGGTGAGAAAAAAAAAAACAACAGCAGAATATGCTTAATCTACATTTTGCATGTTGTGCTTTCTACCATATTTTAAACTCTTTTTTTCCATTTTATTTTATTTTATTTTATTTTATTTCTTTTCAGTGTTCCAGAATTCATTGTTTATGCATCACACCCAGTGCTCCGTGTAATATGTGCCCTCCAAAATACCCACCACGGGGCTCACCCAACCCCCCATCTCCTTCCCCTCCAAAACCCTCAGTCTGTTTCTCAGAGTCCATAGTCTCTCATGGTTTGTGTCCCCCTTTAAACTCTTTCATTGTAGAATAAAGCACAAACAAAGAAAACAGACAAAAAAAGAATTAGAGAGCAATAAATTATTATGGAGTAAATAATGAAAAAAAACCACTTTATTGAGGTGTTACTAACATGTAAAAAGCTACACGTAATTAATGTATACAACTCAGCAAATTTGTGAATAAGTATATGTCCATAAGACCATGAGCACCAAGGCTGCAAACATATCCATTGCTTCTCATAGTTCCCTTCTTACCCTTTTATTGTTATTATTTGCTTATTTATTTTGTGATAGAGATACTTAAGATCTATCCTCTTAACAAGTTTTAAGTACACAATACAGTATTGTTAACTGTAGTCTCTGTGCAATAGTTACTATATAGTTGTTATATAGTTACTATCATGCTATAGTTACTGTGCTAATAAAACTTATTTATCTTACGTAACTGAAATAAAGTGAATAATCTCATTACCGTCACTTAGGTTCAGAACAGAACTTCAGCAGTCATTCCATAAGCCCCTCCATTTTTCCATCTGATTTTTTTGAATTTTATTTTTTATTTCTTTTCATTGAGACGTAATCAACATATAATATTCTGGTAGTTTTATATGTATAACCTAATGATTTGCTATGTGTAAGTATTGCAAAATGATCACCAAAATAAACTTAGTTAATATCTATCATCACACACACAAATTTTTTCCCTTGTGATGAGAACTTTTAAGGTCTCTTTTAGCAACTTTTGAATATACAATGGAGTATTGTTAACTATGTTACCTCGCTGTACTTTACATGCGCATGATTTATTTATCTTATTTTCTAGTCTTTTTTTTAAATTTTTAATTTTTTATAAACATATATTTTTATAAATATCTTGAATCACCAGGTTTACACACTTCACAGCACTCACCAAAGCACATACCCTCCCCAATGTCCATAATCCCACCCCCTTCTCCCAAACCCCCTCCCCCCAGCAACCCTCAGTTTGTTTTGTGAGATTAAGAGTCACTTATGGTTTGTCTCCCTCCCAATCCCATCTTGTTTCATTGATTCTTCTCCTACCCACTTAAGCCTCCATGTTGCATCACCACTTCCTCATATCAGGGAGATCATATGATAGTTGTCTTTCTCTGCTTGACTTATTTCACTAAGCATGATACGCTCTAGTTCCATCCATGTTGTCGCAAATGGCAAGATTTCATTTCTTTTGATGGCTGCATAGTATTCTATTGTGTATATATACCACATCTTCTTGATCCATTCATCTATTGATGGACATCTAGGTTCTTTCCATAGTTTGGCTATTGTGGACATTGCTGCTATAAACATTCGGGTGCATGTGCCCCTTTGGATCACTACGTTTGTATCTTTAGGGTAAATACCCAATAGTGCAATTGCTGGGTCATAGGGCAGTTCTATTTTCAACATTTTGAGGAACCTCCATGCTGTTTTCCCTTATTTTCTAGTCTTAATCATGGCTCTTCTCCTTCCAAAAGTACTCACTATTCTGACTTTCATAATTACTTCTTTGCTTTTCCTTGTGATTTTATCACCCAATTTTACATGCCCACTTTTAAAAACTTTATATTACTTTTAGGTGTCTTTTAATTTATACATTTTCTCTCCTTTCTGTCTTTCCATTCTAATAAATATCTTGAAGAACCTGGGGAATTGGACTGGTAGAGTTTTTCACAGTTTAGCATATTTCTTTGTCTTCTGCATTTCTTGTAAATGGGCTACTGAATCCAGTTGCTTGATTAGATCCTGGTTGCATTCCCTTGCCAACACTGTAGCTGTGATGCATTCTTTCATTAAGAAGTACATAATGCTAGCTTTTCACTTTTTTTTTTTTTTTAATGTTAGCAATCCACTGATGCTCAACACCTAACATTCTAAAATGTTAATATTCAAATTCTCTCATTTGCTTTTCATTCAATAACTGGAACAATTTTACAAGATGTTTTTTCCTAAGCTAGTAGGTTGCTCAGTGGTATAAATTATAGGGAAGTAAGGACAAATGCTTGGTTCTTTTATTTAACCAATTTAAAAAATTATTGTGGTAAGAACAGAACATGAGATGTCCCCTCTTAATAGATTTTTAAAGTGCACCTTACAGAGTTGTTATCTTTAGGAACAGTGTTGAACAGCAGAACTCCAGAATAAGCCAGTCACAGGAGGACAAATACCATATGATTCTACCATATTTTTTAAACAAAATTTTTTTGCTTTCACTCATGTTTGAGGAAAGTAACCACTGTAAGACTGCAATTATTCCCAAGAGTGCATAGGTAGATTATTCATAGTTCCCCTTTCTGCTTATCTGACTCCTATTTTAATTTATCTTTCAAATTTAAGTATAGATTCAGCTATGCTATACCTGAGACAGGTAGAAAAAGAGCTGTGTCCATGGGAAACTTTATTTCTGTATGCTTTACTCTCTTTATGTGTTGGGGAAATGCACCGGATTTCATTTTTAGCGTGTAGTGAATTCCAATGTGTATGGACAGGCAGGGGTACAGTGGAGGAGGTGGGCAGGGTGGGGGAGGTGGGAGATATGGAGAGGAGAGTAGGGGGTTGCGGACATATCCTGTTTTGAGGGTGGACAGGAGCACTCCTTTGACTGTGGATTATTCATCTACTTCAGTTAGGCAGTTCTTGCAGACTGAATGGTTATGTCTCCCCAAATTCATATATTGATCCCTCAATGTGATCGTATTTGGGATTGGGCCTTTTGGAAGTGATGTAGTCATGAGAGCGGGAGCCCTACGTTCGAATTAGTGGCCTTATAGAAGAGGAAGAAAAAGTACATTCACCAAGGAAATGTCCCATGAGCTCATGGTCAGAAGGTAGCCCTCACAGGCCAAAAGAGAGCCCTCAAAATGCTGACTCTGCTGGGGCCCTGAGCTTGGTCTTCCCGTTCAAAAGGGCGAGAAAATAAAAGTCTTACTTAAGCTATTCAGTCTATGCTATTTCATGAAGGAGCCCAAGCCAACTAAGACAGAAGATGGGAAGTCAAACTGGAGAATGACAGGGCCCAAGGGCTTTCAGTTTGGGAAGGCCACTTTTTTGTTTTGTTTTGTTTTGTTTTTATTTCCCCTTTCTTGCATAAGCCATCTTTGTATCTGTGAAAAATGTTCACCCTTCCTTCTAGAGTCTGTAGATCATAAGGATCCTTCCCAGCAGCCAGGTCGGAGAGAATATGTTACATTTTAAGAAAAGTGGCTTCTATTAAACAAATAACAACACCCTGCCAGTGGCTGCTCCTTCTTCCCTCCACCCCCTCATTCACCTCGGGGCAGGAACAGATCAGGACAGAAGTCTTTCTCCCAAAGCCTCTCCTGCTTCCAGTCCTGTTCTACATTTATTCACCATGAATGGGAATTGGCAGAATTTGCTTTAGAAATTTCTCTGAAAACTGCACATTTTCAGGAAGGGAAGTTGCACATCAGCCTTTGATGTTTTTCTTCACACGAATTCGAATTTACTGTATTTGGTAGTAATTCCTGCCAAAGATTTGTGATACATCTTTGGCAGTATTTACTAGTTTCAGAACTGATAAACATTTTTTCCTCATTTTTATTTCTTTTGCTTCTGTCATTTTAAAGAAGAGATCTTTATAGGGGTTCTCATGAGATTATTTCCCATTTTCTTCTTTTAAATAAAAATGAATGAGTGGGCGCCTGGGTGGCTCAGTGGGTTAAGCCGCTGCCTTCGGCTCAGGTCACAATCTCAGGGTCCTGGGATCAAGGCCCGCATCCGGCTCTCTGCTCAGCAGGGAGCCTGCTTCCCTCTCTCTCTCTCTGCCTGCCTCTCCATCTACTTGTGATTTCTCTCTGTCAAATAAATAAATAAAATCTTTAAAAAAAAATGAATGAGTAAAGCTTCTATAAGGCACTTTATTATTTGAACCAGGAGACAGTTAATACTTCCTATAATAGTAGTTCTCAAAGTGTTCCTTAGAACCCAATTACCTGTCACATTAAAAGGAGTTACAGGAGAAAAGCATGTCTTGGTCAAATAAATGCTAATAATACATATGAAACAAAATTAAAAATGTTTCTTTCCTGAAGGGCTTTTTATCACCTTTACTATACAGAAGGGCATTGTGAATTTACAAAACAAACATAATATGCAGGGTTTCCCAGAACTCAGTTGAACTCAGTATCTTTTTTTTTTCTATAAAAGATCACAAAGGAAAACCAAATTTGTAGACTATAAAAATACTGGTATGACAACATGATTTCCTAATTGCAGGTGAAGAAGTTGAGAACAAAGAAAAGTCTTCTGAATGTGAGCCTTGCAAAGTTAATTATAAAAACATCCCTCCACCTCCTCTTTCCTGCTCCTTCCTTCCCTCCATTCATGCAACAAATGCTTAAATCTCGCTTTGTGCAACACAGAACTGCTTACTTGACTATTAATATGAGGGAAGTTACATGCTCATCTCCTGCTTTACGGGAATATTGTGAGAACTGCATGAAGAAGGCATTTTTAAAGTGCTGTGACAATCTCATTGCCCTAGACTTAAACCTATACACTAATGCTTTTCAAATATGCTCTTGTAACACACTGATGTGTTGAGATTCATTGTGACATATGTTGCAAATTTCTAATATTTCCAAGTTAGTGATATTATAAAGTTTTCTTTTTAAAAATAGAACATACTGTGTTCCAGGTTAGGCTTATAATAGCATCATTGTCACTCATTTGATTTTTAATATGATTTCTTAAGTGGAAAAGAAAGAGGAAAAAAGTGTAGGTAGTCTTTGGATATTGGGGCAAGCCCTGGGGTTGGACTGTCTCTGTCATTTCTCTGTGGCACGTGAGGGTAGCCCATAAAAGTTGCAAACTGAAGCAGACTAGGTGCCCTGAAATAATGAACATTCATCATTTGGGTAAATTAAAAGCAGCCCCCAAGGGCAGTGACTTGAAATGTTGTTGGGATGTGAATTTAGTCACATGTGCTGTGAGGCCCGATAGTAGGGAACGAGTCACTTGGTAGTTACTGAGTTTCGTGGTCCTTGGCAGAAATATGATTTGGGAACAGGGAGCTTGGGTAGATGGTAGAGTAGGAAGACCCAGAGCTCACCCAGTCCCACTTTCACAACTAGATATTTTCCACTTCCAAATCAACAAACCAGAGAGTGATCAAAAGACGGGCAGAACAACCTCCACAATGAAATATAGAGTAGAAGCTGTGGCTGAAAGTTCAGGAAGGTCAGAAAGGTGGAGGGCACTGCAGGCACAAAGAGGGCAGAGAAACAGGACCTTATACCAGGGTGTTCTCACGGTAGGAAAGACTAATCCCCATAATATTTGGCTTTAAAAACCAGAAATATAATTCCTTTTGAGAAAGTCCAAAGCTTACTCCAATATTCTTGTGAACAATATGGCATGAAGGCAAAAGTTTGACCACCACCCGTGTGAGTGAAATCTGAACATTGAAAGAGAATTTTTATTTGCTTATAATGTTGTTGACAGAAACCATCAAATCACTTTGGTGCCCTAAAGTTTTCTTTTGGGGCTAAAGAATTTCATATGGGAAGAGAATTACAAGCAGATGGGAACCAATGGTCAGTGCAGACGCAATCCCACCTTACTGGAAAATAGATGTAAACACACACATCCAGTAAGGAGAAGCCAATCTCAGCATTTAAAGGGAAGAAGACACACCAACTTTTCTACTTTAGTTGCAATGAAGCCGATTTTATGACTGAGGGCTGACTTGCTCTGCTCTTCTAACCTAACGGCATCTGGCAATAAGAACAAGTACATTGTGCCTGTGTATTGGTGCTCCACTGTATAAAATTGTGACCTGGCACAACCCCCTTTGGGCAGATTTTATTAGGGCACACTCTTGCAGACAGCACCAGAAACACAGGGTCATAGAGACACTTTTGAGTCAATTCTCCACACTGAATTATTCCTTTTCATCTCAATTAGCATATATTCTTTTAGATACAGTAAAAATACAAAAAAAAAAATGAGGAAGTCTTCCTTTTGGAAAACATGTTGTGGACAAAGCACCGTTTACCTATGTCTACCAAGTGCTACTGGTTTTGTCATTTAACTAGCTATTTGGAGAGTCAAGCATGCCAGTAAATGATTTAAACTCTAATGCATTTTGTTCACAGAAATAACCTCAGTCATGGTAGTCAATGTGTCAGGAAGACCAAAAGATCCTATTTAATATATGATGTACCTGACATTATACTCTATTAATGGAAATATTAAACCAGTTGTTGTTACTATATAGTATGCATGGAGTTACAATTCATAGGATGTTTTTCTGACACCTACTCTTGAAGTTTTCATGGTAGAGAGCTTAGAATTAGATGCTTTGATGCAGGTATCCTAATAGGTGTTAGGCCTCCTGAAGTCTTGTTGGAAGCTGTAACATGAGCCAGAACCAGGTTTGAGGACCTTGATCTTGCTTTTGAGATGGCTCAGTGGAAGGCAATCAGATAGTGATGAATCTGTCCCCTCCTTAACTCTGGAGGTCTGCATACTCAGCTATAGAGTCCCATGGGTGGAGCATGATAGGCAAGATTCACATTGTACTGGGAGGTTGGTATGCATCTTCCCTAGAAAGTCAAACCTTGGACTCAGGTCCATCATTGTAAGATACACACAAAGAAAGGGCCTGATGAAAATTACTATGTTCCCTGGACTTAGACATTACATTAGACTCCATGAAACACTTCACATCCTCAAGGGACACGGAGATAATGAGGCAGAGGAACAGGATAGATGAGAGTGGGAATCTGCATTTCAGGAGATAACTGGGTCTTAACAGTTAAGATAACAGGGCTGGCCCCAGCAAATGATTCCTGGCATCCTTGTTTGAGGTTGTAATCCCTGAATACAGCAATCATAGTGGGGTCCTATAAGAGTGTACTGAAGACGAATTGGTCAAGTTGATGGCCAGCAGTTCGACAAGTGTACATTAGACTCTCCCCAGGAGATTTCCGGGTTAGGAAATACGTTACCAGAGTACCTTATTCTGCATACTCTCAATGCTGACCAAGAATCTGAGGTGGGAATCATGGGAGAAGTAGCCTAAAGGAATGGAACCATAGCCATGTGGGGTAGAAATTAGTCCAGAAGAGCATTTAGGTCCCTCCTGTCTCTCCTTCTTTCCACTTCTTTTGATATCACTATTCTTGCCTCTTTGAGCTGGCTCTTGGTGAACTAGGGGAATGGTGCCATTTTGTCAACAACACTGGGCAAGAAGAAGAAGGAGGATGGGAAGAAAACCAAGGGGCTATAAGCAAGAGGGAAGGAGGTATCTTTTGACTATTTATCTTGGGTTTGCCGCTTGATTATCTGGGTCCTTCTAAATGTATCAGTTTGGGGTCCTCATCTTAGAACATTGTTATCAGTCACTGGGTGTGAGACCAAGATAATATTATTGTTTTTGTTTTTAAAGTTCCTCAGGTTGTTATATATACTCAGGATTAAGATCTAATGAATTCTATCAATAGGCCAACACAAAGGTGTGTAATAATTGAAAATTTGACACAAGAACTTGGATAGTAGTACCTGTTTATGTATCTAAATCTTCTTATTAATTGCTCTATTTGTATGAATTCTACTGTGAAGTTTTCCCAAAGTATGCTCTGTAGATTGGTAGTTCATGAAACATTTATAGGGTGGTGTTGACAGTGGGGAAAGCCTTGTTTTCCTGCTGTGGTCTTGGTAATGGGTTTCAGGACTCACTGTGTCTACCCATTTCACCCACATTCATACATAGGAAATGAAATGTTCAGAAATTCTGTCAGCCCCAAGCCTCATTTTCTCTCTTGTCATGTTCTCTCTCCTTTCATTAGATTCAGTAAATATACGTGTGTGTGTGTGTGTGTGTGTGTGTGTGTGTGACATTTTTTGTTTTCTTCATTTTCATCATCCCCAATAATGTAGTATGAGACATTCCCTAAACCCAGCTGATCTTAGAATGTATCTTTTTCTCCCTTGGAATATTACTCTACACATGCCCTATGGCAACATACTTGGGAAGGTAACACTATGAGTTTAAGCTGAGAAAAAGGATGAAACTAGCATTTTTTTAAAAGATTTTATTTATTTATTTGACAGGCAGAGATCACAAGTAGGCAGAGAGGCAGGCAGAGAGAGAGAGAGAGAGAGGAGGAAGCAGGCCCCCTGCTGAGAAGAGAGCTCGATGTGGGGCTCGATGCGGGGCTCAATCCCAGGACCCTGGGATCATGACCCCAAGGCAGAGGCTTTAACCCACTGAACCACCCAGGCACCCCAGAAACTAGGATTTTCTAGGGTAGGATCTTGATGCCTGTGGCTGCCTTCTTAAAATTTGCCATCTCAGTGATGGCTATCAAACTCCATTTTGCTCTTGAATTATGAATAGCTCTTAAGATTTTAACAGTTTTAAATAGTAGTCTATTTTTTCCCTAGAAGAATCAAGTGTTCCAATTTTATTTCCCCCCCACAAATATTATGTGGGTGTGGAATGGGAAAGGAAATTTCCAACTGTTCCCTGCAGGCAGAGCAGGCCCCTACCAGGCTGCTTCTCTCCAGTAATGAAGGATCCTGGATCTCCTAGAAATGTCAGTTTTTATTTCAAATGTCAAGCCATCTTATAAACAAGTCTCCAAGTTACATTTCCCTGTCCCTTGCCAGGTGTCCTTTAGTAGGACAATTCTTGGGAAGGACAGTGCCTTGGAGCACTCTGGTGTTTATTGCCTCTGTACTTAATTCTAAAGCTTTGCAAATTCTCTCACACAGTAACTCGATCAACCGCATTCTGTGGCTTTGGAAACTGTTGTTCACAGAGGTTAAGCAAATTACCATGGAGCAGATGAGTGAGCGACCTGGGAGTGGTTCCCGGACTCTTAACTGCTTTAGCTGGTGTGTTGCCTTCCATTGCTTCATGAGGGTACAAGCTGGCCTGTTTCTTTCCCTTATACTTAATTTGAATTAGGTATCTTAATTCCCATTTCTGAGTTGAAGTCAATTGTATTTAAACATCATAGCTAGACTGTTGTCTTAATAGAAAAATAAATTATAAACACCTGAATAGTGGTGACATCTAATCATCTAATCATTCAAAGTCAGCATTGATCTATTCTTCCTTCTTCATCTCCTTGCCCCTCATTCTCTCCAGGCTGCTTACAAATATATTCAATGTATCAACAAAAAAGTTTTAATAAAGTTTTAATAACTGCCTGAATATTAGCATTTAAAAAAAATCGATTTGATGTTAACATAATCTTATACTTTACATACAGATATATATATATATATATCTGTGGATAATTTTAAAACTCTTTGTAGTGGCACAGTTGGTTGAGCACCAGACTCTTGGTTTCAGCTGGGGTAGTGATCTCAGGGTGATGGGATGGAGCCCCGAGTCAGGCTCTGTTCTTAGCTCAGAGTCCACTTGATTCTCTTTCCTCTCTCCTTCTGTCCCTCCCCTCCCCACTTCAGCTCTTTTCTCTCTCAAAACAAACAAACAAAACTAACTGTAAATAAAGAAAAATATTAAATACATAAATTCTCCATTTTGACTTATATTTTTCCATAAAGCATAGCCATTCTCTAACAAATAAATACTTATTTGTTTTTAGATTGTATTTATTTACTTGACAGAGAGAGGGGTGGGGGATGAGCGCACAAGCCGGGGGAACAGCAGAAGGAGAGGGAGAAGCAGGCTCCCTGCTGAGCAGGGAGCCCAATTCGGGACTCAATTCCAGGATCCTGAGATCATGACCTGAGCCAAAGGCAGACACTTAACTGACTGAGCAGCCCAGGCACCCTGAATTGGTATTTAACAAATTGATTGATTGTGGTCTTCAAGCTAAATGAGATCATCTCTCTTCGAATCTAAGCGACCTGAGCCTGGGGAACCAGAAACCTGGCACCCCACTGTGATGATTCCCTGGGCCAGGATTTCACAGCTGCATTCACAGCCACCCAGGAAATACGTCACAGTCGGGTCCTGCAACATTCTACCTCCTTCAGAAGAGCACAGCATCCTGAGTGCTATCTTCCCCTGTCCTCATATTCCACTGACCCTGACACACTGCCTTGAAAAGCCGTAGGGCTGATTTTGTGCAGAGTGCAGGGGTCCTCATCACACACATTCTGGAAGTTGCACTAGTATGTACACATGACTGCTGCCTCCTCAGCTTACCACAGGGGGCAGACGCCGACTGATAAAGTGTTTAAAGAAACAAATTGCCAAGGACAAGCAGGGAGCTACAAAAATGTAAAAACAAAAACAAAATGAAAAGAACACATTTTAAAACGTCTTTTCTTGTGCCACCTTTAGTAGCCCAACACAGAGATGGTGTTTATTTCACTTATTTATAAATAAACAACTCTTCCTGAATGCTAAAGATATATAAACATAAGGGTTAAAGCTAGGGTGATTGAATATTTTTCTGCAGAAAAATACTTCTGGGTAGTGTTCTCCTTTTCACATTTCAAAGTTCTCTTTTTGTATTTAAAGTTTAATAATTCTATGAATATGTTTCACTTAAATATTATAATCTCCCAAATGAATAACACATTCTTAGAAAATGCTGTCTTCATAGGAGAAAGCTCCTCGAACATTCATTTTAACTTTTCTTGCCAGTCACCGATTTTTACCCTTTGCTATATTTTCTAAAAACCTTAGCAAATGCACATAAAGCATTGTTATTCTTAATGAGATGAGCTACATGCAAAATGCAGAAGTCCCAAATCTGTGGAGAGCATTCTGAGAAAAGCCCACAGTTGGTTATTGCTCTGTACAGGGTTGTGTATGCTGTCTTTACGTTTGAGCATGATGGTCTGAAGCCTACCTGTTAGGATCTAAAATTTTGGTCCAGCCCTCCTGAGTTATCTCAGATAATTTTAATTTCTCCGTACCTCAGTTTTCTCATCTGCAAAATGGAGGTAAGAATAATACTTATCATGTTGTTATTCGTGAATTATAGGTGTTTGTTTACAAATAAGATGGTGCCTAACAGTGATATTTGTTTAAATAAAATAAAATAAAATAAAACAAATATATTTTTTCATAGCATCACTATAAATCAACATTTTTATATTAATGATGTGGTCTCTTTTCCTCCATCCCTCCAGAATGCTTGGATAGAAGTTCATTTGATAGTGAGATGCACTGGGGAACTCTCTGGGTGCTGGTTTTCTCATCTGTGAAATGGTGATGCTCTTGCCTTAGAGGTCTGGTGTGAATGAACAAGGTGGCACACATGAAATGTTTGGGAAAGGACCTAACTGGTCCTGATACTGAGGCCCTCAGTAATCCTCATTGGTAAGTAGAAAATAACTATGTGTAAAGTCATCACAGAAACTCAAATAAACCATGTAGAGATTCAAGGAGATAAAATGGCTAGCTCAGAAACAAAACAATTATCTGTACAAGGGTTCAGATTGTTTTCTTTTATTCATCAGATTCAAGTTAGAAATTTATTTTTCATTTATTTTATTTTTTTATTTTTTAGAGGCAAGCAGGGGCAGAGGGAAAAAGGGAGAGAGAGAACTTTTAGCAGGTTTCAAACCCACTGCAGATAGCTCCAGATGCAGGGCTCGGGAACTCACAACCCTGAGATAATGACCTGAACAGAAATCAAGAGTTGGACGCTTAACTGGCTGAGCCACCCAAGTGTCCCCAAATTAGAAATTTTCCAACCATACTTTCAAAAGAGATTATTCAGACAGGATTTCTCAAAATGTTCATTCCTTTCGGGTTATAGCCAATTCTTAAACAGAATAAAACTTGCCAATATTTTAGTAGTGAATTTCTACTTGTTGGAAAAGCCTCCTAGAAATACTGTTTAAGTTTACTTAGAAACATAGAAAACAAATGAAGATACTTGTGTCTTTCTCTTTTTGTGCTATTCAGTGATGGAAGAATAACCACTTATGTTTTCTCTTATGAAGGATATTTGAGAAAAAATGCAAAATATGCTTAAAAGCACTTGAATTATCTACGTGCAAAAAAAGGTAAAATTTTGTGATGTGGAGTAGGCACCATCTCAATTTGAATGAGCTAAATTTCAGTAGCAGGTGACTGGGAGTATGCCCTAAAATCCTCATGTCATACATTATGGCATGTTTGGTAAGTCACTTTGCAAATATCATTGCCTTCATAGACGATTTTAGTTGCTCATAGGCAATTTCAGATAAGTCTTGAGAATTGCCTTAGTCCTGGTGAAAAATAAGTATTGTGTTTCAACTAAGGGCTTGGTAGACGGTAGGAGAGATTGGATTTAGGAATGCAGGTTCCTAGGGCTGCATTGGCCCACTGAGGTAAGGCAGAGTATTTTGGAAAGCCTCTGAAGTGGGCAATTGGAATGAAATGAGAAAGCTCTAAAGAAAGGTATAGTCGGGGGCGCCTGGGTGGCTCAGCCATTGAGTGTTGGCCTTTGGCTCAGGTCATGATCCCAGGCTCCTAGGATCGAGCCCTGCTTCCAGCCCCCTGCTTGGCAAGAAGCCTGCTTCTCCCTCTCTCAGTCCCCCTGCTTGTGTTCCCTCTCTTGCTGTGTCTCTCTCTGTCAAACAAATACATAAAAAAATCTAAAAGAAAAAAATTAAACCTAGGGTAAGGCTGAATCTACAGGTGACAGCCTTACTGAGCAAAGTAATTAACATCAACTCACCAATCTCTTACAGCGAATACATTTATGAGTTTCGTAGGATGGTTTCACTTACTATCCTTCACAAAGGCAGATGGCCTAGAAACCAACTGCAGTTTCATAGAAGAAAAGTCAAAACAGGGCCACTTAATATGTATTCTGTGGATAAATGTGATCTATTTTTATGTCAAGAAGTTTCTGTTTCACGCTGGTGGTACCAAGACTTAAGAGGCTGGGCCCTGCATTTCTTCTTATGAAGAGTCGAAGTCAGATTCAGAAGTTTATATGAATATTGAAAGATGATGATGAGAAATACAATCATTTTTATATCTACATCAGGAGCTGAATGAAGGAGGCAAAGGAGACATATAGCCTCTGAAGGGCCTGCACTTGAATTACTTTTCTCTTTCTCAAGCACATAACTGTGTTTCAGCCTCCACTAGTAGAATCAGGGGATTTGCTCCTGGCATGGTCCGTTTAAACCACGCAGAGAGTTGACAGCATGGAGGATGTCAGAGGTGGACCCCAATGTCGCCTGCCTTCTGCCTGGTATGGACAGCTAGGCAAATGGTAAAACATATCAGGGACTTGGCCTCTCTTGCAGGCAAGGACTACAAGGAAGAATTGGTAAAGAGGCAATATTCTGCCTGAATTATGCAGAAATATGATAACTTCACTATTTCCCCCAATGACAACCCAACCTCTGACCCAGTATATTTTTAAATGATCAAAACAAACAAACAAAAAAATCAGGACATAAGAATTGTACCTCCATTATTAAGTGCTTCAGGAAAAAAATGGAAGAGTAGCTTTTTGAGGGAAAATGTTGCCTCTGATAAAAACCTTATATGCAGTCAGATTAGTGATCATGTGTTCTGGCAGCAGAAAGTTCTTTTCTTGTATGCAAACTCTCAGAAAATACACTGTCCTCATTCACTTCTAAGAGAAAAAAAAATCAGCAGTTGAACAAGAGATTAATTAAAACAGAGATCATGAAAATGAGGAAGTTATGGTAAAAATGACAGCTAGTAAGGATAGAAACTATTTGAACATTGTTTTATTTAATACCCAGGAGCAGTAAAAATAGCTGTAACAAGTCATGTAAATATATATATATATATTCAGTTCTTTAAAAGGAGTATACAACATATCATGTATTAGTACCAAAGTGGACCTAAGAATCCAGATTATGTTTTCTTAAAACTAGGCAGTGGGGTGGGGTTGGTGGTGGGAGGAGAGGAAGTAAAAGCTTAAACTACATTTCTCATCTTTCATAGGAGGAAGTCAATGGATAACACTTCTGCACTGATGTAGAAAAATTTAAATATAGATATTTTTAAAATGTTAACTTGTAAGTAATCAGTAGAAACATAAAAACAATATGACTTGTAACTCACTGCAGAAATTAAGCAAACAAAATATCTATGTAGAAAAAGACAAGTAAAAGGAAACAGAAAGGAAGCACAAAATAAACAGAACATGAAACAACGTGATGTTCATATGACTAAATATTTCATACACAACCACAAATGCAAAAGGAAAAAGAGCCTTAATTCACTGTTTAAACACAGAGATTAACAGAGAACAAGCTGAGGGTTACCAGTGGAGAGGTGGGGGATGGGGTGGGTGAAGTAGGTAAAAGGGAATAAGAGTACACTTATCACAAGGAGCACTGAGTAATGTATAGAGTTGTTGAATCGCTGTAGTACAGCAGAAACTAATGTAGCACTGTAGATTAACTACTTTGGAATTTAAAAAAATAGAATTTGGCCCCTCTAGAATATGACAATATCCACCATGTACAAAAGATAACCCAAAACAGCATAGCAGAAAAAAAGCAAACAATAAAAGGATGGGCAAAGGTACATTCAGCAAGCAATAATTATTATTTATTAGGAGTGGGACTATGAATATCCCCTGAAACCTAATTCCCAATCTAAAACCAGAAAATGGAAGATGAAAGTTACTATTTGCACTGAAGATATAAAAGAACCAAAATGTAAGGAGCAAACAGCATGGTATTGATGTATACAGAGCAGAAACCCCTAGAGAAAAAGAAAAGTAACACAACACAGTTTGAAACATGTTGTTATTGCCATCTTCAATTTTTGACAAATGATAAAGGGTCAAATAAATAAGGATGTAGAATATTCTAATAGACTCAATAGTAAATTCTAATACATTGATAATTGACACTTTTTTTCTTAAAAATATCTCATCCTTTTGTTTCTTAAAATGTTGATCAAATTGATGATACAATAGATTACATGAAATATCCCAATAAATTCCCCAAATGGAGAAACATAGAGGTCATATTTTAGAACAACTCTTCAATAAATCTCAAAATTAAATAATAGTACTCATAAACTATTTGGAAATTAAATATTATCCTCTAAGGAACTCTTGAATCAAAGATGAAATTTAAATGAAAATTTCAGGACTCTTATTTCTGGCAATGATGCAGAAGCCAGACCCTGAAAATCTTCACTATAATATATATTTCTACGAGGATAAGATGTAACAGACTATTTTTTAATGAGTTCACTATAAGGTAGGGGAAATACTAGGGATATAAACCAAAGAGTTAAAAAACTGATTGGGAAATAAACTGAAATCTGTAATTCCCCTGCAGAAGAATTCCAGAGAACCAGGCAGCTTTCCCAGGAGACCAGGCCTTGGCTCTATGTGGGCAAAAGGAAAGAGAGTGTATGTGAAGTTCCTGAACACTGTTGAGAATTGAAGGAACTAAAATATTAGTAAAAGAATAGATGAAAAACAAAACAAAACAAAAAATCCCAAAAAACAACCAAACAAAAAAATTTTCTTGTAAAGAATGATAGAAGATGAAGAATATTATTTTGGCTAGTATTTTCAGAGGGCAAACAATGAACAAAAAGTTTACACTGAGAATGTGTAACCGTAGTGGTTTGGAGTTCAAGTTTACACTACTCCTGCAGTTTAAGAAACCACAAGTGGAGACATAAACTTAAGTTGACCCAAAAGCAAACAAAATATACCATGTGTAACAAAAGACAAATAAAATGGAATGGAAAGAAAAGAAAAAAAAAACAGCATGAAGTAAGATGCTTCACATATGTGATCAGGAAAATATATAAAACTTCTGAAAAAAGGTTGAATCCCAGACTAGGTAAAATTCCCCAGAAAAAATCCACTGACTGTAAAATCACAGTTAAAATTAAAACAAACACAGAAATTAGCCACAGTGGATGATAATGACTGCAACATAGAAAATACGAGAAAGAAGCACATATGTTAAGAAGAACAAGTATACTTTACAAGGAGACAAAGAGAATTTGTAATAAAAAATATAATCAAACACATCTGTCATGAAAGTTTAAACTGAACTGATAGTACTTTTAGAAAAGAATGGAATCAATGAAGGAAATGGTCTATTTAAAGAGATCAAGTCTGAGATTTTTCATTAATGGATTAAAGATATAAATTACTGAACTCCAGAAGCGTGGGTGAATCAAGAAGATAAAAGAAAGATAAGATCGATTCTTAAATGCATTACAGGTTCCTAATGGATCACCAAAGTTAAAGAGATCTCTAAAAACCATAGAAAAGTGAATGTAAGTACATGTGGATAAAATCAGCAACAGATTTCATGACAGTGAAAGGCAGAAAAGAGAAGAATATTTTCAAAATGCTGAGAAAAATAACCTAGAATTTTTACTCTTTTTCAAGAATAAGAGTTAAAAAAATTAGGACAAATAAATATTGAATTTATTCTTATACTCACTAAAGGAACTCAGAAAGGATGTACTCCAGGTAAAAAGAAAATCATCCCAGAAAGAGGGTGAGATGCAACATATTAAGTGGGCAAAAAAACCAAACCAAAACAAAACAAAAAAAAACATGTTAAACACACCAGTAAATATAAACAAACATTGAACATG
This sequence comes from Mustela lutreola, assembly GCF_030435805.1. Lineage (NCBI taxonomy): Eukaryota > Metazoa > Chordata > Mammalia > Carnivora > Mustelidae > Mustela > Mustela lutreola. The sequence goes on along the minus strand of NC_081292.1, from coordinate 55,562,169 downwards.
TAAAACAAGAATGCCTACACATTGGAATAAGTAAACAGACATAAATGTGGCACAATGATAACATGAAAGATGAAATGGAAGCAATCTGAGTTAAAAGTAGAAATAGTTCCAAATATAGCAATAATCACAATAAACGTGGAAAGGTCATTCTCAGCAGTAAAAATAAATAAGCTATGTTTTTAAAAACCAGCTATCTGCAGCTTACACCCAACAGCTGAGGATGGGGAAAGAGAGCAAAAGGAAATGTACTCAGAAGATATTAACCAAAAGAAATTTTTATTACTTCATTAATATCAACAAATTTTATTTTAAGACAAAAAATTAGATATAAAAAGAACCACCACCTAAAGATTAATTGCTCAATAATCAGATTACCATGCATTTATTGGCCATTTCCCTGCATGCAACTGGTGGTTCATATGCTTTTGCCTATTTTTTTCTCGTGTTATTAGTTTTTCTCTTATTAATTGTAGAAATTCTTTTTGGTGTTTGAGGCATTAATCATTTGTAGTTAAATGTATTGCAAGTATTTTCTCCCAGTGTGTGTGTGTCTTTGCAAACATTTGTGTTGTCCTGGATTTAGGGATTGGTTCTCTCTGAACTAAGCTTGAATACAGTGCTGCGATCCTTGACAAAATGAAATGGGATCCAAGTAAGTCCCAACATTCAATGATGCCGTGATTAACTAATTTATCATCTCCAGTTGATTGCGGTTAAGTATCCAGAGAAGCAAATGATCAGAGAACCAAAGCAGCTGCTGTGTGTAACTGTTGTGCCTCTAATCATGGCCAAAAACGCTGGTGGGAGATGGCTGCTCCTCAGTGCACTGAATTACTTTCAGAAAGAAAATGATATTGCAGGTCCTTTAAACTCTCAAGTGATGTGACTCTCACTCAAGTCACGTTCAAAAAGCCAGAGAACTTCGATGGTGAATCTATATATACATCATCTCTTATTTTCTGAAGTTCTATGATAATCCCCATGAAAAATCAGAAACAAAATTTAATTGTATGGGTTACAGAAAGTGAATTCGAAGTTTCATCAAGTCTCTTGCGATGAGGAAGGTGTGGACCCTAAGACTTGCAACAGGATAACTAGGAAGTCTTGGATGATGTTAAGAACGTTGAACATTTGAACACTCTGTCCCTCCCTCCCGTTAGCTTTCTTTTACTAAAGAGTCTGTAATAATCTTTCTTAATGCAGTTGTTATACAAGAAATGCCTCTTTTTCTCAAGATTCACCCCAACCATCTTATAACTGGTATCAATTCTCAGCATGTTCCAAGGGGATATGCTCAAAATGACCTCGGAGGAAACAACTTTACTCCCAAATGAATCACAAAATGTTTATGAATAGGTATGGTCAAATTTATTGATATGGGTGCACTATCAATGAGTCTGAATGTAATGTATTCAGTGTGTCAGGTGGGAGGGGCTATAATATTTTACCTGGTTTGTTGAGTAAAAATTTGTCTCCAGTAAGGTTGAGATACCAGACCTTCTCTGGTATAAAATAGAGGAATGAATTCAAGGACTTGGGAAATAGGCAAGTTGGAATGGATTTATCATGTACAACTAGTTATTCCCACATTGCTTCTTCTGTGAGAGCCCAAAAGTTACTCTCTTCACTCAGTCATTGGGAAATTACACAGGTGGAAGAAACATCCATACCCTAAAAATATGGGAATGTCTTCAGTAGTCCAGATATAGTGTTGGGATATGCTATCATTGAGTTGGGCTTCTCATGAAGATAATACAACATTCAATGGTCAGACTAAGTGGAGATATTAGTGTAATGTACGTTAGAAGTTTTGACACACAGAAATCTTTAGTAGGAGCCAATGAATCTCATATCCCTAAAAAAAAATAGTAAATATTCAACCTAGCAAAGCATTACTTGATCTAGAATAAGACAATTCCAGGTAGTGGACCAAATTCATGATCCGAGTCAACACAATGAAGAATCATGTCCTCTCTCCTAATTCCAGACCTAAGCCAGTTCACAGATCAAGAACTTCTTTACCAAAAGAGAGTTTGGGCTCCCATTCAATAATGCCAAAGGCATCTACCATTTTTCTTCCTTCAACCTTGTCAAAAGAAATCTGAGGCCAATTACTACAGTAATTGTACTCTGGAGAAAATGGGAGATCTTAACTCTTGGGGATTCACAACGATTCTTAAGGATTCAAAATACCAAAGTAAGGTTTATAATAATCAGGTAATAAAGGGAGTTATGTGAAGTTTGAGACACCAAGGGTCCATTAGATCTACAGACCCACCCTGTGAATAGCTCTCCAGTTCCTGAATGTGTACTTGGAATGGGCATATTTGGCATCCGACAGAATCCATGCAGTGCCCCTCTGATCCAGGAAGTGATGGTTATTATGGTAGGAAGGGTACGTGGAAGCCTCTGAACTTGTCCTCCCTCTCAGAGTCTGAACTGAAAGCGTACTGTGTTTATGCTGGGGATTGCCGAAGTGAGTCTCACCCTGAAAGGCTCAAAAGATGTAGAGCTGTGATGCTGTTCACATTCCCATTTATCTTTTATTATTGGCCTGTGAAGAATGTGGTGAGTCTTTGAAAATCATTTCATTATTTTAAACTTTATCAGTTGGTAACTCCAATTCCAGCTTCTGTTCCAGATACAGATTATTTTTCCTAAGAAATTGTGACCAACCATCACATTGAAGAATCAGTTACAGGATTGAGGGAAGTCAAAATGAGGTGGGAGTGGGTCTGAGACATGCAAGCCTAGGGGACAATTTAAGTACTTTGTCAAGATCCTCTCAGCTCTTTTTTGTTTCATGAAAACATTTGTTTTATTAAGTGCATAACACCCTGATGGAAAAAATAACACCTGATAGAAAAATCACATTTTCTATGGTTTTTATAAACAAAGCTGAGGAATTCTGTGCAGGCAGAAGTCTCCTATTCCCTTTCCTCCTTTCTCTATCTCTTTCTCTCTCTCTTTTAAATTTTTTGTTATTTGAGTGTAGTTGACACACAATGTTACATTAGTTTCAGGTGTACATGTAGTGATTGGACAAGTTTATACATTATACTATGCTCACTCCAAGTGTAGTTACCATCTGTCACCATAAAACCTATTATGATATCGACTGTATTCCTTATGTTGTCCTTTTTATCCTTGTGATACATTCATTACATAACTGGAAGCATGTATCTCCCACTTACCTTCACACATTTCGCTCTTCCCTCACCTTTTCCCATCAGCAACCATCAGTTTGTTCTCTTATTTACAGGTTTGATTCTGTTTTTCATTCGTTTATTCATTTTTTTTAAGATTCTGCAAGTAAGTGAAATCGTACTGCATTTGTCTTTCTCAGTCTGACTTATTTCACTTAGCATAATACTTTCTAGGTCCACCCATGTTGTTGCAAATAGCATGATCTCAGCCTTTTTTATGGTCATGTAATATTCCTTTGTAGATATATACCACATTTTCTTTATTCTTTCATCTATCGAGAGACTCTTAGGTTGCTTCTATATTTGGCTATTGTAAATAATGATGCAATAAACACAGTGGTGCATATATCTTTTCAAACCCAATAGTGGAATTATTGGGTCAGGAACTTCCTTACTGTTTTCCACAGTGGCTGTACTAATTTACCTTCCCATCAACAATGTATGAGGGTTCCTTTTTCTCCACATCCCCACTAACACTGTTAATCCCGTCTTTTTTATTCTAGCCTTTCTAACACATATAAGACAATATGTCATCATTGTTTTGATTTGCATTGCTTGCATTTCACTGATGACTAGTGATGTTAAGCATCAGATCCTCTTCTTACTATTTTTATGTGCTATGGGTTTAGTGTTCTTTGGTTTCCAGTAGGTGGGTATGTGGCACCTGTTTTTGTGTAGTACCTTAAGGTTACTAGTGCTTACATTGTCTAAATGAATATCTAGAAGTTTCTGGGAATTTATGTTTCCTGAGTGTGTCCACTTACCCTTGACTGACATGTATGGGCTTATGGAAGCCCTAGTTCCTTGACATGAGTCTTAGCTTATGTGTCATAGTTACCCATGGGATCAAGTTGAAAGTACCTCAGGCAGGACTTGGTCTGAGATATAATCCTTGCTGAGTGAGCTTTTACCCTTTCTCTGTCCTCTGTAAACCTATTCCCTTGGGAATACTTTTTCCTGGGAATAATTTTTTGTAAGTTTTTTTTTTAAAGATTTTATTTATTTATTTGACAGACAGAGATCACAAGTAGGCAGAGAAGCAGGCAGAGGGAGAGGAAGGGAAGCAGGTTTCTCACTGAGCAGAGAGCCTGACGCAGGGATCAATCCCAGGACCCTGGGATCATGACCCGAGCTGAAGGCAGAGGCTTTAACCCACTGAGCCACCCAGGTGCCCCTTTTTATAAGTTTCTTGCAAATGAATCCTTGTCTCAGCATCTGATTTGGGGGAACAGACCTAAGATATCAGCAATGTCTTGTTAGAAAATAATAATTATTATTATGTATTATTTATTTGAATTTCAATAATTTGAAAATCATTTCATTATTTTAAACTTTACAAAATTATAATTATTATTATTATATTATTTATTATGGAAAAAAATAATTCCATTCATAAGAAACACAGAAAATGTAAAATATGTATAAATAGCAATGTGAATTAAATCATAAAATGTTGGTGAACAATATTAAAACATGAAAAGGAAGAGACAGACTATGTGCTTTTGGGGAAGATTGATTATCATGTAAGTATTATTTTTCTAAATTTATATAAAAATTTAAAATCACTCTAAAGTCATTTAAAAACCATATGGAAGAATTAACATGTAATAATTACTATTCACCATATTATCATTGTCATTTTTTATTAAAATTATATTAATCTTACTTCCAGGAAATTTTGCAGGATTTTGAAAGCATACTTAGCATGGTTAAAGGTACTGTTTACAAAGGGAAAAATAAAACAACTTCAGAGAAAACTCCTCTCCAAAAAGAATGTCAAAAAAGGATGACCTCTAGTTATTTATAATAACAATAACAACACATTCTCATTTAGGATTTTAAACATGTATATTTATAGTGTGCACATACATCTGTATGTATATGTATAACCGTTTAATTCTCCCAGCCTCTCTGTGAATTAGGTACAGAGATAGAGAGAAAGAAATCTATGCATAGATGGGTTAAGTAACTTGTTCAAGTTCTTGCCATAGGAATTAATAGAGTTGGAATTTAAACCCAGGTATTTTTGATCCAGATTCCATGTTCTTAACCACTCCCTTTTTTTCCCTTAAGATTTATTTATTTACTTACTTTAAGAGAGAGAGAAGGGGGAGGGGTGGAGGGAGAGAATCTTTTAAGCCCACTCTGCACTGAGTGAGGAGCTGGAAGTGGGAGTTGGGACTCAATTCCCCAACCCATGAGATCATGACCTGAGCCGAAACCAAAAGTCAGATGCTTAACCAACTGAGCCACCCAGGTATGCCTTACCATTTTCGTATGCATGCATATACATAACAATATATTGGTGAAGAAAATAAGAAAAAAAACTAGGACCAATTACAAACAGATCATCTTGTAATTTGAAAAATGCATATCTCCCAAAAGAGGTGTTTCAAAATTGTACTAAGCAATGACAATTATGGAGAATACTGTGTATCTGCTCAAAGTGATTATCTTGAAGAACAGCACTCAATGGATGTAGGAATGAAACTCAATCAGATTATGGCTTATGGGTTTATTAAAACTATCTATCTCGGGATCATGTGCCAGCCATTCCCCCGTCTTCAACAGCCAGCCCTATATGATTGGTCCTCGATATGCATCTTAAAAATTGAAATGGCAGTTTTTCTTTCTCCTCTTCATCTTTTACTTTATCTTCTACAGTGTTCACTGGCACAGAATAGAGATTTATGGATTTATTCAGACTTACTCAAGACATTATAGATGTCTCACTGAAAAATCTGTTAGTTTCATCCAGATACAGAAGCAGAATCACCATATAATATTTTCATCTGTTATGTTATGTGACTCATTGTGACTGCAGGTACTTGAATGACCTACAGAATAATCATGGACATTTGACATTTAGCTAACATTTAGACCATCAACTGAAGAAATGAAACAGGTATTTGTTCCAAGGCCAGGTCAGGTTTAGTTATAACATTTTTGTTCCTTTTTTGGATAAACTTTTCAATCACATTTCTCAAAAGGCAGCACTGAAAAAAAGCATATTCTTATTTAAGAGACATACACCACGATTCTAATCCAATGCTGTTTTTTCTTTTTCTTTTAAAAGTCTTTTGGTATCAGATATTAGTTATTTTTTGGTCATTATTACTTTCTTTAATATCCATTTTTTCCAAAATGTTAAAAAATCCAATCATCTTTAAGTGTAAGAATTTGCTAGGAAAATAATAGAAACACTGATAATTTCAGTTATATCAGTTGACTAAAAAAATTGTATCTATTAACACATATGTTGTTCCTTGTGTGTGTGTCTTGCAGTCCTTCAAGTCTACTGAGATCGTGTTTCTCCGTATCAATATATTTTTCTTCCATGTAATCAATGAGAAGTAATTTGGAAGTTAATTGCTGATTATCCTGTCCTTTCTGAAGGTGATTCTGTTATCATCTTTGATTTGGAAGACCAAGAGACTAACTGTCCTATACCTGCTCTTTTATTTTGATCATCTTAATCTTAAAGCCAAAATCACTGAAAAGTGAGAAGAGATGGGGTTAAAATACAGCAACAAAAATAAATATGTTTTTCATTTTGTACAGTGAGAGGATTACCAATGAGGGCGATGATTGTGTATCTCTGCTGATGAGAAATGACCTACTGCTGAGGAGAGAACATTCTGGCAGGAAACAGAAAGCAGACACATAATTCACAAACCAGACAGTGAGAGAGAAGTCTCAGAATAAAAATAAGCACAGACATATGTACGGATGGCAGAGTGTGGCCCTGGAGACTGTCGCCCCTGTGGGAAGGGCAGTGGTGTTGAGGTTCTGAGCACATTTTATCTGCAGACACTAAAGAGCACCATTAAATGGGAAAGAATGTTCGGCTGTAGAAAAATAATGTAATTGGTTCCAGGAAGAAAAATTAAGGGAGGTGATTTAAAATGAGAAATATAGCTTTAGTTTCTCCTCATGCATACTTAATAAAATTTGGACTTCATTTGGCATTTACGGTGAATAAGCTGTAGAGAGTTTACCTAACTGTGTGCATATGTCCAGCATTAGACTTTTTTTTATTTTTTAAAGATTTTATTTATTTGACAGGGAGAGACACAGCAAGAGAGGGAACACAGCAGAGGGAGTGGGAGAGGGAGAAGCAGGCTTCCTGCTGAGCAAGGAGCCTGATGTGGGGCTCCATCCCAGGACGCTGAGACCATGACCTGAGCTGAAGGCAGAGGCTTTAACCCACTGAGCCACCCAGGCGCCCCCAGCATTAGACTTCTAAGGGAACTGGGACCCAGAGAATCTAAGTGGAAGCTTGATGGTGGCAAAGCTGAGACTAATGCCAGTACTTCTCAGATGTCAGATTATGTCAAGGGTTTGTACTTCATATACTAACATTTCACCTTCACTTTTTAATACAAATTGGAAGTGTTTTAATTAGGGGATGGGCTTGTAATTATTACTCTTTTATGTTTCCTGGTTCAGTCAACTAAAAACATTTGTTGCATTCTTAATATATGTAAGCACTGTATTAGAAAACACAAAGTTGAAAGAGACACTGTACCACACTGAAAAAGAGCTTATAAATTATTAAGAGAATCTGATATAGAAGTACATCCAGGACAGGGAGCGTGGGAAGCTGCGGAGCAGGATGTCCCTGAGGCGCCCGGCCGGCCTGCGCCCAGCCGCCTGCTCCCCCAGGCCGGCTTCCAAGGCGCTGAGAGAGCTCGGCTAAGAACACCCCACGCCTTACAGCTCAGCCCGTTGAATCACCCCTTGACTCTTTTTCGAGCCCCGCGTTGGTGGGTGCCAGGGGCAGCTGCGCACTTCGCCTCCATTGGCGTGGCTTAGGCGGCAGAGCTGGGCTTAGATCCTGCCGCCTGCGGGACGGACTTGCTCCAGAGTCTCCAGAGCCCACGCCCCCGACGCCTCAAGAGACGGGAAATGCGTGCGCCCCGTATGCTGACAGCTCTGCGCGGTGCTCCCTGATTCTGAGGAACTGTCTCCAAGCTCTCCTTCACGCTCACATTGACAGCATCTCCGTTCCCCAGGGTGGTTGGAAAAATGAGTCAGGCCTTCTCAGGGCTGGTATGTGGTGGGACCAGAGGCCGAAGGGGTTAGCACAGCCGGCCTGCTGGGCACTCTCAGACGGGAGCACACCCGGGAGTTTGCCAGTGGCCAGGGAGGCCTTGCTGAAATGTCCCTGGCAGTGTTGGCACTCAGGCCGAAGGACGGGAGCGTCAAGGGGCTACTGATGGTGAGGGGTCACTCCGGGAGGTTCTCATCTGGGAGTGAGCTGGGAGCAGACCCCCATTGGAAATAAGCGAGGCGGATGGTTCGCGCAGGACTGAAGCCAGGGCTCCGGCTTGGATCCTCCTGGAATGGCCAATGTAGAGGCCCCGTGGAGAGCAGGACAGCTGGGAGGAGCAGAGGGGTCCGCCTGGAAAGACCTCTGAGGCTCAGAGCCCGTGGTACTGGCTGGGACTACAGGCCCCGTGAAGCATCTGGCGTCTGCACCCGCTCACCACGCCACCGTGCTGGGTGCTCACGGCATCAGTAACCACACAGTGCGGCCCCACGGAGTACTTCCCGCACACCTGGCAGTCTGTGGGCTCACACTGTCCAGAGCACGTTCGCCCATGAGACAGCTGCTGAAGCAAGAGCTGTCTGGAACTAAGTAGAACACGGCTGACAGGTGCCCAGGAGCACGTTCGGAGCCCAAGGCCCCTCCAGCCCATCACTGTCCCCTTGGTCCCACGTGGTCAGAGGTTCCATTCAGGTGTTTCTGGAGAGAAGGCAAATGAGCAGCGTCTCTCCCGAAACTTTGTCCTTTTACTCAGAAAGGAATGCGCTCACCAAAATTTCTATCTGTGCTCAGGGGCAGGAACCGGGGCGCATGGCCCACGAGGCTGCAGGGAGCCTGGGAAGGTGAGCAGTCATCAGGAAGCATGGCTGCACCAAATAGCTCAGGATCCTCTCAGGGAACAAGGGGGTATGGTGGACATGTGTTGGCTGACGTGGCTGTCCCCACCGTCCTGGGATGTGATTACCATTTTCATTTTCATAATTTGACAGAGGAAGAGATTAAGGGACAGGCAAGCCAGGTCATTTCTTTCCTGAAGACTACCTAATAGACGGGGAACCGTGTCTCTGTGAGACCATAGGCAATCTGAGAGCAGGACTGTGTGTTTGTCCTTTGCCCTGTGTAGCTGTAACCCCATCACCAGACAGAATGTCACTTGGATCGATGACTGATCGAATGCCTCGTTGATGGCCCAGTAAAGTCCCGTGCATGTCTCAGGCTTCCCCGTCCTCCCTCTCAGAGGAAAGAGTTCCAGAAGCCTCCCCATGCCGGCATGCAGTTCCTCTGGGCCCAGGCAGCGTGGGTGTGCCGGGAGGACCAGTTTCCGTCGACTGCCATCCCAGCCACGTTCAGCTGAGCTCACCAGGACCAAACAAGGCCTGAAGTGTCTCAAGGAGTGTTTTTAACAAGTTGTAAATAATATCTCACCAAGTCCCATCGCTGCCTAGAATTGATGCAGCTGGTGAGAAGTAGTCATGATCCCGTGAATCATTTGTCCATTTACAAAAACATTTCATTCACCTCCTTCCAGAAGGATGCACAGAACACGCTTTAAAAGAAGGCGTAACTGGTACTGACATATGGGAAGGCTGTGTTGCATTCCAGTTCCTCACTGGCTCATGCAGTGTGTTCAGAAGAAGGGATACTTGTAATTACTGGGGATTTTTTAAAAAAATAGAGATAATTTGTCTTAAGAAGAAACATGGGCATCTGCAGAATGATGACTTTATCTCCCCGTGGTCTGCTCTTGGGTCAGAAACGTGGCCGGTACCCTGCCATGTGATTGCTGGCTTCTGGCCCTGCTCTCTCACTCTCGAAGAAAGGACGTATATCTCAGCCTCCTGCAGAACCACCCCACTCTTGTCTCTTGTCGCCCCTGCTAAGGCTGAGCATGGATCTCCGTATGTTGGCACATGAACTAAGGAATAAGCCTCTGGAAGAAAGTCAGAATATCTCTAATGGGGAAGTCTTTCTTGCTACAGCGACCATCCCTATGACAGTTGGGCTTAAGGAGGAAGGGGGGGAGCTTGGATGACCAGGGTTGCATCAGCCCGCAAACCAAGCAGCCACGCCACGTAACAAAGCATCCGACCCTCAGTGACTTGAGACAAAGGCTATTTCTTCTCATGACCAGGGCTCTGCGGGTTCACCTTGCTACAGCTGATCTGGGCTACCCTCATTCTGGGGCGGGCGAGCAGGGCATGGCTTTAGGCTCCTGTATAGACTTGGGTCTTTTCCTCAGGTTTCTGCAGAGGCCATATCTGAAGTGGCGCCTCTGCCTGGTGCATAACCTTCTCGGGGGATCCCAGGAATGAAAGCTTGCCCAACTCCAGGGCACAAGGACGTGGCAAGCCTCTGGAGGCATTGCTTCAAGAATATCTCATTAGCCCAGACAGGTCACATGGTCCACCCATGTGGACCACCATGGTGCACCTCCCTCCCAAGGGCAGGGAGCAGGGCCTGGCCTTGGGGCTCTGGGGATGGGGGAGGGGCTGTGGTGCCTGGGAAAGGGCTTTGGGGAGGGGGGAGGGGCTTTAGGGGGGGAGGGGCTGAGGGCCTGGGGAGGGCATGGGGCCGGGGTGGGGCTGTGGTGCCTGGGCAAGGGCTGTGGGGAGGGGGGAGGGGCTGTAGGGCCTGGGAGGGGCATGGGGCTGGGGGAAGGCTGAGAAGTAAGATCTAGAATGAGGCAGTGAATCCTCCAAACTGGAGATTCAGTCTGTCCCAGAGGAAACTATGGGGTAGTTGGGTGGGATAGGGGGAGCAGAGAAACGCAGGAGAAGCAGAGGGGATACACGGAGTGGGCAACAGGTGGAATGTGCATGGGGAGGGAAAGGGCAAATGTCTCCCAGATCCCCTAAGTCCGGGTTTCTGCCCCAGAAAGGTGAGAGCCACAGGTATAGGTGGGGCGTTCCTGAGGGACACATTCCACATGTTGCCAAGATCCTCCAGGACTGAAAGGTCCCAGCAGCACCTGCCTTCCCCTGCAGAGAAGCTGTGACTCCTAGTTTCCCCACAGTCAGTCGGTCTGTTAGCAAATACCCCGTGGAGGTCTGGATGGCCGGCGGGCGAGCAGACCTGCACCAGCGTGGGTCTCCTTCCCACCACCCTTGGCTGCCACCCGGCCTCTGTTCCCCGGGCCCCGCTTTTCTGACAGTCTCTTGCCCAGTCACCAAATTGACTTCCCTGTTAGCGAGCGACCCCGGTTGCCACTCCTTCAGAAGACCTCCCCTTCCCCTTCCTCGGGATTCTGCTTTGTGGCTCTCATTAGCATTTCCCTCCTGTCCCCCTGAACATTTCTCTTCAGTGTCTCTTCCTGGCGCATTCGAACATTCAAGGAGGGGAATGTCGGCAGCAGAGGTGGAGAGAAGCACTGAACAGTAAATGGTCCAAAATCTTTTGCCTTGGAAGCGCCGGGAGCCTCCTGCTGTGGGGTTGACTGTGAGGCCTGTGCCCCATGTGAGCAGTGACTCCAGTGACAGCCCCCCCGCAGTCCCCCCCCCCCCCGCCTCCTCTGATTAGCAGCATTGGCGGAGTCCTTTGCACTGCCCTTCTGGGCTCCTGGGGGCAGGCCTGCAGCCAAGGGAGCTGGACCACCCTGGGCCTGGCAGGAGGCAGGTTGCTCTCCTACCACACCGCAGGAGGGGAAGGGGGCTCAGGTTTCACCTACAAATTTCAACACCTGCTTCTTCCACAATCAGGGATCTTCCACCTGCCTTTCCGCACGCTCCCGCACTACCCCCTGCACTCCGCTAAAACTGCCCCCGTGCTAGTCTGAGCTCCTGCCCACCCTCTTCCTGCCTCTCCATCATGTGTAAATGCCACCTCCTCCATAAAGCCCTCCCTGATTCCCTGGCAGGAGTCACCCACACTGCCTCTGTTCTGGGGCGTTCATAACAGTGTAACTTATCTCCTTCCCCACCTGACTGTGCTTCCTGGCCATGGGGAATTTGCCTCAAACTTTGCTTTCCTCCAGTACCTAACTAATGATTCCAGTGGAGTAGGTCCTCAATAAATAGGCGAGAATTCATCAAATTGGGGTGGGAGTGGCAATCGGAGAAGCGACCTGATATGTACTTAAGAGCTCCCGTCCCCAGCTTGTTGCTTTGGAAAAGAGAGTGAAATCGGTTTTTTATTGAATCTGCTCTTTGCAGAGTGATTTTGTGCTCTTTGTTGGGCCAATTACAGTTATGAAGATGAATTAAGATGAATTATGACAGGCGGGCACCCATGTGCCTGCATTACTGTGTGCTGGCTGTGTCATTAGTGGCCGGCATCTAGGAGGGGAGTTTGTTGATGTTTCCATCAGAAAAAAAAAAAAAAAAAAGAAAGAAACATTAGGATCCATAAAAAACAACGAGCAATGATATTTTCCTTTTTATTGGTCATTTTAAAACATTCGCTGATAATTTCCCCCATGCTTAATAGGCACATGCTTGTGTCTTTAGGTAAATCCAAAATTTGCAGAAACGCATTCTTATGATTGTTCAGCTTCCTCCCATCGTGAAGCCCAAATGAACAACTTCCCAAGGCAGCAGGCGTGGGGTTCCTGGAGGGCATTGACCTGGCCATACGGGTCACCCGGGGCAGAAGGACTCACCTGAGAGTGAGCACTGACTGTCCAGCTGTCCTCCAGCCAAGGGGGTTTAAACCTGAGAGCATTAAAAGCAGCACAGATGGGGGAACAAAATCTGGGCTCTGGAGGGAGGGGCCTCCGCAGCCTTCAGGATGCCCACAAGACCCACCCTCCTGTCTGTATTGTGGAGCTGGACAGACCTCTGAGTAGGTGCCGGTGTGTGTGACTTTGATCATGTGTGTGTGAGCGTGAACATGTACATACCCGTGTGTGTCTGTGTGGTAGTGCATGGGGACATGTGTGTACATGTGCACGTGTATCTCCAAGTGAGCATGTGGGTCGTGTGTGTATGTATGTGATCATGTGTGTCTGCCTGCGAGTGTGATCGTCTCTGCATGTGAATGAGTGTATACGTGTCCATAGCTCATGCAACCATCCCCAAAATCACTGTAGCCAGAGAGATGGAAGGAGCCGCTGGACTGCGCCCAGCTGGGGCCCCACCCCAGAGATGACAATAACCTTAAATAGCCCCACCCCAGGCACCAGGGCTGCTGGGGAGGGAAACGGGTGGGAACAGGGGGCATGGCCCTGCCTGGCTCAAGCTCTGCCTTCCACTTCATCCCGACCTCATTCAGGCCTACTGGTCCTGGTGGGAACAGTGAACACTAGGGGCCCAGACCCATCAGTTTCCCACTAGACCCCCACAAACCACACTGCAACAGCCCTGGTGAGCTTCCAGGTGCAGGAGACACACCTCTACCCCAAGCATTCTTGTAGCCATGTAGACCCCCCTCAGCACTCCCATCTCCCCGTTGAGGGCCCCCCAGGAACCAGGGAGCTCCTCTCATGTTTTAAGGGGAAAGTGAATTCTGGCGTGCAAACATTATCACACATTCATGCACTCGGGATCTAATTTTAGCTGCAAGAGGCTTCGTAACAAGATGCTCACATAATTAAGCAGCTTTGTTCCTGGGGTCTGGAAGCCTGTCTATTCTTCTGTTTCATTTAGGGGAGCAGCAGCCACTTGATGGAGAAGCTGAAAGCTCCAGGAGGCCTCACTTGCACAATGGACAGTCAGAGCCCTTTCCGTGCCTCCAGGCTCTCCCACAAGAAGAACCAGCCACAGGGCCTTTGCATGTCATTGCTCATCAGACACCCGGGAGCACCAGCCCCCTGTAGGGTGCCCAACCATGTGAACTGACTCAGCGTGACCTGGGTGTACACTGAACCCATCTTTCTACTCATCTGCAGGTCTGGTTGAGGTCCCCTGTAAGCCACAAGGCTATCACAGCAGCTGGCTCTTTCCCGGGGAAGGAAGGGAGGTCTCTGCGGACCTGCTGCAGGAAATGGACCATCTACCAGGGGGTCCGGCTGATGCTGTCCTGATTGCAGGTTGGGCAGGAGGGTGGGAGGCCCAAGGGTCAGTGGGCCTGGCCCTCCAGCCATTCCGGTGCCCTTCCCAGCCTCCCCAGCGTCTGGGTCTTCTCCTTAAAGTCACACGGGGGGTGGGGGCCGGGAAGAGTGAGGGCCAGAGTTGGGAGCTAGGCTCAGGAGGCATCCAGAATCTGGCTGTCCATCCCGTTGAGACTCTAGGCTTGCTTCGGGGGGTGCGGGGACCCTTGGGTGCACGGCAGGTACGGCCTCCTGGCAGGCCTCACGTCTTCCTACGACTCCAGAGAAACAGTTTCATCAGGGGCCTTTCCAGACTGATTCTCTGAGCCAGGGCCGTGGCAATAAGCGTTGCCAGCGTTAAGCAGAGAGTGGCTGTGGGACAGCCCAGGACAGGCTCAGCACCACGGTGAGTTTGGCGGGGACAGGTGTGGAGGCCTCCCTCCGAGGAAGGGCAGCCCGCTGGGCCCTCCGCCCCACCTGCTTTCACCACAGTGGCTCTCGGCTTCCCCGGGGCTGGGGGGAGTGCAGGGTCAGGACGTTCCAATGTTGGTTTCCCCAAATCTCTCACCACGTTTTCTTCCCCTCGCACAGTTTGGCTCAGCCTGCAGGAGGGCAGACCAATGGCCCTGCCGCCATCACTCCAAGCCTGGAGAAGCTGTCAAGGGGCCCACACACCATCATCCACCTGTCCGGGGTCCAAACCCCCAACACATTGGAGACCTGGTAGCGCGGCCTCATTCTGAACCCGAGGTACCCCTGAAGGGAGCTCTGTCCCTCCAGGCTGAGCAGCAGGTGGCTGAGGACGGTCCCTCTCTGTGTCCCCACCTCTGTCTTCACCCACCCACTCCGCTCCCAGCTCAGAAACTCAGACACACGCGCCCCACAGCCCATCCCCCTGTTGTCCAAGCCCCTGAGCCTTTGCACACAGTTTTCTCTGCCTCAAGGTTCTTCTCTCATCTCTGCTGGGGTAATTCCTGAGATCCTTAATGTGTCTTAAAATCCACTATTAAAAAATATCCATCCTTTGATCAAACCTCCAAAGCCCCATTTCCAGATTTTTCCTATGAAGGATCTGCACGAAACACTTGGCAGACCCCAGGACACTCCCTGGAGTGTCACTTACTGGAAACTACATGAAGTCCCCACAGCCGAAGACTGGCAGGTGCAGCAGGAAGACAAATGAGCTTTGATGATGATTTCAGTGAAGGGTAATTTCTCGTTTCCACGGATACTCCACAAACACAGCTGTCAGAAGCACATTGTGTAAATCAGATGCTAATTAAATTAAATCCCCACCAGAATTAAGGCAGCAGAGTATCTTGTTTTCCTGCATGCTGGGCTCTCAATGGTGACAGCTGGAATACCGTCATCTCAGGTACATGGGGCAACAGCTGCAGGGACTCCAGGCAACTGCTTCCACAGTTAAATGGTTGTCAGCAACAGAAAAATAGATGGCATTTTTGGCATTCAAATGTGAATAACCTAGCAGAAACAGAGCTAGACTGGGAGAGAAGAGAACCGAGTATTGAGGTAAGTGTCGGCAAGAATCACTTTTTACACTTGCTTTGGTGCCCGCCGACCTCACTCCTCTTCTTCCTCCTATTCATCTCCTGAGTAGGTACCATGTACCAGCTACTGCCAGCCAATGTCCTGGGGCCTGGACACTCAAAACTCCTCTCGATCCTGCTGGTCTCCTTGGAGGACCAGGAGGTGGGACTGTTCAATCTCAGCACCTTCCAGAACTTCACCTTCTGATGTCCCAATGTGAACTGTTGTCCAGATCTGTCCATCTGTCTGTCAGTCCTCTGTCTGACCTCCTGCTGAAGGGCACCCAATACATATCCCTGTACCTTCCCTCAGTTTTAAGTCTGGTTAAAAACAAAAGCACTTGGGGTTCTTGGGTGGCTCAGTCAGTTAAGCATCTGCCTTGGGCTCAGGTAATGATCTCAGGGTCATGGGATCAAGTCCCGCATCTGGCTTCATGTTCAGTGGGCAATCTGCTTCTCCCTCTACTCTGTGTTCCTCTCCTGCTCTCTCTCTCAAATAAATTAATAAAATCTTTTTTAAAAAAGGAGGGGGAAGAAAGGAATCCAGACTGGAGATAAGGCTGGAGCATGGTTCCAGACCTAAGCAAGGGGAACCCAGGGTGTGAGAAACCTATGGATGATGTATTGAGTGTCCTTCATCTGTCACGCGTATGTCATGTATTGGTGTCTTTCACTCAGCAGGTGGAATGGGCATTGCTGTTAGAACCCAGTCAGGATGCTGTGGAGTACTCAAGTCCAATCCCAACCCAAGCTGGATATCCTGTAACTAAACATTAGGTTCTAAAGTTTATCTTCCAAAAATTAATATGCAACAAAATTATCCACAACTGAATAGAAAGAATTTTTGAGGAACTAAAAATAATGAAAACAACACAAGGGGAACAAGCGACCACCCCTATGGCATGGAGCACAGAGGGGAAAGTTTGGAGTTATTCACACTTAGGAATTCCTCAGAACATTAACACTAGAATAACTATATGATACAGCAATTCAACTTCTGGGTACACACCAAGAATTGAAAGCAGCATCTCAAAAATACTTGTATATCTGTGTTCTCAACAGCACTACACACAGTAGCCGAAAGATAGAAGCACCCCAGGGGTTCATGGATGGTGAGCAGATAAACAAAATGTGGCCCATACACACAATGGGATAATTTTCAGCCTTAAAAGGAAAGGGAACTCCGACACCTGTTTCATCATGCATGAATCTTCAGGATATCATGCTAAAGGAAATAAGTTAGTTACAAAAGGATAATTACTGTACAATGCCACTTATGTAAATACCTACAGTGGTCAAAATCATGGATACACAGTAAAATGGTGACAGCCCAGGCCTGGGAGGACAGAGAAATAGGGAGTTGCTGTTCAATGGGAATAAAGCTTCCATTCTGTAAGATGAGAAGAGTTCTGGAATTTGGTTGCACCCACCACGCGAATGCTCTTAACAATTTTGAACTGTACGCTTAAAGTGATTACAGTGGTAAACTCCATATGGTGTGTATTTTACTGTTAATGAAAAAAAAACTGAAGTTTGGACCAGGCACCCTGCAGAGTTGAAACTCGGAGCCTGGGTGCTGGCATCCTGAGCCCCAGGGTGGCCCTGGGGGCTGGGAGATGGGCTCCCAGTTCCGCTGGAGCTGTCCTCTCTGAAGGGGCAGGAACAAGGCTAGGTCTATGTGCACCAGGAACACTGCAGACTGGAATCCAGGGCTGGAACTGGGGCTGAAGGCACCTAGTCTAGGCTTCTAGATTAGGCAATGTGGACAAGACACAGAGGGGAGGGGGAGATCCCGTCTTCCTTCTGGGCCTCTAATCTCCTGTTGGTGTGGCCTCTCAGCAGAGTTCAGCTCCCAGCCACCTAGTGAGCAGAGAAGCAGTTTGCAGAGTCCAGGGTGGGATGACTTTGAGGGTGAGACATGCTGGCTCAGGGGCACTGATAAGGATCTAAAGTTGCCTCTGGGGGGTGCCTGGGTGTCTCAGTCTGTTCAGTGTCCAGCTCTTGATTTTGGCTCAGGTCATGATCTCGGGGTCATTGGATTGAGCTCTGCATTGGGCTCCATGCTCAGCATGGAGTCTGCTTGAGATTCCTTCTCTCCCTCTGCCCCCTCTGCATGCACTCTTCTTCTTCTTCTTCTTTTTTTTTTTTTTTTTAGAAAATTTACTTTATTTAAAAAGTATATATAATATGTCCCATGATATAAAATTCTAGAGAGTAGATTTATAAAAGCATACTGGAAAATATAAATATCCATTTTCCTATGTATATCTTTTGTGCACTTAGAGTCTTTTCCTAGGTTTACATTTTTCTTTATTTTACAATCTGATTCTTTCTTGTAGTAAAAACAAATATCATAGACAGGTATACAGCAAAAAGTAATTCCCTTCTATCCATCTCTTTCTCGGATATTGGTAAAATCCTTCCAAACTTTCAAGCACACAAATATATTTTTGTTTTTTACATTCATGGTTTCACATTATACATGTTGTTCTGTCACTTAATTTTTTCACTGAATACTGTAATGGAAATCTTTCATGATAGTACAGATAGAGCTACTTTAAAAAAAATAGTTGTATTGCAGTCCTTTATATATCAATAACTATTTAGCTAGTTCCCTCATGAAAACTATTTAAGGTGCTTCCAATATTTTACTAATAAAAGCAATACAGCAATGAACATGCTGGCTGCTTATTTAGAGAAAAGCACTTATTGTATTTACCTGCATATCTTTACACCCCTCTCTTCCTTTTAAAAGTCAGATTTTTTTAAAGGACAAGTGAAGTATTAAAAGCAACTAATGGAATATGTAGATACTGTGTGAGTTCAAAGGGGGAAAAATCAGGGTTTTAGCAAAACAATTTTATTAAGTTATTTGTGTCAACAAACCAGAAAGCCATGTAAAACTAATTTATTTTTAAAGATTATGTCTGAGCTGGGCAGATGGAAAATTATCTAGATTGACTGCTCACTCCCTGTGGAATTTTTTGAGGATTCCACTTTATTTCTTAAAACCGTCCTTTTCCTGTTCCATGCTCAGAACTATGTGGTGTAGCTCAGTTCACTTTAAACTATCAGGCTTGTTTGGCAGCAGGTGATGGGCATTTTAAAAATTTAAGATGTTTCTAACAAGATGCCATCAGCCACAAGGAAGAACCTGGGTTGGTGGGCAGGAGGGCAAATTTTCTTTCAGTCATTTGTTTTGACAAGCCCCAAACTCCATGTACAATAAATGCAGGACATGACTTCATTAGCATATGGTCTTAGGACAGCTGCCCTTTATTTTATTCGTGACCTTGTACTTTTGAACAGTTGGTGGGTGTTTTCCTTGAATACTTGGTTTTGATGATACTGTTCTATGCTCTCGTCTAGTTATGCAATTCTGTGTTCTTCTTGACCTCATAAAAGGATATGACAACTATAAAGTGGTTACACTGTTTTTCAGATTAAGTAAATATTTCAATTAGGGGAGTAAATATTTTTAGACTGGGAGTGTAGCTAACTCTTGCTTTGGGAGTGTGCTCCTTAGTGGAGTGGATCTTGGATTAGTGGTTTTACAAGGAGTGTGTAATGGATATCTGGGCTATATGTCTTAAGTCTTGACCCTGTCCAAAAAAAGCAAAGGAAATTTCTAAAGTTTTTCTTGCAGCAATGCACTGAAACAGAGGAGGGGTGCAGTTAGGATGCTTGCCTTTCTTATCTGCTGGTGAATTTCGAAGGTATCAGGCTTCCTACTGCTTCTGGCACCAGTTTTCAAGTGTCACTTTTAAGGATTCAACAAAGTAGTAGAGAGCTCCACCTGACTCTTGTTATCTTCCATTTATTCATCATAGATAATGGGTGGTACCCGCAGAATGTTCTCATCTACTAATAATTGTGTTGTCCTTGATGGGTGTGCTACCCTGATAGATTGGGAATTTCTAGTTTATGGCATAATTTTGCCTTAATTTTGTCTCAGGCCTTGATAAAACTTAGCTAAAAACATATGAGTGAGTTTTTATCAGCCAAAAATTCCATGCTGCTGGGCCAGGCACAGCCTACTCTGTTTACCTGCAAGACTATGGTCTGTAGGACTCCCATTCCTTCTGGTTGACGTACAAGACCCAAGACTAATGTATAACATGTATAACCTCCTCGTTTGTTGGTTGTGATCTTGTATCTAATCAATATGGGACTGAGGAGTTTTGGGGGTGACAGTCCTTTCAGTGTCATCCTTGCTCCCTCCCTCTCCCAGGTGACTTGTTTCTTCCTCATTCTTCTCCTGAATGCCATCAGGGAGGGGCCCCCAAATGCCTGGCAGAGGGAAGAGATGCACGGAGGGAGGCCTGGTGCTTGTGTGAAGTGGGATGTCACTCAGCGCTCAGGGAGCGGTCATACCCTCAAGGCAAAGCTGTCCTCCTTTGCCCTGAGCCACAGTCTTGGATGCCAGACCCATACTCTAGGCCAGGAGTGTCTTTACATCGTCCTAGGGCTGTGAAGCAAGAAGATTCCGTGGGGTCCCCAGTGGGAGAGGAGCAGCGCTTCCAATAGGCAAGGGTGAGTCTCCCCAGTTTGCCCTCCACAGGCCAGTGTTCTCCCAGGCCCATCCCCGAAACGGAAAACCTACTCTCACTCTTCAAGGGTCTGTCCTTCCAGCCCTACCCGCTCCGCTGGGCCATGGGAACCTGGAAACGGTGGCGTCTGGCTTCCCATGCCAGCATCCATTCGGCCCCCAAATTTTGCCCACATGACCCACAGAAGAGACTCAGGAGAGCTATGCAGAGAAACTAGAACAGGCTTTAATTAATGAAATGAACACTACCTAAAGGTTCTGAGAGGAATGTGGGGAGAGGGGAGGGGAAATCTGTGGGCAGCGGCAGGAGTCCCAGGAGCTGTGGGACTGGAGGCCAAAGGGACACGATCTCCGTGTACTGTCCCAAGGCCCATAGCCCCTGGGATCACAGAAGAGGCCTAAGGCCCCCACATTCCTTAAATATGGTAGGTCAGGGATTGGGAAGTTTTCCCAATGTTGGATGGCAGGCTGGGAGTCCGGTCTTGCTCCAGTACCAGACTTGTGTCTCCCATTCCACACTAGTTTTGCACTGGTGTCACATGGAAGTACACAACTAGCTACTTCTCCAGGTAGCTATTGACTCAGCCGAGCCACTGCCTCTTGGGCCCTTAGGAAGTGGGCTTTGATGGGGGAGAAGATGGTTTGTTGCACGGTGCAGCTCTTTTACGTCCTCTTAGGTGCTGGGCACGGGGATGACGGGTTCTTGGTGGCAAGGCTGGTGTGGGCGTGCTGACCACAAAGGGGGTGCTGCTAGGAGGAGAGGCCAGGAAACCCCCGTCCCCGCTGACAGCCTTGCTGGAAGTGCCGCCGTCTGATCTGGACCTCTGCTTGGTCTGGTGCCTGGGGATGTGACTGAAGCGAGGAGCACTCGGGGCTCCCGACACAGGCTGGTTCGTTGTTCTGGCTCCCGTGGTCCCCGACAGGGTGCTCTGGCGTGGGCGGCCTCCTGTGTCAGGCCCAGGATTGCCTTGGAGCCCTGCGGGCCACTTGGGGCCCTGCTTGTTGCTGCTGCGATGCAGAGTGGCCCTAATCTGGAGCACAGATCGACAACATCATCTCCTCTCCCCAACACTGGGGGTGCTGCCGAAAGCCCCTTGCTGATGGGGGCCGGGATTGTGGTGCCATTTGGGGGGCCGGGTGCTGGCTGTTGGGGCCAGCATGGGACACAGTGCCGGGCAGATGGGTGCCGCTGTCGAGCCAAGGGCTGCGGCAGTGGGCTAGGATGAGCAGGCAAATGGCTTGTTGCACGGTGAAGCTCTTTTGCACCTAATCAATCTCTGGGCACGGGATGAGGGGGTCTTGGTGGCAAGGCTGACGTGGGCCAAGCTGACCACAGGGCGGTGCTGCTAGGAGGAGAGGCCAGGATGCCCCCGTTCCCGCGGGCATCCTTGCTGGAAGTGCCGCTGTCTGATCCGGACCTCTGCTTGGTCTGGTGCCTGGGGATGTGACAGGAGCGAGGAGCACTCGGGGCTCCCGACACAGGCTGGTTCATAGTGCTGGCTCCAGTGGTCTCCGACAGGGTGCTCTGGCATGGGCAGCCCCCTGTGTTCGGGCCCAGGCTTGCCCTGGAGCCCTGCGGGCCACTTGTGGCCCTGCTCATTGCTGCTGCGAGGCAGAGTGCCCCAAATCTGGAGCATAGAACGGCAACATCATCTCTTCTCCCCAAAACTTGGGGTGTTGCCGAAAGCCCCATGCTGATGGGGGCCGGCATTGTGGTGCCAGTTGTGGGTCCAGGGTGTTGGCGGTTGGGCCCAGCCTGGGACACAGTACCGGGCAGCTGGGTTCCGCTGTCAAGTCAGGTGCTGCGGCAGTGGGCTGGGATGTGCAGGAAGATGGCTTGTTGCACGGTGAAGCTCTTTTGCACCTAATCAATCTCTGGGCACGGGATGAGGGAGTCTTGGTGGCAAGGCTGATGTGGGCCGTGCTGACCACAAAGGCGGTGCTGCTAGAAGGAGAGGCCAGGATGCCCCCATTCCCGCGGGCAGCCTTGCTGGAAGTGCCACCGTCTGATCCGGACCTCTGCTTGGTCTGGTGCCTGGGGATGTGACTGAAGCGAGGAGCACTCGGGGCTCCCGACACAGGCTGGTTCGTTGTGCTGGCTCCCGTGGTCCCTGACAGGGTGCTCTGGCGTGGGCAGCCCCCTGTGTTCGGGCCCAGGCTTGCCCTGGAGCCCTGCGGGCCACTTGTGGCCCTGCTCCTTGCTGCTGCGAGGCAGAGTGCCCGAAATCTGGAGCATAGATCGGCAACATATTCTCTTCTCTCCAAAACTGGGGTGTTGCCGAAAGCCCCTTGCTGATGGGGGCCGGCATTGTTTTGCCCGTTGTGGGGCCGGGCTGCTGGCTGTTGGGCCCAGCCTGGGACACAGTACCGGGCAGCTGGGTGCCGCTGTCAAGTCAGGTGCTGCGGCAGTGGGCTGGGATGTGCAGGAAGATGGCTTGTTGCACGGTGAAGCTCTTTTGCATCTAATCAATCTCTGGCCAGCGGATGAGGGGGTCTTGGTGGCAAGGCTGATGTGGGCCGTGCTGACCACAAAGGCGGTGCAGCTAGGAGGAGAGGAGAGGACTGCCCCGTCCCCACTGGCAGCCTTGCTGGAAGTGCCTCCGTCCGCTCTAGAACTCTGCTTGGTCTGGTGCCTGGGGATGTGACTGGAGGGAGGAGCACTCGGGGCTCCCGACACAAGCTGGTTCGTTGTGCTGGCTCCCGTGGTCGCTGACAGAGTGCTCTGGCGTGGAAGCCCCCTGTGTTCAGGCCCAGGCTTGCTCTGGAACCCTGCGGGCCACTTGTGGCCCTGCTTGTTGCTGCTGCGATGTAGAGTGCCCCAAATCTGGAGCACAGATCGGCAACATCATCTCTTCTCCCAAAACTGGGGCTAGGGCAGAAAGCCCCATGCTTATGAGGGCCGGCATTGTGGGGCCAGTTGTGGGTCCAGGGTGCTGGCTGTTGGGCCCAGCATGGGACACAGTGCCGGGCAGCTGGGGGGCCCCTGTCAAGCCAGGGGCCAGGGCAGTGGGCTGGGATGTGCAGGAAATGGCTTTTTGCACGGTGAAGCTCTTTGGCACCTAATCAATCTCTGGCAAGGGGATGAGGGGGTCTTGGTGGCATGGCTGGTGTTGGCGGTGCTGACCACAAAGGCGGTGCTGCTAGGAGGAGAGGCCAGGACGCCGCTGTCCCTGCTGGCAGCCTTGCTGGAAGGGCCGCTGTTTGATCTGGACCTCTGCTTGGTCTGGTGCCTGAGGATGTGACTTAGGGAGGAGCCCTGGGGGCTCCTGACACAGGCTGGTTCGTTGTGCTGGATCACCCCCGACAGGGTGCCTGGGTGTGGGTGGCCCCCTGTGTCTGGCCCAGGCTCCCTGGATTCCTGTGGTCCACTTGGGGCCTGCTCGTTGCTGCGATGCACAGGCCCCAAATCTGGAGCACAGATCGGCAACATCATCTCTTCTCCCCAAAACTGGGGGTGCAGCCGAAAGCCCATGCTGATGGGAGCCGGCATTGTGGTCCAGTTGTGGGTCCAGGGTGTTGGCTGTTGGCCCCAGCATGGGACACAGTGCCGGGCAGATGGGTGCTGCTGTCAAGCCAGGGGCCGCGGCAATGGGCTGGGATGTGCAGGAAGATGGCTTGTTGCACGGTGAAGCTCTTTTGCACCTAATCAATCTCGGGGTAGGGGATGAGGGGGTCTTGGTGGCAAGGCTGATGTGGGCCGTGCTGACAACAAAGCGGTGCTGCTAGGAGGAGAGGCCAGGACGCCCTCGGCCCCCTGGCAGCCTTGCTGGAAGTGCCGCCGTCTGATTTGGACGTATGCTTGGTCTGGTTCCTGGGGATGTGACTGGAGCGAGGAGCACTCGGGGCTCCCGACACAGGCTGGTTCATAGTGCTGGGTCCCGTGGTCCCCGACAGGGTGCTCTGGCGTGGGCGGCCCCCTGTGTTCGGGCCCAGGCTTGCCCTGGAGCCCTGCGGGCCACTTGTGGCCCTGCTCGTTGCTGCTGCGATGCAGAGTGCCCCAAATCTGGAGCATAGATCGGCAACATCATCTCTTATCACCAAACCTGGGGGTGTTGCCGAAAGCCCCATGCTGATGGGGGCCGGCATTGTGGTGCCAGTTGTGGGTCCAGGGTGTCGGCTGTTGGGCGCAGCCTGGGACACAGTGACGGGCAGATGGGTGCGAGGTCAAGCCAGGGGCCGCGTCAGTGGGCTGGGATGTGCAGGTAGGGGCTTGTTGCACGATGAAGCTCTTTTGCACCTAATCAATCTCTGGACATGGGATGAGGGGGTCTTGGTGGCAAGGCTGGTGTGGGCCTTGTTGACCACAAAGCGGTGCTGCTAGGAGGAGAGGCCAGGACGCCCTCGGCCCCACTGGCAGCCTTGCTGGAAGTGCCGCCGTCTGATCTGGACCTCTGCTTGGTCTGGTGCCTGGGGATGTGACTGGAGGGAGGAGCACTCGGGGCTCCTGACACAGGCTGGTTCGTTGTGCTGGCTCCCGTGGTCCCCGACAGGGTTCTCTGGCGTGGGCAGCCCCCTGTGTACGGGCCCAGGCTTGCCCTGGAGCCCTGCGGGCCACTTGGGGCCCTGCTTGTTGCTGCTGCGATGCAGAGTGCCCCTAATCTGAAGCACAGATCGGCAACATCGTCTCCTCTCCCCAACACTGGGGGTGCTGCCGAAAGCCCCTAGCTGATGGGGGCCAGCATTGTGGTGTCAGTGGGGTGCCGGGTGCTGGCTGTTGGGGCCAGCATGGGACACAGTGCCGGGCAGATGGGTGCCGCTGTCAAGCCAGGGGCTGCTGCAGTGGCTTGGGATGAGCAGGCAAATGGCTTTTTGCACGGTGAAGCTCTTTTGCACCTAATCAATCTCTGGCCAGGGGATGAGGTGTTCTTGGTGGCATGGCTGGTGTGGGCCCTGCTGACCACAGGCGGTGCTGCTAGGAGGAGAGGCCAGGTCGCCCCCGTCCCCGCTGGCAGCCTTGCTGGAAGTGCCGCCGTCTGATCTGGACCTCTGCTTGGTCTGGTGCCTGAGGATGTGACGTAGGGAGGAGCCTTCGGGGCTCCTGAGACAGGCTGGTTCGTTGTGCTGGCTCGCCCCCGACAGGGTGCTCTGGTGTGGGCGGCCCCCTGTGTTCAGGCCCAGCTTGCCCTGGAGTCCTGTGGTCCACTTGTGGCCCTTCTGGTTGCTGCTGCGATGCAGAGTGCCCCAAATCTGGAGCACGGATCGACAACATAATCTCTTCTCACCAAAACTTGGGGTGCTGCCGAAAGCCCCATGCTGATGGGGGCCGGCATTGTGGTGCCAGTTGTGGGTCCAGGGTGTTGTCTGTTGGCCCCAGCAAGGGACACAGTGCCGGGCAGATGGGTGCTGCTGTCAAAACAGGGGACGCGGCAGTGGGCTGGGATGTGCAGGAAGATGGCTTGTTGCACGGTGAACCTCTTTTGCACCTAATCAATCTCTGGGCAGGGGATGAGGGGGCTTGGTGGCAAGGCTGGTGTGGGCCGTGCTGACCACAAAGCGGTGCTGCTAGGAGGAGAGTCCAGGGTGCCCTCGGCCCCGCTGGCAGCCTTGCTGGAAGTGCCGCCTTCTGATCTGGACCTCTGCTTGGTCTGGTGCCTGGGGATGTGACTGGAGGGAGGAGCATTCTGGGCTCCTGACACAGGCTGGTTCGTTGTGCTGGCTCCCGTGGTCCCCGACAGGGTGCTCTGGCGTGGGCGGCCTCCTGTGTTCAGGCCCAGGCTTGCCTTGGAGCCCTGCGGTCCACTTGGGGCCCTGCGTGTTGCTGCTGTGATGCAGAGTGGCCCTAATCTGGAGCACAGATCAGCAACATCATCTCCTCTCCCCAAACTGGGGGTGCTGCCGAAAGCCCCTGGCTGATGGGGGCCGGCATTGTGGTGCCAGTTGTGGGTCCAGGGTGCTGTCTGTTGGCCCCAGCATGGGACATAGCGCCGGGCTGCTGGGAAGCCGCTGTCTAGCCAGGGGCAATGGCAGTGGGCTGGCAAGTGCAGGAAGATGGCTTGTTGAACGGTGAAGCTCTTTTGTACCTAATCAATCTCTGGGCTGGCGATGAGGGGGTCTTGGTGGCAAGGCTGGTGTGGGCCGTGCTGACCACAAAGGCGGTGTTGCTAGGAGGAGAGCTCAGGACGCCCCCGTCCCCGCTGGCAGCCTGGCTGGAGTTCCGCCGTCTGATCTGGACCTCTGCTTGGTCTGGTGCCTGGGGATGTGACTGGAGTGAGGAGCACTCGGGGCTCCCGACACAGGCTGGTTCATTGTGCTGGCTCCCGTGGTCCCTGACAGAGTGCTCTGGGGTGGCAGCCCCCTGTGTTCAGGCCCAGGCTTGCTCTGGAGCCCTGCGGGCCACTTGGGCCCCTGCTCGTTGCTGCTGCGATGTAGAGTGCCCCAAATCTGGAGCATAGAACGGCAACATCATCTCTTCTCCCCAAAACTGGGGGTGCTGCTCAAAGCTCCATGCTTATGGGGGCCGGCATTGTGGGGCCAGTTGTGGGCCAGGGTGCTGGCTGTTGGGGCCAGCATGGGACACAGTGCCGGGCTGCTGGGGGGCCCTTGTTAATCCAGGGGCCAGGGCATTGGGCTGGGATGTGCAGGAAGATGGCTTTTTGCACAGTGACGCTCTTTTGCACCTAATCAATCTCTGGCCAGGGGATGAGGGGGTCTTGGTGGCTTGGCTGGTGTGGGCCGAGCTGACCACAAAGGCGGTGCTGCTAGGAGGAGAGGCCAGGACGCCCCGTTCCCGCTTGCAGCCTTGCTGGAAGTGCCGCCGTCTGATCTGGACCTCTGGTTGGTCTGGTGCCTGAGGATGTGACTTAGGGAGGAGCCCTCGGGGCTCCTGACACAGGCTGGTTCATTGTGCTGGCTCCCCCCCGACAGGGTGCTCTGGTGTTCGGGCCCAGGCTTGCCCTGGAGCCCTTTGGTCCACTTGTGGCCCTGCTGGTTGCTCCTGCGATGCAGAGTGCCCCAAATCTGGAGCACTGATCGACAACATCATCTCTTCTCACCAAAATTGAAGGTGCTGGTGAAAGCCCCAAGCTGATGGGGGCCGGCATTGTGGTGCCAGTTGTGGGTCCAGGGTGTTGGCTGATAGCCCCAGAATGGGACACAGTGCCGGGCAGATGGGTGCTGCTGTCAAGCCAGGGGCTGCGGCAGTGGGTTGCGATGTGCAGGAAGATGGCTTGTTGCTCGGTGAAGCTCTTTTGCACCTAATCAGTCTCTGGGCAGGGGATGAGGGGGTCTTGGTTGCAAGGCTGGTGTGGGCCATGCTGACCGCAAAGCGGTGCTGCTAGGAGGAGAGGCCAGGATGCCCTCGGTCCTGCTGGCAGCCTTGCTGGAAGTGCTGCCGTCTGATCTGGACCTCTACTTGGTCTGGTGCCTGGGGATGTGACTGGAGGGAGGAGCATTCTGGGCTCCTGACACAGGCTGGTTCGTTGTGCTGGCTCCGGTGGTCCCCGACAGGGTGCTCTGGCATGGGCGGCCTCCTGTGTTCAGGCCCAGGCTTGCCTTGGAGCCCTGCGGGCCACTTGGGGCCCTGCGTGTTGGTGCTGCGATGCAGAGTGGCCCTAATCTGGAGCACAGATTGGCAACATCATCTCCTCTCCCCAACTATGGGGGTGCTTCCAAAAGCCCCTTGCTGATGCGGGCCGGCATTGTGGTGCCAGTTGGGGGGCCGGGTGTTGGCTGTTGGGGCCAGCATGGGACACAGTGTCGGGCCAGTGAGTGCCGCTGTCGAGCCAGGTGCTGCGACAGTGGGCTGGGATGTGCAGTAAGATGGCTTGTTGCACGGTGAAGCTCTTTTGCACCTAATCAATCTCTGGCCAGGGGATGAGGGGGTCTTGGTGGCTTAGCTGGTGTGGGCCGAGCTGACCACAAAGGCGGTGCTGCTAGGAGGAGAGGCCAGGACTGCCCCGTACCCACTGGCAGCCTTGCTGGAAGTGCCTCTGTCCGTTTTAGAACTCTGCCTGGTTTGGTGCCTGGGGATGTGACTGGAGGGAGGAGCATTCTGGGCTCCTGACACAGGCTGGTTCGTTGTGCTGGCTCCCGTGGTCCCCGACAGGGTGCTCTGGCGTGGGCGGCCCCCTGTGTACGGGCCCAGCCTGCCTTGGAGCCCTGTGGGTCACTTGGGGCCCTGCTTGTTGCTGCTGCGATGCAGAGTGCCCCTAATCTGGAGCACAGATCGGCAACATCGTCTCCTCTCCCCAACACTGGGGGTGATGCCAAAAGCCCCTTGCTGATGGGGGCCGGCATTGTGGTGCCAGTTGTGGGGCCGGGGTGCTGTCTGTTGGCCCCAGCATGGGACATAGAGCCGGGCTGCTGGGAAGCCGCTGTCGAGCCAGAGGTAGCGGCAGTGGGCTGGCAAGTGCAGGAAGATGGCTTGTTGAACGGTGAAGCTCTTTTGCACCTAATCAATCTCTGGGCAGGTGATGAGGGGGTCTTGGTGGCAAGGCTGGTGTGGTCCGTGCTGACCACAAAGGCGGTGTTGCTAGGAGGAGAGCTCAGGACGCCCCCGTCCTGGCTGGCAGCCTGGCTGGAAGTTCCGCCGTCTGATCTGGACCTCTGCTTGGTCTGGTGCCTGGGGATGTGACTGGAGCGAGGAGCACTCGGGGCTCCCAACACAGGCTGGTTCATTGTGCTGGCTCCCGTGGTTCCTGACAGCGTTCTCTGGCGTGGCAGCCCCCTGTGTTCAGGCCCAGGCTTGCTCTGGAGCCCTGCGGGCCACTTGGGGCCCTGCTCGTTGCTGCTGCGATGTAGAGTGCCCCAAATCTGGAGCATAGATCGGCAACATCATCTCTTCTCCCCAAAACTGGGGGTGCTGCTCAAAGCCCCATGCTTATGGGGGCCGGCATTGTGGGGCCAGTTGTGGGGCCAGGGTGCTGGCTGTTGGGGCCAGCATGGGACACAGTGCCGGGCTGCTGGGGGGCCCTTGTTAATCCAGGGGCCAGGGCATTGGGCTGGGATGTGCAGGAAGATGTCTTTTTGCACAGTGAAGCTCTTTTGCACCTAATCAATCTCTGGCCAGGGGATGAGGGGGTCTTGGTGGCTTGGCTGGTGTGGGCCGAGCTGACCACAAAGGCGGTACTGCTAGGAGGAGAGGCCAGGACGCCCCGTCCACGCTGGCAGCCTTGCTGGAAGTGCCGCCGTCTGATCTGCACCTCTGCTTGGTCTGGTGCCTGAGGATGTGACTTAGGGAGGAGCCCTTGGGGCTCCTGACACAGGCTGGTTCGTTGTGCTGGCTCCCCCCCGACAGGGTGCTCTGGTGTTCGGGCCCAGGCTTGCCCTGGAGCCCTTTGGTCCACTTGTGGCCCTGTTCGTTGCTGCTGCGATGCAGAGTGCCCCTAATCTGGAGCACTGATCGACAACATCATCTCTTCTCACCAAAACTGAGGGTGCTGCTGAAAGCCCCATGCTGATGGGGGCCGGCATTGTGGTGCCAGTTGTGGGTCCAGGGTGTTGGCTGATGGCCCCAGCATGGGACACAGTGCTGGGCAGATGGGTGCTGCTGTCAAGCCAGGGGCTGCGGCAGTGGGTTGCGATGTGCAGGAAGATGGCTTGTTGCACGGTGAAGCTCTTTTGCACCTAATCAGTCTCTGGGCAGGGGATGAGGGGGTCTTGGTTGCAAGGCTGGTGTGGGCCATGCTGACACAAGTGGTG
The DNA here is from genome assembly GCF_030435805.1 of Mustela lutreola. NCBI lineage: Eukaryota > Metazoa > Chordata > Mammalia > Carnivora > Mustelidae > Mustela > Mustela lutreola. The sequence goes on along the minus strand of NC_081292.1, from coordinate 55,532,216 downwards.
CTGCTAGGAGGAGAAGCCAGGACGCCCTCGGTCCCGCTGGCAGCCTTGCTGGAAGTGCTGCCGTCTGATCTGGACCTCTACTTGGTCTGGTGCCTGGGGATGTGACTGGAGGGAGGAGCATTCTGGGCTCCTGACACAGGCTGGTTCGTTGTGCTGGCTCCGGTGGTCCCCGACAGGGTGCTCTGGCATGGGCGGCCTCCTGTGTTCAGGCCCAGGCTTGCCTTGGAGCCCTGCGGTCCACTTGGGGCCCTGCGTGTTGCTGCTGTGATGCAGAGTGGCCCTAATATGGAGCACAGATTGGCAACATCATCTCCTCTCCCCAACATGGGGGTGCTGCCAAAAGCCCCTTGCTGATGGGGGCCGGGATTGTGGTGCCATTTGGGGGGCCGGGTGCTGGCTGTTGGGGCCAGCATGGGACACAGTGCCGGGCAGCTGAGTGCCGCTGTCGAGCCAGGGGCTGCGGCAGTGGGCTAGGATGCGCAGGCAAATGGCTTGTTGCACGGTGAAGCTCTTTTGCACCTAATCAATCTCTGGGCACGGGATGAGGGGGTCTTGGTGGCAAGGCTGATGTGGGCCATGCTGACTACAAAGGTGGTGCTGCTAGGAGGAGAAGCCAGGATGCCCCCGTTCCCGTGGGGGCCTTGCTGGAAGTGCCACCGTCTGATCCGATCTCTGCTTGGTCTGGTGCCTGGGGATGTGACTGGAGCGAGGAGCAGTCGGGGCTCCCGAGATAAGCTGGTTCGTTGTGCTGGCTCCCGTGGTCCCCGACAGGGTGCTCTGGCGTGGGCAGCCCCCTGTGTTCGGGCCCAGGCTTGCCTTGGAGCCTGCGGGCCACTTGAGGCCCTGCTCATTGCTGCTGCGATGCAGAGTGCCCCTAATCTGGAGCACAGATGGGCAACATCATCTCTTCTCCCCAAAATTGTGGGTTCTGCCTAAATCCGCATACTAATGGGGGCCGGCATTGTGGTGCCAGTTGGGGTGCCGGAATGCTGGCTGTGGGGCCCAGCTTGGGACACAGTGCCGGGCAGCAGGGGTGCCGCTGTCAAGACAGGGGCTGCGGCAGTGGGCTGGAATGTGCAAGAAGATGGCTTGTTGCACGGTGAAGCTCTTTTGCACCTAATCAATCTCTGGCCAGGGGATGAGGGGGTCTTGGTGGCAAGGCTGGTGTGGGCCGTGCAGACCACAAAGGCGGTGCTGCTAGGAGGAGATGCCAGGATGCCCCGTCCCCGCTGGCAGCCTTGAAGTTAGTGCCGCCGTCTGATCTGGTCCTCTGCTTGTTCTGGTGCCTGGGGATTTTACTGGAGGGAGGAGCAGTCGGGGCTCCTGACACAGGCTGGTTCGTTGTGCTGGCTCCCATGGTCCCCGACAGTGTGCTCTGGCGTGGGCGGGCCCCTGAGTTCGGGCCCAGGCTTGCTCTAGAGCCCTGGGGGCCACTTGTGGCCCTGCTTGTTGCTGCTGCGATGCAGAGTGCCCCAAATCTGGAGCACAGATCGGCAACATCATCTCTTCTCCCCAAAACTGGGGGTGCTGCCGAAAGTCCCATGCTGATGGGGGCCAGCATTGTAGTGCCAGTTGTGGGTCCAGGGTTTTGGCTGTTGGCCCCAGCATGGGACACAGTGCCGGGCAGATGGGTGCGAGGTCAAGCCAGGGGCAACGGCAGTGGGCTGGGATGTGCAGGAAGATGGCTTGTTGCACGGTGAAGCTCTTTTGCACCTAATCAATCTCTGGGCATGGGATGAGGGGGTCTTGGTGGCAAGGCTGGTGTGGGCCGTGCTGACCACAAAGGCGGTCCTGCTAGGAGGAGAGGCCAGGATGCCCCCATTCCCGCGGGCAGCCTTGCTGGAAGTGCCGCCATCTGATCCGGACCTCTGCTTGGTCTGGTGCCTGGGCTTGTGACTGGAGCGAGGAGCACTCGGGGCTCCCGACACAGGCTGGTTCGTTGTTCTGGCTCCCGTGGTCCCCGACAGGGTGCTCTGGCGTGGGCAGCCCCCTGTGTTCGGGCGTAGGCTTGCCCTGGAGCCCTGCGGGCCACTTGTGGCCCTGCTCCTTGCTGCTGCGAGGCAGAGTGCCCCAAATCTGGAGCATAGATCGGCAACATCATCTCTTCTCCCCAAAACTGGGGTTTTGCCGAAAGCCCCATGCTGATGGGGGCCGGCATTGTGGTGCCCGTTGTGGGCCCGGGGTGCTGGCTGTTGGGCCTAGCCAGGGACACAGTACCGGGAAGCTGGGTGCCGCTGTCAAGTCAGGTGCTGCGGCAGTGGGCTGGGATGTGCAGGATGATGGCTTGTTGCACGGTGAAGCTCTTTTGCACCTAATCAATCTCTGGGCAGGGGATGAGGGGTTCTTGGTGGCAAGGCTGATGTGGGCTGTGCTGACCACAAAGGCGGTGCTGCTAGGAGGAGAGGCCAGGACTGCCCCGTCCCCACTGGCAGCCTTGCTGGAAGCGCCTCCGTCCGCTCTAGAACTCTGCTTGCTCTGGTGCCTGGGGATGTGACTGGATGGAGGAGCACTCGGGGCCCCCGACACATGCTGGTTTGTTGTGCTGGCTCCCGTGGTCCCTGACAGAGTGCTCTGGCGTGGCAGCCCCCTGTGTTCAGGCCCAGGCTTGCTCTGGAACCCTGCGGGCCACTTGTGTCCCTGCTTGTTGCTGCTGCGATGTAGAGTGCCCCAAATCTGGAGCACATTGGCAACATCATCTCTTCTCCCCACAACTGGGGCTGCAGCGGAAAGCCCCATGCTTATGGGGGCCGGCATTGTGGGGCCAGTTGTGTGGCCAGGGTGTTGGCTGTTGGGCCCAGCATGGGACAAGTGCCGGGCAGCTGGGTGTCGCCTGTCAAGCCAGTGGCCAGGGCAGTGGGCTGGGATGTGCAGGAAATGGCTTTTTGCACGGTGAAGCTCTTTTGCACCTAATCAATCTCTGGCCAGGGGATGAGGTGTTCTTGGTGGCATGGCTGGTGTGGGCCCTGCTGACCACAGGCGGTGCTGCTAGGAGGAGAGGCCAGGTCGCCCCCGTCCCCGCTGGCAGCCTTGCTGGAAGTGCCGCCGTCTGATCTGGACCTCTGCTTGGTCTGGTGCCTGAGGATGTGACTTAGGGAGGAGCCTTCGGGGCTCCTGAGACAGGCTGGTTTGTTGTGCTGGCTCGCCCCCGACAGGGTGCTCTGGTGTGGGCGGCCCCCTGTGTTCAGGCCCAGGCTTGCCCTGGAGTCCTGTGGTCCACTTGTGGCCCTGCTCGTTGCTGCTGCGATGCAGAGTGCCCCAAATCTGGAGCACTGATCGACAATATCATCTCTTCTCACCAAAACTGGGGGTGCTGCCGAAAGCCCCATGCTGATGGGGGCCGGCATTGTGGTGCCAGTTGTGGGTCCAGGGTGTTGGCTGTTGGCCCCAGCAAGGGACACAGTGCCAGGCAGATGGGTGCTGCTGTCAAGCCAGGGGCCGTGGCAGTGGGCTGGGATGTGCAGGAAGATGGCTTGTTGCACGGTGAAGCTCTTTTGCACCTAATCAATCTCTGGGCAGGGGATGAGGGGTCTTGGTGGCAAGGCTGGTGTGGGCCGTGCTGACCACAAAGCGGTGCTGCTAGGAGGAGAGGCCAGGATGCCCCCGTCCCCGCGGGCAGTCTTGCTGGAAGTGCCGCCGCTTGATCTGGACCTCTGCTTGGTCTGGTGCCTGGGGATGTGACTGGAGGGAGGAGCAGTCTGGGCTCCTGACACAGTCTGGTTCGTTGTGCTGGCTCCTGTCGTCCCTGACAGGGTGCTATGTCTTGGGCGGCCCCATGTGTTCAGGCCCAGGATTGCCCTGGAGCCCTGCATGCCACTTGGGGCCCTGCTCATTGCTGCTGCGATGCATAGTGCCGCAAATCTTGAGCACAGATCGGCAACATCATCTCTTCTCCCCAAAACTGGGGGTGTGGCGTAAGCCCCATATTGATGGGTGACGGCATTGTGGTGCCAGTTGTGGGGCCAGGGTGCTGGCTGTTGGGCCAGGCATGGGACACAGCGCCAGGCACCTGAGGGACCGCTGTGAAGCCAGGGGCCGGGGAAGTGGGCTGGAATGAGCAGGAAGATGGCTTGTTGCACGGTGAAGCTGTTTTGCACCTAATCAATCTCTGGGTAGGGGATGAGGGGGTCTTGGTGGCAAGGCTGGTGTGGGCCGTGCTGACCACAAAGGCGGTGTTGCTAGGAGGAGAGCTCAGGACGCCCCCGTCCCCGCTGGCAGCCTGGCTGGAGTTCCGCCGTCTGATCTGGACCTCTGCTTGGTCTGGTGCCTGGGGATGTGACTGGAGTGAGGAGCACTCGGGGCTCCCGACACAGGCTGGTTCATTGTGCTGGCTCCCGTGGTCCCTGACAGAGTGCTCTGGGGTGGCAGCCCCCTGTGTTCAGGCCCAGGCTTGCTCTGGAGCCCTGCGGGCCACTTGGGCCCCTGCTCGTTGCTGCTGCGATGTAGAGTGCCCCAAATCTGGAGCATAGAACGGCAACATCATCTCTTCTCCCCAAAACTGGGGGTGCTGCTCAAAGCTCCATGCTTATGGGGGCCGGCATTGTGGGGCCAGTTGTGGGCCAGGGTGCTGGCTGTTGGGGCCAGCATGGGACACAGTGCCGGGCTGCTGGGGGGCCCTTGTTAATCCAGGGGCCAGGGCATTGGGCTGGGATGTGCAGGAAGATGGCTTTTTGCACAGTGACGCTCTTTTGCACCTAATCAATCTCTGGCCAGGGGATGAGGGGGTCTTGGTGGCTTGGCTGGTGTGGGCCGAGCTGACCACAAAGGCGGTGCTGCTAGGAGGAGAGGCCAGGACGCCCCGTTCCCGCTTGCAGCCTTGCTGGAAGTGCCGCCGTCTGATCTGGACCTCTGGTTGGTCTGGTGCCTGAGGATGTGACTTAGGGAGGAGCCCTCGGGGCTCCTGACACAGGCTGGTTCATTGTGCTGGCTCCCCCCCGACAGGGTGCTCTGGTGTTCGGGCCCAGGCTTGCCCTGGAGCCCTTTGGTCCACTTGTGGCCCTGCTGGTTGCTCCTGCGATGCAGAGTGCCCCAAATCTGGAGCACTGATCGACAACATCATCTCTTCTCACCAAAATTGAAGGTGCTGGTGAAAGCCCCAAGCTGATGGGGGCCGGCATTGTGGTGCCAGTTGTGGGTCCAGGGTGTTGGCTGATAGCCCCAGAATGGGACACAGTGCCGGGCAGATGGGTGCTGCTGTCAAGCCAGGGGCTGCGGCAGTGGGTTGCGATGTGCAGGAAGATGGCTTGTTGCTCGGTGAAGCTCTTTTGCACCTAATCAGTCTCTGGGCAGGGGATGAGGGGGTCTTGGTTGCAAGGCTGGTGTGGGCCATGCTGACCGCAAAGCGGTGCTGCTAGGAGGAGAGGCCAGGATGCCCTCGGTCCTGCTGGCAGCCTTGCTGGAAGTGCTGCCGTCTGATCTGGACCTCTACTTGGTCTGGTGCCTGGGGATGTGACTGGAGGGAGGAGCATTCTGGGCTCCTGACACAGGCTGGTTCGTTGTGCTGGCTCCGGTGGTCCCCGACAGGGTGCTCTGGCATGGGCGGCCTCCTGTGTTCAGGCCCAGGCTTGCCTTGGAGCCCTGCGGGCCACTTGGGGCCCTGCGTGTTGGTGCTGCGATGCAGAGTGGCCCTAATCTGGAGCACAGATTGGCAACATCATCTCCTCTCCCCAACTATGGGGGTGCTTCCAAAAGCCCCTTGCTGATGCGGGCCGGCATTGTGGTGCCAGTTGGGGGGCCGGGTGTTGGCTGTTGGGGCCAGCATGGGACACAGTGTCGGGCCAGTGAGTGCCGCTGTCGAGCCAGGTGCTGCGACAGTGGGCTGGGATGTGCAGTAAGATGGCTTGTTGCACGGTGAAGCTCTTTTGCACCTAATCAATCTCTGGCCAGGGGATGAGGGGGTCTTGGTGGCTTAGCTGGTGTGGGCCGAGCTGACCACAAAGGCGGTGCTGCTAGGAGGAGAGGCCAGGACTGCCCCGTACCCACTGGCAGCCTTGCTGGAAGTGCCTCTGTCCGTTTTAGAACTCTGCCTGGTTTGGTGCCTGGGGATGTGACTGGAGGGAGGAGCATTCTGGGCTCCTGACACAGGCTGGTTCGTTGTGCTGGCTCCCGTGGTCCCCGACAGGGTGCTCTGGCGTGGGCGGCCCCCTGTGTACGGGCCCAGCCTGCCTTGGAGCCCTGTGGGTCACTTGGGGCCCTGCTTGTTGCTGCTGCGATGCAGAGTGCCCCTAATCTGGAGCACAGATCGGCAACATCGTCTCCTCTCCCCAACACTGGGGGTGATGCCAAAAGCCCCTTGCTGATGGGGGCCGGCATTGTGGTGCCAGTTGTGGGGCCGGGGTGCTGTCTGTTGGCCCCAGCATGGGACATAGAGCCGGGCTGCTGGGAAGCCGCTGTCGAGCCAGAGGTAGCGGCAGTGGGCTGGCAAGTGCAGGAAGATGGCTTGTTGAACGGTGAAGCTCTTTTGCACCTAATCAATCTCTGGGCAGGTGATGAGGGGGTCTTGGTGGCAAGGCTGGTGTGGTCCGTGCTGACCACAAAGGCGGTGTTGCTAGGAGGAGAGCTCAGGACGCCCCCGTCCTGGCTGGCAGCCTGGCTGGAAGTTCCGCCGTCTGATCTGGACCTCTGCTTGGTCTGGTGCCTGGGGATGTGACTGGAGCGAGGAGCACTCGGGGCTCCCAACACAGGCTGGTTCATTGTGCTGGCTCCCGTGGTTCCTGACAGCGTTCTCTGGCGTGGCAGCCCCCTGTGTTCAGGCCCAGGCTTGCTCTGGAGCCCTGCGGGCCACTTGGGGCCCTGCTCGTTGCTGCTGCGATGTAGAGTGCCCCAAATCTGGAGCATAGATCGGCAACATCATCTCTTCTCCCCAAAACTGGGGGTGCTGCTCAAAGCCCCATGCTTATGGGGGCCGGCATTGTGGGGCCAGTTGTGGGGCCAGGGTGCTGGCTGTTGGGGCCAGCATGGGACACAGTGCCGGGCTGCTGGGGGGCCCTTGTTAATCCAGGGGCCAGGGCATTGGGCTGGGATGTGCAGGAAGATGTCTTTTTGCACAGTGAAGCTCTTTTGCACCTAATCAATCTCTGGCCAGGGGATGAGGGGGTCTTGGTGGCTTGGCTGGTGTGGGCCGAGCTGACCACAAAGGCGGTACTGCTAGGAGGAGAGGCCAGGACGCCCCGTCCACGCTGGCAGCCTTGCTGGAAGTGCCGCCGTCTGATCTGCACCTCTGCTTGGTCTGGTGCCTGAGGATGTGACTTAGGGAGGAGCCCTTGGGGCTCCTGACACAGGCTGGTTCGTTGTGCTGGCTCCCCCCCGACAGGGTGCTCTGGTGTTCGGGCCCAGGCTTGCCCTGGAGCCCTTTGGTCCACTTGTGGCCCTGTTCGTTGCTGCTGCGATGCAGAGTGCCCCTAATCTGGAGCACTGATCGACAACATCATCTCTTCTCACCAAAACTGAGGGTGCTGCTGAAAGCCCCATGCTGATGGGGGCCGGCATTGTGGTGCCAGTTGTGGGTCCAGGGTGTTGGCTGATGGCCCCAGCATGGGACACAGTGCTGGGCAGATGGGTGCTGCTGTCAAGCCAGGGGCTGCGGCAGTGGGTTGCGATGTGCAGGAAGATGGCTTGTTGCACGGTGAAGCTCTTTTGCACCTAATCAGTCTCTGGGCAGGGGATGAGGGGGTCTTGGTTGCAAGGCTGGTGTGGGCCATGCTGACACAAGTGGTGCTGCTAGGAGGAGAAGCCAGGACGCCCTCGGTCCCGCTGGCAGCCTTGCTGGAAGTGCTGCCGTCTGATCTGGACCTCTACTTGGTCTGGTGCCTGGGGATGTGACTGGAGGGAGGAGCATTCTGGGCTCCTGACACAGGCTGGTTCGTTGTGCTGGCTCCGGTGGTCCCCGACAGGGTGCTCTGGCATGGGCGGCCTCCTGTGTTCAGGCCCAGGCTTGCCTTGGAGCCCTGCGGTCCACTTGGGGCCCTGCGTGTTGCTGCTGTGATGCAGAGTGGCCCTAATATGGAGCACAGATTGGCAACATCATCTCCTCTCCCCAACATGGGGGTGCTGCCAAAAGCCCCTTGCTGATGGGGGCCGGGATTGTGGTGCCATTTGGGGGGCCGGGTGCTGGCTGTTGGGGCCAGCATGGGACACAGTGCCGGGCAGCTGAGTGCCGCTGTCGAGCCAGGGGCTGCGGCAGTGGGCTAGGATGCGCAGGCAAATGGCTTGTTGCACGGTGAAGCTCTTTTGCACCTAATCAATCTCTGGGCACGGGATGAGGGGGTCTTGGTGGCAAGGCTGATGTGGGCCATGCTGACTACAAAGGTGGTGCTGCTAGGAGGAGAAGCCAGGATGCCCCCGTTCCCGTGGGGGCCTTGCTGGAAGTGCCACCGTCTGATCCGATCTCTGCTTGGTCTGGTGCCTGGGGATGTGACTGGAGCGAGGAGCAGTCGGGGCTCCCGAGATAAGCTGGTTCGTTGTGCTGGCTCCCGTGGTCCCCGACAGGGTGCTCTGGCGTGGGCAGCCCCCTGTGTTCGGGCCCAGGCTTGCCTTGGAGCCTGCGGGCCACTTGAGGCCCTGCTCATTGCTGCTGCGATGCAGAGTGCCCCTAATCTGGAGCACAGATGGGCAACATCATCTCTTCTCCCCAAAATTGTGGGTTCTGCCTAAATCCGCATACTAATGGGGGCCGGCATTGTGGTGCCAGTTGGGGTGCCGGAATGCTGGCTGTGGGGCCCAGCTTGGGACACAGTGCCGGGCAGCAGGGGTGCCGCTGTCAAGACAGGGGCTGCGGCAGTGGGCTGGAATGTGCAAGAAGATGGCTTGTTGCACGGTGAAGCTCTTTTGCACCTAATCAATCTCTGGCCAGGGGATGAGGGGGTCTTGGTGGCAAGGCTGGTGTGGGCCGTGCAGACCACAAAGGCGGTGCTGCTAGGAGGAGATGCCAGGATGCCCCGTCCCCGCTGGCAGCCTTGAAGTTAGTGCCGCCGTCTGATCTGGTCCTCTGCTTGTTCTGGTGCCTGGGGATTTTACTGGAGGGAGGAGCAGTCGGGGCTCCTGACACAGGCTGGTTCGTTGTGCTGGCTCCCATGGTCCCCGACAGTGTGCTCTGGCGTGGGCGGGCCCCTGAGTTCGGGCCCAGGCTTGCTCTAGAGCCCTGGGGGCCACTTGTGGCCCTGCTTGTTGCTGCTGCGATGCAGAGTGCCCCAAATCTGGAGCACAGATCGGCAACATCATCTCTTCTCCCCAAAACTGGGGGTGCTGCCGAAAGTCCCATGCTGATGGGGGCCAGCATTGTAGTGCCAGTTGTGGGTCCAGGGTTTTGGCTGTTGGCCCCAGCATGGGACACAGTGCCGGGCAGATGGGTGCGAGGTCAAGCCAGGGGCAACGGCAGTGGGCTGGGATGTGCAGGAAGATGGCTTGTTGCACGGTGAAGCTCTTTTGCACCTAATCAATCTCTGGGCATGGGATGAGGGGGTCTTGGTGGCAAGGCTGGTGTGGGCCGTGCTGACCACAAAGGCGGTCCTGCTAGGAGGAGAGGCCAGGATGCCCCCATTCCCGCGGGCAGCCTTGCTGGAAGTGCCGCCATCTGATCCGGACCTCTGCTTGGTCTGGTGCCTGGGCTTGTGACTGGAGCGAGGAGCACTCGGGGCTCCCGACACAGGCTGGTTCGTTGTTCTGGCTCCCGTGGTCCCCGACAGGGTGCTCTGGCGTGGGCAGCCCCCTGTGTTCGGGCGTAGGCTTGCCCTGGAGCCCTGCGGGCCACTTGTGGCCCTGCTCCTTGCTGCTGCGAGGCAGAGTGCCCCAAATCTGGAGCATAGATCGGCAACATCATCTCTTCTCCCCAAAACTGGGGTTTTGCCGAAAGCCCCATGCTGATGGGGGCCGGCATTGTGGTGCCCGTTGTGGGCCCGGGGTGCTGGCTGTTGGGCCTAGCCAGGGACACAGTACCGGGAAGCTGGGTGCCGCTGTCAAGTCAGGTGCTGCGGCAGTGGGCTGGGATGTGCAGGATGATGGCTTGTTGCACGGTGAAGCTCTTTTGCACCTAATCAATCTCTGGGCAGGGGATGAGGGGTTCTTGGTGGCAAGGCTGATGTGGGCTGTGCTGACCACAAAGGCGGTGCTGCTAGGAGGAGAGGCCAGGACTGCCCCGTCCCCACTGGCAGCCTTGCTGGAAGCGCCTCCGTCCGCTCTAGAACTCTGCTTGCTCTGGTGCCTGGGGATGTGACTGGATGGAGGAGCACTCGGGGCCCCCGACACATGCTGGTTTGTTGTGCTGGCTCCCGTGGTCCCTGACAGAGTGCTCTGGCGTGGCAGCCCCCTGTGTTCAGGCCCAGGCTTGCTCTGGAACCCTGCGGGCCACTTGTGTCCCTGCTTGTTGCTGCTGCGATGTAGAGTGCCCCAAATCTGGAGCACATTGGCAACATCATCTCTTCTCCCCACAACTGGGGCTGCAGCGGAAAGCCCCATGCTTATGGGGGCCGGCATTGTGGGGCCAGTTGTGTGGCCAGGGTGTTGGCTGTTGGGCCCAGCATGGGACAAGTGCCGGGCAGCTGGGTGTCGCCTGTCAAGCCAGTGGCCAGGGCAGTGGGCTGGGATGTGCAGGAAATGGCTTTTTGCACGGTGAAGCTCTTTTGCACCTAATCAATCTCTGGCCAGGGGATGAGGTGTTCTTGGTGGCATGGCTGGTGTGGGCCCTGCTGACCACAGGCGGTGCTGCTAGGAGGAGAGGCCAGGTCGCCCCCGTCCCCGCTGGCAGCCTTGCTGGAAGTGCCGCCGTCTGATCTGGACCTCTGCTTGGTCTGGTGCCTGAGGATGTGACTTAGGGAGGAGCCTTCGGGGCTCCTGAGACAGGCTGGTTTGTTGTGCTGGCTCGCCCCCGACAGGGTGCTCTGGTGTGGGCGGCCCCCTGTGTTCAGGCCCAGGCTTGCCCTGGAGTCCTGTGGTCCACTTGTGGCCCTGCTCGTTGCTGCTGCGATGCAGAGTGCCCCAAATCTGGAGCACTGATCGACAATATCATCTCTTCTCACCAAAACTGGGGGTGCTGCCGAAAGCCCCATGCTGATGGGGGCCGGCATTGTGGTGCCAGTTGTGGGTCCAGGGTGTTGGCTGTTGGCCCCAGCAAGGGACACAGTGCCAGGCAGATGGGTGCTGCTGTCAAGCCAGGGGCCGTGGCAGTGGGCTGGGATGTGCAGGAAGATGGCTTGTTGCACGGTGAAGCTCTTTTGCACCTAATCAATCTCTGGGCAGGGGATGAGGGGTCTTGGTGGCAAGGCTGGTGTGGGCCGTGCTGACCACAAAGCGGTGCTGCTAGGAGGAGAGGCCAGGATGCCCCCGTCCCCGCGGGCAGTCTTGCTGGAAGTGCCGCCGCTTGATCTGGACCTCTGCTTGGTCTGGTGCCTGGGGATGTGACTGGAGGGAGGAGCAGTCTGGGCTCCTGACACAGTCTGGTTCGTTGTGCTGGCTCCTGTCGTCCCTGACAGGGTGCTATGTCTTGGGCGGCCCCATGTGTTCAGGCCCAGGATTGCCCTGGAGCCCTGCATGCCACTTGGGGCCCTGCTCATTGCTGCTGCGATGCATAGTGCCGCAAATCTTGAGCACAGATCGGCAACATCATCTCTTCTCCCCAAAACTGGGGGTGTGGCGTAAGCCCCATATTGATGGGTGACGGCATTGTGGTGCCAGTTGTGGGGCCAGGGTGCTGGCTGTTGGGCCAGGCATGGGACACAGCGCCAGGCACCTGAGGGACCGCTGTGAAGCCAGGGGCCGGGGAAGTGGGCTGGAATGAGCAGGAAGATGGCTTGTTGCACGGTGAAGCTGTTTTGCACCTAATCAATCTCTGGGTAGGGGATGAGGGGGTCTTGGTGCCAAGTCTGGTGTGGGCCATGCTGACCACAAAGCGGTGCTGCTAGGAGGAGAGGCCAGGATGCCCCCATCCCCGCGGGCAGTCTTGCTGGAAGTGCTGCCGCTTGATCTGGACCTCTGCTTGGTCTGGTGCCTGGGGATGTGACTGGAGGGAGGAGCAGTCGGGGCTCCCGACACAGGCTGGTTCGTTGTGCTGGCTCCCGTGGTCCCCGACAGGTGCTCTGGCATTGGCGGCCCCCTGTGTTCGGGCCCAGGCTTGCCCTCCAGCCCTGCGGGCCACTTGAGGCCCTGCTCGTTGCTGCTGCGATGTAAAGTTCCCCTAATCTGGAGCACAGATCGGCAACATCATCTCTTCTCCCCAAAACTGGGGGTGCTGCCGAAAGCCCCATGCTGATGGGGGCCGGCATTGTGGTGCCAGTTGTGGGGCCGGGGAGTTGGCTGTTTGGCCCAGCGTGGGACACAGAGCCGGGCAGCGGGGGTGCCGCTGTCAAGCCAGGGGCCGCGGCAGTGGGCTGGGATGTGCAAGAAGATGGCTTGTTGCACGGGAAGCTCTTTTGCACCTAATCAATCTCTGGCCAGGGAATGAGGGGGTCTTGTTGGCATGGCTGGTGTGGGCCGTGCTGACCACAAAGGCGATGCTGCTAGGAGGAGAGGCCAGGATGCCCCCGTCCCCGTGGGCAGTCTTGCTGGAAGTGCTGCCGCCTGATCTGGACCTCTGCTTGGTCTGGTGCCTGGGGATGTGACTGGAGGGAGGAGCACTCGTGGCTCCCGACACAGGTTGGTTCGTTGTGCTGGCTCCCGTCGTCCCCGACAGGGTGCTCTGGCGTGGGCGGCCTCCTGTGTTCAGTCCCAGGCTTGCCTTGGAGCCCTGCGGGCCACTTGGGGCCCTGCTTGTTGCTGCTGCGATGCAGAGTGCCCCTAATCTGGAGCACAGATCGGCAACATCATCTCCCCTCCCCAAAACTGTGGGTGCTGCCGAAAGCCCCTTGCTGATGGGGGACGGCATTGTGGTGTCAGTTGGGGTGCCGGGTGCTGGCTGTTGGGCCCAGCATGGGACACAGTGCTGGGCAACTGGGGGGCCACTGTCAAGCCAGGGGCAGTAGCTGCGCTAGGGGCGAGTACAGCAGAGGAGGTAACCGAGCCTGGCTGGGCACTGGCATGGGTCCCCGGGGAGGCAGATGGGGGTAAGGGAACCACATAACCTACCTGGGTGCCACTGCCCAAAGACAGCTGGACTACTGCCGTGCTCAGGGCCTGGAGTGGGTCTGGAGCCTGAGCTGCCGGCTGTCCATGCGCGGGAGAGATTTGAAGGGTGCTGGCTCCGTGCCACTGCCCACCAACAGCCCTGAGTGGGGCCTGGGCAGTGGATCCTGGGTTGCTCCTACCTCCAGACAGTGCAGGCAGCCCTGGGGGGACTGTGACTGAAGTTGTGATGTCCCCGGATGGCATCGAGAGGGCCTGGGTAGAGGGCCTTGGGTGAGACCCCAAGAGGAGAGGCTGGGAAGAACAGGAGCAGTCCCTGGAGGTGACCTGGGAGTCAGAGGCTGGCAGGGGAGCAGCCACTCTAGCAGGCAGGGCCAAGGCACTGGATAGGCTAGTTGGGCCACAGCTGCAGGTGGCCTCTGTGTCCCCTCGAAGAGCATCTTGGATGCGCTGGAGAGCAGCTTTTTTTTCCCAGTCCAGGTCCTCAACAGTCACTTGAAACCCCGGCTCAGGGGGTGATGGCAGCCTCAGAGGCTCCCCTCGCCTGTGTGGCAGCAGAGGAAACTTGCGTTTTCGGGGCCTGGAACAGTCAGCTGGGGATGAATAGTTCCTCTGCGCTGCCTTCTGCCCCGTGGTGGTATTGGCAGCCTTTTCCGGCTGGTTCTTTTGGCAAAGTGCAGGCACTCCAGCAGGACACAAGGGGCTCTCTTGGCTGACTTTTTGGGGGGACCTCGGGGGCTGCGAGGCCTGACTTGTGGCCAGACGCCTCTTCTTCTGGACCGGGTGGGAGCCCCTGGTGGAACTGTAAGAACTGGTGATGGCATTTCGAGTGGGGCAGGAGCTCCTGTGGGAGCTGGGGTACTTCTTATTGTATGGGTCTTCTGAGCTCTCTTTCCGGGGTACGGCTCTCAGCAGAGGCCCAGGCCTGGGCACAAAGGAAGAGGGGCCTCCATGGACCCCCAGGCGCCTAAATGCCCCCTGTGGGGCCTCAGTGTCTTTAAGGTCCTTTCTGTGAGTCTCTATCTGGGCTGTCCCTTTGCCGCTCTGTCTAGGATTTCTGCACACCTGCTCTGCTGTGGAGTCACCATGGTCATTTCTGGGTGTTGAGGGCCGCAGCTCAGTGATGACCCGCTTCTGCAGCAGACAGGGGGTGACCGTGTCCACGATGGACTCGGAGCGGCAACGGCAGGACATCTGTGATCTGGCATCTGACAGCACTGACTTCAGCCGGCAGCCCCACCTGCAGGAGGAGGTAAGAAGCCCCAGAAGAAAGCGCGGGGTCGCCAGGGTCCCGGAGTACCTTCTCCAAGTTGCTAGGACGGAGCGTGGATGCCAACTTGCGGGGTACTTGGAGGACCGCCTGTGAGTGGACCCCGGGGCATGGACCGCCGGGCGAGCCCTGGCCTCCAAGAGTTGTCTGTGGCCACAGTGAGCCCGGTGGGGGCGGACCAGCCCTCCTGGCAGGTGCGGACCCTGCAGAGCCCGGGGATGGGGGGAGGGGCATGGCCTGCTCAAGGAGGTGCCCATAGAGCAGTCCGGTAAGGTCAGACGCTGAGGATAGCGAACTAGGCTCGCAGCGCTCTCCTTCAGCTGCCAAGTCACGGCTGAAGGCCTAGAGCACAATGCGGGGCCTGTTGCCAGGACACAGCTTTAGAACCTGGAACCTGAGGAGTGAGGGCGCGTGCAGGAACCCCTGTGCACGCGCACAGCTTCTGTTGGGTCACCGCCCAGTGCAAGAATCAGGCCTGCAGAGGCACCATGGGGGGGTCAACTCCCTCATTCCCAACCCTTGGGGGATTCACAGATCTCTTGGGCTTGAAGGCTGAACTGAGGAAGGGGAACGGAAGTGCAGTGGGTGCCAGCCATCTCCCCTGGCTGGGCCTGAAGCACTAAGGGACAAGAGTTGGTCCCATAGCCGCGCCCCTGCAGACCCATCAGCCGGGCATGGCAGGGCTACATGCATTTTCTCTTCCCTGGGCAAGTACCTGCATTGCCTCCTTCTCTGGGTGTCAGGCCCTTTGGTTCTGGGTGACATCTTGGATGGTGGGCTCACATGTTGTGCGACTCTGGCCTCTAGGAGACGCTCTGAAGACCTTTAGGGTTCTTTACCCATTTTGATTAATCTAGCAACAGGGTGAAGGTCCAAGTGGGCATTCCTGGTGCTCTCTGGGCTTTTCTCTCTCGCTGCTGCTGCCACTCAGAACTGAATTCTCACCACTGACTGCGGCAACTGCCGTGCCAAGTTCTTCATGTCTGTCCATCCGTATCCAGTCCTCAGAGGCACTTTAAGAAGGAGGGAGTCTTCTCCCCCCTGTTCCGTAGTTGGGGATGCTGAGACACGCACATGATTCACCGCCTGTCCCAGGTCAGCCAGCTGGTAGGCTGATGCCACCCTGAGTCCATGCTGAGAGCTGGGTCCTAGAGGCTTGCAGGCCTGGCTAGAGCTCAGGCCCTGACCTTCCCTCATCCGTATAGGTCTTAGAGCTTGTTGGACACAGGTGGAAAGGGGGAGAAGGTGCTGAGCAGTCCCCACACTGGGACTGGGGCTTGAGTGGGGCCTGTTCCCTGTAGCCTGGCCCTGACCCCGACAGCCACATTTGCAGTGTGGCCCATAGGTGGGGTGGACCCCTGTCCCCCACAGGGCCCTTTGCCACTCTCCCAGGAAGTACAGCTTGGGCTTTAAGGGTGCTCGCCTGAGCATGCAAGAAAGGTGGCCTGGGGGCTGAGGGATGACGCTGACTGCCATGGACACAGTGGCAGGTAGTTGGGAAAGATGGGGCAGCAAGCAGACAGAGAAGCAGAGAAGGGACAGCACTGCAGAAGGAGGTGGTAGGGGAGAGGAACAGAGGGGACTGACAACACACACACACACACACACATAAGCACATGCACACGCACACACAGAGAAACAGGGCAGATAGGAAAGAGGGGAGGAGCAGCGACCCAGGGATACAGTGAGGCCATCTAGATCCTGCTATTCCTCCAGGCTGCTCATCAGGTCCCCAGTGGGCAGGTCACCCCCACTGTGTCCTAGTCAGTCTCTTCCTCATCTGCATAGCAGTTTGGTGGGACCTTGTACCTGCTTGCACAAGTGGGGTGGGTGGCATCTACCGTTCCCTGTGTCCAGGGCTGGCCTAGTACCAGAGCTTTCATCTGCTCATGGCCCAACCCACACCAGGGGCACACAGAGACTTCAAGCAATGAGAGCTCCTGAGGCCACAGACATGCTTCCGGGGGCTCAGGAGGCTGAAAACTTGGCCTGGGAAGAGACTTTCTTTCCCTGGCCGTTAGCAGCTGAAAACGGTTCCCCCCAGGCCAGGAGCCAGCTGTGTTCTTGGATAGTCTGTGACCATGGAGTTGAACATGCTTTCCAATTGTTCAGTAACGGGAGTCCCAACATAACCTGGCTCACATATTTTTATATGTGGATATAGATTTTTATCTATCCGTAGAAAAAATGACAAAATTCTTTGTTTTTAGAGGTTATTTCTCATACCTGAATTCATCTCTACACCGTGGGGGGGGGCGGTGGGCGGACTCAAACTCACAACCCTGAGACCAAGCATCACACACTCCACCGAATGAGCCACCCGGGCAGCTCGTCTTTTTAGAGGTTATTTCTAAAATTCTGCCTTAAAATTTTTTAAAGATTTTATTTACATATTTGTCAGAGAGAGATGGAGAGCACAGTGGGAGGGGTTGCAGCAGACGGGGAAGCAGACTCCCCTTTGAGCAGGGAAACCAATGCGGGCCTCCATTCCAGGACCCCGGCACCATGACCTGAGGAAAGGCAGATGCTTACACACATAGACAGTCAGGGGTCCCAAAAATTCTGCCTTGAATTATCAATTTATTTATTTCTTATTAATTGCATTAATTATTATTAATTTTTATTTCATTATTTTTCCTTTATTAATTTTATTTTAAAATTAATTTATTTTATTATTTTATTTATTATTATTATTTAATATTTATTTCATTTTATTATTTATTTATTATTTAAGGACAAGCTTAGGGAGTCTGTGACACTCACCCAGGCTCCCTGTGAGCCTGCTGTCTGGGACTATAAATAGGAACATTTGCTGATAGAACTGTAGGCCAAGGCAAAAATGGCCCTCTGAACATGTATCTAGGGACCTAAAGAATCAGAAATAAAGATTGGTCACTGACTAACTAAACCTACCTTCCCAGAGCTAAAAGCAGATCCCTCTGAAAATAGAGAATTCCAACAATAAAGTGAAAACGAACAGCAAGAAAGTCAAATGACTCAAACATCAATATCAAAAAGCAAAGGCATGTCATGACTGAAACAAAGCAGAAGGCCCTTGAAAGTAGTCACTCTAAGATGGAAAAACTGATGTGACCAAAATAATTCAGAGAGGAAATAGGGTTTAAATACCGAAAAAAAATAGGTCTCAATGATTCTAAAGACCCACGTCCATTTTAAAAACTGCAGGGCCCCCCTTTCCAGCTGTCCAACCAGAACCTGGGAAGCACACACAGGTGCTGCAGTGATGGGGGAGGCACAGAGACGGATGGAGGAGGCCCCCTCACTTGGGTGTCTGGGACCCAGGAAGCCCCATAGATTCTAGAAGGAGACCTTGGCCCTGACATCCCCAGGGCACAGAGCCACAGGGCACCAGGGCCCTTGCTGGTCTGAGCTCACTGTGTTTTCTGTAGCTGAGAGTGTCTACAAATGTCCCCCAGGAGAGACTTCACCTAGGCATTTGGTAGGGCAGACTTCAAGGGACTGGTCCCCTGGACAGTGATGTGATGTGCAGGAAAGGGGAAACTCTAGGCTTCGGGATGAACAGGCTCAGTCCCACCCCTGAGCCCCGTGAGCAGCAGTGGCCCTGATGACACAGGGTGGAAACGGTCACCCTGCCCCTGCCTCCCTCCCCCGCCACACACGAAGACTCATCATGAGACCAACACAGCCAAAATGCACAGTTCATGGAGCTCCCCTTTCCTTATGGGAATCCTCTCCTTTCTAATACCTGAGCCAAACTTGAAGGTGCTTAAAATAAAAGGGAGTATGCTATGGTAAAAAAAAAAAAAAAAAAAAAAAAAAAAGTACATCCAGTATGCCAATAGCTTGTTTCCACACCTGCCTTTTAGTAAGATTTACCTAAGACACTGATTAACAATACAGATTACCGTGTCTCTGCCTTAGATCCTTAGGTCTGGGGTGGAGGCTCTTTTAATAATTTAGTAAATATTCCAGATGATTTTTCTGTGAACAGGAAGACTGGGGGAATATTATTGACAAAGTTCACAAGTTTGCTTGTCCATTGGAATCACAGAGTGAACTCCAAAAATTAAAAATTCTTCTTTCTCCTTTCAGAGATTGTGATTTGGTTAATTGTTTTGAGGTATAACCCGGGACTTCAATTTTCAGAGATCCTCCATATGATTCTAACAAATAAACAAACAAAAAAAAAATGGAGGAACTACATCATTCTTTTGGGATGGGATGCTCAAGGAAGTGTCATGAAGGAAATGCCATCCAGCTAATATCTATTGAAAACATGCCACATGATAAGCATTTTTCATATATTAAATCTTTTATATTTTAAAACAAATCTATCAGGTTAGTAAAATTATTGTCTGTATTTTATGGGCAAAAATTGAAGTCTAGAAAACATTCTCAAATTCATAGAGTTTGTTAGGTGGCTGAGCAGGGATTTAAATCTAGATTTGTCTGAGTCAGGAGCATGAGCCTTTGTCACTTTGCCAGACAACTTTCAGAGGCAGCTGAAAGTATGGAAAGGCTTGTAACTGACATAAATTGGAATGGAAGGCATTCCAAGGGAGGCACCAATGTCAGCAGAGGAAAGAAGTGTGATAAGTCAAGTTGGAAAGTTTGTCTCCAGATAATGGAGGGTCTTGAATCCATTGACTGCCTTGTTAGTCATCAGGAGATTGGTTGATTCATTCACTCATTTAACATATTGTTATTTTATAATGACATTACAAGTATAGCATACTGAATTTTTAGAAAAAACAGTTTTGGACTGAACATACAATTTAAACATTCATCTGAACTTTTGAGGTTAAAGTTGTTATGTAACACATTGAGGACCATATTACTGTCATTATAGTCAGAGTGCTGAAGAGTGCTGAAAATTTACTTTTGCTGGGAATTTAGAACAAGAGAAGCAGGAGTAGGAACATATAAATTGTCGTATTCTTACACAAAAGGATATTGTATCAAAGTAAAAAATGAAAGAACTGGAGCTATAATAGCAATCTGCATCAATCTTAAAAATAACATTGAAAAAAAAACATAGCTTGTGAAATACAAAGTTTTAAAACATAAAAAGTATTGTATTTTCATTTCTGCATGCCTATATACTAAATTTTGAAAAAATGCATGGAAATGTTAAATACCAAATTCAGAGTAGTAATACTGGGGCAGATTGTATATTCCAGGAATGATCACAATAATATCTCTCATCCTATACATTCTTATAATGCATCCCTGTCATTTCCTTCATTTAACATTAGATCGGTGCCCCTTCAACAAGAACCTAGGTGGAACTTTGTGACTATCTCAACCAATAGAATATAGTAGAAGTGATTCAATAAGTCTTTTGCAGCTAGATTGTAAAAGTGCAATGCATTCCTACCCTGCAGACGGGGGATGTTTGCTCTTTCAACCCATGCTATCATCCTATTGTAGAGAGAAGTCCAAAAGTTACTTCAAGAAACTTCATGTACCATAGGGTCCCAGCTAAGGTCTCACCCGAAAGCCAGCAGCAACCACAGATATGTGTGAACAGGACTTCAGATGATTCCAGCCTCCAGTTGTCAACTTATTTCCAGGCTTCAAGTCTTCCCAGCTGAGACCCCTGATATCATGGAACATATATAAGACAATCCCACTGAGCTCTTGCCCAAGTTTTGATACACAGAATCCATTAACATAATAAAAAATTTTTTTTAAGAAAAAACATAGTACGATTAAAAAATGCATGCATGGGTTGCTGGGGGGGAGGGGGTTTGGGAGAAGAGGGTGGGATTACGGACATTGGGGAGGGTATGTGCTTGGGTGAGTGCTGTGAAGTGTGTAAACCTGGTGATTCACAGACCTGTACCCCTGGGGATAAAAATATATGTTTATAAAAAATAAAAAATTAAAAAAAAATGCATGCATGGGTAATGTTTGTCCTTTCTAGAAAGTGAGACCCCAGAGTTTTTAAGACTAGACAAATGGTGTTAGCTTCTATCCCCAAGGAAAATGCTTCTGATATGTAATTACTTTCTGTCCAGAATCCTCCTTTTTCAATACAATTTGAGTTCTCCTGGTGGTCGAAGAGAAAATGCAGTTGGGCGTTGATAATCTAAAAACAGCTAATCTCTCTCTTCACAGGAAGGGTTTGTCATAGAATCTGTAGATAATAAGAAGGGGATTTTAGAAGCTCTGAATCCTGAATCTTTGGGGGAGAATTTTCTGGACATAGAATTACGGTCACTCTGTTGCTTATGAAGTTGCTGTCATTTTCACCAGTCATATGCACATCCACAGTCATATGACACATACTGTCACTAATAAACATGCACTAAAATATATGACAAGAAACCAAGTAACTCCATAAAATTATTTTGCCAATTATCTTTTCTATCTAAAGGAATGAAATGTCAGTGGTACAATGATTTTAATGCTTGGTAGCATATTTAGAATTCAGAAATCTGTGTGTGCATTCAATTATTCATTCATAAAATATGTTTTTAAGTATCTAGAATGTACCATGCAGTGCAGTTCACAGGATACAGAGGGAACAAAAAGATGACATTCTTTGTTCTCAATGATCTTAACAATCCAGTGGGGAAGATCTATGTGTGGCATAGATACACAACTGGCATATGTTAAATATCACTTAGTACATTAAATAGTAAATATAACAGTGAATACAGTAATGAACTCCCAATTCAGTAAGAGAAATGTATTACAATTTAACAGTTTTTTACTGAAACAAGAATATGCCAAATAGATGAATGGTTCAGATTAAACACTCCAAATTTACATTAAAATCTATGTGGGAAAACTCCATTTCTGGTAAGGGTAGAATTATAATCTAATAAGGAAATACTAGTTTATTTATGAAATGTTCTAGAAATACCAGTCTGTTAAAATTTTATAATTTTTTTAAGTTTATTTATTTATTTTTTAGTAATCTCTATACCCATTGTAGGGCTTGAACTCACAGCCCTAAGATCAAGAGTCACATGCTCTTCTGACTGAGCCAGGCAGGTGCTCCTGTTAAAATTTTATTAAAAAATGTTAAATATTGGGCGTCTAGGTGGCTAACTGGGTTAAGCTGCTGCCTTCGGCTCAGATCATGATCTCAGGGTCCTGGGATCAAGTCCCACATGGGGCTCTCTGCTCAGCAGGAAGCCTGCTTCCCTTTCTCTCTCTCTCTGCCTACTTGTGATCTCTCTCTGTCAAATAAATAAATAAAATCATTTAAAAAATGTTAATAACTATTTCAGATAACATTTTTAAAACCTGGTAGGAGAGGAGAACAAGATAAATGCAAAAACAGCAAAGGAAAGACTCATTGATATTTGATTTAATAAAGTATCTTTAAGACAAAGACAACATAGGAAAATAATATTTGTTACTTGAACAAAAAACCAAATGTTTAATATCATTGATGCAGAGGAAGTTCCAATTACTGAAAATAAAAACACTATCACGCTGGGACATCATGTTCAAGACATAGTTTTCTGGGCACAGAAAATACAATGAAGACAAAAATAGATACGATTCTATCTCTTAGGGAATGTATGAGTATCTAGCTTGTTCATTTAACACTGATCAAAAAATACAGAAATATATAGTAAATAGTAAATAGTGGAAATGAGCTTTGTTCCAAGACATTCTGACTCCAGGGTATGCATGCCTAGTCCAAAGCTGATAACAACAAGGCTGGCAAGAATCTTGGCTTGGCATGTTCTCATACTAATGGTGTATGCAAGTACAAATAATTTTTAAAGAAAAGCTAGCTGTCAGTATTATTAAAATAAAAAAAGAATCCAAATACGTCAGTGTTTTGGTCCAGCAATACTACCTTTAGAAATTTCTGCTAAAGCACCATAAATATCTCTTGGTAAGGATCTATTTATGAGGACATTTAATGTAACATTAGTCATAATAGAAAAAGACTAGAATCATTCTGAATATCTGCTAACATGGCAACCACTGCATAAATCATGAAATATACTTGTTTTGAAATATTATGTAGTTGTTAAAAAGGGATAATTACAACTAGACATTTAGTTTGACTAAGCCAACAGGGGCAGCAAAACATATAAATAGGCAAACTTCAGAAAAAAGAAATACAATAGAGAAAGACATGTGAAAAGACGCTCAACATACTTATAAGTGGGGAAAAAAAAAAGAAGTTAGGACTTTTCCTCCTAAGATTAAAAAGATTATAATGACTGATAATATCCTCTGAAGGTAAGGGTGAGGAGAAATAGATATTATTGGTTGGGATACAAATGAATATCATCTTACAATGATTTTTGCAGTATGTATCAAAATTAATAATGTGTCTCCATATCCAGTTATCTCACTTTTACGTTGTTAACCTGCAAAATTACTCACATATTTATATATAGGCCTGTTACTTGCAACACTGTTTGCAATATTAAAAATTTAGAATAACTTAAATGTTCACCAGCAGGAGAATGGGGTAATAGATCATATTTTCATTTCAGAAAAACAGCTCTGGTACAGATATAGAGATAAAAATGGAAATTGGCGAGATGATGACAAGACAAGACTAATGGATACATGTACCCATTAGGCAGTATTTTGTTAACCCTGGTGATCTCATTATGGAAAGGCCCTGAGTCCAGAAAGAACTAATAATTTTCAAAAGTAAAACAAAAAGGAAATATACATTGATTTGAATAGAAAGGAGGTGAAAAAAGGAGGAAGAAAATAAAATAACTGTGCTTCCTAATATATGGAACAAAGTGCAAAATTTGTCATAATTTCAGAAACAGTCAAATTTGAGTATGAAGCTCTCATGTACTAATGATTGGTTAAATACCTATTAGAAATGATATTAGAATGCCATTACTTGGAATCTTCTTGAGTTCAATTTATGGAACAGCTTAATCTAAGTTCAATTTAACTTCCTACATTTTATTTATCTGAGGCTTTGCAAAGATGTAGTAGAAAGCCAGCTTTCCAAGATCAAGTTTCACTGTGGATTTCAAGGGAGTAGCCACAAGGCAATCAGCCACAAAAATCTCTCAAGCTAGTTCCATAATGTCAAATGTAACAAACTCTGTAATTGAGTCTTTATCAAGCACAGAAATGAGATGACTTTCGACCTAGTATTACACCAATAAAAGCTGTCACTGGTTAGTAAGAGCAGTTAAATTAGATCAAGTACATGACCTGCGAGAGTGGGAGCATGTATAAACACACCAGCTTTATGAAGCTGAAATCCAAGCTCTGGTGTTCACAATGTTACCATAAACAGCTCCAAGCTGAAGTTAATGTGGACTGATATTTCTGTCTTGAAAGTGTTGTATTTTGATACAAGGTAATATAAGAAGATACATGCAAGTTTTTTAAACGTTCAAAAAGATTCTTATTGATCTCTAGATTTCTTGAATTCTCAGCAGGTTAAATGGAAAGACTGAGAAATAAGAAGGAAAGAAAACATAAGGGTGCTGAAGAAAATGACAAAACTGAAACAGTTGGTGCTATGGACTTAGGCTATCTCGCTACTGTGAATTGAAAATACCCTATTTCCTTCCACTTTTTAAATGCATAATTGTGAAAGCAATAATGCTTAAAATAACTTCATTATAAATTTTCCCATTATCTAATGAATATAGTCGTATTAGACTGCT
The DNA here is from genome assembly GCF_030435805.1 of Mustela lutreola. Classification (NCBI taxonomy): domain Eukaryota; kingdom Metazoa; phylum Chordata; class Mammalia; order Carnivora; family Mustelidae; genus Mustela; species Mustela lutreola. Next base: position 55,508,291 of record NC_081292.1, on the reverse strand, counting down.
AGAAGTAGATGTAGTTTTGTATACTTTTTCACAGAAGAAAAAGGAATTCCCGTCGGATGGCTTTATATTCTATAGAGAACTCTCTAACACAATGTCTTCATTCATTCTCAAAACCTCACAACCAAATTGTAGGGCGCTGGGGCATCATGGGTCCTCTAAAGATGAAGAAAGTGGCACCCAGAAAGTTCAAGTGGCTTTCTGAAATCACACAGGAACTTAAGCAGCCTGACTCTTCATGCTGTTTCTTTCTTTGAGATGAACTTACGTAACCTGAAGAAAGAAAGATGGTCTCTTAAAATGATCATATTAATTTTCTAGGGCTGCCATAACAAAGTGCAACAAACTGGCTGGTTTAAACAACAGAAATTAATTGTCTCACTGTTCTGTAGGACAAAAGTCCAAAAATGAGAGGTTGGAGAGATCGGTTGCTTCTGAGCACTGTGAGGGAAGGATCTGTTCTAGGTCTCTGTCCTTGGCGTGGAGATGGCTGCCTTCATGTTCACATTGTGTCCATCCTGTTTCTTCTCATTTTCTTCTCTTTGTGCATATCTATTCCAAATTTCTCCTTTTATTGAAAAGAAAACACCAATGATATTAGATTGGGATTCATACTAAAGGTATCATTACCTTTATAAAGACTCCATTTTCAACTAAAATTACATTCGGAGGTGCTGGGGACCTCAGTTGAAGTTACTAATTCCATACAAATATTTTGGCAAGATGCAGATCAACCCATGGCAATGACCTTTGGACTCATATTCAAGGGTGTGATAATGATTGGTCTCCTACTCGTTAGCAAGTCAGGTGCTGGGATTGAAGGTGGAATGTCTGCCTAGCTCACCTTTCTTTTAGGAGCTCTGCTTATCCAAAGAAGTCAACCCTCAGCAATTATTTCATGCCCCATGGTTAACTGCTCCACAGTCGATAGATAGTTGAGCTGAGGAGATCAGATTCTCTTGGCAATTCTCAGTTGGTGGCCCAAGAGCTGCTGGCCCATCTGAGTTAGATTATTGAATTGGAGACACATAAATACAGGTAGTGTCTGGTGTTTGCCCTACCCACTCCACGGTTGTTGGTTTTCTCCTTAAGATTCTATGGAACCCTACTATACTTTCAAAAAATTCTTCATTTTCCCTTTCCTCTCTCCTCCCCTCTTCTCCTTTCCCCCGTTCCTTCCTTCCTTTCTACCTTCTTTTGTTGTTTATGTGTGTATGTGTCTTTTGAACAAGTTCAAAATTTATTTATCTCTCTCATAACAAGAAAACTTGGTTAGAAAAGGGCAGTTTGCTAGATTTGTGGTTATCAAAATTGTTCTTAATGAACATTTCTTTCAGAATCCTAATAGAACAAATAAGCAGAATCTACTCTGATAAAAGGAGGAGCTAGGTGTCCTTCCCGGTACCCATCTCCAATTTTTGCCTTACCCTTTACCACCACCCCCACTGCAATCATCCCATCACTGAAGGATCTCTCTGGAACCCCGAGTCTTTATAAACCATGGTTTAAAAATCCATGGCAGTAGCTAGCGCCCCTCCTACCTCACCCTAGGGCTTTTCTTTTTTTTTTTTTTCTTTTTTCTCTTCTTTCTTTGTAACCAAAAATTCACAGATTTTATTAGAAAGTTATTGAGTTTGAGAAAGTGACTTTCTATCTATGAATACCCACTATCAAAACTGTAGACCTAAAAAAAAGTCAGGGAAAACCAATAAGTTTCCAAATAGATGAAAACATACCTTGGGATGAACTATACTTAGAAATCCAAGAGCATAATTTCCTCCACACTTTTTTTGTTGTTGTTGTTGCTGTTAAAAAAAATATTATTTCTTTATTTATTTGAGAGTGAGAAAGAGAAAGCAGGACGGAGGAGCAGACTCCCCACTGAGCAGAGGCCTGACTAGCAGGGCTGATCCCAGGACCCTGAGACCCTGACCAGAGCTTAAGGCGACATTTAACAGACTGAGACATGTGGGCACCCCTCCCCCACACCCCTTAAGAGACAAAGTTTTCATATTTCTGATTGTACTCCTTGTTTTCTTAAATGTCCGGGGGCTATTTATCATTTTCAACAATGTACAGTTTGATAAATGAAGGAAAGTAGATTCTAATTACAAACAATTGATCACTGTTATGAGAGGAACATTTTCTTAATATGTGAAAGAAACTTATTAATTGAGCAAGATAAGTGAATATTAACATCCTTATCTTATTTTTGTGAAGAGCAATTTAATGTAGGCTGTACTGAAATACCTGGGACACGCAGGGGAAATAAAGAAGAAGAATAACGTGATCTCCTTAACAGGGCCTGGTTTTAGTTCTAAAATATCAAATATTTGTATTGAATAAGGAACCTTTTCTTTCTGAATGAAATGTGAGTGTGGGGTTGTGTGTGGAAGTGGAATTAGGGTCTGACTGTGGTCTAGGAAAGATACATTAAGTGGGACATAATCAGCATTTCAGAAGAACTAATTATCTGCAGATGATCCTGACTTGCTCCAGGGCCCTTATTTTTCATATGAATATGTCATGATGTTCCATCTTTAATTAAAGATAAATAAATAACAGGAATCGGGAACCCTGAACTGCTTTTCACCATCTAAATGAGCTTACTGTTCCTTAGATTCCTTGTCAGTCAAATAAAGGGTGTAAATTTTAATGTTTTATATTCTACTGATTTTAGAAAATGCATGCTACAAGCCAGCTTCTGGTTAGGATGTCACACTGCACAACTCCAGGTGGCAATCCCCACGTAGAGTACACAGCAGCCTGGATCTGATGAGTCAATATTTTAATCACTTCTATCTTGCTCTCATTGCAATTAATTAGTATCATGGCCAGATTTTACTAAGCATACCAAGTTTAATTTATAGACACATAAATCACTGACAAAGTCCTTTGGCATTTCAATGTAAGAGATACTAAGCTTTCTCAAGACATCTTTTGATGTCATTCCCATTTTGGAAAATGAATTAGCCAAGAATTTTAATTAAAAAAAGGAAAAGCATGCGAACTGAGGAAAATCATATTCTAACAATAATCCATTTTCTAGGCCAGGAAGTCTTTGCTCTTATTTTTGGTCAAGTATTTTTCTGAAGATGAACAAATAAAAGTGAAACTAAGTGAAACATTCTTCAGATCTTGGTGTCTTGTTTGTTAAAATCTTGTTTTAAATGCCATTCTTTCTTGATCAGTCTACAGCAACCATGAGCTACTTTTAATCATATGACTCTAGTTTAATTCACCTAATAAAATTTATCACAATCCTATGTTTTTTGGTTATTCATTTATTTATTATCTGCATCTCCTCTAAAATAAATATGATTTTGAGAACATTGCCTATCCTGCTCATCATTGTATCCCTAAAGTTTAGAATAGTGTCTGGAACATAGATGATGTGCAATTGATATTTATTGAATAAATAAGTGAGACTAGTCCCCTGTCTGTCTGAAGAAAGTAGTAGTAGGGACTCCTGGGTGGCTCAGTCAGTTAAGCACCTGCCTTCAGCTCAGGTCATGATCCTGGAGTCCTGGGACCAAGCCCCGCATTGAGCTCCTTACTCAGCAGGGAGATTACTTCTCCCTCTGCCTGTGTTCCCCCACCCCCTGCTCACGTTCTCTCTGTCTCATGCTCTATGTTGTTTTCTCTCTGTCTTATTCAATCAATTTTTTTTTTAAGAAGTAGTAGAGCATAGTGATTAATGACAAGTTTACCAAAAACCAACAACCCATTTTCAAATTCAAGGAGAATCAGCTACATAACTTGTGGAGCCCAATACAAAATTAAAATGAAGGGTACCTCATTCAAAATTTATTAAGAAATTTGAGACAGCAATAGTAGAGCATTAAATCAATTGTGGGCCCTTCTAAATATAAGGTCCTTCAAAGCAAGTACAGAGGTTGCATGCTCATGAAGTTGACTGTGAGTGATGATGGGCAAGATGCTTAAACTTCCAGTACTTTTTACTTGTATCTATTATGTTTCTTTTTTTTTTTTTTTTTACTTTTAATTTTTTATTTTTTATAAACATATATTTTTATCCCCAGGGGTATTATGTTTCTTTTTAAGGTAGTTGTGACAAATGAACTAATATATCTAAAACTCTTAGAACAGTATGTAGTTCATAATAGGTACTGTATGGGTGTTAATGTTTGTTATAATAAAAATATATTGTCAATATCATATACTATAATAACAACAATATTATTCTTGTTATCATTTTTTTCAGCTATATTCCTAGAGCACTGACTAAATAGCAAGGGCTTAATACATTGTTTTGAATAAGAAGGAAAGAAGAAAAACCCATGTTGTGAAATTGAAACCATCTGCAGGTATAAAACATGATACACAGAGGCATCTTGAGAATCTTGCAGAGAGTTTTTTTCTTTAAAAAAATATTTATTTTGATTAATTACAGATATTAATGTAAACTAGATACTTTTTAAACTACAGACATCATAAAATAAGAAAGGAATTAATTGAAGATGATTAAATCTATAATTTTGGAATAAAATTGTATTTACTTTATTCAGTTAATTTTAGTATACAAACACATACATAGGCACATAGTTTATAAAGACCTTAGGTAATATATATAAGGTTTTGATATTAATTTCCTTTTTTAAATTTTATTTTATTTTTCCAGTGTTCCAAGATTCATGCACCACACTCCGTGCTCCATGCAATACAAGTCCTCCTTCATACCCAACACCAGACTCTCCCAATCCCCCAATTCCCTCCCTTCCAAAACTCAGTTTGTTTCTCAGAGTCCACAGTCTCTCTTGGTTTGTCTCCCCCTCCAATTTCCCCCAATTCACTTTTCCTTTCCTTCCCCCAATGTCCTCCACGTTATCCCTTATGCTCCACAAGTAAGTGAAACCACATGATAATTGTCTCTCTCTGCTGGACATATTTCACTCAGCATAATCTCCTCCAGTCCCATCCAGGTTATCAAGATAAGACCTACTCTAAAAAATGGCTTTGAGACATGGGAAGGGCTAGATGAAGATAGAAATGGCAGGAGAAGGACAGATAAAAGCAGATATTTCCTTTAATTTCATCTGACAGAATGGACACCCATTCTTCTAGGAAGTGATTAGAAATTAATACCAAAAGTTGGGTATTCATCAGAAAGGGTGAATATTTTTTAATTTTATTTTTTCAGTTTTCCAAGATGCGTTGTTTATGCACTACACCTAGTGTTTCATGTGATGAGCTGGAAATTATACTTGTGTTTTACTCTGAATTCTTCTGATTTCTCGAGTTGAGCATTCTTTCATATGTTCATGAATATTCTGTCCTTTTCTGTAAATTCCCTGTGCATATCCTTTTCTGGTTTTTTTTATTATTTATAGTTTTATTACTAATTTATGAGAGCTTTTGCTCATTCTTTCTTACTCTCTTTTTCTCCTGGATGTTAATTCTTCATTGGTTAGGTGTATTACAAATGAATCCCTGAGTTTACTGTTTCTCTTACTTGTTAAATGTTTTAAACAATAAGGAAAATTTATTTTTTTTACACAGCACAAATTACAGAGTAGTTGTCTTAAGGACTGGACAATTTAGTGGCTTCAGTATTCATCAAGAATACAGTTTCTTTCCATCCTCAGCTCAGTCATGCTTAACATTCTCTTTCACCTTTGGCTTGTTCCCTTCCATGTCACTGAGTGGCTGCCACACAGGCATCACATCTAGGCATGGAAAAAACTACTAGAAAAAGTGCCTCTACAATCTTGTAAGAGTAAGCAAATCTTTCTGAGGAGCTCCTAGCACATTTTCCACACACCGTTGGTTTAGGGGCTTCCCCAAACCAATCATAAACAAAGAGAATGCTAAAAACCAGTGATTGACTTAGCCCTTTTAGAATATGCTCCTGAACTGGGAATGGTGTCCCCTTCTTTGAGAAATAAGAATCTGAACACCATCAGAATTCCTTTATTAAAGAAGATGACAATAGATGTCTAATTTGTTGACAATGCAAAGGGAATGCTATGATTATGATAATAGTTTGTAGCTATCCTAAATGGAATCTCTGGCCAACTACACTCACTAAGGAATTATTACTGATTTACAATGACACTAATAATTATATATATTATATATGTGTGTGTGTGTGCACGTGTGTGTGTGTGTATTCATAGCAACCTTGCTGCATTCCTTTAATAGTTCAAATAACATAGCAGTAGATTTGCTTGGAATTTTTATGAATATTGTCATATATTAAGGACAATTTTTTCATTATTTAGTACTTCTTACTTCTCCTTCTTGTATCAGCTAGGAGTTCTGATAAAATTTTGAATAATAGTAGAGATTGCACCTTTGTCTTGTTTCTGATTTTAACAGTACTTAATTTATTTTCTAAATAGACTCATGTACTAGAACTAATCTATGTGTGTGGACACTTCTAAGGGACATATATCAGCTCCCAATATATCAAATTTATAATTGTGCATAGAAGAAATGAACTATTTTTTGAGGGCTTGAGATACTCATTGAAAGAAGTTTCCAAGTAACGGCTTGCCAACTTCTTCGTAAGTATATTGTTAACAATAATTCAACATTATCTAAAAAATGGGACCCTAGATGATTCCCAGATCACTAGATATTCCCTTGAATGAGTAAACGGGGATCTATTTCTTGACGAATTCATCCATTTTCTTCACACAACAAACTTAAAAAAAAATGACTAACTCTGGGCTAAGCTTAGGGAGCACATAATATAAACATACTTAGAGCTTGTCTCTGCCCTTCTAGACTATATTTTATGTCAAAGATAAATATGCACATATATAGATTTGTTACAGAATTGCATAGTAAGAGCTACAAAAAGTTATATGCAAAATGCCAGGAAATGAATGTTGAAAATTCACCTATATGTAAAATTTAAGGAAAAAAGAGGATGCAGTTCTGTGGGTGGATTCATTAGAGAGAGTGCAGGATAGCAGCTGAGACAAATGTCACAAGATTGAACAGATGTGGAACATGGCATTCACGTTCTTTAGTGAAAGCTCAGGCTTTCTTATTCCATCCAGGTTCCTGAATTGGTTGATATTTCTGGGACAATGTCTGGGAAAAGAAAGAGATTATGCTGAGTGAAATAGCAGAGAGAGTCAGTTATCATATGGTTTCACTTATTTGTGGAGCATAACAAATAGCATGGAGGACATGGGGAGTTACAGAGGAGAAGGGAGTTGGGGGAAATTGGAAGGGGAGGTGAATCATGAGAGACTATGGACTCTGAAAAACAATCTGAGGGTTTTGAAGGGGCGGGGGGGGGTGGGAGGTTGGGGTACCAGGTGGTGGGTATTATAGACGGCACGGATTGCATGGAGCACTGGGTGTGGTGAAAAAATAATGAATACTGTTATGCTGAAAATAAAAAATAAATTAAAAAAAAATAAAAGAAAGGGAAACAAAAGTGGCAGGTGGTAGAGGACTGGAGCAGAGGCATGTGTGTGAGAGAGAAGAAGAGATGTTAAATTCTTCCTTGTGGATCCCAGAACGTGAGAATTTGTCACAAATTGCTAAGAGTCTTGAGACTCAATGCTTCAGTGGTAGAGTGTGTCTTGCTAGTGTCAATTAAGAAAACTGGCAGAGCTGAAATAAAGCAAAAGTATTAATTTGGGGATTGTATTTTGTAATTGTAATTTGTAATTTGGGGAGCACAGATTTGAGTAGCCTCCCAACTTGTGTCCGCTAGGGAGCGAAAGTCAAGGGTTTTAAAAAACAAAAAGGAATATTTCTGTGTGTTGTTTACAAAACATTTTGATTAATGTTGGTGGCAGAAAACTACCTTTGGTTGGATGTAACTGGCTACTAAGGTTATCACTGAGTAGTCTCTTATTGCAGCAAAACTGTAGGTGTCCAGGCAGAGTCTTTGGAATAATTGTTGCGTGCCCCGGTTCAAGGTTCATGGTTTCATCCGGTGAGGACATGATAAGGCTCATCTCATTAATGAATTCCCAGTTCCATTTTAAACTTCAGGACATAAATGACCCCTTTCCATTTCACCTTTCACTCTAAGTGACAGGTGAAGAAGTCCCCTTGCTAGTCTACTCTAGCCTGAAACATTAAATCCAATTTAACATTATTTTATTCTGGCAGCAAAAAATCAGCTTTGAAACCTGCTGAAGTTAAAGCAGCCAGCAGTGACCAGTCTCTTACAATATACACAGTATTCACCACGTGCCCCATTCACAATTGCCCACAAACGGGGAGAAAAGAGTCCAGCTCAACCTTATATTTATAATTGAAACCCAGCAAGGGTTGCTCTGTGAGAGTCTTTCATCTTGTGAATCCAAGTCCATCTGGACCAAGAGATAAAACTTTACATAGATCATATAAATGGCACACATGGATCACACTCCAGAATTGTCATTAAAAGGCTTTTACCAAGTTGGAGATGCTCAGTGTCATCCAAAGGTTGCCACTACTCTGTGACTTCTTCAAGAATTGAATTACAATCTGAGAACTTCAATAAGCCAGTGTTAAATTGGTACCATTGTTTGTTTTTTCTTAGTCTTGTCAAAAGGAAGATTAATGTGAACTATTTTCTGCACTCAATGCAGCTTCTCTTATAGAAATGTGGTATCTGGATCAAAATTCCATTTAGATGCAGAGAAACTTACTAGGGTGTGGTGAACTTTCACTTTTCCTCCAGTTTCCCTTGCCTTTAATTTTTTCCCAAGCAACCACTGACACTGTTTAACCCTCCACACACCCCTCTCCTGTGATGCTGAATACTATAATCTTGAGTCTCACTGCACAGGTGGAAACAAAAAGAATTTGCAAAGGTAGAAGCCAAGAGAAAACACCTGTAGGGTCTTTTTATAAATGGAATCACTAAGAAGCAGTGCTTCTTGGTGGGTAATAGCACAGAACCTTTAAATCACAGAAGTCAGACAGGACACCTGTCAGGTCACCTTGTCCACCTCCCATAGAAGCTTTATGTATTATGTGTGAAATGACATGAACAGTGAAACATTTCTAGCGGCCCTGGGGAGACTCCACTCTTCAGTAATACATCTTCCTATTGAGAAAATGCCACAGAGAGCAGTCCAGTTTTTCTTTTCTTTTTATTAACATGTAATGTATTATTTGTTTCATGGGTACAAATTTGTGAATCAGCAGTCTTACACAATTCACAGCACTCAGCGCTCACCATAGCACATACTCTCCTCAATGTCCATCACCCAGTAACCCCATCCCTACACCCACCAACCCCAGCAACCCTCAGTTTGTTTCCTGATATTAAGAGTCTCTTATGGCTTGTCTCCCTCCCAATCCATCTTGTTTCATTTTTTCTCTCCCTGCCCCGCCATGAACCCCCACCCTGCCTCTCAAATTCCTCATATCAGAAAGATCAATATTCTGATTGACTTATTTCACTTAGTGTAATACCCCCGAGTTCCATCTACATCATTGCATATGGCAATATTTTGGGTTTTTTGGATGGCTGCATAGTATTCCATTGTGTGTGTATATATATACACACACATATATATACATGTATAACTTTATATATATAACCTCTTCTTTATCCATTCATCTGTTGATGGGCATCTGTGTTTTTTCCATAGTTTGGCTATTGTAGACATTGCTGCTATAAATATTCAGGTGCACATGTCCCTTTGGATCACTACATTTGTATCTTTAGGGTAAATACGCAGTAGTGTGATTGCTGGGTCATAGGGTAGCTCTATTTTCAACTTTTTGAGGAAGCTCCATACTGTTTTCCAGAGTGGCTGTACCAGCTTGCATTCTTACTAGCAGTGTAGGAGTGTTCCCCTTTCTCCACATCCTCACCAGTATCTGTCATTTTCTGACTTGTAAATTTTAGCTATACTGACTGATGTGAGGTGGTATCTCATTGTGGTTTTGATTTGTATTTCCATGATGCTGAGTGATGTTGAGCACTTTTTCATATGTCTGTTGGCCATTTGAATGTCTTCTTTGCAGAAATGTCTGTTCATGTTTTTTGCCCATTTCTTGATTGAATTATTTGTTCGTTGGGTGTTGGGTTTGTTAACTTCTTTACAGATTTTGGATACTAGCCTTTTATCCAATATGTCATTTGCAAATATCTTCTCCCATTCTGTCAATTGTTTTTTGGTTTTGTTGATTGTTTCCTTTGCTGTGAAAAAGCTTCTGATCTTGATGAAGTCCCAATAGTTCAATTTTGCCCCAGCTTCCTTTGCCTTTGGTGATGCTTATAGGAAGAAATTGCTATGGCAGGGTTTGAAGACATTGCTGACTATGTTCTCCTCAAGGATTTTGATGGATTCCTATCTCACATTAAGGTCTTTCATCCATTTTGAGTCTATTTTTGTGTGTGGCATAAGGAAATGGTCCAGTTTCATTCTTCTGCATGTGGCTGTCCAATTTTTCCAACACCATTTGTTGAAGAGACTGTCTTTATTCCATTGGACATTCTTTCCTGTTTTGTCGAAGATTAGTTGACCATAGAGTTTGAGGGCCCATTTCAGGGCTCTCTATTCTGTTCTATTGATTTATGTTTTTTTTTTTTTTTTTTTTTTTTTTTTTTTTTTTGTGCCACTACCATACTGTCTTGATCATTACAGCTTTGTCATAGAGCTTGAAGTCTGGAATTGTGATGTCACCAACTTTGGCTTTCTTTTTTCAACATTCCTCTGGCTATTTGGGGTCTTTTATGGTTCCATATAAATTTTAGGATTATTTGTTCCATTTCTTTGAAAAAAAAAAAGATGGTATTTTGATAGGGATTGCATTAAATGTATAGATTGCTTTAGATAGCATAGACATTTTCACAATATTTGTTCTTCCAATCCATGAGCATGGAACGTTTTTCCATTTCTTTGTGTCTTCCTCAATTTCTTTCATGAGTACATTATAGTTTTCTGAGTACAGATTCTTTGCCTCTTTGGTTAGGTTTTTTCCTAGGTATCTTATGGTTTTGGGTGCAATTGTAAATGGGATTGACTCCTTAATTTCTCTTTCTTCTGTCTTGCTGTTGCTAGAAATGCAACTGATTTCAGTGCATTGATTTTATATCCTGACACTTTACTGAGTTTCTGTATCAGTTCTAGCAGTTTTGGAGTGGAGTCTTTTGGGATTTCTACATAAAGTATCATATCATCTGCAAAGAGTGAGAGTTGCACTTCTCTTTTGCCAGTTTGGATGCCTTTAATTTCTTTTTGTTGTCTAATTGCTGAGGCCAGGACTTCTAGTACTATGTTGAATAACAGTGGTGATAGTGGACAGCCCTACCATGTTCTTGACCTTAGGGGAAAAGTTCTCAGTTTCCACAGATCCCACAGATCTTCACAGATCCCAAACACTTTGAAGAGTTTTGATCTATAAAGGATGCTGTACTTTGTCAAATGCTTTTTCAGCATCTACTTAGAGTATCATATGGTTCTTGTTCTTTCTTTTATTAATGTATTATATCATTGATTGATTTGTGGGTGTTGAACCAAACTTGCAGCCCAGGAACAGTTTCAGAAGAATAGATATTAATTCTTTAAATGTTTGATAGAATTCCCCTGAGAAAACTCCTGGCCCTGGGCTGTTCTTTGTTGGGAGATTTTTGATGACTGCTTCAATATTCTTACTGGTTAAGGGTCTGTTCAGGTTTTCTTTATCTTCCTGGTTAAATTTTGATAGTTTATGCCTCTAGAAATGCATCCATTTCCTCAAGTTGTCAAGTTTGCTGGTATATAGCTGCTCATGATATGTTCTTATAATTATTTTGTATTTTTTGGTGTTGGTTGTGATTGCTCCTCTTTCATTCATGATTTTATTTATTTGGGTCCTTTCTCTTTTCTTTTTGATAAGTCTGGCCAGGGGGTTATCAATCTTATTAATTCTTTCAAAGAACCAGATCCTAGTTTCATTGATTTGTTCTACAGTTCTTTTGGTTTCTATTTCATTGATTTCTGCTCTGCTCTTTATGATTTCTCTTTTGCTGCTGGGTTTAAGCTTGCTTTGTTTTTCTTTCTCCAGCTACTTTAGGTGTAGGGTTAGGTTGAGACCTAACTTGAGACCTTTCTTGTTTCTTGAGAAAAGCTTGTATCGATATATACTTTCCTCTCAGGACTGCCTTTTCTGCCTAAAGATTTTGAACAGTTGTATTTTCATTTTCATTTGTTTCCATGAATTTTTTTTCAATTCTTCTTTAATTTCCTGGTTGACTCATTTATTCTTTAGTAGGGTGCTCTTTAGCCTCCATGTATTTGAGTTCTTTCCACCTTTCCTCTTGTGATTGAGTTCTAGCTTCAGAGCATTGTGGTATGAAAATATGTCGGGAATGATCCCAATCTCTTGATACTGGTTGAGACCTGATTTATGACCCAAGATGTGATCTATTCTGGAGAATGTTCCATGTGCACTAGAGAAGAATGTGTATTCTGTCGCTTTGGGTTAGAATGTTCTGAATATATCTGTGATGTCTATCTGGTCCAGTGTGTCTTTTAAAGCCTTTATTTCCTTGTTGATCTTTTGCTTGGAAGACCTGTCCATTTCAGTGAGGGGGGTGTTAAAGTCCCCAACTATTATTGTATTATTGTTGATGTGTTTCTTTGATTTTGTTATTAATTGGTTTATATAATTGGTTGATCCCACATTTTTTAAATTAAATTTATTTATTTTCAGCATAACAGTATTTATTATTTTTTCACCACACCCAGTGCTCCATGCAATCCATGCCCTCTATAATACCCACCACCTGGTACCCCAACCTCCCACCTCCCCACCTCCCCTTGCTACTTCAAACCCCTCAGAGTGGCTCAGTGGGTTAAAGCCTCTGCCTTTGGCTCAGCTCATGATCCCAGGGTCCTGGGATCGAGCCCCACATTGGGCTATCTGCTCTGCAGGGAGCCTGCTTTCTCCTCTCTGCCTGCCTCTCTGCCTACTTGTGATCTCTGGCTAATCCCACATTAAAGGCATAGATGTTTAAAATTTTTAGATCTTCTTGTGAGACAGACCCTTTAAGTATGATATATTGTCCTTTCTCATCTCTTATTATAGTCTTTGGCTTAAAATCTAATTTATCTTATATAAGAACTGCCACCCCAACTTTCTTTTGATGTCCATTAACATGGTAACTTGTTTTCTACCCCCTCACTTTAAATATAGAGGTGTCTTTGTGTCTAAAATGAGTTTCTTGCAGACAGCATATTGATGGGTCTTGTTTTTTTAATCCATTCAGATACCCTGTGTCTTTTGATTGGGGCATTTAGCCCATTTACATTCAGGCTAACTATTGAAGATATGAATTTAGTGCCATTTATTGCCTGTAAGGTGGCTGTTACTGTATATTGTCTCTGTTCCTTTCTGGTCTGTTACTTTACTGTTACTAGGCTCTCTCTTTGCTTATAGGACCCTTTCAATATTTCCTGTATGTCTGGTTTGGTGTTTGTGAATTCTTTTAGTTTTTGTTTGTCTTAGAAGTTTTTTATCTCTCCTTCTGTTTTCATAGATAGCATAGCTGGATATAGTATTCTGGGCTGCATATTTTTCTCATGTAGTGCATATTTTTATCATGTCAGTTCTTTCTGGCCTGCCACATCCCTGTGGATAAGTCTGCTGCCAATCTAATATTTATACCATTGTATGTTACAGACTTCTTGTCCCTAGCTGCTTTCAGGATTTTCTCTTTGTCACGATGACCTGTCACTATGACTTAGTTTTACTAGTAGATGATGGGGTGTGGACCTATTTTTTATTGATTTTGAGTGGGGTTCTCTGTGTCTCCTGGATTTTGATTCTTGTTACCTTTGCCATATTAAGGTAATTCTCCACTATAATTCACTCCAATATACCTCTGCCTCTCTCTCTCTTTCTTCTCTTGGAATCCCAATTATTCTAATATTGTTTCATCTTATGGTATCACTTATCTCTTGAATTGTCCCCTCATTGTCCAGCAGTTATTTATCTCTCTTTTTCTAAACTTCTTTATTCTCTATCATTTGGTCTTCTATATCACTAATTCTTTCTTCTGCCTCATTTATCCTAGCAGCAAGAGCTTCCATTTTTTATTTCACTTCATTAATAGCTTTGAAAATTTAAGCTTATTTAGGTTTTAGTTCTTTTATTTCTCCAGAAAGGGATTCTCTAGTATCTTCCATGCTTTTTTAGGGCTCAGCTAATACCTTGATCATCATCATTCTGAACTCTATCTTACGAATGTCCATATTGATTAGTTCCCTAGCTGTTGGAACTGTCTCTTGTTCTTTTTTGTTTGAGGTGAGTTTTTGTGCCTTGTCATTTTATCCAGATAAGAATAGATGAATGAGAGAACAAAATATTAAAAGAGTATAAAAACCCCAGAAAAATATACACAAACCAAATCAGAAGAGACATAAAACCGGAAGGCTGGGGGTGGAGAGAAGAAAGAAGGTGGTAAAAAAGATTAGACTGGTGACTAGAACAGAGCCACACACTTGATTTTGGGTGTATTTTGGTCTGTTAGAAGAAACTGCCTCCCAAAATTGTAAGGAAGAAAAAAATTATATATACATACAAAAATAAGGATGAACATGATGAAGGGTTGGAATATGACTGTAAAGATGAAAATTTAAAAAGATTCTAAAAAAGGAATTGATAAGATAAGAAGTTGATTGAAAAAAGAAAAGAAAAAAAAAGGAAAGAATTTGATAGGCTGGAAACTAGAACAAAACCATTTGCTAGATGTAGGGTATATTTTGATCTGTTAGAAGAAACTGTATCCCAAAATTTTAAAGAAAGAAAAACCTATATGTATACAAAAAATAAGGCTAAATACAATGAAGGAATAGTATATGACTATAGCAATGAAAATTTAAAAAGATTTTAAAAGAGGTATTGATAAGGTAAAATAGTTAAAATAAGAAAGGAAAATTTTTAAAAAAATAGAATAAAAATGTTTAAAAAATAACATTTAAAAAATTTAACTTTGAAAGACCAAAGAATCATGGGAAAAAGCCATGAATTCTATGTGTTGCATTTCCCCTAGCTTTGGAGTTCAGCAGTTCTCACTGATCAGTGAACTTGGTCTTGGCTGAATGTTCCTGCTGATCTTCTGGGGGAGGGGCCTGTTGCAGTGATTCTCAAATGTCTTTGCCTGAGGCAGAATTGCACTGCCCTTGCCAGGGGCCAGGCCAAGTAATCTGCTTGGGTTGGCTCTCAGGAGCTTTTGTTCCCTGAACATTTTCTGTACAGTTTTGGAGGATGGGAATGAAGATGGTGGCCTCTCAATCTCTGGCCCTGTGGGAGCTGAGAACTCTGGGTCACTCCTCAGTGCGTCCTCAGAGAAAAGCAGTCAATCCCTCCCATCTTCCTGGTCTTCAGCTGCACTCTGTGCTCACCCAACCTGTGACCGAGCATTTCTATCTCTGGCACATGGCCCCCTTTGGAGTCTCCAAACCCAGAAGATTCCTGAAACATGCTCCTGTGCAACTCTTCCAGGAAGAAGAAGGAGGGGGTCTCCTTGGATCTGCCACTTGCAGGGTCCCTGCTTGAAGACCAGTGGCCTTCTGGGTGTCGGATCACAATTTAAGGTAACCCTCAGCTGAGAGCCCACCCCTCAGCTCTGTCTCTGCAGCTGGTTTCCCTGCTCTGATACCTGGGAGCTCTGCCACACTCAGACACCCTGGTCTTTTTGTGACCCCATGGATCCTGGGACCACACTGTCTCAGTGAGGGCTTCATCCCCTGCTTAGCCTTTGGAGTGATATCCCTCAGTGGAGCAGACTTCTAAAAGTTCTGATTTTGTGCTTGACTGCTCTACCACTTGTGGGGAGCCAGCCCCTCCCCCTGCGGTCTATCTTCCCAAAAGTCGCCTTGGATGTACTTCTCCATACGTCCTACCTTCCAGTAAGTGGTCACTTTTCTGTTCCTAGAATTGATGCTTTTCTTCTCTTTGATCTCCTGTTAAGTTTGTAGGTGTTCAGAATAGTTTGATAACTAGCTGAACTCTTGGGACCTAATGATATTAGGTCTCCTACTCCTCCTTCAGTAGATCTTGCTCCTCCTTCAGTCCAGCTTTTCTTTTGCCTAATAACACATTGTTCTGGTTTGCTACATCCTTTAAAAGTGCAACCACACTTTCTTTTATTCTGCCATCTTTAAAGTCTATAGCCTTGAAATACTACATTAGTACTGTCTTCCTTTGTAATTATTTGAGCCAAGCTATACAAATTTGCCTCTTAAATACTAACTTATAAGTCAGTCCACATGGCTAAATCCATTGCTTTTCTAAAGGATTATTCATTGCACTCCCATTCACTTTGATTCAGGAACTCTTTCTCATCATTTCATTGTGTATGTGTGTTTATAGAATCCAGAATTTTTGCTCAATTTTTAATAAAGAGGAAGATGGTGTTCAAGACAGTAAGTGGACCTCAGAGTTCCATTAACATTCAGAGAAATATGCTGCCAGTTCCCAAAGTCATGATGTATTTTTCTCTAAGACATCCTCAAGATTAGTATCCCACAAATCTAAATACTTCTTAGAGTATTGAGCTATCCAAGTATGTATCTGAATAAACAGTGTCATTTAATACTTCTTCCTCTGGTCAAAACCAGAGGATAGCTATGTGACAGACACTTTATATTTTTTTTAATTTTTAAAATTTATTTTCAGCGTAACAGTATTCATTGTTTTTGCACCACACCCAGTGCTCCATGCAATTCATGCCCTCTCTAATACCTACCACCTGGTTCCCCCAATTCCCACCCCCCGCCCCTTCAAACCCCTTAGATTGTTTTTCAGAGTACATAGTCTCTCATGGTTCACCTCCCCTTCCAGTTTCCCTCAACTCCCTTCTCCTCTCTAACTCCCCTTGTCCTCCATGCTATTTGTTATGCTCCACAAATAAGTGAAACCATATGATAACTGACTCTCTCTGCTTGACTGATTTCACTCAGCATAATCTCTTCCAGTCCTGTCCATGTTGCTACAAAAGTTGGGTATTCATCCTTTGTGATGGAGGCATAATACTCCATAGTGTATATGGACCACATCTTCCTTATCCATTTGTCCATTGAAGGGCATGTTGGTTCTTTCCACAGCTTGGTGACCATGGCCATTGCTGCTATTAAACATAGAGGTACAGATGGTCCTTCTTTTCACTACATCTGTATCTTTGGGGTAAATACCCAGTAGTGCAATTGCAGGGTCATAGGGAAGCTCTATTTTTAATTTCTTGAGGAATCTCCACACAGTTCTCCAAAGAGGCTGCACCAACTTGCATTCCCACCAACAGTGTAAGAGGGTTCCCCTTTCTCCACATCCCCTCCAACACATGTTGTTTCCTGTCTTGTTAATTTTGGCCATTCTAACTGGTGTAAGGTGGTATCTCAATGTGGTTTTAATTTGAATCTCCCTGATGGCTAGTGATGATGAACATTTTTTCATGTGTCTGATAGCCATTTGTATGTCTTCATTGGAGAAGTGTGACAGACACTTTCTTGAATGAGTTATTCCTTCTATATGAATTTTAAGATGTCATGCATTACCTTACACTACCTTCTCTAAGATAAAACTTCACCTTCTGCAGTTACAAAACCCTACTTTTTCTAGTTTGGAAAATGGGGAGATAACCTCTACTCAAGGTGTCTGGGTGGATTAAAAGTCAGTTAACTCTCATTCTAAAATACCCCATCATGGAAGGGGGAGAGACTTTTGTAATTATTTCTGTTTCTTCCACCAGCACCACCATCAACACCACTGTGTTGGCCTCAAGTGGCAAACAGTTCACGGTGGAACAGCCCAACCCAAGCATGAATAACAGTCTTTCTCATGATGCCCCAGGGCAAGGCTTCAACACTTTACAGGATGGTAATAAAGAGTTTGGGACAACTATAGAGACATATATGCAGAGAATCAAGGTGCAGATTATAACTTGAATTCTTGGAATTGTAGGCCTCATTTCACATTAGTTTTCAGCTGATCTCCATTTAGAGATTTGCTGTTTCACCCAGGTGCCCAAACCATGGGCATTATGATGTTTCAAACTTAAGACTCATCTGACCCCAAGAAGGGGATATTGAGAAAGAATTACTTACCTGGAGTTACTTACCCTCTGGAGACTTGACTGAGAGCAGGAGCTGGACTCCTGCCCATATATAACAGTTGAACGGTGATAACAAACTTATATGACTTCTTTCAGAGGGGATCAGAATATTTGGGGACAATAAAACAAAAGCTCCAATGAACTTTTCTCAGCTTGCTGTGCTACAAAAGGAAAGAAGGGAGAGCAGGAAGGATTGCCAGAATAGGGGGAGGGAGAGACGATTGAAGGAGAGATGGCTGGTAGGTCTGGAGACATAGAGAAGGAGACAGAGAATTAGTGTGTTAAGTGCTTACTATGCAGGTACACATTTGATGTACATTATTTTATTCACTCATTACTGAAACAATTTCAAGGTAGGTAAATGGAAAACAGGTCTGTCTGACTCCCTGGCTCATACACTCCCAATGCTGTACTATTTTTCAAAGACATGAGATTAATGAGACAATAATGTTGGTAAAATGTTCCAATTTCCTTTTGAGAAAAAAAGCCATAAAATTTTATTGTTATTGTTACTTTTATTATTGAAGCTCAGTGAATGTTTTACTAGTGCCATTGATGTAACTAATATTATTCTCATTTATTTCGTTTAGAGAAATAAAGTCTAAAAATAAGGACAAGCATATTTATTGGGATTTATATTCAGCCAGTTATCTAGTTCAACTGCCACTTTTTGCAAATTAGGATTATAAGGACTAAATCTATGGCTATGGTCATAGAAAGTTTTAGGGGCAAATTGAGAACCATAATCCAGTAGGTGCTCTTTCTAATGCTTGGTTCTCTCAAGAAGTAAGAAAGGGGTGAATTCAGGTGAATGTCCCTGAAACATTCAGTCTTCTAAATCTCTAATTGTTAAAGAATAAATGCAGTAATAAATCCTCTCCTTGTTGGTAGAAATAACAATGGACTTGATTCAGATAACTGGCTTTGCCAAGAGGACATTTTCTCCCTTTTCTATGGAAAAGAGTTAATTGTGCTAATTATGAAAAACAAAATTATGTAAAGGACAGGAAGGCATTGTAAAAGGACATGACATTATGCACACATTCAATTCCACACAAGAACATGGGCATGGCTGCTTTTGCCATTTTTTAGTCTCTATACGAGGAAATAATTCAGTTTCTTCTCAACACTTGCATTTATGCTCAATAATCACCAGCTAGAACTGTAATTAGAGACCAGAAGAATGAGAGTATTTGGTGCAAGATTAGAAGCCCTACTCTTGAAGCCCTAATACACAGTGAATGTGCAAAGGACAACCAACAAATGAAAGACATGAGTTTTTCATGTGGTCACTATGTGTAGTCATCATTTGCCTAAGTTTTTACTTTATCATGTTCAGATTTTTTTTCAACATGTTCTCTCTTTCTCTCTTTTTAAAAATTAGTAGAATTCTGCACTTTGTTTGGTCCTGGATTCTGACCATCCATAAGCAAAACGGAATGGCCATGAGATCACCCTTTTGTTTTCAGAGAAGAAAACTGAGGTCTAGAGAAAACAAGTGCCCCCACCAAAGTATCATAATTATTTAGCAGTACTTGAATTTAATCTAGGTCTCCTTCCACTGTACAAGTCTTTCAGTTCATTGATGATAAGTTGGATAAACAAGAATTTTATTTTACCTTGAGTTTCTTTTCTTTCTTTTATTTATTTTTATTGTGTTATGTTAGACACTAGAAAATTCATCATTAGTTTTAGATTCAGTATTCCAAGATTCACTGTTTATGTACAACACCCATTGCTTTGTCTTGAGTTTCTCTAGTCTTTTTCCTAAGAGGACAATATAAAAAGGAGAGAGGAAATTCTCTGTTGCCTGTGACTGAGGTTAGGAAATGTGGGAAGCACCCAGTAGCTTTGGCTATTCCTTTCGGTGTCCTTGTATGTGCTACAATTGTGAAATTGCAAAACTAAGCCTATGCATTTCATTGAGGCCAGCAACAATTATGTAGCCATAACATATCTAGGCATAAAAAGCCATCGAGTAATGCAGAATCCACAAGAGCGAATTCTTCTTCATCATAATCTATAAGGCATTTCTCTATCAGCATCTTCTGAAGTTCTCTTTTCCTTTCTCCGTCTTGCTGCAGAAAGTGCCCACCTCAGGCACCTGTGTGGCTCAGTCAGTTAAGTGTCTGTCTTCGGCTCAGGTCATGATCCCAGGGTCCTGGCATCGAGTCCTGTGTTGGGCTCCCTGCTCAGCAGGAGTCTGCTTCTCCCTCTAACCCTCCTCGCTGCTCATGCTCTCTCTCCCTCTCAAATAAATAAATAAATAAAATCTTTGGAAAAAAAAAAGAAAACAGAAAGTGCCCAGATCTGCGAACTGAGGGAAAGGAAAAGCAGACACAAAGGCTATGGCCAGGAGTATGTGCACGGACTTTGATGACTGGGAGGGGAGTTGCATAATACTGAAGCTGCTGTGCTGGTAAGTCAGTAAATCAGTGTGAAAAGACAGGATGCAGGTAAAATTTTTATTCAACGTAACTTTCATGGATTGTCTTCCATGTACCAGCTGCTGCCTAGGATTGAGAAATAGTTCCTACCATAAGGGAGCTCAGTGTTTAGTGGGTGGAGACATAAGGATTAAAAAAGCTAATTATGTGTGGTAAATGTAGTAATAACTAATAATGTTCAAACTTTGGAGTGATTAACACATGCTAGACAAGTGTGTTAGTCCCTTCAAGCTGTTATAATAAAGTAACAGAGACTAGGTAGCTCTAACAATGAAAATATATTTCACACAGTTCTGAGGGCTGGTAAGTCCAAGGTCAAGTACTGGTAGATTCCATATCTGGTGAGGTCATGCTTTTTGGTTTGCAGCTAGCTGTCTTCTCATTTATTTTCACTTGGTAGAGAGCAGAGAGAAAAAGTAGGCTCTCTAATGTCTTTTTAAAAAAGCATTAATTCTATTCATGAAGGCTCCACCCTCATGATCTAATTACCCCCCAAAGGCTCATATCCTAATGCCGTCACTTTGAGGGTTTTAGGTTTCAACATGTGACTTTTGGGGAACACAAATATTCTATCCATCACAACACTCTTCTAAATATTTTAAGAACAACTTCTTTACATCTTTATAAAGGAGGTGCCATCATTATCCCCAATTTACATGTGGCAAAGTGAAGCACAGAGAGCTTAGTCATAAAGCTGGTAGTGCTGGAGCTAACATGTAATCCCAAGCAGTGTAGTCCCAGAGTCCAGGGGATTGGACATGAAATACACTTCTTCTCTGATGGAGGTATATGCAGGATAGCCTGCGTGTGAATACAGGTATGTTAACAATTTTGTCCTGAATGTGCAATATCAAACTTGATATTTCCAGTAGACAATGGAAAATTTGGATTTGAAGCTGGAAATAGACAAAATGTAAAGACATAGGTGAAATTTACATAAGATTAAAGCACTGGGAGTGTTTTTCAGGGGAGAGTATTTGGTGCAAGATTAGAAGCCCTACTCTTGAAGCCCTAATACACAGTGAATGTGCAAAGGACAACCAACAAATGAAAGACTAGAAATGGCCACAGGATTACTAGACAATGGAGGGAATGGAATACAGGTATCAGGATAGAGTTTCTAGAAAGAGGGAGTATGGGTGCACAATTCAAGTGCTACAGGCAAGTTATGTAGTACTGAAATTTAGCAATTGGTTGGATGTAGCAATTGGAAGATTAGAGGTGGTTTTGGTGAGAGCAATTTTTATTGTCTAATAGTGACAATAGCCACACTATTAGAGGTTGAGAACGAAAGGTCATGCAAAGAGTGATTGAAAATTTGCTTTAAGAAGATATTTTATTGCAAAGAAAATTAGAGTCTGTTAATGCCAATCATCAGACAGTATTTGGGAAATAGTTTTAAGAAGGGACAGAACAGAATGGATCATTGTAGCTACATTCTTCCAGAGGAAGAAGTTAGCCTGTGGACTGAGGGTGGTCAATCAGAGTGTCCATTATTTGTACTTCAACTGTGTCAGATAACAACTTAGCAGTGTATTCATAATACACTTTGATTCATTTACTGATTCATTTACTTATTCAAGAAACATTAGTAAGCATTTGCTAAGTGTCACAAATGCAGATTGTATAGACATATAAGTGCTAGTATGGGGGATGGAGGAGGAAATGGGTGTCAGGAGAGAAGGCTGACATGGGAAGCCTGCCAGGGATAGGGATCAACATTGTAGAGCCAGAGAGAGGAAAAGGACATTGCCTATTCATTAAACTGTGTCAAGTGCAGTGAGGATAGAGTTTATGAGGCCTGGGGAGACACGGTGTTGTTATTGGCAGAGGATAGGAAAGCCAGAATTATGACTTGACAAAAAGGAACTAGATTGGGTCAGATTTTATTTTTTAAATATTTAAAACTGTCTATCTACATTACTATACTTTAAGATTAGTACTAGTAATCCTAACATATCTTGTGTCTCTCTCTCTTAAAATGTGCATAACCATCATATTTACGAATGTGGAATATATATTCCATATGAAAGTCATTTTATTAGCAAGTTTTAGTGTTTTCAAGCTGATATTTTAATATTTTATATCATTTATTATTTATTGTTGATAACAGTTATCCTTTGTGAATGAAGAAGGCATTGTTTTCCTGCACAAAACTGCTGATAGGGATGGTTCAAGGAATGGCAGTTCTTCCTTGGGTCTTGATTCAGCGAGTGTGATTTAACCACCTGTGAAACTGTTCACTCAAGAAACAGCAGAAGCTGAAGGGAATATGGCTCTATGAACCCTCTACAGCAAACATTTTTCAGGGAGGAGAGTTAAAAAAAAGAATCCCAAAGAAAAAAAATGCCATAAAAAGAATAATGGAATGAATGGAAGTCAGGGAAAGGCTAGAAAAAGAGCAGGGAGAGGCGGCTAGCAGGAAGTTCTGTAAGATGAAGTACAGAATGAGAACCTCTTTTGTAGTTGGCTTCATGATGACAGAGTTCAACAAACGTGAAGTCCTTATTTTGTTTCTGGTTTTCCTATTGTGGCTGATGGTATATGGAGGGTTAATTTGTTGTAGATTAAAACCAAACAATGGTAAAAATATTAGATTGGCAGCTGACTTATCCACAGAGACCTGGCAGGCCAGAAAGAGCTGGCATGATATTTTCAGAGCACTAAACGAGAAAAACATGCAGCCAAGAATACTATATCCAGCTAGGCTATCATTGAAAATAGAAGAAGAGATTAAAAGCTTCCAGGACAAACAACAACTGAAAGAATTTGCAAATACCAAACCAGCTCTACAGGAAATATTGAAAGGGGTCCTCTAAGCAAAGAGAGAGCCTACAAGTGGTAGATCAGAAAGGAACAGAGACCATATACAGTAACAGTCACCTTACAGGCAATACAATGGCACTAAATTCATATCTCTCAATAGTTACCCTGAATGTGAATGGGCTAAATGCCCCTGTCAAAAGACACAGGGTATCAGAATGGATAAAAAAACAAAACCCATCTATATGTTGCCTCCAAGAAACACATTTTAAGCCCGAAGACACCTCCAGATTTAAAGTGAGGGGGTGGAAAAGAATTTACCATGCTAATGGACATCAGAAGAAAGCAGGAGTGGCAATCCTTATATCAGATCAATTAGATTTTAAGCCAAAGACTATAATAAGAGATGAGGAAGGACACTATATCATACTCAAAGGGTCTGTCCAACAAGAAGATTTAACAATTTTAAATATCTATGCCCCCAATGTGGGAGCAGCCAACTATATAAACCAATTAATAACAAAATCAAAGAAACACATCAACAATAATACAATAATAGTAGGGGACTTTAACACTCCCCTCACTGAAATGGACAGGTCATCCAAGCAAAAGATCAGCAAGGAAATAAAGGCCTTAAATGACACACTGGACCAGATGGACATCACAGATATATTCAGAATATTTCATCCCAAAGCAACAGAATACACATTTTTCTCTAGTGCACATGGAACATTCTCCAGAATAGATCACATCCTCGGTCCTAAATCAGGACTCAACCGGTATCAAAAGATTGGGATCATTCCCTGCATATTTTCAGACCACAATGCTCTAAAGCTAGAACTCAACCACAAAAGGAAGTTTGGAAAGAACCCAAATACATGGAGACTAAACAGTATCCTTCTAAAGAATGAATGGGTCAACCGGGAAATTAAAGAAGAATTGAAAAAAATCATGGAAACAAATGATAATGAAAATACAACGGTTCAAAATCTGTGGGACACAACAAAGGCAGTCCTGAGAGGAAAATATATAGCAGTACAAGCCTTTCTCAAGAAACAAGAAAGGTCTCAGGTACACAACCTAACCCTACACCTAAAGGAGCTGGAGAAAGAACAAGAAAGAAACCCTAAGCCCAGCAGGAGAAGAGAAATCATAAAGATCAGAGCAGAAATCAATGAAATAGAAACCAAAAAACAATATAACAAATCAACGAAACTAGGAGCTGGTTCTTTGAAAGAATTAATAAAATTGATAAACCCCTGGCCCGACTTATCAAAAAGAAAAGAGAAAGGACCCAAATAAATAAAATCATGAATGAAAGAGGAGAGATCACAACTAACACCAAAGAAATACAAACTATTATAAGAACATACTATGAGCAACTCTACGGCAATAAATTTGACAATCTGGAAGAAATGGATGCATTCCTAGAAACATATAAACTACCACAACTGAACCAGGAAGAAATAGAAAGCCTGAACAGACCCATAACCAGTAAGGAGATTGAAACAGTCATTAAAAATCTCCAAACAAACAAAAGCCCAGGGCCAGACGGCTTCCCGGGGGAATTCTACCAAACATTTAAAGAAGAACTAATTCCTATTCTCCTGAAACTGTTCCAAAAAATAGAAATGGAAGGAAAACTTCCAAACTCATTTTATGAGGCCAGCATCACCTTGATCCCAAAACCAGACAAGGATCCCACCAAAAAAGAGAGCTATAGACCGATATCCTTGATGAACACAGATGCGAAAATACTCAACAAAATACTAGCCAATAGGATTCAACAGTACATTAAAAAGATTATTCACTACGACCAAGTGGGATTTATTCCAGGGCTGCAAGGTTGGTTCAACATCCGCAAATCAGTCAATGTGATACAGCACATCAATAAAAGAAAGAACAAGAACCATATGATACTCTCAATAGATGCTGAAAAAGCATTTGACAAAGTACAACATCCCTTCCTGATCAAAACTCTTCAAAGTGTAGGGATAGAGGGCACATACCTCAATATCATCAAAGCCATCTATGAAAAACCCACCGCAAATATCATTCTCAATGGAGAAAAACTGAAAGCTTTTCTGCTAAGGTCAGGAACACGGCAGGGATGTCCATTATCACCACTGCTATTCAACATCGTACTAGAGGTCCTAGCCTCAGCAATCAGACAACAAAAGGAAATTAAAGGCATCCAAATCGGCAAAGAAGAAGTCAAATTATCACTCTTCGCAGATGATATGATACTATATGTGGAAAACCCAAAAGACTCCACTCCAAAACTGCTAGAACTTATACAGGAATTCAGTAAAGTGTCAGGATATAAAATCAATGCACAGAAATCAGTTGCATTTCTCTACACCAACAGCAAGACAGAAGAAAGAGATATTAAGGAGTCAATCCCATTTACAATTGCATCCAAAACCATAAGATACCTAGGAATAAACCTAACCAAAGAGACACAGAATCTATACTCAGAAAACTATAAAGTACTCATGAAAGAAATTGAGGAAGACACAAAGAAATGGAAAAATGTTCCATGCTCCTGGATTGGAAGAATAAATATTGTGAAAATGTCTATGCTACCTAAAGCAATCTACACATTTAATGCAATTCCTATCAAAGTACCATCCATCTTTTTCAAAGAAATGGAACAAATAATGCTAAAATTTATATGGAACCAGAAAAGACCTCGAATAGCCAAAGGGATATTGAAAAAGAAAGCCAACGTTGGTGGCATCACAATTCCGGACTTCAGGCTCTATTACAAAGCTGTCATCATCAAGACAGCATGGTACTGGCACAAAAACAGACACATAGATCAATGGAACAGAATAGAGAGCCCAGAAATAGACCCTCAAATCTATGGTCAACTAATCTTCGACAAAGCAGGAAAGAATGTCCAATGGAAAAAAGACAGCCTTTTCAATAAATGGTGCTGGGAAAATTGGACAGCCACATGCAGAAAAATGAAATTGGACCATTCCCTTACACCACACACAAAAATAGACTCAAAATGGATGAAGGACCTCAATGTACGAAAGGAATCCATCAAAATCCTTGAGGAGAACACGGGCAGCAACCTCTTCGACCTCTGCCGCAGCAACATCTTCCTAGGAACAACGCAAAAGGCAAGGGAAGCAAGGGAAAAAATGAACTACTGGGATTTCATCAAGATCAAAAGCTTTTGCACAGCAAAGGAAACAGTTAACAAAATCAAAAGACAACTGACAGAATGGGAGAAGATATTTGCAAACGACATATCAGATAAAGGACTAGTGTCCAGAATCTATAAAGAACTTAGCAAACTCAACACCCAAAGAACAAATAATCCAATCAAGAAATGGGCAGAAGACATGAACAGACATTTCTGCAAAGAAGACATCCAGATGGCGAACAGACACATGAAAAAGTGCTCCATATCACTCGGCATCAGGGAAATACAAATCAAAACCACAATGAGATATCACCTCACACCAGTCAGAATGGCTAAAATCAACAAGTCAGGAAATGACAGATGCTGGCGAGGATGCGGAGAAAGGGGAACCCTCCTACACTGTTGGTGGGAATGCAAGCTGGTGCAGCCACTCTGGAAAACAGCATGGAGGTTCCTCAAAATGTTGAAAATAGAACTGCCCTATGACCCAGCAATTGCACTATTGGGTATTTACCCTAAAGATACAAATGTAGTGATCCAAAGGGACACATGCACCCGAATGTTTATAGCAGCAATGTCCACAATAGCCAAACTATGGAAAGAACCTAGATGTCCATCAACAGATGAATGGATCAAGAAGATGTGGTATATATACACAATGGAATACTATGCAGCCATCAAAAGAAATGAAATCTTGCCATTTGCGACAACTTGGATGGAACTAGAGCGTATCATGCTTAGCGAAATAAGTCAAGCAGAGAAAGACAACTATCATATGATCTCCCTGATATGAGGAAGTGGTGATGCAACATGGAGGCTTAAATGGGTAGAAGAAGAATAAATGAAACAAGAAGGGATTGGGAGGGAGACAAACCATAAGTGACTCTTAATCTCACAAAACAAACTGAGGGTTGCCGGGGGGAGGGGGTTTGGGAGAAGGGGGTGGGATTATGGACATTGGGGAGGGTATGTGATTTGGTGAGTGCTGTGAAGTGTGTAAACCTGGTGATTCACAGACCTGTACCCCTGGGGATAAAAATATATGTTTATAAAAAATAAAAAATTAAAAAAAAAAAAAACCAAACAGCTTTGTTTTATTTGCAGGTGATCCTTGCCCCCTAAAGACAGACTGGTGTTTATCATCTGTTTTAGGACAAATAGCAGAAAACTAATAACAGAATTTTCAGCTTCTAATGGAACATGCATGTACTTATGTGGTTGAGATATGACAGGGTTCCCTGAGAAATACAAAGGAGAATACAGACATACATTGTTTAATGGGAGTCATCTTAGAAGCTGCCTACCACAGCATCCAACCCCATTTGAAGATGGGAAGAAAAATGTTCCAAGGTGTACTCCAAGGTTCATGAGAACCCCTCACATAGCATGTGCCCAGATGATTTGGGAAACATGAGGGACAGGTACCTGACTTCTGGGCTAATTAACTTATTAGTAACTAAGGGGCCACATTGGGACCAGCCTCACCTGTACCAATCATGGAATAATGGAAGAGGAAGGCACCTTGAGATGATCCCATTCAAGGGCTTTCTGCCAGCAATGAGAGGAACACCTCAGAAAGAGCTTGTGGGTGGATTTCCAGACATAGAAGCTGATGATGAGAGTGCCTCATCTTGTAAGCTGCTAGTCATGTGGACGGAGACATTTCCAACTCCATGAGATTGTAACTCGAGGTTCCCATCGAAGACAGATACTTCTGAGAAATCCATAAAAACACCTATGAGAGAAAAAACAGAGAACCGAATTAAAATTTTATCAGTCTCCTAGGACCTTTGCTGACCCCTAACCTTTCTGCCCAACCCCAATTTACACATCCTGAAGAAGCCAAAAACTGGAGCCAGTAGGAGAGAAATAGCAAACCAGCGCATTCCACCCAAGAAAGATGCAAGCTGGAGAGTCAAGGTGTTTTCAATTGGCAGAAAGTTGAGAGTTTTAATACTTGTTGTTGCTGGTCACATTAATAATTATGTATTATTCAACAGCTAGTGTTAAAGGGAATAATTAGAGAAAATAAAATTGCTTTGTTTGGTGTCCTACCAATTTTACCTTATCTAATAAGTCAGCGTTGTCTTATTATATCATTCTCCTCTTGTATCTTGTATTATGTCTGAAAGATAAAAAAGAGTGTACTGTTGAATCCTATTAGCTAGTATTTTGTTGAGTATTTTCACATCTGTGTTCATCAAGGATATTGGTCTATAGCTCTCTTTTTTGGTGGGATCCTTGTCTGGTTTGGGGATCAAGGTGATGCTGGCCTCATAAAATGAGTTTGGAAGTTTTCCTTCCATTTCTATTTTTTGGAACAGTTTCAGGAGAATAGGAATTAGTTCTTCTTTAAATGTTTGGTAGAATTCCCCCGGGAAGCCGTCTGGCCCTGGGCTTTTGTTTGTTTGGAGATTTTTAATGACTGTTTCAATCTCCTTACTGGTTATGGGTCTGTTCAGGCTTTCTATTTCTTCCTGGTTCAGTTGTGGTAGTTTATATGTCTCTAGGAATGCATTCATTTCTTCCAGATTGTCAAATTTGTTGGTGTTGAGTTGCTCATAGTATGTTCTTATAATAGTTTGTATTTCTTTGGTGTTAGTTGTGATCTCTCCTCTTTCATTCATGATTTTATTTATTTGGGTCCTTTCTCTTTTCTTTTTGATAAGTCGGGCCAGGGATTTATCAATTTTATTAATTCTTTCAAAGAACCAGCTCCTAGTTTCGTTGATTTGTTATATTGTTTTTTGGTTTCTATTTCATTGATTTCTGCTCTGATCTTTATGATTTCTCTTCTCCTGCTGGGCTTAGGGTTTCTTTCTTGTTCTTTCTCCAGCAACTTTAGGTGTAGGGTTAGGTTGTGTACCTGAGACCTTTCTTGTTTCTTGAGAAAGGCTTGTACCACTATATATTTTCCTCTCAGGACTGCCTTTGTTGTGTCCCACATATTTTGAACCATTGTATTTTCATTATCATTTGTTCCATGACCCAGCAATTGCACTATTGGGTATTTACCCTAAAGATACAAACGTAGTGATCCAAAGGGGCACGTGCACCCAAATGTTTATAGCAGCAATGTCCACAATAGCCAAACTATGGAAAGAACCTAGATGTCCATCAACAGATGAATGGATCAAGAAGATGTGGTATATATACACAATGGAATACTATGCAGCCATCAAAAGAAATGAAATCTTGCCATTTGCGACAACATGGATGGAACTAGAGCGTATCATGCTTAGTGAAATAAGTCAAGCAGAGAAAGACAACTATCATATGATCTCCCTGATATGAGGAAGTGGTGATGCAACATTGGGGCTTAAGTGGGTAGGAGAAGAATAAATGAAGAATAAATGAAACAAGATGGGATGCCTGATTAATATTCCATTATATAATATACATATATATGTATATAATATATACAACATATCCATTAATCTGTTGATGGACATCTCAGCTCCTTCCACAGTTTGGCTGTTGTGGACATTGCTGCTATGAACACTGGGGTGCAGGTGCCCCTTTGGATCACAACATCTGATTTATATATAACTCCTTGCATTCATCTCTTCTCTGCTTCTACCTTCATCCTTTCCTTCTCCCTTTTTCTCGCTCTTTCTCTTTCCCTCTCCCTCTGTCCCTCCTGACTCTTGACCCATTCAATATTTACATTAGCTCAAAAGAATAATGAAGGTATCATTTGAGA
The DNA here is from genome assembly GCF_030435805.1 of Mustela lutreola. Classification (NCBI taxonomy): domain Eukaryota; kingdom Metazoa; phylum Chordata; class Mammalia; order Carnivora; family Mustelidae; genus Mustela; species Mustela lutreola. The sequence goes on along the minus strand of NC_081292.1, from coordinate 55,478,196 downwards.
AGATTCATTTCCCTCAATCTCTTCCTTACCTACTTCCTTTCACCTAATTGTCCCTATTCTCCTTCAAAGTGATTTTGCAGTCTATTTTTTCACCTCACCATGCTAGTTCATTATGTCTTAACTTAATCATTACCATAGATTGTAATAGATGTTCTCATCTCAAGGTTTTCACACTCAGAGCTGTATAGCTCTGACATTTCTGAAATATGCGTCCAGTCCTGTCATTTTCTGGTTTAAAACTTTCATATTTCTCCACATTATATTTAGGATGGTTTCCAACTTCTTACTTAGCATGACATTTGGAGGCTTTTTTCAACATGACCTCAACTTGCTTTAGCAATTTCATCTCTTATCTCTCTCTATACTCTGGTCAGACTCCTGTTCTTTTTTCCCATGACATGCCATGCACCCTTGCATCTCTTGTCTTCTACATATGCTATTCTTTCTACTAAGATTCCAGATTGCCTTTTCTTTTATTTCTTATCCATTTGTCAAATTCCTCTTCTTCACCTTCTGCTCAAATATCAAATACCCTCCTCTATGAAGCTTTCCATATAACTTTAAGTAAAATTATACATGCCTCTGTATACCCTCCAACTCTCCATTTCTCCTTAGTTGGTAGTCTTTGTGTTTCTCCTGGATATTTTCCAGGCCTGAGGACTGAAAATAAGTTTGCTCATCCTGTCAAACCCTTTTGGGTGAAGGAAATGCTCTGGTTTAATTAAAATAGCTAATGTATTTTTAGGGTTTACTATGCATGAGGCACTGAAGACATTACTTACATTTTTCTCATTTAATTCCAGCAACCCTCCACTGTGATTTCCTGAAGGAAGAGACTTGGTTTATTCATTGTAGGTTCCGTGGTGTCTGGAATAGTGCATGGTTCCTGCAGATGCTGAAGAGTTCTGTTGACTGATGGAATGAATTAGCAAATGAACCAACAGCTCCATGAGGAATGGACAATCACAATTCCCATAGGACAAATGAGGGACATAAAGCAAGTGCAGTGAAGTGATCTGATTATTACACATAAAATATGTTGTCGTTGAAAGCCTGTCTTCTAACACCATAGTCGATGTTTTTTAAACATTAATGTGATAGTGTTCTGTTCAGTTGGGCTGGGCAATGGCAGTTATTTTAGAAGCAGCCTTTGAAAAGGAGACAGCATAGAAACCAATTCCTACATAAAGCAAAATAAACAACAGTAACTTCAAGACACCTTCACACAACGAATCGCAATACTTTATTCAGAAATGAGATTTAAGGCCAGTGAAGGTTCAAGTGAATTTAACTAATGATTCTACAGGCATTAATTAATTCCACTTGAATTTGATTGAATTACAAATGAGAAGAGTAATTTGGGTTTTAGATACCTCTCCTCACAAAGGAAAGGTGCTTTATAATCTAGAGCACGTGAATTAAGATCTGTGTGTCAGATAAGGGCTGGGATTCATAGAGGAAACAGACATTCTTTCCATTGCAACAAAAGAAAAATATTTAAGTGTTTTTTAGATATATACAGTAAGTATATGAAAAGATGTATTTAATTATGTCTGCAAATAATTTACTCCTTCATATCCCACAAATATTACGATTTCTGAGTGGACTGAAACAGGTAGAAGGATTGCTTTAAAATATTATCAAAGGGTCACCTGGGTGGCTCAGTGCATTGAGCCTCTGCCTTTGGCTCAGGTCATGATCCCAGGTTCCTGGGATTGAGCCCTGCATCGGGCCCTTTGCTCAGCCGGGAGCCTGCTTCCCCCTCTCTCACTACCTGCCTCTCTGCCTACTTGTGATCTCTTTCTCTGTCAAATAAATAAATAAAATCTTTTAAAAAATAAAACAAAATATAATGTTATCATCAAAAGGTAGAGGTATTTAAAGTTTTCAGAGTTGAGTGCCATAAAAAAGCAATTTCTTTTTGATTAATGATAAAGCAGATCTCGGTGAAAGTTTATGGCAATCGAGAGATAAAAATTGCTTAGATACCTAAACTGTCAACATTTTTTTTTGGAGAGGCCAGTTTTGTCATTCTTCTTTAAGCTTCTGTGTCCCTTCAGTAACATCATGGCATAATTGAGAACACGGCTCCAGAAGACCCAGAGCTACATGTGTTCAAATCACAGGTTAGTCACTCAACAGCTGTAGTGTTTTGGGCAAGTTACTTAAGCTCCTTGTGCCTCAGTTTAGTCATTTGTGTAAGGGTAATAGAACCTCATAGGGTTGTCGTGAAGATTCAATAAATTAGAATGCCAAGCACTTAGAATAGTGCCTGTCTTACGAAACCAGTTAATAAGTTTAGCTGTTGTTTGTGAAGGGAGGAAATCAAAACAGAAAAAAAAAAAGTTCTCTTTACAATCCAAATCTCAGTGGCTGCTTTTACCTATTCAGGTTTGTTTAAGTATTAATAAGTGAGACAGTCTACAAGGAGACACCATGAAAGGCAGGTGGGCACATGGAACTGAATACGAAATGGGCCTTGTCTTTCAATGACAAGCTGTGCAAATTCAGCAACCTCTAATAACATCCATGCTCAAAGCCGATGGGTTTGGAATTGTTCCTAAAGCTTCCATGAAATTCTCTCTGCTGACATGAAAATAACATTCTATTAATTTTGATAGTATTCTAATTTCTTTCCTCTCCAATTCATAGGTGTCAATGCAATGGAAAGAACATGCACTTACTACCAGCTGGCTATGCCTTGTTCCTTATTTAATTCACATCTCCAGAATGGGGGGCACACATCCAGGTCTCTAAGTCATGGCTCCAAAGGTACTTACAAAATTCTTTGTACTAAAATCACAAGTTCCTTCCCTTGAGAGCAAAAGGTAGCTATTGCTGCAAACTTTTAGCAAAGGAGGCCTGTAAGCAGATCCTAGAGTCTATGCAATGCCACCAATCTTGCAAGTTGAACTTGGAAAGATTGATGTGTGTCATGCATTCTCATTTGGACATTCTATAATTTACTGTTTTACATTTATGAGAAGAGTCTGACCCGGAAAAAAAATACCAGGATCCTTATCTCAATAGGGTTGAGTCAGATTGGGCAGTTTGGTAGTGGCTCTTAAAATCTGTCAAAAGAGTGGCATTCTCTCACTTGAGAGTACAGGAGTAGAATTTGGTGCCTCAAGTCCAGGTCATAGAGTTTCACTGATATGATGTGTTCTAGGACAGGCCAGATATTGAGAACATTTTCCTTGAGCATGAATAAGAAATCTGGACTCTAATGCTGTCCAGGAACATATTTTTCACAGATTAACCCATTGCAGATTGTGGGTTACATTGCCCACATCATACGAAAAATATTGTTCATTAGATCTACTTTTTGCCTACATGTTATTTTCTACTCTCTACAACACTAGAACTATATTGTTATGGTGCCTTATGACATTGTTATTTTAAGTAGTATAATTGTGCATTTCTGTGATTTTTTTTAACTTGATTTCTCTGTAGAGTAAAAACAGAGGGAAGCACAATACACTAAGGACATGCTTAATTCTCCTGCACTCTCAAAAATAAGATTATCACACATTAGGTCCCCATAAAAATTAATTCAGCAGAACAGGGAGAAGTCTCACATTTCACAGTGAGCCACCACTGAGAATATGCTGAAAGCTTTTCCTCAGACAGACTGTCATTTCTACAAATGTCAGACTTACGGACATGCCATGCTCCAGAAATTCACTTTAACTTGGATAATAACTAGGAGCTTGTCACATGCTAAGTCACTGGAACTATTTTGTACTCAATTCTGCAGTAAAGGAAACAGCACATTGTCCCCAAACCTCTTCTTCCTCTCCACATCCCACCATCAAAACACACTATTTTATAGCATCAAAAAAAAAAAAAAAAAGTTTTGTGTATTTAAGGTCTCTGATGATGCATTATTTTCAGTCATTTTATTTCTGTTATTAGAGGCTTTTTCTGTGTTGTTCCTTAATGACAGCTTCTTAATAGATACTTAAGCCTGTCTCATTCCTGAGAAAGCATGGAATTACTGTATTCATATTTATTTTGCAAAGACAAACAAGATCTCCAGCATTACATATAGCTAATGTGCAGAATCTTACGTACATGCCATCGGCTTCCATGTGGGTTTGATATTTGTCTTCCTATGAATTCTGGGGGACACCAGCTTAAAGTTTAGATACATCCTCTCTCTTCCTAGAGATGAAAATTAAATAAGGAGCAATATTGATTCTGAGTTTGTATTCCTGAGAATTTTAAGGCCTTGTGCACTTAATTAAACACAGCTCCTGGAGGAATAGATACTCCTGAGTTATAGGCAATTATAAAAGAGGGATTTTGTTTGCCAGAAAGCAAGAGATGGCACATGTTTTAGGATTGTTCCCTTGGTGTTGAGTCTCAATCCCTAGTTTAAATCTCTTCAGTATCTTTAGTGACTACCCAAGGACCATCTGCTAGCCCACTGTCTATAACCAACGTCTGGCTCTTAAGAAAGGGTAAACAAATGGGAAGACATTGGTGGTAGAGGGCATTCACAGACCTTAGACATGTTAAGAAGCCATTTTGATGAAAGATCTTGGCTCGACAAATAGCTGTTCTAATCCAGTAGACTGGATTTAGAGTGAATATTGCAAAGAGTCAGAGGCAGGGAAGATGCTATTCTAGGGGCAGTAGAAACAGCAGCAGTGACTTTGTGTAGTATCAGCAGACATCTTGAGTGTCTGGTTCCACTGCGACAGTGGTGACAGCAATGATGTTACTAGCATTCTCACCATACTGTTCTGAAGCTGATTTGGGTGGCATTTCTGGCCATTTAGTTTCTTTTAGTTCCTTGGTTTATCCAGGCCTGGAACTTCACCTACCTCATGGATTCTGGAGGCTGGCCAATATGCTTATACCACATTCATTTTATGTTACAGGAATATTACAACAATGTGGAGGAGGTCTACTCAAATAGTCTGTGGTGAAGGGCCAGGTTTCTTTATTACAAATCTGCTACAGCCAGATCTGTTAAGTTAAAATGAAACACATCTATAAATAGAGAAATGGAATAAGGAAATTGAACTGATAATTAAAAACTTAACCCCCCAAAACAAAACATCAGGTCCAGAGATCTCACTGGTTAATTCTACTAAACATTTGAAGAAGAAATTACAAGAAATGATATTTCTTACAATATTTTGCAGAAAATAGAAGCAGAAGGAATATTTCCTAGCTCATTCAATGTCAGCCATTACATTTAACAAAGATTCTCTGCTTGACCAAACATTAGTGAGACTCCTGAAACTTCTCCTAGGCTTATTTGTGCCCTTGTAAAATCCAGTTTTAGTAAGAATTCTGCTAAGTCAGTTTACCCAGAAGTCCCCACCCTCAATATCAAATCCCCCTCCATAATGGATAAGGGTCTTCATCCTCTAAATCCTCTAGGTGATGTCTACTCAACATGACCTGTCTAAAAAAGCCTAAAGAATAAAAATTGTATCAGTTGACAAGAATAATTTGACAAAATCCAATAACTATTCGTGATAAATACTGCCAGCAAACCAGGAATAAAAAGGAAACTTCTTCAAATAGATAAAGGATATCAATAAAAAACTAGAGCTAACATCATATTAGATTAGCCAGACCTTTTCATCTAAGACCTGGAACAAAGCAGAGATGTCTTCTTTCACTATTCCTATTCAACATTGTACTGGAAGTCCTAGCTAATGCAATAAGACAAGAATAAGAAATAAAATGAAAATACATATTGGAGAGGGAGAAATAAGACTGTCTTTACAGATGAATTTATGTAAAACTCTTGGAACTAATAAGAAATTACAGCAAGATTACGAGATGTTACGTAAACATGTGAAATCTAACTGTTTCTCTATATACCATCAATGACCAGTTGGAATTTAAAATGAAACAAGATTGCAATACCATGAAAAATATATTTAGACATAAATGTAAATATATGCACAATTGATGAATGTGGAAAGCTACAAGACACTAAAGAAAGAAATAAAAGACTAAATTAATGGAAAGACATTCTGTGCCCTTGGGTTAGAAGATTCAATATTGTTAAGATGTCTTTTTTTCCTAACTTGATACATAGATTTGATTCCTTCCTTCCTTCCTTCCTTCCTTCCTTCCTTCCTTCCTTCCTTTCTTTCTTGGAGAGAGGAAGAGGCAGAGAAAGGGAGAGAGAGAATTTTATGCAGGCTCCATGCCCAGGGCAAGGCCAACACAGGGCCTGATCTCACAATCCTGAGATCATGAACTGAATCAAAATTAAGAGATGGATGCTTAATGGACTGAACCACCCAAATTCAATTCAATTCTAAATAAAATGCCATCATTGTTATTTTTAGATAATGAACAAAATGAATCTAAAATGTATCTTGAAAATCAAGAGACCTTGCTTAGCAGATTGCAATACATAAGAAGGAAAACAAAATTGGAGGAGGACTTGCACTAATGGATTTTAACACTTACTCTGACATTATAATAAACTGATTTTTGATAAAAGTGCAAAGATAAGTCAATGGAGAATGGCTAGTCTTTTCAATAAATGGTGCTGGATCAATTCAATATCCATATATAATTTTATACACTGTCATTATGTGGCCATTAGAGCAACATTGGCTTCTACCCATTTATTTAAGCTTTTATTCTACTGATTGGATCTGTGCAAGAATGTGATCAATTGGTTGCACTGACCTGGGTTGAAAGATATCCTGAAATTGTGGCTCCATTTCTATCTGAAAAATTGTGTTTTTTCCACAGATTTTAATGTGTTTTGACATATCCATATTCTAAATCTGTGAGGTGAAATGTATGTCATCACAGTCTCTCTGCTCTTGTTTTTAGTGATGAAACTGTGCTGTAATAGCTTTTCTTTCCCACAAGGGTTATAAGAGTAGAAGAAAATAAAGTGAACCTATCTTTGGATCATCACCTTGTTTTGGTAGTGATCCAGGTGGCATCAGGTTTATTTTCATTTAGAGATAACCAAACACAGTGAGGACATACACATTGTTGTCCTATTTTGGAGCCTGACTCAGATACTTCCTTTTCTTCCTGTTTGTAAGCTCTAGTGGTCAGGAGGACCTGTTATTGACCCAACACACAAAGTTATCATTCAGTTGCCAAGAGTGGCCTGATGAGGAGACATATTTTCCACATGTTTTTGACCGAATGTGGCAGTCCTGGTATTTGCAATTCTTCCTGCTCTAAAAACAAAATTCCTTTATTATGATTCCCTTCTGTGTGTGTGTGTGTGTGTGTGTGTGTGTGTGTGTGTTGGTTGGTTGCCTTTTCACTATTTTGACCAATGTTGCTATCTTCCCCCCACTTTTTAAAAAATTTATCTTTTATTTATTTTCGGCATAACAGTATTCATTATTTTTTCACCACACCCAGTGCTCCATGCAATCCATGCCCTCTATAATACCCACCACCTGGTACCCCAAACTCCCACCCACCCGCCAAATCAAACCCCTCAGATTGTTTTTCAGAGTCCATAGTCTCTCATGGTTCACCTCCCCTTCCAATTTCCCCCAACTCCCTTCTCCTCTCTAACTCCCCATGTCCTCCATGCTATTTGTTATGCTCCACAAATAAGTGAAACCATATGATAACTGACTCTCTCTGCTTGACTTATCTCACTCAGCATAATCTCTTCCAGTCCCGTCCATGTTGCTACAAAAGTTGGGTATTCATCCTTTGTGATGGAGGCATAATACTCCATAGTGTATATGGACCACATCTTCCTTATCCATTCGTCCGTTGAAGGGCATCTTGGTTCTTTCCACAGTTTGGTGACCATGGCCATTGCAGCTATAAACATTGGGGTACAGATGGCCCTTCTTTTTACTACATCTGTATCTTTGGGGTAAATACCAATACCCAGTAGTGCAATTGCAGGGTCATAGGGACAAGGATGCCCACTCTCACCACTCTTGTTCAACATAGTATTAGAAGCCCTAGCAACAGCAATCAGACAACAAAGAGAAATAAAAGGTATCCAAATTGGCAATGAAGAAGTCAAACTCTCTCTCTTCACAGATGACATGATTCTTTATATGGAAAACCCAAAAGACTCCACCCCCAAACTACTAGAACTCATATAGCAATTCAGCAACGTGGCAGGATACAAAGTCAATGTACAGAAATCAGTGGCTTTCTTATACACTAACAATGAAAATACAGAAAGGGAAATTAGAGAATCTATTCCATTTACTATAGCACCAAGAACTATAAGATACCTGGGAATAAACCTAACCAAAGAGGTAAAGGATCTGTACTCAAGGAACTACAGATCACTCACGAAAGAAGTTGAAGAAGACACAAAAAGATGGAAGACCATTCCATGCTCTTGGATCAGAAGAATAAACATTGTTAAAATGTCTGTACTGCCTAGAGCAATCTCTACTTTTAATGCCATTCCAATCAAAATTCCACCAGTATTCTTTCCTCTTTTCTAGGTCACATTTTGACTTAGAGCTTCCTTCATTTGGGAATGAACCTTTGCTGTGTGATAGAAACAAAAACTCTGAAACCAGCCCAGATAATTTCTTTTGAAAGAAGTCTTCAAGGAGATGTGTTAGTTCAGATCTTGTTTCTTAAAACTACTTCATTAGAGAAGAAGATACAATTTACCATTTGGGAACATACCCCTCAGACCATTTCAAATGAGCTGTGATTTTTTTTTTTTTTATTGAGGTACAATTAACATATTAGCTTCAGGTGTATAACATTAAGATTTTATGTTTGTATATATTATAAACATATTAAGTCTAATTAATCACCATACATTGTTAACTTTTTTCATGTGATGAAAACTTTTAAGAGGTACTCTCTTAACAACTTTCCTATAGATAATAAGTGTTATTACTTACAGTCACCATGCTGTACATTACATTTCCATGACTTATTCATTTTATAAGTGCAAGTCTGTACCTTTTGACTCCCTTCATTCATTTTGCTCACTTCCTACATGCTCTCTTCAGGCAACCACCAATCCTTTTTCTGTATTTATGTACTTGGCTTTTTTGTTTATTTGGTTGGTTGGGTGATTTGGTTTGGTTTGGTTTGGTTTGGTTTCTGATTGTATATAGGTCATAGGTATGTCTTACAGTGATGCAGGCGTTATTTGCCTTGAGGACCAAGATCATAGCCATGTCTACAATTGTCTTAGCTCATCATACATGGAAACAGAGGAAGGAGCAACTACATGACTGAGTTCAGTACTGTGCCCGTAATGATGTCTGTCTACCTCATCATGCCTTCGAAGATCCCTCCATTTGATAGTTGGGACTGACATTTTACTTAAGAGAACTTTAACCTAAGACTTTTGTTCCTGTTATGTGTTATTCCTATTATGTGTGCATGTGGGATCTGAAAATAAGCTTTAAAGGGTAGACCAGAAGAAGTTGGAGGAAGGCTGGAGGGCCTGAGGTTGGTAGAGGTAGCAGTGCTAAGAGTGAAAAGAAACCTGAGGATGTAAATACCTTACTGTTTATTTTAAAACATTATGTGAGTCTATACCTTACCTGAAATTGTCTTTGTTATTGAGCATGCTCTTTCCCCTTACATGTACCCCTTAAAAAGTCTCTCTAGGTCATCCTAGTGAAGTCTGTTTCCAAAAGCACAGATTATTTCTTTTAAACGAGTGGGGAGAAAAGACCATTTCACTTGTAAGTGGTCTGAAAATCTTAAATGTGTTCAAAACTACCAATAATAAAACCTGAGTATAACCTTTAACTATTAACTGTCATTAGTTTTGGTGTATCTGGGGCTACTTCAGTGATTTGATATGATTTTTCATTATTTTTCTCTCTGTTCCCTTTGGGGACAAAGAGGATCTGAGCCCTTTGCCCCCCTCTGACCTTAGTTCCGTCCACAAATAAAATTACACGTGAAAAGAGGATATCTCTAAAAGAAAGGGTTGTCATCACTGCTATAGTCACATAAATAGTAAAATGAAAAATTTAGTAAATTGTCCAGATAATTCATGTCAAGTACACCTTAACCTTTAAAATTATTAGAGTAATGGCCATAGTCCTTTTCCAAGAATAGATAAATTCTGGTGCCTACTCTAAAACTGTAATGCTCTTTAAATTCAAATTTAAAATTTCTGCCAAAACATTTTAGTTCTCGATTAAAAAAAAAATGCACCAAACCGTATGATAAATTAAATTTGGTGATGTAAAAATGGAAAAGTTTCTATGATAGTTTGCTTCAAAGGAAGACGAAATTTGGCTAAGTTAAGAGAAAGGTCCAGCTATCATCTTTTTGGAAGCCAAATATCAGTTTAGTTGGTGTATTTTTCTTCGTTTTGGATCTACCAAAATTTACTTTTTCAAGAGAATGTTCTAAGAGAGTTCATTTCTGGGACGCCTGGGTGGCTCAGTTGGTTAAGAGAGTTCATTTCTGTGTATTTGGAACACTTTTATTTTCAAAAGCTGAATGTCTTATGATTACTAAGCTTAACTGAACATCTATTTTTCAAAGTTATGGTAATTTTTATTTTTAATTTTTAATTTTTTAATTTTTTATTTTTTATAAACATATATTTTTATCCCCAGGGGTACAGGTCTGTGAATCACCAGGAAAAGTTATGGTAATTTTTAGAACAGATTCAGAATGGTTTACAAAAACAAATTTTCAGTTTTAGCAATTGTAAAAAATGGAAATGCTGAGATTGTCCCCCTTTGCTGCCACCTGCTGTTCTACTGAAGAAATGCCTCATTTGTGACATTTTTCCTTCACAGAAATTGCTCATCAAAATCATTATTTCTAAAATTAAGATCAGATTCTCTTTATAGTACTTTTTTCTATGGGGAATCTTTTTGTTTATAACAGTTGGGGAAACAGGTTTTCGAGTAGTCATGCATGACCATACAGAGATTTAGGTTTTCCCCTGGCACATGCGGTAGACATTTGAGAAGGTTGAATACACAAAAACAAAGAAAGCCTCTGATTCCAAAACAAGCTTATAATACCCAAAAGAGCTTGTAAACTAATCTTTGTAAAGTAAAAACGTTTAACTTAATGACAGCACTCTTAGCCCTGGAAGCCAAATTTCAATTCGAGCTTCCTTCCATCCCACAATGGTTGTATACTGGGCGTAAGGTTCTATATGACGCTGTGTGTCAATTATACTTGAAAAATATATTTAAGAAAATTTAAAGCAAATAATGGAAGTATTTTAAAATAAAATTAAAAAATACTGGAAGTACGTAACATGGTCTCCAGCCTTTGAGCATTTCAGAATTTAAAAGAGAAGAGAAATTACATTGAGAAAGATGTCCCTTGTTCATGTTGATGTATTGTGCAGGAAATTGATACACCTGGAAATCAGCAATGCTAGCAGTCCTGCTAGGGGCTAACATCAGTAAAAAGGAGAGTGCTGCTTATGGGAACAGAGAAGACGCAATGAAAGAGATAACTTGAAGGTTGAGACTTGGTGAATCAAAGAGTTGGGAGACAAGAGACTGTTTCAAGCTCAGAGTGAGGGAGGCTGGAAGGGATGCTGGTTGGCAGGAATGAGAGGTTCTTTAGCTGTATTTCACTCACCAGGAGATCCCCACAATCTGCCATTTGTGGTCCAAACAGACCACGATAGTAAACAGAAATCATATGACAAGCCATTGAGCAAGCTCCAAAATATAGGTATGACAAAGATATCTCAATGTAAGCTCTTATATTCTATCCCTATTAGGTTATTTTTGTCTCTGGGTAAGATGGTATTAACTTTTCCTTGAGAAAAAATTTTAACTTAATAAAAATTTTGATGCATGGTAGAAGAGAAGCAGGAAATTAGGACAGGAAACAAGGTTGGTGAAATAACCTCTGGAGACAGACACTGCAGCTGTTAAGAGTCTGACAGCTTTCTAAATATCTTAGACAGCAAATTTTAAAAATTTTACCTGACTCTATGTTTTAATATCACTCTCTTTCTTTTCTTGTAATCTTTTGACATTCTCCTTGGCCTTAGACTGATGCTGTAACCAGGGCAGTTCAGTTTGTGAATGTCCTGATGTGAGTTGGCAAGGAGTCTCCTGGGAAGGGTGCTGGGTGGACCCTGTTTCTGACTCTGGAGGGAGCACACTGCATGACAGCCAATCGTGTTTTAACAAAACTAACAGCAACAAAAATAATGCAAACACTAATATAGCACTAAGTAGGTGCCAAGCGCTGTTCTAAGTACTTCACGTGTATTAATTTATTGACTCCACCCCATTACCCTGTGAGATAAAGGCTTTCTCCTATGTCTGTCGTAGAGATAAGAAATGGAGCAAAGAAATCCCACAAGTAATGGGAGATGGATCAATGACGCACATCAGGAAAATCTGGGGCTGAGCCTATGCTCTTCCCACTACCCTGCTATACTCGACAGCCAGTGAAGAGCCTTTCCAAAGAGAGTACAATTATATTAGTTTCAAAATATTCAAAGCTTGCAAGCAGTAGACACATAAAACTAAAGATAATTAGGTTGGGGCTGGTGCTCTGTGTTTCAAGCAGTCCTCTTTTATTTATGGAGGAAACAATTTGCACCATGGGTTATTTTCTCACAGTTGAATTTACAGATTATATATATATATATATATTTTCAATATACTCTATATATATATAATATATATATATATTCAATTAATTACTCTGTCTCCTAGGAAGTGGACTATGCATCTCTAAATTGCTACTATGTGTTTTTCTTGTCAAATGACTTTTCTCATCATTTCCAGGGTTAATAAGGCATTTTACTGAGCACCCTCTACTTCCCAGTTTCTGATTAACTTGTTACATTACTTGAGGTGGGTTTCTCATACACATTCTAAATATTAAATTACTCTTCATGTATATGAAGTACCATATAATAGGAATATAATTGACATAAAAGGAATAAAAATTGGAACATAATAGTATACAGCATAAAAAATTCATTTCCCCTTTAGTTTTGTCCCTACTAGATTATCTACATTGTTTATGAAACTGAAAACTGCTCATTTTATTTATTTTTTAAATTTTTATTTATTTATTTTAACATCTTAATTTAATTTTATTTTTTTTAGTGTTCCAAGATTCATTGTTTATGCACCACACCCAGTGCTCTATGCAATACATGCCCTCCTTAATACCCACCACCAGGCTTACCTAACTCCCAACATCCTTCCCCTCTAAAACCCTCAGTTTGTTTCTCAGAGTCCAGTTTCTCATGGTCTGTTTCCCCCTCCAATTTCCCCCAATTCACTTTTCCTTTCCTTCTCCCAAGAGAAAACAATAACCAGATTTAGTTAAAAAAAAAAAAAAAACCAACAACAATTCTTCAACTTCTACTTATCTGAAGTATCGAGAATTAATAGTCCAGTCTGTTAAAGACAGGGCAGGAAGCTTGGAAAATAAAAATGCAAAAATGAAAACAAAAACACAAAATCAAGCCAAACCAATATGAAAATAGATAAAACCTCCCAATATTTATCCCAACATTAGTGTTATATACCCTCAACTAAAATTGTATATGACTTAAATCAGCAGGAGAAAAGAGAAATACACACACACACACACACACACACACACACACACACACACACACAGGCTCGCATCTGTGTATCAGGAATATCCCTGATAGGTTGCTCAGTAAAAAGATCAAGTCACCAAGTAATATGTGGAGCGTGATTCTAATTCAGTATAAATAAGCAAACCATTATGTATGTGCAGGTGCTTGTATATATTCATATTTGTTTAAGCAAGCGTAAAGATGAGAAAAAATATACCCGGGGCTGTTAACATTTGTTATCACAAGGAGTGGCGTTGGAGAAAGGGAATAGAGACAGGAAGCAGAGGCAATCATTAGTGTTTTCTTTGTATATCTTTGTTTTACATTGTTTCATTTGCTAAAGTGAGAATATTTTGTCTTTCAAAAAGAAAGAAAATATAATGTAAAGGAATGTTTAAGAAGGGAAAATATCACATAGCAACAAACACACAGCCCAATAGGTACACATTTTTTTTTCATTCCCAGAAGCAGATGAGCATGTATGTAGAATTTTTAAAATCTGAAACTGAATCATACTATATACTTTAACTTACAACTTGATTTTTCCCTTGACCAATACAACAAGTGCATCTTGTCTCACCAGGACAACAGACATAGCTCAAATATGTTCTTCCAAATAGTTGCATAATATTCCATAGTTCTTCCATTGATATACGATGAGTTTATACTATTGAAGTCAATGTTGCAATCCAGCTTCTACACACATGAATTTATTTCTATGGGATAACCCCCAAAGCAGCTTTCCAGGCATAAATCATAGCACCTTTAATTGTAATCAATTTTGCCAGATTAATTCCCAAAGAATATAGCAATTAATATTCTGCCAACATGTGATGTTATTATTATTTTTAATTTGTATGCCAATTTAATGTCTTGAAGAACGGCTATCTCACTGTAGTTATAATTTGTGTATTTCTGACTACTCGTGTGATAAAACATCTTTTTATTTGCTCATTTTCCATTTTAATTTCTCTTTTGTAAATAGTTTGTTGAATTGATTCAGTTATTCTATTGGATGACTTGTCTTTTTCTTGAATAAGATTGGTAGGAAATTAAAATACATTCCCTCACATTTGCAAAATATTTTTCTAAATCATTGGCATTTAACTTTATGTCATTTCTAACATGTGAAGTGTTTTGATTTTAATGTCTAGGTTTGTTCTTTGATTATTTTGAGTATTCCAGAATCTTTAACATCTGGTGAAGATAGCTCATGTGCTACGTTTGTACAAAAAATTTGCTGGATTTTATTGTAATATTTCAGTTTTAAAAGCCATTTAAGTCCTTTATTTATTTGCAAATAAAGACAATTCAGCTTACTCTTGCAAATTAATAGTAATTATTTCTATTTATTGTGTTGAAGCTTTGTCTTAGACGTCTAAAATAATTTTGAATTAGCAAAAATTCCTCCTCTTTTCTTATGATCTAATGGAAATGATTGTAGAATTTCACTATGTAGTGTGTTTGTTACTGATTTGGGGCAGTCTTTAACATGTCTAAGTAATTTATTTTTCAAAGAGTTTTTATTAGGAATGAGTTTGCATTTTATCATATGTTTCAGCATCTATTGCTATAATCATATATTTTTCCTTCTTTAATTTAATTTTTCCTAGTGCATTACAATGACAGAATTTATACTCCTGAACCACACAAATAATTTCAGTAGAAAACTTAGTTATGAATCTTTTCATATACCAGTGGATTTGATTGGCTGATAGTTAGAGTCATGCACTAGTATTCATCAGTGAAATTGGCCCACATTTTTTAGTTTTTGCATTATTTTCACTGATTGTGGTATCAAGATTTTCCCTTCATAAAATGAATTAGAGAAATTTTCTATTCATTTCTAAGTCACCTATGCTATTTTAAATAACATAGTAATCAACTGATTTTTTTTTTAAGATTTTTATTTATTTACTTGACAGACAGAGCACAAGTAGGCAGAGAGGCAGGCAGAGAGAGAGAGAGGAAGAAGCAGGCTCCCCGCTGAGCAGAGAGCCTGATGCAGGCTCGATCCCAGGACCCTGAGATCATGACCTGAGCCGAAGGCAGAGGCTTAACCCACTGAGCCACTCAGGTGCCCCTCAACCGATCTTTAAACACCAAGTAGAACCCAGCTTTTAAGTCCAGACTTGTTGCCTTTTAAGTTAGTAGATGTTTGATTGATCTTTTGTATGATTTGGTCTACTCAGATTTCCCCCTTCTTTCTCCTTCAAATTTGGGAGGTTATCCTCATTTCCTCTCTCTTTCCCCATGCCTCATATAGCAGTTACCAACCACATGTGACTATTTAAATTTGATAAAACTGAAACAATTTAGTTGCCTAAACTTTTTAAAAAGATTTTATTTATTTAATTGACAGAGAGACAGCGAGAGAGTAAACACAAGCTGGGGGAAAGGGAGAAGGAGAGGGAGACACAGGCTTCCCACTGATCACGGAGCCTAGTACACTGGGATCATGACCTAAGCCAAAGGCAGACACATAATGACTGAGCCCACCAGTCGCCCCTTAGTTGCCCAATCTTATAAGCTACATTTTAAGTGCTCCAAAGCCACATGGAGCTCGTGGCCACCATGTGGGAGAGTGTAATCAGAGAATGCTTTCATCATTGAATTAATATTAGGCAATGCTGCTGTAGCCACTTTAATATGTTGCTATGAAGTCATGTGTTGTAATTCTTTTAATTGCTGGCTTACCTATAGTTACATTCCTTAATATTGCTTTCATTAGATTTTTTATTTTCTCTTTCAGATTGCTTATCTATTTAGTCTCCAAAGAACTAGATTCTACTTTTATTATTCTTTTAATATTTTGTTTTCTATTTTAATCACTTCTCACTACTTATAGTGTTTATTATGATTAATTCCTTATTACTCTATTTTTCCTTCCACTTTCTTAGATTAAACAGTTCACTTATTTTTCAATGTTTCTACACATTTACCTTAGTCCCATAACATTGGTTTCATTCCTTAAATTTTAGTTAATTGACTATTTTTATCACCACTTTTTTCTTTTTGCTCTTGCTTTTCCTTTTTTTTTTTTTTTTTTTTTGCCTTGTCTCGGGCAAGTTTCTCTTTGTTCCCTTTTATCCTTATTAAATGTAGAGCTTGATTCCAGTTTGATTACCTTCCAGTCTTTAACAATCAAAATTATACATATATTTTAGGAGTGGCAAGTAGTAACTATACTTTCTTCTTAAGATGTTTTACTTGCTGTTTCTTCTACACTTCACAAATAGACACGAAACCTTTAGAAAATATTTTGTTTCCTACTTTCTTCCATCCTTGTTACAAATCTTTAGTTAAAACAATTCAGAATTTTTAGACTCATGTTATTATGAGCCTGATCTTAAATTATGTCTTTTTCAATAATTGTGGACCACTGGGAGGGTTCTGCCCCAGCCTCTTAGTGTGTGCATGCTTCAGTGACTCTTTTCCCAGCAGCTAGCCCCCGGGCTTTTTTACCCACAGGCATATTGTTCCTCCAATTTGCTGTTGTCCGTGGGTTGGGGGTTTGCAGAGACCCACAGGCAGCAAGAAGTCAGAAACATCCTTCTGAAGCCCTGAAGAAACCCGCCAGCATGTTATTATGGAATTCTAGAGAGAGAACTGAGAAAGAAAACAAACCAGTTTAAAAAAGTTTTCGAAATGTGAATTCTATTTGAAAACAGATAACTTGCAATGTTCAGTAAAAATATTTAACTGTAGAAGTTGTCAATAGCTCCAAGTCATATAGATCTCAAAATTTATGAAAGACATGAAAAGTATTCTTTTCTTATGCTCTAAGCAATTCAACCCTCAACTTGCAAAAACTTTGTTTCCTGGTGTGCAAGATAAGTCTGGCAGATTCTCAAAAAAAGAAGAGTTAGGAGTTCCCTTGATGTGATTATGTAAGAACATTCATAATTTCAGTTATTTGCTAGGTCTGGTTCAGATCTACCATTTGTAGCCCCAGAATAAGTCATTTAACATCAACATAACAGTGTTTCTCATCTAAAATATACATAATATGAATAGGATATTTGACAATTAACTGAGATGACCTATGACCAAAAAACATACTCTGGCAAAACCGCCTCAGAATCTTTTACTTCAGCTAAATTAAAAATCACAAGATTTCCTTTGAAGCTGTGTTTTGTGAATAATGAAAACCTAGGATGCTACATCTGTAAATACTGAAAGTCTATGTTACAGTGTTGGTCTTATTTTGGGGTTGGGAGGGCAGAGGGAGAGAGAGAGAATCTTTAGCAGGTTCCATGCCCAATGTGGAGCCCCAAACAGGGCTTGATCTCATGACCCTGAAATCATGACCTGAGCTGAAATCAAATTGGGTATTTAACCAACTGAGCCACCCAGATACTCCAGTGTTGGCCTCATTTTGAATTTTCAGTCCATGTATGTGAAGCATTGGTATGCATAGATATACATACAACAGGCCATGTGAGAATGTGATACAAGCATTGGATCTTACCAATAGGACTTTCCATAAGGTCAATGTTGAGCCAAGAAAACAGAATGGAAAACCAAAAGAGTAAAAACTCAGATTTAGGGAGCACTAACTCAAGCTTGCTCCCAGAGAAAAAATTTCTAGATGGAGGATACCAGAAAGAGATAGAAGCTAGGATAAGGTATAAAGAAATTACAGATGTATATCTATAAAGCCAGAATGTTTTCCATCAGATATTTCTTTTTTTCCTGAGATTCTATTAGCAGTTGCTCTCTGTCTTTGGATGATTTATTGGAACTACTTAAATTTCCCACTAGCTGTCACAGCTGAGCAGAGTAATAGGCCTTTGGGAGGCTAACCATGTCCCATTACATTTATTGCTTTTGTATCCAATTAGAATAGATCTGGAACAGATATTTGCATAGATTGCAGCAGGTGACAATCACATACCTAAAAAGGAGGCTGTGTGCGTGTGTGTGTGTGCGCGTGTGTGTGTGTGTGTGTGTGTTGAATATCTCACTAGAGATATAGAAAACAATTCACTTTATCCCTTACCGATAAGTAAGGTGATTTTTATTTTGATATTTTGATTTTTTATAAAAAACGTGAATGATGTTCATTGCTCATCTTTGCATTGCTGCCTTTCCAGTGGGACGCTGAGGCCTTCCTTTACTGGCCGTTAGCTTTTCTATCCTATGGCAAATAAATGCTGCTGTAAAGCTATGATTCTGAGGTTCTAGTCACATCATACATTATCTGCCCAGCAGTAGCATCAGGAGATATGTCTTTCTCAGATTTAGGCTCCTAATGATATGCTGTGGCATGCCCAGAGTAGTCACGACCCAGCCTCTGACCTCTGTAGATAATACAGATTGCTTTTCTCATTTCTGCATTGCTGCCTTTTGCGGGGGAAAAAAAGGTGGGGGAAAGGGTTTGTTTGCTTTGTGAGAATCCATATTTTTGAAAAATCAATTTTATTAACACCTTCCCATTATTATATTCATCAGCACATCAAGTCTATCTATCGTATCTAACCATTTAGAACCAGGGTGTTTTGTGTATTCTGTCTGCCTCCCTCACACACAACGCCTCACATACACTCCTATTTCTGAAAAATTAGATCTTTGTCCGTTGCCTGGCAACTTAATTTTATCCCGAAAGAAGCCCAAGTAATTGGACCAAGATATTTCTCAGCGGGGCTGCATTTATGTTTCTAAATATTGCACGTTCATTGCTAATTTCTCTATACATTGCCTGCATGTCTATGCTGGAATAAAAAGGAGAGATCTGGTGTTGAAGAGAATATTCCTTTGTTATTTTCTTATGGGTGACTATTGCACTAACTCACTTCCCTCCTCTGGGATTCTTTCAGTCTCTGCATACCACCAATTAATCAGCAATCATGTGTTGAGCCTTCTTTAAGTCCTTCTAATAAAATATGATAGATCATAAGTATTTCTAGGTGAATAAGTAGGTATTGTGTATGTTGATTTTAGTCAGTAGTGATATACATCGAAGTCGGTGCTGACAGCTTCTTGCTTTATAATTTCATTTATCTTTTCCTTTGATTCTGTCAGCAAAGCCTCATGACTATCAACTAAAAAGTGAAAGTTCTTTTTGTTTGTTAATTATTCTGTTTACAGAGGATTAAGATACTAGTTTAGCTACTTGTTTTGTCACAGTTCAAGGATGTAAATTTTAGCAAGAATCTGAGGTTGAGGCAGTAGCAATGAACAATGAAGTTTAACTGTTATGATGAAGGTGAAACATTTTAAAATAAATGTGTTGATCTATCTGGTTTGCTATGATTGAAAGGAAAGATGATGGCATTTTCTTGAAACTCACACACACACACACACACAAATCACCTTTTTTGCAGTAAAGACTGCTTACGATCTCTGGCATTGTAATAGAAGGCAATGACAATCAAAGCCTGGATTTCATTCCTTGCTCTGTCATGAGGCTGTGTGACTGTCAATTGTTAAAGAAACCACACTGTTTTTCACTCTGTGTTCAGTTTAAAGAAAATTTGTTTTATTAGACCTCTGTTATTATTTGTACATATTGACTAATTGAGGCCATCTTTTGTGACTAGTAATATGAAGTCAAAAGGATTTTGTATCTAGGAAAAAGAACTGGCTATGAAATATGCAGTGGAGTGCATGTGATCCAATGAGCAAATGCATCTGGAAGTGATGTCTGCATGTCACTCAGAGTTGCCTGGACAGTGTGCTAACCAGGAGCAGGTGGGGGCTGGGGAAGTGCCTTCATCCTGGCTAGAAAGGCTGCATCTGAACTGAACTTCCCACAAAATTGGAGAAAATGCTATTTCCCGAGGACCCCAAGTTCTTCTACTGCTGGTCAGATGGCTTTTCAAGCCAACCCTTCTGGTAATGAATTCTAGACTACTTGGAACTTAATTCTTTGGTCATCCCCTATTCACCTTGTAAGAGAGAAGAATAACAAAGAGAATGAGATTCTTCTACCCAACGACATACCATGTCTCTAGCAGTGGGTCCTACTTCCCTCGCTGTGGGTCAATGGAAGGAATGGGAGGCAAGGCCTTCCTTTCAGGCCCTTGGCATACAATCTTCCCTCCTAGAGCTCATTATTTAATCCACACCATGTGACATAGAGGGCTTCACTTTCTTGCCCAACAGTTGTCTTCCCAATCTATTTCCTTCCTCTCTTACCTTCCCTGCCCTATCCATTCTGTGTTTAACACCTGGGCAGCTTAGGAAATTTGTGTTGCTGGACAAGAAGAAAATTTCCTGGCCTTGCAGGAAGACTTTGTAACCAGGGATCCAAGCAGGTTAATTTCTGTATTGCTATAGACTATCAAGGCCAGAATTTTCTATTATTCTCTCCATCTTCCTTCCAAACTCTACTTTTCCTTTTCTCCATGGAGACAGTTGACAAATGTACTTTTAAAAATGATACCAAACACTAGAAATACATAATAGACAGAAAATATATGCAGAAATATATAATAGACACATTCCCCCCTATGCCACTTATTATCATAGGCTAAAAATCCTTGAAATTAGGTATAAAATAAACAGAAAATTATTAAAAGTGGAGGGAAAAAGGGAAATCAGCTAGAAATTACCAAACCTGAGGAATGGCATGATGGGGAGTTTCCTAGGGTTTCCTTTTTGTTGTATATATCATGAACTGAGTGCTAGAGAAGCCAGCAACCCATCAACATTAAGGACCAGGGAAGAGAAAAGGCCAAAAAAATTTTTTAAACTGTAATTGCATTGTTCCAACCAAAGATCACACAAAAATTTGTGGCCCTACTTCAACTTACACCAGCAAAGGCTCGACTTCTACCCTCAACCTTTGGAACAAGACACTCTCCTTGCCAGGTTGGTACCAAAAAATACCAAATAAGAAGCTGGATTTTCATTCCTACCTGGCAGTAATGAACTCCTCTGATCCCAATGTCAGTGGAATTCCTGGACTTCCATTCCCACATGGCAGTAATGAGACGTCCTCTCTTCTGGTGTTAATAATGTCAGAGGAAACCTTGAAAATAGTCAGAGTTTCACCAATGTCCAATGATTATGCAGTCATCACATGATACAACATCAGTGAAGGCAACATAGTGTGGAATAACAAGACACTTACTTCTATCTCCATGGTGGTAGCAATGGAGACCTAGTGGGTGATGTGGAGCCAGTGAGCGAAAGAACAAGAAAAGAATTCTTGAGATGTTTTCAGTGAAGAAATGTGCTATAATAATAGCATGGGAGGAGGACCCATGGGCAAAAAGAGCTTCAAAAAGATGCTTTTATTATAACATGGGGACTGGAATAAAGAGTGGACAGAAAGAGCTGCACTGGAATTGTGAGGAGTAATTGATTTTATACTTTTTAGTACTGGTAGTTAGGGATAGTGTAGGTCTCTAAAGAATTTGTTCATGTTAAAAGGAGGTCTCTAAGACCTTGGAAGGCTAGCTATTGTCAAGATAAGGTTACTTTTTATTACCTAGTAAAACATTAGTCATGAGACTTTAGGATCGTCATGTCCTCTGTATCTCAGATGTCCTTCAGTGGGCCACATGTTGTAAGACGATACATTTTTCTTGCCTTTTTTCTCCCTATCAGTGGGGAACCTAAAATCCCACCCTTGCCCAGCAGTAATGATGTACCCCTCTCCCTCCCCCAGGTGTCACTGGAAGCCAAGTGGAGAACTTGGAGGTCCTCTTCCTTCTAGCAGTCATACCAGAGTTCCCCGTTTTCTCACTGGTGTGATGTCAAGAAGGGTCTACTAAAACAGCAGACTTAAATAAGATTCAGTGCCTCATAACACTATTTCAAATGTTCAGGGTTCTTGAAAATCAGTCATACCAAGAACCAGGACTATCTCAATTTGAAGGAGAGAAGTCCATCAACAGATGCCAACACCAATAACAGATATTATTATTATCAGACAAGGATTTTTAAATCAGCTTTCATAAAAACGTTCTATCAAAAATTAAGAAAATTCTTTTTTTTTTTTTTTTTTTTTTTTTTACCATTTAACTTGTTTTAATGTTTCTTCACAAATGGTGAAAAATACTAAAGTACAGACAAGGAATAATCATAATGTTGTGGCCAACATTATAAATATGGAATTATAAATTTAAAACATTTTCTGGTTTAAAAAATAAATCTGGTAGTCAATGCAGCTCTGCGGGGTCTCTGCGTCTAGTAGGGCCGGTCTCTGCGTTCCTGACGGTGCTCGCCTTTATCCATTTTTCCAGGTCCTCCGCGCCCGCCTCTTCTTCCTCCCATCTGTTCCATCAAAGGTCCAGGGGGTCCGCCGGGGCCACCCCGTCTTCCTCCACCAAAACCGCCTCGGTCCATGCCCCGGCCACCACGGAAGCCCCCTCTGTCTCCACCACGGCCACCTCTGAACATCCCACCGGGACCACCGCGGTCCATGAGGCCGCCTCTTCCGCCCCGCATTCCACCAGGGCCACCTCTGCCACGGTCACCGCCAGGAGGTGGAAAGGGTGGTGGAAGGAAGCCTTCAGGCTTCGGGGCCTTACACTGGTTGCATTCTGTTCTCCAGGCAAAGTTCTGGTTTCCACAACCCGGATTGGGGCACTGCCAGTCTCCAGCTCGGTGCTGGACATTTCCTCCTCCGGATGGGTTCCCTCGAGAACCCCGGGGCCCTCTTGGGGGAAAGCCACCTCTGTCTCCTCCATGGCCTCCCATGCGACCCATGGGGCCCCCAGGACCTCCTGGGCCCCCTGGACCTGCACGGAGGGGCGGCGGCATCCCTCTGCCCTCACGGGGCGGCATGCCACCCCGCAGGCTGTTCATTGGAGGCTTCTTCCGAGCAAGAGACACCTTAAGTTTGCTCCCTTGAAAATCTTTTCCATCAAACCACTCCACAGCGGCCTTGGCAGTTGGTGGGTCTTCATAGGACACTGTAGCGTCACCTTTGGGCTTTCCTGTTTCCTTGTCCAAGTAGATATGAATCATGGGTTGTCCGGTTCTCTTGTTCATCTTAACAACTCCACACTGCTTAAAAAAGTCAGCCAGATCATCTAAAGTCACATTGTCATTTAAGCCTTGCACATAAATTGCACTGTTGTCAGAATCTTCATCTGGATCTACAGGTGGGCCTAGATCAAGATCTGGTCCTTCATCCATGGGTCCACCAGGCTTATTGAAGCCACCTCGCTCTCCAGCGCCCATTCCACCGCGTCCTCCTCCCCGCCCACCTCTGCTCATGCCTCCACGATCAAATCCCCCTCTTCCCCTGCCCCGGTTATCAGGGCCACTCATGCTCCGGTTTTCTCCTGGTCCGGAAAATCCTCCAGACTCCTGCCCATAAACACCCATGCTACTGGGGTGGTCCTGTCGGAATGAACTCTGCTGCCCGTAGCTGCTGCTCTGTTGGCTATATTGACTTGGAGCCTGGCTGTAGGATCCAGTTTGGGGGGGATAACTAGTGGGCGGCTGCTGCCCATAGCTGCTTTGTTGACCATAGCTACTCTGCTGTCCATAGCTGCTCGGCTGCCCATAGGTGTTCTGCTGAGAGTAACTGCTCTGATCATAACTAGTCGGCTGTGTAGAGGAGTAGCTGGTAGGAGGATAAGATGGTGGTGCCGTGACTGGCTGCATGGGGTAGCTCCCAGGTACCTGGGGATAACTGTAGTTACTCTGTCCATATCCTAGGCTGGGCTGGTTGTAACCCCCTGTGCTAGATTGAGGTTGACTAGTCTCAGCGGGTTTGTTACCATCCTGCGGTCTTGCAGGTGCGGTGGCTGCCGGCTGCTGCCCATAGGCTGGGTAAGCAGGTTGAGTGCCATAAGCAGACTGAGCTGCATAGGAGGCCTGGGTGGTAGTGACCGTAGCAGTGGTGGTATCGTAAGCACCAGTGCCATAACCCTGGACAGGCTGGCTGTATGCCTGGGGGGCAGTTGGAGTAGTATAACCAGCAGGAGGCTGTCCATAAGAAGTTGCATAGGCGGTCTGCCCATAGGTAGCAGTGGTCTGAGCTTGGGTATAGCTGACATCAGTGGGCTGTCCATAGGTTCCATAACTTTGCTGCCCATATGCCTGGGTGGTCTGTGCATATCCTTGAGTGGGTTGGGCGGTGTATGCACTGTAGCCCTGCTGGGCTGCAGCTTGGCTGTATGTACTGTAATCCGTGGACGCCATTTTCTCTCCTTCCTTCTCGTTCTCTCAACGTCCGTCTCCCTCTCGCTTTCCCTCTAGGCGCCGCACTGCCAAAAATTAAGAAAATTCTTGAAACAAAGACAAAGTCTCAGCAAAGGAACAGGATATATGAAGAACCAAATGGAAATTTCAGAGCTTAAAAATGCAATAACCAAAAACCACCCAAAAACAAACCAAACACTAGCTGCTGGGCTCAACAGCAAAATGAAGAAGATCAGAAGAAAGAATCAGTTAAATCGAAGACAGAGCATAGAAATCACCTGATAGCAAAATAGCAAGAAAAAGCACTGAAATGCACTGAAACAAAAAGTAAACAGAACCTTAGGACTATAATGGAAGATCTAATATTTATGTTCTTGAAATCTTAAATACAGAAAAGAATGAAAATGGGACTGGAAAAGGATTCAAAGAAATAATGGCTAAAAATTACCCAAATTTGGAAAAATTCATAAAAGATTCAAACACTGAATAAACCACAAGACAGAGTAAATCCAAAGAAATCTATGCCAACACAATTCATCATCATACTTTTGAAAACTAAGGATGAAAAAAAAAACCCTTAAAAACAGCAAAAGAAAAACTTTACCTTATTAATAGAGGAAACATCGCTTAAATTACAGCAAATTTCTTATCAGAAACCATGGACCCCAGAAGAAAGTGACACAATATTTTTCAAGTACAGAAACACTGGAATTGACAATCTAGAGTTCTATACTTAACAAAAATTACTGTTCAGGAATAAAGGGTAAATCAAGACATTCTCAGATGAAGGACAACTAAGATGGTTGCCAGTAGACATACTCTAAAGACTAGCTAAAGGAAGTTATCTATGGAGGCAGGAAATGAAAGAAGCAGGAATCTTGGAATATCAAAAAGAAAGAATAATAGAAAGAGTAAGAACTTGAGTAAAAACAATATACTTTCCTTCTTCTCTGGAGTTTTCCCTTTTTTCCATATAAATTCAATTTAGTTAACACATAGTGTACTATTAGTTTCAGAAGTAGAATTTGGTGAGTCATCAGTTGCATATAATACCCAGTGCTCATTATATCAAGTGTCCTCCTTAATGCCCATCACCCAGTTACTCCATTCTCCCTGCTGACCTCCTCTCCAGCCACCCTGCTATCAGGTTTGTTTCCTATAGTTAAGAGTCTCTTATGGCTTGCTTCCCTCTCTGTTGTTAGCTTATTTTTCCTTCCTTTCCCCTATGTTCATCCATTTTGATTCTTAACTTCCACATGTGAGTGTATGATATTTGTCTCTCTATGACTGACTTATTTCACTTAGCATAATAGTTCTAACCACATCATAGAAATGGGAAGATTTCATTCTTTTTTATGGCTGAGTAATATTTCATTGTGTATGTGTACCATATCTTTTTAAATCCATTTTTATCCATCTGTCTATGGACATCTGGGCTCTTTTCTTGTTTTGGCTATTGTAGACATGGCTGTTATAAACACTGGAGCCCCTTCAAATTACTATTTTTGATTCTGTTCAATAAATACCAGGAAGTACAATTGCTGGGTCATAGGGTAGTTCTATTTTTAACTTTTAAGGACCATCATACTGTTTTTCAGAATGGTTGCCCTGGGTTGCATTCCCAGCAGTGTAACAAGGTTCCCCTTTCTCTGCATCCTTGCCAATATCTCTTGTTTCCTGACTTGTTAATTTTAGCCATTCTGCCCATTGTGAGGTGGTATCTTGTCATGGTTTTGATTTGTATTTCCCTGATGCCAAGTGATGTTGAGAATTTTTTCACATATCTGTTAGCCATTTGTATGTCTTCTTTGGGGAAATGTCTGTTCATGTCTTCTGCCCATTTCTTGGCTGGATTCTTTGTTTTTGGGGTGTTGAGTTTGATAAGTTCATTATAGATTTTGAATACTAGTCCTTTATCTGATAAGACGTTTGCAAATATCTTCTCCCATTCTGTAGGTTGTCTTTTGATTTTTGTGGACTATTTCCTTTACTGTGCAGAAACTTTTTATCTTGATGAAGTCCCAATAGTTCATTTTTACTTTTGTTTCCCTTGCCTTTGAAGACATGTCTAGCAAGAAGTTGCTGTAGGCGAGGTCATAGAAGTTACTGCCTGTGTTTTTCTCTAGGATTTTGATGGATTCCGATCATTCATCCATTTTGAGTTTACTTCATTCTTCTGCATGTGGCTGTCAAATATTCCCAACATCATTTGTTGAATAGACTGTCCTTTTTCCATTAGGTATTCTTTCCTGCTTTGTCAAAGATTAGTTGACCATAGAGTTTGAGGGCCCATTTCTGGGTTTTCTATTGTTCCATTGATCTATGTGTCTGTTTTTGTGCCAGTACCATACTGTCTTGATGATTACAGCTTTGTAATATAGCTTGAAGTCTGGAACTGTGATGCCATCAGCTTTGCTTTCTTTTTCAGTGTTCCTTTGGTTATTTGGGGTCTTTTTTTGGTTTCTCTACAAATTTTAGGATTATTTGCTCTAGCCCTGTGAGAAATGTTGATAATATTTTGATTGGCATTGTATTCAATGTGTAGATTGTTCTGGGTGGCATAGACATTTGAACAATATTTGTTCTTCCAATCTATGAGCATGAAATGTTTTTCCATATCTTTGTGTCTTCCTCAATTTCTTTCTTAATTTCCCTATAGTTTTCAAAGTACAGATATTTTACCTCTTTGATTAGGTTTATACCTAAATATCTTCTGGGTGCAATTGTAAATAAGATTGATTCCTTGATTTCTCTTTCTGTTGCTTCACTGTTAGTATATGGAATGCCATCCATGAAGAGTGAAACTGACTTTTTCTTTGCCTATATAGATGCATTTTATTTCTTTTTGTTGTCTGATTGCTGAGGTTAGGACTTCTAGTACTATGTTGAATAATAGTGGTGAGAATGGCATCTGTGTCATATTCCTGACCTTAGGGAAAAAGCTCTGTTTTTCCCCATTGGGTATGATATTCACTGTGGACTTCTCTATATGGCTTTCATGATATTGAGGGGTAGTCGCTCTATCCCTATACTGTGAAGAGTTTCAATCAAGAAAGGATGCTGTACTTTCTCAAATGCTTTTTCTGCTCTATTAAGAGGATCATATGGTTCTTGTTCTTTCTTTTATTAACATGGTGTATCACATTGATTGATTTGTGGATGTTGAGCCAACTTTGCATCCCAGGAATAAATCCCACTTTGTCATGGTGAATAATCCCTTTAATGTCTGTTGGATCATATTGGCTAATATCTTGGTGAGAATTTTTGCATCCCCGTTCATCAGGGATATTGGTCTGTAGTTCTTGGAGGGGTCTTTGTCTGGTTTTGGGATCAAGGTAATGTTGGCCTCAAAGAATGAGTTTGGAAGTTTTCCTTCCATTTCTATTTTTTGAAACAGCTTCAGAAGAATAGATATTAATTCTTTTTTAATGTTTGGTAGGATTCCTCTAGGAGGCTATGTGTTCCTGGATTCTTGTTTATTGGGAGGGTTTTGATTACTGATTCCATTTCTTTGCTGGTTATGGTTATGTTCAGGTTTTCTGTTTCTTCCTATTTCGGTTTTGGTCATTTACGTATTTCCAGGAATACATCCGTTTCTTCAGATTGACTAAATTGTTGGCATATAGTTGCTTATAATCTGTTCTTGTAATTATTTGTATTACTTCAGTGTTGGTTGTGATATCTCCTCTTTCATTTATGATTTTATTTATTTGGGTCCTTTGTATTTTCTTTTTGATAAGTCTTCTAGAGGGTAATCAATTTCATTAATTCTTTCAAAGAATCAGCTCCTAGTTTCATTGATCTGTTCTACTCATCTTTTGGCTTCTATTTCATTGATTTCTGCTCTAATCTTTATTATTTCTTTTCTCCTTTTGGATTTGGGCTTTATTTGCTGTTATTTTCCAAGCTCTTTTAGGTGTAAGGTTAGGATATGAATTAGAGACTTTTCTTATTGCTTGAAGAAGGCCTGTATTGCTATAAACTTCCCTCTTAGGACTGCCTTTGCAGCATCCCAATTGTTCTGCACTGTCATGTTTTCATTTTCATTTACTTCCAGGTATTTTTTAAAATTCTTCTTTAATTTCCTGGTTGACCCTTTCATTCCTTAATAAGATGTTCTTTAACCTCCAAGTATTTTTGGTCCTTCCAAATTTCTTCTTGTGGTTGACTTCAAGTTTCATAGTATTTTAATTAGAAATAAGCATGGTATGACCTCAATCATTTTGTACTGGTTGAAACCTGATTTGTGACCCAGTATGTGATCTATTCTGGAGACTGTTCCATGTGCATTCAGGAAGAATGTGCATTCTTCTGCTTTAGGATGAATTCTGAATATATCTGTTAAGTCCACCATGTGGTTCTGTGTGTCATTCAAAGCCCTTGTCTCCTTGTTGATTATCTGCTGAGATGATCTAACCATTACTGTGAGTGGGGTGTTAAAGTCACCTACTCTTATGTATTATTATCAATGAGTTTCTTTAGTTTTGTTGTGATTTGTTTTATATAATTGGCTTATGTGCCTTGTTAAGTGCATAAATATTTACAATTGTTAAGTCTTCTTGTGGGATAGGCCTCTTTTTTATGATATAGTGTCCTTCATTTCTTATCATAGTCTTTGGTTTAAAATCTAGTTTTTCTTCTTTTTTAAAAAAATTTACTTATTTTACTGTTATGTTAGTCACCATACAGTACTTCATTAGTATTTTTTAAAAGATTTTATTTATTTACTTGACAGACAGAGATCACAAATAAGCAGAGAGGCAGGCAGAGAGAGAGTGGGGGAAGCAGGCTCCTCACTGAGCAGAGAGCCCAATATGAGGCTCAATCCTAGAACCCTGAGATCATGACCTGAGCAGAAGGCAGAGGCTTAACCCACTGAGCCACCAAGATACCCCAAGTTTTTATTGTAGTGTTCCATGATTCATTATTTCCTATAACACCCAGTGCTCATTGTAATACATGCCCTTCTTAATACCCATCACTGGGCTAACCCATCCCTCCACCCCCTTCCCCTCTGAAACCCTCAGTTTGTTTCCCAGAGTGCATAGTCTCTCATGATTCATCTTTCCCTCTGATTTCCCCCACTTCATTTTTCCCTTCCTTCTCCTGATGTTGTTCACGCTATTCCTTATGTTCCACATATAAGTGAAACCATATGGATACTTGTCATTCTCTGCCTGACTTATTTCACTTAGTATAATCCCTTCCAGTTCCATCCATGTTGATGCAAAATTTGGGTGTTCATCCTTTCAGATGGCTGAGTAATATTCCATTGTACATATGAACTACATCTTCTTTATCCATTCATCTGTTGAAGGGCATCTTGGGTGCTTTCACAGTTTGGCTATTGTGGACATTGCTTCTATGAACATTGGGGTGCATATGCCCCTTCTTTTCACTACATCTGTGTCTCTGGGGTAAATACCGAGTAGCACAATTACTGGGTCATAGGGTAGCTCTATTTTTAACTTTTTGAGGAGCCTCCATACTGTTTTCCAAAGTACCTGTATCAACTTGCAATCCCACCAACAGTGTAAGAGAGTTCCCTTTTCTTCACAACCTCTCCAACATTTGTTGTTTCCTGCCTTGTTAATTTTTGCCATTTTAACTAGTGTAAGGTGGTATCTCAATGTGGTTTTGATTTGAATTTCCCTGATGGCTAATGATGTTGAACATTTTTTTTGTGTGTGTGTCTCTTAGCCATTCATATGTTTTCTTTGGAGAAGTGTCTGTTCATGTCTTCTGCCCACTTTTTGACTTAATTTTTTTTGTTCTTTGGGTGTAGAGCTTGAGAAGTTTTTTATAGATCTTGGATACGAGCCCTCTATCTGTAATGCATTTGTAAATATCTTCTCCCATTCCACGAATTGCCTCTTGGGTTTTGTTTTTTGTTTTTTTTTTACTGTTTTCTTAAAATCCAGTTTTTCTGATATAAGGATGGCTACTCCAGCTTTCTTTTGATGTCCATTAGCATGATAATGGTCATCACTCTCTCACTTTCAATCTAGAAGTGTCATTGGATCTAAAATGAGTCCTTGCAAGCAGCATTTTTTAAAAGATTTTTATTTATTTATTTGACAGAGAGAGAGAGAGATCACAAGTAGGCAGAGAGGCAGGCAGAGAGAGAGGGGGAAGCAGTCTCCCTGCTGAATAAAGAACCCAATGTGGGGCTTTTGCAAGCAGAATTTTGATGATTTTTTTTTTAATCCATTCTGATATCCTATGTCTTTTGATTAGAGTATTTAGTCCATTTACATTCAGAATATTATTGAAAGATATGAATTTATTGCTATTTCATTACCTATAAAGTCACTGTCTCTGCAGATCATCTCTGTTCCTTTCTGGGTCTTTGTTACTCTGTTCAAAGTATCCCCTTTAATATTTCTTACAGGGCTGGTCTAGTGTTCACAAACTCCTTTAGTTTGTGTTTGTCCTGGGAACTCTTTACCTTTCTGTTCTGAATGACAGACTTGTTTGATAAAGTATTCTTGGTTGCATATTTTTCCCATTTACACATTGAATATGTCAGGCAAATCCTTTCTGGCCTACCAGGTCTCTGTGAACAGATTGGCGGCCAGCCTTATGAATCTATCCTTGTAGGTTAAGGACCTCTTGCCCTGAGTGCTTTAAGGGTTTTCTCTTTATTTTTGTAACTTGAAAGCTTCACTATAGTATGTAGGCATTTATTTATTTTTGATGATTTTGAAGGGATTTCTATGTGCCTCTTGTATTTGAGTGTCTGTTTCCTTCCCCAGATGAGGGAAGTACTCAACAATAATTTGTGCAAATAAACCTTCTGCCCTTTTCTCCTGTTCCTCATCTTCTGGGACTCTTATAATAGAGATATTGCTTTGCTTTATGAAATTACTGAGTTCCCTTAGTCTACTTTTGTGATTCAATAGGTTCCCTTCCCCCCTCCTTTTGGCTTCCTTATTTTCCATCACTTTATCATCTATAGCACTGATTCACTTTTCTGATTGATTCATCTTCATTTTTATGTCCTCCACGTGGGGACTGTATCTTGGTTGTAGCATTTTTAATTTTGACCTGACCAGACTTTAGTTCTTTTATCTTTGCTGTAAGGGATTCTCTATGCTTCTTTCAAGCCCAGCTAATATTCTTATAATTGCTTTAAATTCTAGTTCAGACATTTTACTTATATCTGCATTGATTAAACCTCTGGCCATCATTTCTGCTTGTTCTTTCTTTTGGAGTGAATTCTCCTATCTTCGTATTCTGGAGAGAAAAAAAAAGAAAAAAAGAAAGGAACAATAGAAAAAGGAAATAGAAATAAGAAAAAATGAAAAAATAAAAAACATACAGGAATCTAGATCTTAGGTGTGTTTTGGTTTGCTTGTTATGAAAAGTTTGTTAGAAAAAAAAGGTAGAAAGAAAGAAAAGAAAAATAAGAGAAACAAAATTAAAAATTAAAAGAATAAGGTACAATAAAACATTTAAAGATGTTCTTTCTGTATCCAAAAAACAAAACAAAACAGTAAGAAGAAAAAAAAAAGTAACAACAAAAAAAAGAACCTCAGGACGCTAAATCCTGTTTCCCTAAAGTTGAAGCATTGCAACATTCTATAATAAGCTGACTTATTGTGAGTGACAGGCTTCTGCTGGTTTTCTGGGGAGGGACCTATTGTTCTGTTTCACAGGAGAATTGGAATTGCCCTAGTGGAGATGTACCTGCAGGGGGGTAGTGGGCCAGGGCTTGGTGTAGTGTCTCTGTTCTGCACTCAGCACTGTTTAGCTCATGGAGGAGGAATAAACTGTTGTGGATGTTCAGAATAATCTGATCTTTATCTAGCCTGAAGAGGCCAGCTTAGGGTGACCCTATTCCTCTGCCATCTTATCTAGAGTTTTCTTAATTGTACTTGACAGTTGAAATAAAAATTATCTGATGTGGTTTGCAATATATATACAGGAAATATTTAAGACACTTTGAAATGGTGAAGTTCATAAGGATGTAAGCAGAAATAAGTTTTCTAAATTTCCCATACTGGTAAAATGTCAATGCTGATAATACTGTGGGGAAATAGCTGGCAAGGAGGTGAAGAAATTGAATCTCTCATGTTTTGCTTTATGGGAATGTAAAATGGTGCAGCCACTTGCAAAAATAGTTTAATGATTTCTTGTAAAACTATACATATACTTATCAAATGACCCCACTCCACTCCTGGATACTTATTCCAAAGACATTAAAAATTATATCCACATAAAAAACTACATACCCAAATTTCATAGTTCCTTTATTTGTAACAGGTAAAAAAAAACCAGAAGCAATCTAGATCCTTCGATGAGCACGTGAAATGAGCACTAGGTGTTATACTGAATTAATGAATCATTGAACAATATACCAAAAACAAATGATGTACTATACCTTGGCTAATTGAATTTAAATTAAAAAATGGTTAAATAAGCTATGGTACATCCATACCAAGGAATACTATTCAATACTAAAAAGGAAAACTATTAATATATGCAGCAACTTAGATCTCAAGGGCACTGTGGTAAGTGAAAAAAATTCAACTTAAAAAAAAATCACATAGTCTCTGATTATATTTAGATAGCACTCTCAAAATCAAAATTATAGAGGTGGAGAAGAAAATAGTGGTTTCCAGGGACTAAGGAAGGAAAAATAAGGAAATGGGAGTGACCATAAAATGGTAAAATGAGGGAGACCTTTGTGGTTATAAAATAGTTTTACATTTTGATTGTGGTAGTTTTACAAACTGTCAAAAGTGATAAAATAGCATATGGGCACATCTACTTTGTACTAGCATCAGTTTCCTGGGTTTGATGGTGTGTGATGACTATTGAGGGACAACTGGATGAAGGATGCTAGGGACTTCCTGTACTATCCGTAACTTCTTTTAATTCTGAAATTATTTTAAAATAAAAAGTTAGAAAATAAACTTAAAAAAGAAAACAAAATAAAAATGTCATGATCTTCTGTTGAAAGATTATCTATTAAATTTTGGGCATAAAATGAGTAGTTAAAAGCACCCTAACACTGTCTAGTCATCTTTCTTTCCACAAACTCTATATTACATATTGCACGTGGTGGCCATGATGAGAATATAAGAGAGAATAACTGAGTCCTTGTCCCAGCTCATGGAAATTGGAGAAGGTGA
The DNA here is from genome assembly GCF_030435805.1 of Mustela lutreola. Classification (NCBI taxonomy): domain Eukaryota; kingdom Metazoa; phylum Chordata; class Mammalia; order Carnivora; family Mustelidae; genus Mustela; species Mustela lutreola. The sequence continues at coordinate 55,444,443 of NC_081292.1, read as the reverse complement.
CACAGAGAAGTAAAAGTAAATAAGTAGGTAGAATGCCAAGTAAGAGCCTCAGGATAATTACGAAATACCATGTCTATCCTAAAGCCTTTCAAACTCACCTTAATCTGTTAAAAAACAACAACAACAAAAAAAACCCAGATCCCTCAGTATTGAAAGCAGCTCTTAATATTTCTCTTCCCTTATTTAAGCTAACCTCTACTGAATTATTTTTATGTGCCACGTAGTATACTCAGTATCGCACATATATTACCTCATTCAATTTTTGCACATCTATGAGGGAAGTACTACTACTAAGGTACAAAAGAGGAAAGAAATTCTCTGAGTGGCTGCAGTCACATAGTTGGGAGTGTTTGGGGTGAATCAGGATTTGAAACTAGACGGTTTGACTCCTGAAAATGTGTTCTTACTAGCTGTCCTAAATTTCATGGTGTGTTGGGGGTAGCATTCCTTATCTCATCTATTTGTGAGGGCACATGGCTTTGAATCATTTGATCACCTCAGGCTTTAGATTTTATGATAGCTAACAAGGACACATTTATATACAACTATCTCTAACTGGAAGGTGATGCAGATGCCACATATTTATATCCCTTTTGTCTGCCCTATTAAAGGAGGACATTTAGTCAGTGAATACAGCTATGTAATTGCTTTTCAGTGTCACTTTAAAGAGTTAGGCTTCTTGTAAAGGACGAGTGTGGCAACTGACCACCCCACTGTCATGAATCACTCAGGGTCAGAATCTGACTGCACTGGATACCAATGAGTATCTCTCAATTTAGGGCAGTGCTGTCTACAATTGCTCTTTGTGGCTTGTATTCCAAACTGAGAAAGCAAATTGTACTGATCCTATTCCATGTTGTTGTACAATATCAAACATGACTGAGTCCTTCTATCTGCTCTTACCTGTTTACTTTTCTCCCAACAAAGTCATTATGAAGAACAGCTTTTCATCTTTGGGCTGAGGAGGAACAACAATACTGGACTATTTCCACTGGATTCATTATCTCCCTTCAGAAATTCAGGACTTCTAGTCTGCCTCTTATATCACTCTATGTTCCTTTTCTAGTCTTCTTTCCCAGATTTTCTCTCTTGAGTGAGAGAGAAGAATGAATGTCAGACAAGAAGGGAGTCAGAGTGAGGAAGATGTACTGTCTTACAAACAGAAGTACAAAGGTGAAACAAGAGGAGGAGATAAAGACGGGGAGAGGGAAGACATATCTTTGAGAAATACTGAACCATGGTATTTCAACATAAATCTCCAGTAAGTCCAATGTAGTAAAGGCATTTCCACCTGTAAAGAATCTCACTTCTTTCTTAAAAGGAAAACAGGGAGCAAGAGCTCCTTGGAGAAACCTCATGATCAGGAAGAAGAGAACAATGACGTGCTGCTCCTTTTATCTGCTTGTCAGTTTCACTCAGGTTTGCCATGACTGCATAACACATCTTGACTTTAAGAAAACTATGCATTTCTAAAACCAGGTAAGGGAAACACCCACAAGTACTCTTCAAAAATGAAATAATAGAAGCAAAGAAGAAAGGAAAGAAGGGAAGGAAAGAAAGAGGAACAAGCCAATCAGAATACCTTTCTTCTACTATTAAAATATTGCTAAGTCAAGAAAATGATTTGATTGTTCTTAGAAATTTGAAAATAGAATATATTCTGCGTCACATTATGACTCAGGAATGAGAATACTTTATTATGCTTTATCAAACTTTGGGAAAAAAATCTGGAGCCTACCAAACAAAAATTAGCCAGTTTTGTTTACTTTTGGAGGGAGTAATACTCACATTTAATTTATTCATTCTAAAAATCAGTCATCAGACATTAACCAATTATGAAATTTTTTTAAAAAGCTTAATTTCCACTTGACTGATTCACAGACCTGTACCCCTGGGGATAAAAATATATGTTTATAAAAAATTAAAAATTAAAAAAAAAAAGCTTAATTTCCTTTTGCTTTTAAATTAATTGCAGTAACCCATAGTGGTTAAGTGTATGAGTTCTAGTTATACAGAGCTGAGTCTGTTAACTTTGTGACCTATGGCCAGTTGCTTCCCTTCCCTGTGCCTATACTTTTCATCTGTAAATTGGGAATAATGACAGTACCTACCTCAAAGGAGTTTTGTGAGGATTAAATCACTATAGTGAATTCAACAAAGCACCTAAATGTTGTAAATCTTCAACATGTGTTGGCATCATTATTACTAGTTAAAGGAAATACGGAAAGTTATATTATAGTTATCATAGATAAGGTCAACAGCTAAACCACCATAGTGTAAAACCATTTAAAATCATAAAATCATTTTTAAAAAGCCAAAAAAATGAAAACTATTTCAGCAAGACCAAAAATATTCTAATTTTCTTCTTTTTTTTTTTTTTAAGACTTATTTATTTATTTTAGAGGGAGAGAGAGAGAGAGTGTGCAACCACATGAGCATAGTGCGAGGAGGGGCAGAGGGAAAGAAAGAATCTCAAGCGGATTCTGAGCAGAGCTTGAAGCCTGTCACCAGGCTCCATCATCTCACGACCTTGAGATCATGACCTGGTCTGAAACCGAGAGTTGGACATTCAACCAAATGAGTGACCCGGCCACCCCAATATTATTTATTTATAAATGTGAAAATCTCAGAGACAATTTAATGAAATCCTGATAAAGCCAAGCAGAGACTCAGTTGCCTTCCATCACTGATCAAATAAAATGCTTCCTGAAATTTGCCAGATAAAAAAATGAATCTGAACCTGGCTTCATACTAGACAAGCTAAGTTAACTTACAAATGAGTTTATAGAAAACAAATCCAATAATTGATAGATTCAATAATTCACAAGGCAACATGCCAATCTTTGCAATCTTTGCAATCTTTTGCTTAATTTTCCACAACTGAAGGTTTTAGAAAAAGGCTCCCAGAAAAAAAAGACAAATTTGATCAAACTATGCATAAAGGATATATTTCAGTTTTGTTTGAGTTTTTTTATTGTTATCATGTCAGATTCAGTCTAGTCCCACAGTTTGCTCATGCCTGTGGTATATATTCTAAGTTGTAATAACAGCAGGCAGGTGCTTCCTGCCTACATCAGTTAGGGTTCAACCAGAGAAACAGAACTATTAGAAGATATACAGAGAAAGTTATTACAGTAGTTAGCTTATGAGGCAAGCCTAGGCAATACCAATGCCTACTAAGTAGCCACTAAGAAAAGCAGACTGGGATTCTTGGGCATAAGCTGTAACTATTGTCCTCAGGCAGAATTTCTTTTCTCAGGAAAACTTCAGTTCTGCTTTTAAAGCCTTTCAATTTATTGGATCTGGTCCAGCCAGATTATCTAAAATAATTTCCCTTACATCAAGTCAATTAATTATAGACTTTAATTACAGCTACAAAAATACCGACACACTAATACCTAGATTTGTATTTGAAATCCTGGGTCTGAAGCCTGGTCAAGCTGACATCAAAAACATGACCACATTGGGGCACATGGGTGGCTCAGTTGGTTAGTATCCAACTCTTGATTTTGGCTCAGGGTCATGACAGGAATGGCTGGATAAAAAAACAACTGGTATCCATGCAGTGGGCCTATCCTATATGCTTGATTGTTAACACATTTCTCTGCTAAGGTTATCCTTTGGTGAAGGTTCACATGGGACACAAATATCTTCATTTATTTTGCGCATTCATAGAGGTCCATCCACATGCCTCTTCCCTAGACCTCTTTTTTACTTTCTCAAGTATGTTCCTTCCAAATCCTGCTGGCCTCAGCCCATGAAACTATATAGATTCATACCTCTAACTATTTTGCTTTCCAAAGAAAATGGACAACTAGGTGAACTGTTCCAGTTCTGCTCAGTGAGAAGATTTTCCTTTCATAGTATCTTTCAGGAATATACCTGAAAAGTTGTGAAGCTGTACCATTATATTGGCCAAGAGTTAATAAGACTCAATTTGTTTTGTCTGTGTGAATGGATTATAAGATTGACCAAAATTAATCTAAACAACGCCCTACAAGTACATTCACTCCCTATATCTTATGCAGAAGTCTTCATTAGCCCTTCCTAAAGATGACAGCTTGCTGGCCTCTCCCTCCTGCATTTTCTCTCATGATCATTGGCACTAAAATTCCATTTGGTTATCAAATTCAGAATCTCAGGGATGATCTTTAAGTTTGCCCTCCCCTTTAATCATCTCATGCTGCAAACTACACCCCATGTTCCTCATTTGAATAATTACCATTTTATACCCTAAATTTATCCCCCAATACTTCTGCTGTCTGTCACCACTGCTTCCATTTAGTTTAGGATTTCACTGTACTCTCCCCCAGAACTATTATAATGTCCTTCTAATTGTTATCCCAGCTTAGTTTTGCTTTTAGCTAATCCATCGTCCAATGACTGTCAAAGTGATCTTAAGTTCCATATATCAGTCACTGCGTTACTCCCTATTTTAACTCCTTCAGTGAATTTATATATTAAAGAACAAAACACGGGCACCTGGATAGCTCATTTGGTTAAGAGGCTACCTTCAGCTCAGGTCATGATCCTGGTATCCTGAGATCAAGCCCCACATCAGACTCCCTGCTCAGTGGGGAGTCTGCTTCTCCCTCTCCCTCTGACCCTCTGCCCTGCTTGTACTCTCTCTCTCTCTATCTCAAATAAACAAATAATTTAAAAAAGAGATTTTAAAAAACAAAACAAAAACAAATTTCTTGCAATAACATACAAATCTGAACTCATTTGAAGACTCACAGAGTTTACATGAAGAAAACGAAAGAAATAAATAATCTTTTTTCTCACTTTAAAAGAATTCAGCCCACCATATTCTGGTGTTCTTTCTCTTTTTAAAACTTGTCCTCTCTTTATATCAGTCTACATTAGGGGTATTCATGTTTCCATACATCTAAATGTGCTATCTCTACCCCACAGGATATCTTTTCTTCCATGTCCTAAGGTGATACCCAAATTATTCTTCAGTACCAGATGAGTTATTAGTCCCATCATAAGTCATAAAGTTCTTTCCCAATCCCTCTAAGCAGATTTTATCATGTTTTCTTATAGAGAATAATGGGTTTGATTTTATTATTGTACTTCACCTTTTTCATAATTTTATGAAAAATTTTATTTCATGGCTATTGCAACTGCAACAAATTGAAGTTGTTCTTTTTATTATTATATCCTCAAAACCTAACCTAGTGCCTGACTTAAGTGTGCTACACAAATGTTTAGTGAGTGAGTTAATGACTGAATGAATCAATGAATTAATGAATGAAGTCAGATAGAATGGCAATAAATGTGTAGTTCAAGCAATTGTTAATAGGGTCGTAGCCATGGTGTATGAAGACTATATATAAATATATATGTTTTTCTTTTCAAAAAAATTGGAACAATGTAGCATAATAATTCCAGGGGAACTGAGATATAAAACAGAGTGCCAAGTTAGTGGCTGCCTCTCTTCACCTCAATTTCCTGGTCTAATCATGTGAATATTTTTATTTTTTCATTTTCAACTGTATTCTTTATTTAGATGTAATATCTGATACTGGTGGTAGTTATGTAGAGTCTGAAGCAAAATCATAAAATGAATATTTCTGAGCCCACCACACAACAGTAGAACTACAACCCCATCAAAGAGTTTTTCGAAATATATATTTTTTAAAAGATTTTATTTATTTATTTGACAGAGAGAGATCACAGGTAGGCATAGAGGCAGGCAGAGAGAGAGAGAGGAGGAAGCAGGCTCCCCGCTGAGCAGAGTGCCCGATGCGGGACTCGATCTCAGGACCCTGAGATCATGACCTGAGCCGAAGGCAGCAGCTTAACCCACTGAGCCACCCTGGTGCCCTCGAAATATATTTTTTAAACTTGGGAAACATAAAGCTATTCTGGGATATGCATGGTTTTGCATTTCCCCCCACACTTTCAAGGTAGATGGGCCCATGTCACTTATTTTAACCACAATAAGTGAAGTATGATTTCTCATGGTTCTTTTTGTCCACCACGATGCTCATAGAAACATCTGTTTGTTGAGATGGATCCTCTATCAGCCCAGGTCCACAAGTGACTACCATAAACAAATACCCTATGCTGACTCCCTTTGTACATGTAGTGAGGGTATCAAATAAATTCTCATTTAAATCATGAAATTTGGGGATATTTTTGTCATTACAATTTAACTTAGCTTCTCCGGAGTAATTTGTAATAGATGGACCTAATGAATACTTTTTAAAAATCTATGTGATATTGAAAACTCCCTGTCCTGTTGTTAAAAGTTCTGCAAAAGTATTATTTCGATAGTCTTCTGTTGATGTGGCATTTCTTTTCTTTTTTTTTTTTTTTAAAGATTTTATTTATTTATTTGACAGAGAGAGAGAGAGATCACAAGTACACAGAGAGGCAGGCAGAGGGGCGGGGAAGCCGGCTCCCTGCTGAGTAGAGATCTTGACGTGGGGCTTGATCTCAGGACCCTGAGATCATGACCTGAGCTGAAGGCAGAGGTTTTAACCCACTGAACCACCCAGGCAGCCCATGATGTGGCATTATTTTTAAGAAGTTCCCTAATTGTGGGTTATTTAGATGTTTTCACATTTTGATATATATTTTTTAAAGGATGTTATTTATTTATTTATTTGACAGGCAGAGATCACAAGTCAGGCAGGGAGAGAGAGGAGGAAGCAGCCTCTCTGTGGAGCAGAGAGCCCGACGTGGGGCTCAATCCCAGGACCCTGGGACCATGACCCGAGCCGAAGGCAGAGGCTTTAACCCACTGAGCCACCCAAGCACCCTGTCCCATTTTGATATTTTATGTTACTCTCCAGCAAACCCCCTTAAACTTAAATCTGTGCATCTCCATTTTTTTTAAGATAAAGGAACAAAAGTAGAATAGGTCTAAGGTAAGAAATTGTGAGAACTTTTTATACAGTTTGCTATTTTTTCCAGAAAAAAAAATTGATAAATTTATAATTTCACCATGTGTATCTGATCATACATATAGTGTCTTTTACTAGTGATAGTAAATATCTTTTCCATATACATGTGGTTCTATTTTTATAAATCTGATAATTCTCATACTTAAATTATTTTTCTTTTGGATTTATAAGACTAATATTAATATTAAGTATATTAAACATTTTATCATAATTTTTAAAATATTTTTCCCAGTCAGTATTTGTTTTTAATTTGACCTAAGTAATATTTTTAATAAACAAATTTAAATTTTTATGTGACTAAATCCAACAATCTTATACTTTGTGACATCTGTTTTTTATTTTCATTATTTTCTGATGCTTCAAAACCTTTCCTCATCCTGAGCTAGATTTTCATTGAGTCCAGATTTTCATTCAATATCTTGAGATTTCATTTTTATATTCAACTTTTTGATATACCAAAGTGTATCTAGTTTTAAGAAGTGAAATAAATGTATTTTTCCCCCAAGTAGTTAACTAATTTTTATTTACACAAAAACTATAGTGTTACATATTCTAGATCTTTTTTTTTTTAATTTAAAGATCTTTATTTATTTATTTGACAGAGAGAGACCATAAGTAGGCAGAGAGGCAGGTGGAATGAGAGAGAGGAAAGCGGATTCCCTGCTGAGCAGAGAGCCCAATGAGGGGCTCAAACCTAGGACCCTGAGACCATGACCTGAGCTAAAAGCAGAGGCTTTAACCCACTGAGCTACCCAGGCGCCCCTCATATTCTAGATCTAAATATTGGTTAAATCCTGGTTATATGTGAATATATGTGTGTGCATATAATAAATGCATATATATGTATTCACATACCCATACACACATGTATTTTAAATGATAAATGTTATAGATATTTCATAGTTAACCCTGTTTATTCTTTAAACATCCTTTAAGCTGTCTTTCTGAGTCTCATGTTTTATTACAATTGATAGAATGTACAAAAATATTAAAAAGTAGCAATGTCAGAGATCATATTCTGGCAACTGATTTTTTTAAAAAGTCACTTTTGGGGCATCTGGACAGCTCAGTCCTTAAGGGTCTGCCTTCTGCTCAGGTCATGATACTGGAGTCCAGGGATTGAGCCCCATGTCAGACTTCCTGCTCAGCGAGAAGCCTACTTCTCCCTCTCCCACTCCCCCTGCTGGTGTTTCCTCTCTCATTGTGTTTCTCTCTGTCAAATAAATAAATAAAATCTTAAAGAGAAAGAAAAAAATTTTAAAAGTCACTTCTTAACCAAACTATTTTGAGGGCCCAGGTAGTGTTTTAAGGACCTGTGTTTGATGAGATGTGTGGTGTTTTGTGACCTGGGAATAAAGTAGTGAACAAGATAGATAGTCTTCCTCTTCTGTAAAGCATCATTTCTACTTAGGGTAAGATAGTCAACAAGTAGTCAAGAAAATTGACAAGATAATTGCATATAGTGATTGGAGGTGTGAAGAAATAAAATAAGGCTAGCACCATGAGATGTAGCATGACAAGTAGTAGTACTGTTGTTTCAGTGGTCAGGAAAGGGATTCCTAAAGGGGCAACATCTTAGAGGGGATAAGATAAAATGCCAACCAGTAATGATCAGAAAGAACAGGAATGAAGGAGTAGTAAATTCAGAAGCCCCAAGGCTTGTGGTATCAGAAAAGCAAGGGGATGATTGCTGCGTCTGTAATTTAGTGGATAAGGGATGGGGAAAGTGGAGCAACAGTAGAAGTGGCAAGTTTGGCTGAAGCAAGCTTGTATAAGGTTCTCAGGCCAAGAAAAGGATTTCTAATTTTGGTTAGAGCAGACGTCGAGTTATTTGATGTGGTTTACACTTTTGGGGAAAAAAATTAACTCCGGGTGTTGTATGTAAAATGTATATAGTAGAATAAGAGGAAATCTAGGAGGTCACTTACCCATCTGTTAGAACACCTCAGTGAAAGATGATGGTACTTTGGACAAGCAAGCTGGCAACAAGCATGGAAAACAGATGGGATTCTGGGTAGATTTTGAAGGCAGAGTTCTGGCAATGTACTGATTATTTTGCTATTGAGGTTAGAGAAAAAGAAAAATCAAGGACAGTTGCTATGGGTTGATTCCTAGAAGGGTAAAGCAATAGCATACTGAGATAGGAAAGATTTGCAAAAGAATAGGTCCGGTGTGGTGGAGTGCAGCTGGGAAGAGTTTTGGCTCTATTGATTTAAGACATCTATTTGATATCCTAGAATAGTGTGGAGTACACACATGTGTATAGAAGTCTGGATTTCAGGGAAAGTTTTAGAACTGATGAAAGAAATATTTTACTGCCTCTTGGGTCTCACCAGTAAGAATGAGGATAGTTATTAAGCTATTATTATATTTGCAGGAAAATAGTTTTGGGCCATTTTGTATTTTTTCACTATACTGCTGAATATAAACATAAAATTATTTCTACATTTCTGATCTGTAGAATTCTCTTGAGAAAATGATTATATTGGTTTAATTATAAGTGCAAAATTAATGCACAAGCACAAAGCCATATGTTAAGTAACAACAGAAAATTAAGGAAGTCAGTCACAATATGTGAGAGTTAAATTTCTTGTTCCTAAGTAAAATACAGCATTATTCAAATTAGTGAGCTAACTTATGACCTTCACTGCTAGTAATATATTGAATGTAAAATGTTCACCCAAGATTCTTTAGTACTTAAAAAAGTGTTTTAACTAATTTGTCAAAACATTTTCTAGAAATTGTTTTGACAATTGCCCTCTTATTTATTAAAGAATTGTTGCAAAAATATTAATCCTAATGAGTCCACATTTTATCTTATCATCTTTTAAAAAATACTCAATAAGTAAGCTGTTAAAATATTCTGTTGTTAATTTTAAATGTGAGATGTTATAAAAACATGTACATACAGATGATATATAACAGATACCTAAGTATTATTTTCTTATTGTGATATGTCTTTTATTATTGTATTTATTACATTTTACCTGTTTTTTTTTTCACAGATTTATTTATTTATTTTAGAGAGAGAGAGTGAGATAATGTGGGGGGAGTGGAGAAGGGAAAGAGAAACTCAGGCAGACTCTGTGTTGAACCTGACACAGGGTTTGATCTCAAGACCTTGAGGTCATTCTTGAGCTGAAGCCAAGAGCTGAATGCTTAACTAACTCTACCACCCACGTTCCCCTCATTTTTTACCTGTTTTGACTTTGGATATTGACATTGGGTCCAGCAACGTTGCTAAACTCTCTTAGGTTAATAACTCATCAGCAAAGTCACTTGGATTTTCTATATACACAATCATAGGATCTTTAAATAATGAAAGTGTTGCCACTTCCTTTCAGACCTTATCTAATATGCTCGATATTCTTGCCTTGTGCATTGGCCCACCTGGTAGAGGGCAAATGACAAGGGTTTGAACGAGCTTACTAACGAGGAGGCTAAAAAGAGAGAAAGAAAGACATGAGGACAAACCTTTAGGCAATACTTACCTAGGGGGTCTATGGATAAGCCAGAGAAGGGACCAGAAATTCTCAGAGCAGAAAAGAAATCTGGACAGGATAGTGTCCCAGAACGAGAGGAAGATTTTCAAGAAGAAAGCCATTATAAGCAGTATCAAAAGTTGGAAAGAATCCATCATTTCTGAGAAAAGTCCACTGGATTTGTAATCCCTCCTGATCACTGAGAGACTGGTTTCAGAGGAATGGCTAAGGTGAAGTTAGTTTCCAATAGGTGAAGTACTGAAACAGTGATGAATTAGGGCTGGGGAAAGACTGTTCTTTCGAAATGTTGCCAGGGAAAAGAAAGAAATGAGATGAAGCAGTACTTTAAGGGATTATATGGTCAAAGAGAAATTTTCTGGGTTTTAAAATAGTGAAGATAGAATTTATTGTAGGCAGAAAGGAAAAAGTGATCAGTGATAGAATGATTGAAGCGCAGGATCAGGTTCCAAAAGCAGATTAAGATGGAAGAAAAATCTAAGAGAAGGAGTTAAACCTGAAAAGAAGAAGGAAACCTTCTCTCCCAAATGCTGATGTGAGAGCAGAGAGGGAAGGCAAAAATGAAGAAATAGTAAGAGGAATTGAAGAAACACATTTGAAAGGGTCAAGAATGACTTCTGGGGTTAATGTGAGTACCTGGAAGACCAGTTTGCAAGCCCATTCTCTAACCTAACCCCACAGTCTCATGCTCAAAGGAGGCTACAGCAAAAGGCCAGGCACCAAACAGAAGCTTAGCTTCCTTAACATCTCTCTAGGACCTTGTGATCACAAGATGACACTGGTGAGTTCAGCAACAAACGGCCCAGAGGATTCTAGAGCAAGATTTACAAGACCAAATGTCTGAAGAGGCAAGGGACAAACACAATGGAGACGTCCTTTCCATATAAAGGCATTCAAACTCAACCGTATTAATAAGCAGCTGAAAAGCAGCAAGAACTACAGAGACAAAATAACACAGCCATAAACAAATCTTTGACCTGGATTTTATCAGTAAGCCACCGATCGCAGCCAGTCTTGCAGAGGGGAAAGTGACTGTGGCTCAACATTGGAGACGCAGCCGCAGCGTCCACAGCTTTGGCTTCACATACCTGTAGCTTTATATGGAATTCCCTCCTTACTGTTTCCTTCCTCTCACCAGCCAGGCTAGACAAACCACATGATGGATTGAATTAGGGCTGGTCTTGGTATTCTCAGGGCCAGATTATCTGTGGGAAGGATGAAGCTTTGACAGAAGGTTGCAGGGGGTTCAAACAAAGGTTCTTCCAGGCCAGCATCCAAGGTCCAAAGACAAACCAATACCAGGTTATCCTTTTGAAGGAGTTGGGCCGAGCAGATTCCTTAACAGTACAGAACTCAGGAAGGGAGGTATTCCACAAGGAATTCCCAGCATTCCTGGAACCTAGCTAAGGCATTTTAGAGGACATCTATCAGCTTTATGCATCTTTAAAGCGGAGCTGTTAGGAGAAGATAAACTTTTTCCAATACGGCAGATCAAGGTCATTTCTGGGTTTGAAAGGCCCCAGGGGCTTGACAGCAAGAAATGCTGGATAGCAGATGGCACTAAGGTACAACTACCTGAGGGATTCCTAAATGTAGTAGAGAAGAAATACGAGAGGACTGTAGACCACATAAGGGAGTAGGAACAGATGGAGAGGAGTGCTGTTACATTTCCTGTTTAACTCTAGGAAGCTGTGCCCTGGGGAAATAGGGTTACATTTCAACAGGGATTAGAAAATTCAAGTTTAGAAGGTGGACTTGAATCCAGAATTTGTTACAGTAGGAGGAAATAGGTAGATGTTAATTAATGGGGGGGGGCATTGAACTAAATGTGCCCAGGGGCAGGTATAGTATAGGAAGACTATTTTGTTTCTGAAAATCTAGCTTATTGGCTAACTCACAATTTGGTAAGTGAAGGAGTGAAGGAATTATTCTTTTTTTTTTCATCTTTTTAAAAAATATTATATTAAGAAAGGGGTTCACTTACTTCATTGTGGCTAATTTTTATTATTGAACTTTTGATTTGAATTTATGAATTTACTAGATATTGGCAGTGAATTATTGCTTTTATCTGTAGAGTCACTCTGTACGGCCCCAACAATCATAAGGTATGCACCCTATTTCAGTTTTCAATGTAAATAGGTGATTGAATGCATTGGTTTTGGAATCAGCCAGATTTGGTTTGAATACTAGCTCTGGAAGGTATTAGCTATTTGATTTTGAGCTAGTGAGTCACTTAACTTCTTGGAACTTTAATTTCCTCTTTGGTCAAACAAGGTCTTCTAACAGTCACTGTTAAAATAATGTTAAATGAGACAATGTATATTAGGTGGTTGAAGCACTATAGATATTCAATTATTAATGCATACTATTTTTATTAATATTATTATTATATTGAATGCTACTCAACTAAAAATGTTTAAAATGTATATAAGTGAGTGATGAGTATTAAGGGGGGCATGTGATGTGATGAGCAGTGAGTGTTATACACAACCAATGAATCATTGGTACATCAAAAACTAATGATGTACTATATATTGGCTAAGTGAATTTAAATTTTTAAAAATGTACATTGCTTAAAGTCAGATTCACTTAAATTCAAAAATAAATAATGTCAAAGGCTAGATCATCTATGCTACATTGGTTAATTGGTTATATGCTCACTATATGTTTTGAATTGTTCTCATTTTGAAACTAGTTTGCACTGGAATTGAAACGAAATCTCAGTGTCATAAATTAGGCAATGTATCCTAGGCTCTGAAGAGGCTTCAGAAGATTGCACAGCTCATCATCTCTTGCCATTATGAGATAGCAAAGAGAAATATGACAGCAAGGTGTTGTGTTAAAGATAGCAGTACTCACCGACACTGCACCTACTTCTCAGCAATCTTGGAATGAGTCAGGTCCGTATCAGAAACTCTGGCAAATGTCCTGTGGTCAGAACTGATATCCGCATTAGAGAATGGAAAAGCAGTTTGCAAAGCTCTGTTTGTCTCTTTCCTTATCACAGTGACCAGGGATGTTCTAGAGAGCTTCAGATCAACTTGGGTGCCTCAGCGACTATGTGGCATGAGTTTCCTCACAGACTCATGTTGCATACATTGTAAAATTAGAAAGATCCTCTGTGGTGTGAAGCCTTGGGATTTTGAGGGTGACTTGTTTGTGCAGCATACCTGGCCTATCAAATTAATGGTCTCAAAATACAGTATATACACAGAATACTTTATTTACCTGCTTATTTCATATATATATTATAATAGATTATGGTATAATAAATTATATACAAATATGTTATATATAGTTATATATTCTATAAATAGATATTCTATATATCTATTTTATATGTATGCAGATTTATCACATATTATATTTGTGTATAATTATGTGACTATACAAATTTATTTTTAACATATGTAAATTATTATATTCATATAGGATGTATGTGTGTGTGTGTATGTGTCTAATGAGTGAGACAAGCAGTTATATAAAATAACTTGGAAGACCCTAGATTTTGAGACTATAGATTTTTAATGTATCTTTGCATGCAAAATATTTTCATAAATTCATTCATTCAGAAGTATGTATCGAGAACCCACTATTGTCTGATTGGAGAAGCCATAAATAGGAGCATAAAAATCAATACTTTGATGGAGCTTATATTTTGAGATAGGGCACAGACGATAAACATAATTTTAAAGCAAATTACATATCAGTTAGATTATAATTGAGAATTACATTGAATTCTGAAAATTGCCAGGAAGAAGACTGAAGATGGGTAAGGGTAAAAGTGTGTGCTGGGGGTCTGAGGAGGGTCTTGTTATTTTAAGCAGGGTGGACAAGACAGGACCACTATGATGATGACATTTAAGAAAAGCCTAGAGGGAGGAGAAGGAGGTGAAGAAGAAGCAAGAAGAGACTTTGGAGGATATTGCACCAATTCAGACAAAGGAAGGTAGTGGATTTGACAAGGAGGTGGTAATGGAGGTGGTGAGAAGCAGCTGGATTCTGGAAATACGCTGAAGGTAGAAATGGCATATAAGATTGAGAAACCGGAAAGATCATCCAGGGAGTGGGATTAGATAGACAGGAGAAGTCTAAGGACGGAGCCCCGAGAACTTCCACATGAAGATGTGTGTGTGGGAAAGGAGCAGCCACAAAGGCAGCTAAGAAGGAGGGGCTGTAGGAGGAAAGTGCAAGTGGATGGCGAGATTGAAGCCAAGTGAAAAAAGTATTTCCAGGAAAAAAGACTGGGTTCCTATGTCAATGGTTTGGAGAAGTCAAATACAGTGGTATTAAAAATCCACCTTTGGGGGCACCTGGGTGGCTAAGTGGTAAAGCCTCTGCCTTCAGCTTAGGTCATGATCCCGGGGTCCTGGGATCGAGCCCTGCATCACGTTCTCTCTCTGCTTGGGAGGGAGCCTACTTCCCTTCCTCTCTATCTGCCTGCCTCTCTGCCTACTTGTGATCTCTGTCTGTCAAATAAATAAATAAAGTCTTAAAAATAAATAAATAAATAGATACATAGATAGATAGATAGATAGATAGATAGATAAAAATCCATCTTTGAAGTTAACATCATGAGAGAATTGATAGACATGACAAAAACAGTTTTAGGGACAGAAAGCACCTAGAGACAGTATGGACACAGACAAATCTCTGTAGGACAGCAGACACAGGCCATAGCAGTTTGAGAAAATGGGACGAAGAGATTTTGTTTTGTTTTGCTTTTAAACATTAGAAAAGTAGCATGCAAGTACATTGATGGAAATATTCTTGTAGAGAGGATAAAATTAAGAGCAATATAGGAGAAAAGGTAGAAACTGTCTGGAGACATGCTCTTGGGCAAGCAGGAGGAGGGTGGTTCTGCTGTTCTGGTGGGGAGAGACATTAATCTTTGGAGCACTGACAGGTGACTGTAATAAGAAGGAAGGAACAGCGTATAGGTACATATACTTGCATTCTAATGAAGAAACTTCTCATTGGTTGGGAGAGTCCCCATTCTATGAGTATTCATAGCAGCATTCTTTTTAGTATGAGCTTTAGTGGTATTTAAAAATATCATTTGATTTATATAAATCAACAAAAAGGTGAACTTTAGATACAGTGAATTTAACTACCATAACTAAGGAATCTTAAAAACAAAATGTTACCAAATTTTAGAGCTTGACATTAGAGTGTTGTCTTCCCTTGAGAAAAAAGAAAAAATTCAATGGGATTAGCATTATTAATATTTTCTTCCATGGTTAGCCATAACACACTGGAAAAGCCGTTCTAGCTGTCTTTGCTCTATAAATCTGGGTTTCACAAACTACAGCCTGCTGGTCAAACAGGCCTGCCATCTGTTTATGTAAATAAGAGTTTATTTTAGCACAGTCATGCCCATTCATTTACTAATGTCTGTGAGTGCTTTCATACTACAAAAACAAAAGCGAGGGACCTTACTGCCACAAAGCCATATATATTAAGTATTGGTTCTTTACAAATTAACTCTGCAGACCAACAGTTAAAAACTATTGGCTCAACTGATGCTGATCCTTGAAATT
Source organism: Mustela lutreola (assembly GCF_030435805.1). Taxonomy (NCBI): domain Eukaryota; kingdom Metazoa; phylum Chordata; class Mammalia; order Carnivora; family Mustelidae; genus Mustela; species Mustela lutreola. Next base: position 55,428,489 of record NC_081292.1, on the reverse strand, counting down.
CTGGATGAAAATAACACATTTGTACAAAAAATAATTTTAACTCAAAATAACTGTCAATGGATGTTTCTTCGAACATTAAAATGATGCTATTGTAAACATCTTTTGTTGTTCCAAACAACTGTATTTTTTAATGTTTCGACTTCATGATTGTAACATTTTGTTAGTTACCGATGGTAATGGTGGTAGTGGTTAAGTGTGCGTGTGTTTACTTAAAACATTTTTTTGTTTTGTTTCGCTTTGTTTGTTTTGGTGATTTGGCACTGAGATGGCATAGCTGGAATGAAAAGTCCTGGGTACAAAATGAAAATGTTATCCAGATGATGTCGTAGCAAGGAAGAAGAGCACATTATTTTTTCTTTAATTTTATTTAAAAAATGTTCAATAGATTCAGTTTTTTAGAGCAGTTTTAGGTTGACAGCAAAATTGAGTGAGAAGAACAGACAATCTCATTTAACCCTGTCCCTACACATGCACAACCACTATCAATATTTCCTCACCAGACAAGGACACTAGTTACAATTGATGAACCTACATTATTCACATATCTTTACGTTGACAGTTTACATGAGGTTATGCTCTTGATGACGTATGTTCTGTGGGTTTTAACTAATGTAGGATGACATGTTTCCACCCTTGTAGAATCATAAAGAACAGTTTACTGTCCTAAAAGTTCCCGGTGCTTTGCTTATTCATTCTTCCTTCCCCACATCCCCTGACAGACACTTGTCTTTTTATATCAATAGAACATCTTAATTGCTCTCAAGTTTTGAAAGTTATTAACAAAGCTGCTATAGGGGGTGCCTGGGTGGCTCAGTCCATTAAGTTACCTTCAGCTCAGGTCATGATCTCAGGGTCCTGAGATCAAGCCCTACATTGGTCTCTCTGCTCAGTGGGTTCTCTGCTTCTCCCTGTCACTCTCCCTCTGTGCTTTCCCCCTCTCTTCTCTCTCTCTCTCAAATAAATAAATACATAAACACTTTTAAAAAAATTTTATTTTTTTTTCAGCGTAACAGTATTCACTGTTTTTGCACCACACCCAGTGCTCCATGCAATCCGTGCCCTCTATAATACCCACCACCTGGTTGGTACCCCGACCTCCCACCCCCTGCCCCTTCAAAACCCTCAGATTGTTTTTCAGAATAAACACTTTTTTAAAAAGCTGCTATAAACATCCATGTGCAGGTTTTGTGTGGGTATAAGTTCTCAGATTCTTTGGGTAAATATCAATGAGAGCGATAAGGTAAGAGTATGTTTAATTTTGTTCAGAAACTGCCAAGCCATCTTCCAAATTTGTGTACTGTCTTGCATTCCCATTACCAATGAATGAAAATTCCTGTTGCTACTCATCCTTGTCAGCATTTGGTTTCGTCAGTGTTTCAGATATGGCCATTCTAATAGGTATATAGTGGTATTTCGTTGTTGCTTTAGCTTGTAATTTTCTTTTCTTTTTTTAAGATTTTATTTATTTATCTGAGAGACAGAGCACAAGCAAGAGAGTAAGCAAAAGTCTGGGGGAAGGACAGAGGGAGAGGGAGAAGCAGGCTCCCCGCTGAGCAGGGAGCCCAGTGGGGGGCTCCATCCCAGAACCATGGAATCATGACCTAAGCCTAAGACAGAAGCTTTATCGACTGAGCCACCCATGTGCCCCTTAGCTTGTAATTTTCTAATGACATATGATATTGAACATCTTTTCATGTTTATTTGGCTTTTATATATTTTCTTTAGTAAGGTGTTTGTTCAGGTCTTTTGTCCACAGTTTAACCAGGTTTGTCATTTTCTTATTGTTGAGTGTTGAGTTTTTTGTATGTTTTAGATAATAGTCTTTCATCAAATGATTCTTTTGCAAATATTTCCTCTCAGTTTGTAGCTTGTATACTCATTCTCCTGACATTTTCTCTCACAGTGCAGAACTTTTTAATTTTAATGTAGTCCATCTCATCAATTCTTTCTTTCATGGTTTGTGCCTTTAGTTATTTATCTAAAAAACTTATTACCACACCCAAGGTCATTGAGATATTTTCTTTATGTTATCTTTTAGGAGTTTTATAGCTTTGCATTTTATATTTAGTTAGTATGGAGACTAACATCTATTTTAATTTTTGTGAGAAATGTAAGATCTATGTCTAGACCCACTTTCTTGTATGTGGATATCTAGTTGTTTCTATTGAAAAGACTATCGTTCCTCCATTGCATTGCATTGCTCCTTTACAAAGATCAACATACTAGATTTGTGTGGGTCCATTTCTGGACTCTCTATTATGCTCCATTGAATATTTTTGACAAAAAGTCTTGATTACTATACCATTGTAGTAAGTATTGAGCTTGGGAAATGTCAGTTGTCCAGCTTCATTCTTCAATATTGAATTGGCTATTCAGAGTCTTTTGCCTTTCCGTATAAACTTTAGAATCACTTTGTGAATATCCACAAAATAACTTACTGGCATTTTGATTGAGATTGTGTTGCGTGTATAGACCAACCTGAGGAGACTGCTATGACCACTTTAAGTCTTTCTACCTGTGAACATGGAGCATCTTTCCATCTACTTAGCTCTCTGATTTCTTTCATCAGAGTTTTCGAAGTTTCTTCATATAGATCTTGTACATATTTTGTTAGATTTATAACTAAGTATTTCATTTTTGGGGTGCTAATGTAAATAGTAATGTGTTTAGTTTCAAATTTTACTTATTCACTGCTGTTACATAAGAAAGTAATTGACTATTATAATTGAACCTGTTCCCTGGAAACTTTGCTATAATTACTTATTTGCTTCAAGAGTCTTCCTTTCTAATAAGTATACTTTTTATTTCATTTTCTTGTTTTATTATAAGAGCTAAGACTGACTGATTAGCAGTATTAACTTCTAAATCCTAGGGAAAAGTGTATTTTGGCCCTAAAATTATTCTTGGATATGCTTTTGAAGGCCTAGTCATTCCTTCTTAGAAGGAAAAGGGAACCAGGAAGCTGGGGCTGAAGAGATACTGTTTGTCATAACAGGTTAGCCTAATTGGCCTCCAGAAAATGAAAAGAAGGCTACAAAACAAAGTAAAAGGGATTTGTGTCTAGTGGAAGAATTTGAAGAAGATAATCTCCAGTGAATCATCAGCTATGGCATCAGCTATGGAAAATGGGATTCTTCAGTCTCAGAACCATCATGTTTGATTTTAGAAAAGCCAAACAAAAGTGAGGAATTAGGCAATAAAGAAGTTAGTAAAGGATTAGTTTTCACCGTTTTCCATTTGCCAGCCATGTCAATAATATGAGTTTTAATGTTATGCTTTTATGTTATCTTACTTATTTTGACAAACTAAAAATCAATTAAATTTTGCCAGTTATCTTGGTAAATTATGTAGTTAATCATGTAGCAAACTAAAGACCTAAACATAATGCTGGGCATGCAGGACAATATTCTGTTTTTTTAAATAGATCTGTGGGAGAATACACCAAAGAATGTCAAAATAATCTTCTCAGAGATTGGGTAGAATCCAGTTTTTCTCAGAAGCCATTTAAGGTCATTATTCATATCCCTCCCCCAAATCCATTTTTAACTTTTCTATCAGATTTATTCTCCTCAAATCCATTTTGAATTGAATTTTATTCTCTGACAACGCTGCCTTTTGAGGATAACAAGCTCCTCAAATTTATGCATTGTTTGAAGCAGAATGTGTTTTTATTGGCCCACATCTTGGTCCCTTAGATTTCAGAGCTCTTATTTAATTATTTAAGAGTTTGGTAAAGGAGTCTGCGTTCATTTTACCCAAGTCATTCAGAGGGTTATATATTTAGATTTCCCCTTCCTTTTCTCATTCAAGGATTTCAACAGTATGGGAAATAGGAACATCCTTGCCAATATTGAATATGTAAAATAATTCATCTTCATTGGAGAGGGTCAGCGTAGCATTATCTGTTGCAATTTAACATGTACACATTGTCCCCTGACCTAGAGCTTGTAGCTTTAAGCCATTATCTTACAGAAATATTCATATGTATGTGCCAAGAGGCATCCATACAAAAAAGAATATTCATTCCAACATTCCTGTTAAACATGAAGATAAGCGGCTGTGATCTAGAGATGTATGTACATGTTAGATTTCAGTAGATAATGCTGAACTGATCCCTACCAAAATACTAATTCAAGGGAATACATGCACCCCGTTGTTTATAGCAGCATTATCTACAACAGCCAATTTATGGAAACAGGCCAAGTGTCCACTGACTGATAAAGAAGATGTGATATATGTATACAATGGAATATTAGCCATAAAATGAATGAAATCTTGCCATTTGCAATGACATGGATGGAGCTAGAGTATAATGCTAAGTGA